>NC_060236.1:24000640-24659441 GCF_021155775.2 Neodiprion pinetum | reverse complement strand
GAGTCTTCAACATTTGATAGTCAATTTAATAATGATTTATGGAACATTAATATAAACTAATGTGTGAAAATAAAAAGGCTGATATTCAACATTTCCATTGCTAGATAGAAAAGAAAAATTGATCTGATTTTAATGAAAATGCATTACAGATACATCGAACTTTTTTATTCCACCTTGAATACTTACATGTCAATTGTCATAAGATTCGAATCCTTGAGTGTGAACCCGGGTTGAACACCATCAGAGATAGTTCCAATCGTTCAGGGATTCAGAAATCGTTGTACTTGGCGGGAAACGACATCGTCTAGGTGGAGCAGAATTTTATTCCTAAGGTAAAAGTGAATTTATTGTAGATGTATTAGTTAACGGTTTAATTATTTAAATCAATGTCAATCGAGGCCTCTTGAGGCTCGTCAGAAGTCCACCCCAATTACCATTAGGGTGTAAATATGTCCCTTGGCTAAAGCAAAGAGTCCGAAATTGCATCTGGCTTTCCACAGGCAACCAACCCTTCCGGTAATAAACTCTAAAATCTTGTAATAATCCACCCTCGACGTGTATAACACTGCGACCCTGCGTACATACCAGGGTGGCTGACTGGAGGAATTACTCACCCCCGTAAGCAATATCTGGCGGAATTAGTTGTCGCCGGCGTTCTAGAGCTGAAGGGGTTCCTCCAGACAACTGGTTAAAAGGATTATTCCCGCTTACCTTGCCTAGCCTAGCTAATGCTGCACGCATTATTAAATCATTCAACACTGAGATTACAATATACGTAGAAGCCGAAGACGCTATGCGGTCTCAGCTCATCTTGCAATCACCGTCGTCCAGTGCCGGGAGGGTAGCAAGGTGATGCCGTGTATTATAACTGTACTGAAATTTATGATTTAATCAGTTGATTAAACTTAAAACCCGCCTCAATACACGCAAGATATTTTTACAAAAACTGCGCGCGCAAAGTTCGATTTCCGCACGGGTTTGAGTGCGGAAAATATCCCATTTCCGCACTGTGAAAAACCGCGCGTAGAGTGGTTAGTTTGGGCGAAACTAGTGATTCCTTCTCCGTGTAACATTACCGCACGATTAGACAAAAATCTTCCAACACAATATGATAATTGTATCGCGACAATCAATATGTTTGAAAATATGATTCGAGTCAAATATAATTATCGGAACATAACCTTCGAATGAAAATTATCATTTCTCAATTCTACAAAAAAAAAAAAAAAACAAAACATCAGAATATAACATGAAAACAAAAAGCGTTATATCGAAATTAATATTAAATTATTTGCTTATTGTTTTTGTGTTATAACAATTTATTAACAAAAAAAGTAAAAAAAAAGTAGGAATTTCGCTCAGACGACAAATTACATTCGTGCGAGAATCATCTACTTTGCGCACCAATTGTGTGATATACTATTTTATGGCATTAGATCTTCGCTGGAACAGATTGAACGAAATGCCAGTCTTGAGCTTCACGTATATAACTCTAATTTATAGTAACTAAGAAAAGAGGATTTCACCGCAGAAAGCATAGGGTGAATTATAGGGGACTCGTTAATTTCAAATGATTTCTAATGTCGATGATTTGTCAATCTTCACAGGTTGTTTCTGAATCTTGCGACCTAAAAGCTGAGAGAAAGAGAATCAGAAGACGAGTTATGCCAACGCGAGTATATTTCTGCAAACGTGAAACACACATGAATAATTTCAGTAAATGAATTGTTGATTAGAGAGCCCCACATATATAGCACGTGTAACTCGACAGGAAAATTCACTGCGCTGAATTCAAAGAATTTATCACGCCATTGCGTGTCTTCCGCTCTTGGCAAATAAAGTTGAAGCAGGAATTCATGCATCGTTAGAAGTGAGTGGAAACCAAACGAAACCTACAGTTGCAGCTTGCAAGTATAATACATATATGTACACATAAAGGTGTTCAATAAAATGTCAAACGGTCTTCTCTTCAAGTCTTTTTTATTTATTCTATACAACTAGTAGTTCAACACGGTTGTAGTGAGATTATTTTTATTCCCCACCCGAAGAGCGGGATAAAAGTGGCATATTATTAATATGATCATATTTCCCGCAAATTAATTATTCAGTTTTTCTGGCCTTCTCTCTTTCTTTCCCATTTTGAAATACATCTCTCTGTATTATTATAAACTTTCAAAAACAAGGAAAACACTTACAAGTCAATAATGTGGTCAAAGTTGAGGCGGGAATAAAAGTCTTATACGGAACAGAGGAATAAAAGTCTATTATTCCCTTGTGACATAATGTACTGTAAGAAACAAGCGAGCTTTCCATTTTGACAAGACAGTTCTTTGCGCACGAGATAAATTCACGGATGGGATGCTGTTCACGGCTTACCGGTTTTATTTAAGACAACACAACAGTTGCGCCAGCGTCTTGGTATTATAATGCACCTGGCGCAGTATATGCCGACTTTACGATGTCATAAACTGAAATGAAGCTTAATGCAGGGACCTTATAGTTTGGCTTTCATAAATTTCGCGTCACGACGTGCAGGAAAAGTGGTAAAATTTCACTGGTCTTTCCGCCACTGTGCGATTTTACAAAAAACAACTTCTACCTCTTCGCGACGAAGCTTCATGCAAGTATTCTACTTTTGTAACGGCAGATTCCAATTGACAAAATTTCCATTAAAAAACTGCACAAGCACTGAACGGAATTCAGTGAAATTTTGGATGTTTACTCACGATGATAGATAGTCAAGTAATTTGACTCGAATTTAGGTTTAAACATAATTATAATAAAATAAGCGATTCTGACTTCACGTAGAACTAAAAGTTCAAAATTTTATAAGAACTACGAGAGGATTATGCTATGCAAAATTTGAGCTGAACGGAGTGTCTGATGCATCAAGAGATTTTTTAAGAACCGAGACGCTGAATTTTTATGGTGTTCAAAAGAAGTGCCTATTATAGTCTCTCTTAAAGATCAAGCCTTGAATAACCACAAAGGTGATTTCTTGCAGATTATTATCTTCTGTCAAATAAATTATAAAAACAAAGAGATAAGCTTATAACAATTTAGCAGCTAATAAGGAATGCTGCCCAAATCACAGCGATGCACGTTCAAGGATTTGCCAAGTTATTTAGTTGTCCAATCAGCAAATGGGATAATTTGTTTCACATTACCCCACGGCATTTAACAAAACTCGTTGCATCAGTGGATTGGATTTACCAATTGATATAAATTGAACGTGAATGAGTAGCCGCAGGTATTTTGGCTTCAATTTGAGGAGCATAAATAATAATTAACCGCACATGTATATTCTCATTGCCGAAATTGCGATCAGAAATTCCACTGTATGAAAAACGAAATCCTCCGATATTTATTACTCGTTAAATTATTTTTTAAACCCATCTCGTTTATAACTACGTAAATACTAATAAATACATAATGAACGGTTTATGAAATGCTAACAAAATTTTCCACCGCCTTCGATCTAAATAAAATTATAATCACCTTTTTCTCGACTTATAAAAACCTAAGCTTCGATTTCGACTGACATCAAGTCACACCAATTCACATTAGCGTTAATAAAATCCACAGCGTTCAGTTTCTCGTGTAACAATTAGCAATTCAACCGACACTCCGACTCCGACTTTCCTTTGCAGCTGTCCATATTTTACAGGCATTAAAAAAATCATATCCCAAAGTTAAATCGAGAGAGAAAAAATGCTACGAGTTGTGTAAATTAACGGTGCATAGACGGCGCGTATATTGGTTTTAGGGAGGTTTTTCTGAAAAGGTAGAAATTCCTCACGCAAGGGTGCGACGGCGAAGAACCTCCGTCATGTACACAGAAGCCTGCAAGCAGCCGGGGTGTGAAATTCAGCGAGATTAAAAATTCAGAAATATCCCGGTAAAATATACAGAAAGCGGCGCAGCGGGGCGGATTTTGCGTCCTGCATCCATCCGCACCCCGATTTCACCCTCCGAGCCTCGCCGCGTTCTCCGATTCTACTACCCCTTTTGCGCGCGGTTTATTAACGCGCATTGCTCGCGTTCCATGGAGAAAATTTTCCAGGCAATTTGCCTGATTTGTATTTTCGAAGTTGCATTTGTTGGTGCGTGCGATGCTGCCCCGCCAATCAGAAACCTCTGCCCAAGTCTGACGGCGACTACGACGATGTTTATTGTTACTATCCCTTTGCGTTTTTTCATTTTAAACTTTCATTTTTCCCCCCACTCACCGTCTGAAGTTGAAATTAGATCGATCGTTGTTTATAATTAAAATTCACGGGGAGCAATTTCTTATTCGGTTCGTTGTACGCATGCCCAGTTTTCTTGACTCGCGTGAAAATTTATAATAGTTGAACAACTCCTGCGATTATACAGAGTCACGGATTGTATGATTGTGGAATAAGGATAATTTCTGGTCAGGAAATTTCACCGAGGAAAAAAATAAGACAACAAAAATTTATAAAATGACTGTATCAATCAAACGGATTATTGAAAACGATAAAGTGTTTTTTGAAAAAGTGGTTAAATTGTGCGATTGAACCCTTTTTCTAATTTCAACGAATCCTTACGTGTTCGAACTTCTAGAATCAAAAAAAAAAAAAAAACAGGCTTTTGGAAAAATGTGTACAGGATTGTACAACGAAATGATGAGCACGAAAAATTGTCAAGTTCCGTTGAATTTGAAATTCCGGTTCTACCGGAAATGACTCGAACTTCAATGTTTCACTGATAAATTTAAACTTTTTCCTCTTCATTACTTTTTCTAAATAAACGATTACGTTTTTCCCAGGTCAACAACTAATTTTTTTATCGTTCTTTATTCAGAATCATTTTTCCAATTTTTCCTTTAAAACTTTTTTCATTTGGCTGCCAAGTCCTATTAGTTTCAGATTTTTCACTCGACTATTTTCGAGATAATCGCAAAAGTTTATCAGACAGACTGACGCGGACTCTCCTCCCTTTTCATGGTAATGAAAAGTATCGCCAAAAAGTATCGACTTATTTTCACCTGCTTCGCCGTTTCGTACAACCAAATTTCAAATTTCCTAATCCGTTGGAATTTCTTTTATCCAATATTTTATTAAACGTAAAAAATTTGACTGGCTTGCACGTGATTTCTCAAAGTTGTGTGAAATTTTTCAAACCCACAACTCAACGGCGCATAATATTTTACAATCTTCGTTGTTCAAAGATCTGAAAAATATTCACATTGCTTCATAAAAATTCGCGCTCACGCGGAAAGACGACGAAATTAATGGTACAAGTTCCTTCGGCATCGCATCATACGTATGTTCAGAGTTTTATGGATTCGTGTTGGTATAAATTTCTCCACGTAAAGACACTTTGAGTAAGAGAGTGAGTGAGAGAGAGAGAGAGTGAGTGAGTGAGAGATAGACTCTTATCTCTTGAAGCGAGATACTTATTTTTACATCCATTCCACGTACCAGTTACCTACCCCTTCGCTCTTTGTTGTTCGAAGGTATTGAGCCGCTCGTCGTTTCTGCGCCAATGAAGCATTATTAATTGGATAAACTAAACGTGCAATAACCGTAGGCACGCTCCGGCTTAGGAAACTTTTCGGCAAAGGGCTTGACGGACGGCTAGAAGACCTTTGGATATGAATTAGTCACGCGGAATTCTGCGGGTACTCCTGAGGAACTTTGAGGACCGAATTTCTCTCACCTGCATAATTCCGTCTCGCTCAAAGGATTATAAAATTTCTTGGAGAGGAAAAAAATGAATCCCAATCGGTTTAATTTTCACCCAATTATGTGCGTCTTTGCGATTCGAAAGCAGAAAAAAGAACATTTTCTTCGTCGATCTGATGATAAATAAATAAATGAATAAAAAAAAAATATATATATACATTTTTTTTCAAATTTGAAGAAATCGCCTCTGCATCGGCGCCTTTTTCAGGATTCCAACGCTCCTCGGTATCAGTCACAGATGGTCCGGTTCGAACGGAGTAGATCGTTGCCCTTCGCACATACCTAGGCCACTGCATGTTTGTCGGGAGTTTCCGATATGCACATATTTGAGTGAGGAATCGATCAGCGTAAGCTGCTAGACGCCAGCTCGAATCGAATCCAAACCCATCAGCCATGCACGCTCTGGCTGCATACCCGTTATCCTGCTAGGTACCCACCTACGTACACTGCATTTTACACGGCAACTCGATGTTACGCCGGTCAAAGCCCTGGAAAAAAAAAATTATTGCTCGCGTGGAATATGAATAAAAGACGCGAAAGTATGGCGGAAGAAGAAAAAAAAATATGTATGTATAATAAATGAAAAAACAGGACCACACGGTGGACGTGTGACAAATTTTTTGTCATCCTCTTTTCGTTCCAATTATTTATGCAACTGTGAAATTTGTAATTATAATCACCGGAATAATTTTTATTCTGTACAGAACCAAACAATCTTTAAGTGAATTTGATTGTAAACTTTTTTCACATAGATTATTTCTATCTTGACTATTTATCTATAACCCGCTAATGATTTTTTTACCAATCGCATGTTTTGTTTTTTCAACGCAATATTGACCACGTTATATTTGCATTCTGGTACTCGTTTTTGTTTCTAATAATATATGAATATATGGGTCTTAGCTTTATATGTGTCAAAAGTTAGGAAAATCAATATGCTGAATGAATTTTCGACGTTTTTTTTTTTTACAAATTTTTCTTAACATCGTGACAAAAAGAAATCATTGGTACAATCTTGATGAATATTTTTGTTGTAAGCTGTGAATGATAGAATTTCGAAGAAATCTAGATTGAATGAACTTTTAAAGAAAAATTAATATTCCACTGAAAATTCTCGAAACTGATTTGACATTTTATTTTTCATTTCAGTCCGAAGACAATTTACGTATGCAACAAAGCTCCGAAGCTAAAGTTACTTGACATTCTAGTGAGTTAGGTTGTAAACATCGAGACGGTTATACTTCGTAACAATGATACTAAAAACAAGCTGGATCAGAATAAACTTTACAGAAGTTCATCCAAATTTCCCGTAAATGCGTGCACGCACAATTGATGGATAAAACGGTTTGTTTTTTTCATTCAGTAAGTACAGGTAAGGGAATTTGTAAAAGTAAAGTGTCCGAAAATTGACGCAAGAAGTAATCTTGATCTAAAACACAGGTTTATAATTAAAAACTTTGAATGTTTTATTGATTCATAAAGTACACGATATAAATGGTTATAAATGAAATAGCATATCGGGTAAATGGCCTCTACAGCTTTGCTCTTTTATTAAAACTTTTGATGACCGTTTTGCACAAGTGTCGCTAAATTTCGTTACCCGATATGCTGTTCCAGACGCAAGTGAATCGATAAAAAAAAAAATTCACAGTTCTTAATTACAAACCCGTGTCTTCTATCGTAATTAGTTCTCGCGTGAATTTTGGAACACCCTTCATTTCTAAAAAAATTCCCCAACTTTTCCATGCCAAATGGTATGCCCTTAAAATCCGGTTTTTCGAAGTTTTCCAGAAGAGTAGTAACCCGGCTGAAAATCACACGAGATTTTCAACAGCGCGACGAGTTCCTTCGGCACAAATCCAAGACCGCATACTTTAAATTCTAGAAGTTTCACAAAACCATGGAAAGATGGGGAAGCTAGTGACTCGGGAGGAAGGTCGTGGTAGTCAAACGTATCCTAAAACAACGAAAATTCGTGCTTAGACTGCTTAGGCAACGGGGAAGTAAAACTATGGGGTCAGCATGATCGGTCCATGGGTTGTAGAACGGCTAACGAACGCCGAGAGCCACCGTGCAGAACCTCGTGGCCACTCTATAGTTCCGCAAAGCAATTGCTCGGCTAACCGAAAGTCACCCGCGTGCCGCCCGGGGGTTTAGTTTCGACTTGATAAGTTAATCTCGCCTGTCGACTGCTCCGCGTGGGTCTGACGTTGCCTTTGATTTATTAGTACCTACCGTCGATCCCGCAGTGACGATGTCCGTTCCCTGATCAGCCCGGAGATCTGTTACGGGCATAGATGGTATACGATGTGGTGCGTAAGGGTGGTCCTTGTTTGACCAATTTTTTCAAATCTCGCCGAACCGCCATCCAAAATCCTTCCAAACAAGCAAACGGATGTCCCCCCAAAAAACACACATCTCATGTTTTAACCCCACACATTTTTCAACGTGCGATACGTTTTTGAACAAATTTTAGTACAGTTTTTAAAATACCTGTGTCCGATCTGAGTCGAAACTTTGAAATCTTTCGAAATCTCGAAGCATTGTCGACATTTTCATTGTTGATTACTATTTTTGTTACGAACTTGGATGTCAATGCGTGACAGTTTCTATCGGCACACGCACAACAATCAAGAAAAGTATGCACTATAGATGCGCAGAAGAAAAATTAAATCTTGTATTGGATAATAATGAAATTGAGTAGAAATGGTTGCGTATGGAAAAGTTTCGAGTGTATCAACGAAACAGTCGCGACAGAACGGAAGTTAATTCAAGTGGATGTCATTTTCACCAAGAGGACACGAGATTTTCACAACTTACAATTGGTAGACGAAGCAGTGCACGGCTAATGAGTAGGTAACTGAACAATTGTTTATTTACGAAGGAAAAAGAAGTTTTTTGTAGTAGTAAAAAAGGTGTCAAACGAATCCCGGTCACAGCGTGCGATTATGTGATGCTAGTATGCATAAATTTGACAGTGTGGGGCTAACGATTGGAAAAAATTCGAGTGTATAAAATCATGCGATAAAAATATCAGCATCGTAAATGGAGAATTTTATGTCAATTGTCCAGTGATATCAAACTTATTGAAAAGTCAAATTCCAATTAGGTACAGCTGACATAGAATTATATACAAATGACGCTGACATTTTATTAAATAACAGAATCAATGCTCACTGATTTATATCACAGTTACAGAATTTTTCGCAAAAGATTGGTCGAGTGATTCGTTCCGAAAACGGAACTTGGTTCAATCAAGTTCACAATCAGTGTGATATATTATACTGTGACATAATGTATAGTGATTTATGAAAAAACACTCGAGTTTTTTGTTTTATGTTGAAGAAATCATGTAATTTTGTACTGATGAATTTCATTCGGAATTTTATAAGAATAGTGGTAGCTCTACGAGTATCCTATACGTTGGTCTAGTTATTTTCTGCGGAGTGTTGATCTGAAAAAAAAAATTCAGTCTACCAGAGTCGCGTGACAAGACCACATAGTTTTGTTTCTTTCATTTCTTGTGAATAAAAACAACAACTTAGATTGTGTATCCGATATAATTTGACACCCAGTCAATTGTAGGGTGAAGTTTGGCTTCAATATACGCACGGTTATGGGACGAAAGCACGACATTCGATTCGCGCGAATTTATACTTCGAAACTGGGTCATCAGATGGAAATGTGAACAGGTATGAAGAAAAGTCTTTTTTCACAATTTCATATCAACTTTGAGTGAAGAAACAAAAAGTGAACTTCGAAAGAAACGAAAGTTTGAATATCGGCGATGAAAACGTGGCATCGAAAATCAGATTCTCGGAGTCTTCGCGACGGCTTTGATTGTTCTTTCATCTCAAGACCGGCAATATTTTGTCATAAGATAGTCTAGGACAGAAATTTTTATGAAATCAAAATTAAGTAGGATATACTGTGAATTGTACGGAAACTAGATCTTTTTATTCGTGAAATAAATTGTATTTCGAAATATCAATTATGAGAACGATATAAAAGAAGAAGAAACAAAAATCTCGAAGAAGAAAGAGCTCGGCAGTTTCATGACGGCTCTGAAAATTGAGATGCTTGAATATCGAATTCAAAAATGTTACGATCGAGGAATAATCATTTTTTCCGAGTAATTGACACCGGATATAAATATCGTTCGATAAAATGACAGCTAACGGTGACGTTAAGGTGAATGTCATGCAAATTTACACGCGTGTGCTCCGAGCTCGTGTGAAACGACAAAGTTTCTATTGGCTTAAAAGTAACGAACATCGACAGCGTCCGGTGTAAGGTATCTACACGTACCAGAGTTGAGAAGTAAAAAATAGAGCAACCCTTTTAGAGCGGAAGTAAAACGTCGAAGGGTTCGATTGGTCACGGCTAGAGGTACGGACGAAAGCTCACTTTCCCGTCCATTCATCACGGCTCGTTGGGCGCCTTCTTTTCCCGCAACTACTGTTCGTTCCTCGATCTTCTCCTTTTGCTCGCTTTCTCTTTTCCACGAAGTCTCACCTTTCGTTTTCCACTTCCAGATCCAACTGCAGCCGGAAAAGCTGAACGCAGCTTTGCGCTTTCGCACGAACATCGTTGGTCACGTATCGATGCATAAAAATACCATATGCGTACATGCAAACGGCAGCCGCTCCTTAATCGCGTCGGACTTAAAGCGACACCGCAGCGTTTTCCAACTTCCTCCGGTACGATATCAGCAAATCTTCGGCTACCAAACGATGAGCAAATTCACACAGAATTTTCCATTCCGTAAACGGATTCAAGCTTCTGAAACCGACGAGAAAACTATGCAGGCCTTTAAAATTTGTCAATACAGCGTTCCTCTTTCGCTCTGTTTCTCAAAAGAGCGAAATAACAGAGGAAAAAATTCGCACCGTCGTTATAACGAAACTTAAACTCTTTCAAAGTGTCTTCCGATTTCATTTCGAACAAATCACGAGTGATTCTGCTTCTATTGAACTGTAACGATATCCTTCCAACGATCATCCCCCAAAAATTGAAAGTCGATGCTGATTTTTTCAAAGTCCGCAAGCACATCTGGTTTGAGGAAAGGGATGGGCATAAAGACAGGATTTCACGGGGTTGGCATCTCTGTACGTAACACGGTATGGGTAGGTATGGCAGTCGCGCCCGATTCACCAATAACGCAAATTTTAGTTGGAAGCGGAGCGAAATCTCCCCGCGATCGGCTCGCTCCGAACAATTTGCGGCATGCATCGCCAGCAATACCAAACGTACCGAAACCGTAAGGGTTGGCGGTATTCCGAGTTGGGGCGAAAACGGGGGAGGGGGCAATAACGTACCAACCGGCCCCCGAGCACTACGAATAATGGAGCCCCTCGACTGTCCATGATTAACGCGGCAATAACGATTATTTATAGTCGCAAAACAATGTTTCGCGTCGTCCAGTCCTCGGCGTCCTGGTCGTCGTCACCTCGTCTGCAACCCCTGCATCGGAGGTTCGTCCGTCGTGGCCAACGTATACTTATCGTGGATTGAATTACGAGCATACAAACCATGAAAAACCATTTTCCACGTGGGCTCGTGCACATAATGCATGAAAAATGCGGTTCGCACTTGTGTAGACTGTGGTTTGGTGTCAAGTCATCAATTTAACAATACCTGACGTCAATTTCACACTACTCGACATCAATCGGACATCACCTGATGTCAATTCAACAGTAACTATGATGAATTTAATACGACCTTGATGTCAATTTAACACTATTCGACGTCGATTTAACAGTACTTGTTATTACTTCAACACGACCCGATGTCAGTCACTACTTTACATCAATTCGACACTACTTGATATTAATCTAGCGTTATTTCATGTCAATTAGATACCACTTGATGCAAATTTAACGTAACCTCGCATCGATCTATTAGTCTGTATAACACTATCCAATATTCATATAACACTATGTGTCATTAAATTTTCGAATTTACCAAAAAAAGTATTCTACACTAGCCTACACCGGCGAGTTTAGGCTAACTTGAACACCTCTATTTATTACCGTGTACAAATACGTAATTTTTTATTTAAGCTTGGACATTGGTATGAATTTGCAGTCTATAGTCACGGTCGTAAGAGAAAAGAATTGTTGTAGTGGGGTAGAGGCCATATATCGTTAATGAGAATTTTTGGAAATATTTAATACGTCAATATTTTTTTTCTAGAAAAATGAGTGATACGTTTGATTATGATTTATCTTCGTAGTATAGTATATGTTATAACGGTACTCAAATTACGCTTTCTTTTACTTTGGAATACGGGCAGTTTGCAGTGAAAAAAATTCGATTGCTGCAAAATAATCCATCACGATAAGACAACCGTTGGAAAAAAGAAATGGTTTTCTTTCCAGTGAGTAACATCTCAGAAAAGCGACGCGATGAATGAATACGCTACGTGTACGCGAAACGCTGAGTATAACATCGAAACGTCGCAGAAAATAAGATATCAGGAATATTTCCGTGACATAGAACAACGCTGCGGCAATATTTCAGCCGAGCAGCTCGAGCTGTATTCATAAATGAACCTATCATGTATAATTGCACGCGCAGGCGGGTCGCTAATTTTTTCAAGAAGCTCAGTTAGAGTAACTGCGAAAACCGCAGTCTGCGATGAGAAACTAGACAGATGATGAAAATGTAACGGTGTAAAACAGGATAGAATATTTTTCTCTACGCCACCTCAAGACCGAATCTCACATTTTCGTGGAGTCAACTCCGTTGCAGTATATATATATATGATGACGTATACGTACCACGTATAACATGGATACGAATGTAGTTCATCAAGAAGAGTGCCTCCCGGATTCGCCTTTAAGAGAACATATTTTTTCTCCTATACCTTTTGATACGTGGTACGAGAGGAAAGCGAGGTTCTTCTGAAACCATTTTGTCCCGAGTATAATCATTCTCAAATCTTCATGTCAAGCTGAGATGCTTCATTTCAGTCAAAGACGCTTCAAGAACGAGTCTGAACAGTACGTATTACTTCATTGTGACATTCCGACACCGTCACCAAAAATTTTCATCATGCTGACCATATTTCATCCTGTAGGATAAAACTTCTCAATCGAAAACCGATGCGTATCATTCGTAGATCATCAAAATATTCCTAAAATTGCTACAGGTACCCATATACCATCAGCCAAACACATACCTGCGATGAAAGAAAAATGCGGTCTTTACTTCCAAAGACTATAAAATTTGGTGTCAATTCGACACTTTCCGATGTTGAACTACCGAAATGGCAATTAAAATTGTTCAAAAGTACTTTCCTGACCAAGTCTCGTCTATTTTAACAACACTGTTAACATTGACAGTCTACGTGGGTACCTGAATGATATTCTTTGAAGCTAATCAAATCGATTATTCATCAATACCATTGATACACTGCCTTGTCGCAACTGTTGATGAAAAAATTCTGACGTCTCACTGAATCTAAATAAGGAGAGAATCGGCTCGTTTCCTTCTCTTCTACCGATTTGTTTCTTCTCAGTCGCAACATACACAGAGAGAGAGAGAGAGAGAGAGAAAGAGAGAGATTCGTACCTTCATAAATATGATCCGTATAAATGTGAACAGTTTCGTTGGTGTGCACGGATGTAAATGCGGTACGTGCTCTCTTCGGGGTGTGATCCGCGCGTGAAATTGCATTGAAAATATTATTATGGTTTGGGGCGTGAGTCGGTCTGTGGCTACCGCATCAGGATCTGTGGGATCGAATACCATTTTTCGCTAAAATTCTCGTATTTCTGACCCGCCGAGAAGTCGGCTGGCAGTCCAGCAATTCCTATTCGCCGGGGTTATCAGGCACTCTCGCTTACTCGGGCTGCGAGAGTGGTAAGAGGTAGAAAGAGAGAGAGAGAGAGAGAGAGAGAGAGAGAGAGAGAGAGAAAGAGGAGAAAATGAATGAGAGAGAGAGAGAGAGAGAGAGAGACAGAGAGCCGCGTGTACCGGGCTAGCAATTTCGTGAAGAATCTCACGAATTCAATGCGCACCTATAGGCTTCGAGCGGGAATAAATAAGGGTGCGGACCTCAGTCTAAATATATTCATGGCTGGTTGTGTATACGAAACGCCACGAGATAGAATATCAAAAACACATAAATACTCCGCGGAAGGCTTCCGCGCTCCATCCTCCGCACCTTCCTCGAGACACGGTACGTATACTTATGCACGACGGTAAAATGTCTGCGTATGTATACGATGCCGACATACGAATTCGTTCGGTAAAGCAGCACCGATTCTTCCGTAGGACTAATTTTCGCCTGTGATTGCGTCGGGTGGCCCGATACT
The DNA here is from genome assembly GCF_021155775.2 of Neodiprion pinetum. Lineage (NCBI taxonomy): Eukaryota > Metazoa > Arthropoda > Insecta > Hymenoptera > Diprionidae > Neodiprion > Neodiprion pinetum. The sequence continues at coordinate 24,645,412 of NC_060236.1, read as the reverse complement.
TTGAAAACTGTCTCGAAATCACGTGACGAAAATTTGGTAAATTTCTGGTTTTTTCCGTGTGTTTCGCGAGGCTTCGAGCCGGTTCTTTCAAAGACAAAAGCACCGGGCTAATTTGGCAAGTTTGAATTACACTTTAAGCATGGCAGTGACACGTTCACTGGTTTTACAGGATACCGACAAGTTTCCGGGGGCTTTGAAAAGACGTGTCGGAAATTTCTACGATTTCAACTTGCGAAGCTATGTCAAACAATTTGAAATGTCTTTGCGGGAAATGACGGTAAAACGTACACCGCAAGAAAAATACGCCGTGTGGAATTCTATACACTGGTAAATGGTAAGTAACTATAGATTACTGTAATCTCATATATTCTTTCCAATCTTTTGTATTCTTTGCAGTCTTGTCTTTTTTCAATCTCAATGTATTCTTTGCAATGTCCAGCCATCTTCGGAATCCTTGTAACCTTTGTAATATTTCCGTAATTCCTGTAATGATTTGTAATTATTATAATTTTTGTAACTTTTTTAATCATTGCGATCTCTGTAATCGTTTTTACAGTCTTTTTGTATTATTCCCGTAATCCTTTCAGTTTCTGTGATTGTTTCTAATCCTTTCTTCGTTTCTTAACCCACGTAATCGTTTGTAATATCTCCAGATCCTGCTGCAATCTTTGCAATCTCTTTGTAATCTGTGTAATCATTGTAGGGAATTTGTGATATTTGTAATTGTAATCGGTGTCGTCATTTTTTCTATAGTGATTAATCGTTCGGTTGTATTATTTCTAACGACATCAGATTTTTGTTCCGAATGGAACGATGATCGTGATGAGAAGCAACCGCATGTTGTCAATTTTTCTAAAATCCACCTTCCCAACCTTCCAGCCGTCGTGACCGATGCAAGTGAACAAAACTCCGAGGATATTAGTGGCGATGCAAAACCCGGGTAAACGACGACTCGTTAGCGTTTATTTCGCACGATGACCTCCGCAATTGTTATGGAAAGTCTGTTAACCGGATGTGTCCGAATAGCGAACATATACACGCGAAGTATACCCAGTCCAGAACAAATTTCCTGACGAATTTTGTCAACTAAACCGCATTCTCGTTTGAATGGGCCCGAATTAGGACGTTAATCGACATTGTTTAATCAATAATAATACGAGCTCCGAGGGGAGCGATCGAAACCTAGCGGCAGCCTGACGTTACACAATACGGTTTGTTAGTGTAACAATGACGATTGCGTTGCGGTCTAGTAATATGTTGTCCTGCTTCAGGTGTTGATCTGTTGATTATTTGTTCGACAAACACGCGTTTATACGTTTGCCATTTCAGTGACTCTGTTAACGCTGCATGTTCATCCTCGGGGAATACGAAAATCAAACACATATTTATTCTCGACTCAGCCGTACGCTGAGAGAAATTTTTAGTTCCGGTTACCGCTCAGTCCTTAACTATTTTTATTTTTTACCACGATCGAAAAATACAGTTCCAGGTAGAGAATGAAAATTAGTTTTCTAGCTGTTACCGGAAAGTCTGGTATCCGTTGCTATTCTTTCTCATTACGATCACTGTTGCTGTATTTTCTTGCAACTGTTGCGAAAATTTAATCCTTGTGCAAGAATAAATTGACGTTAAAGCCTTGTTTAGCTAAAAAAGTAGAGTAAACCTCACAAACTGATTTTACGTTGCAATTACCAAAACAGGATCGACGACAGCCCAAAATGGTTACGCGTACTTCGTTTTTCCTAATTCCAACAATATTCAAACAGTTTTTTTTAACGACACCTGTTTTGCTGAATTTTTCTAGTTACTGTAACAAATGAAATTTTTCTCAGTGCAATGTTGAATTTTTTTGTTTCACCAGAAAAGCGGGACGAAAGTAGCATATTATTTCATCTTAACTCTCTTCCATCATTTGCGGAAAATATGAGATCGTATTACCAGCAAATTATTTTTTTGGTCCTCAGTCGTTTTCATTTTGTATTTGAGTGCTTACAGTTTGCTGATGGGGGTGAGTAGCAAAAATTCAAAAACTCGGCAAAACTGACCATACTTATTGTTGTAAATTTTCAATAATATTCTTGCTTCCAAAGTGATAAAAAGAATTATAATCATTTTTAATCCAAATGTTGAAAATAATCAACAAACTCGTAGCATTCCGATAAACAAAGTTGAAACTTCTCAACCTATGAAAATAGTTATTGATATCGTATAATTGTGCAATATTCAACGACACATTCTCTCTATTTTCTAGCATATCAGATATACATGCATATGTATATCTGAAAAGAATCTTCAAATTGTAATAATTTGCGAAGAATATCGATGATAAAAGTTAGGTCTAACGATTTTCCGTTAAAAAAAAAAATCATTGGCACGTAAAGATAGGTTCACGTTTCTTCCAAAATTCATTTCGAGCTATTGTTTCCAAAAAAATGGATGATACGAAATGCAGAATCGATTATTCTTCAGCACATCCACCGAACAGTTGTCAATTAAGTTCTCAAGTTATTTCGAAATAATGACAGCGTTTTTCCTCCATTTGTGGTAGTTTCCGCACTCGTTCGAATCTCCGTAAGGAAATTTCGGGACAGGTTTGAAAGTGTTATATTCAATTTTTGTTCTCGTCGCATCGCGTACGGTGTTACATAAGCAATTAAGAATACGAGTTTCGAGAAGTAGAGCCGGATAAAATGCAGAGGAGAATTAGTAACCGCATCTAATGAATTTTACCAACTTCAGAATTACACATTATGCCTCGCGCATTTAAATTTAAACCACTCCGCATGCAGCCGTAAAGGCGAAATACTTTTTGCCCATTAATCAGGAGTAATTACCTGCCACGGTGGCGGTGCGGCTGGTTTCCACGTGTATAACTCGGCACGAGGGCACGTCGCTTCTTTGAAACTCTTAAAAGTTGAAAGTTTCAACCGTACAACGCGGCAGCCAAGTACAAGCCTCACACGTCACACACTCCGGGCCACGTGTCGCAGTCTCAAGTGCCGCAACAGCCAACGCCCGGGCAATATTAATAACATAATTGCGAAAATTATAAAATTACGATCATTAAGCTCCGACTATGAACCACGCGCTATGGAGTGATGAAATATTCACGCACCGTGTCCCTAACTCGAGTAATCATTTCCACTGGGATTTAATGAACTCGCCAACTTCCTCGATTCCACGCGCGCGATGACATATGTGTGCTTTCTTATGGGTGGGGGTAAGAAGTCGGAAAAACCGAATATCAGAATGGCCAGAATTGTGAATTTAATAAACTCGGATAACAAATGTGAGAGAACAGATACTGTCAGAAATTTTAAGTCCCGAACGGTGCCGAATAAAAAGCCGCAGCTTACATAAAATGTATTTGGTAGAGGGCTCTGTTATACGAACCCACTTACTTCGGAAAACGTTGATCCAAGAATTCAGAGACGCAGAATTTGATAATGTACAGAGTCAATGTTCCGGAGAATGACTTTGGAGAAAGATTCGTATTCTCGAATGTCCAATGATTATAAAAATAAAAGTTGGAACTTGGTCGTCTAGAAACGGCGAAAAACGGATATCCAGAATGTAGAAGGGTCGTTATTCAGAATCGTACGATTCGGAAAGATCGGTATTCCGAAAGTGACCGTACAGATGGCTGACCACCAGGATTTCACATTCCGAGTCTATCCAACTAATCTATTTCGACTTGTAAAATGTTTTACGTACAGAATCAAACAAATTCTCTGGTGCATCGGGCGTATCTTTTCATCCGCAAAATTTTTATCTCGTTAAAAGATTGAATACGACTTTTGATATCATAAACTTATGTTTCTCGGCTTCTAATATGATACGAGTCATTGACTCTTCTGATGTATTGCCATTCTTCATTTTGAGGATTCTCATATACCGCAATTCTGTATTCCGAGCCTTCTATGAGATTACTACTCGGAGTTCTAACCGTTCCCATTCTCGATCCCTCGCATTTATGAATTCGAATAGATGAAAATTCTACTTCATGATCCATCCGAAGGTTGTTTATTCGCGTTTGCGAGCAATCGCATTTGCCTCATTCTGCTAATGGCCTTTCGGAATTTTCACCAGTTGTGTATTTTAAACTCTGTCACTTCAAATTTCGATACTTTTACATTCTATTTCCATTATTCCTGGCTTAACGAAGATTCACCCAATTTGTTCTCTCGTGATTGTGAGTTTTCGATATACTTGTGTTCGGAATTCTGACCATTCCGATTTTTGATTTTTCTGATTTCTTACCCGCACCCCTTTCGTATTCGACTCGATCCTCTTTCTTTAGGGATGGATGGATTTTTGATAGGGTTACACGTAACTGGTCATTGAGTAGAAAGATCGTCGAATAGAGGAATCGGTATGGATCAGGATTGAAGAGTTACGAAAGCTTTCGCCGTATCAAGGTGTAACACATCGTATGAAATTGTAACGTTTCGTACAATCAGGAAATTCATGTCCAAAATAGTTTGGCTCTAACAAAAACTCGGGATTTTAGAATGCCTAATTATAGAAAAATTAAACTACCTCATCAGGAACCTTACATTCGGAATTCAACTCATAAAGCTTATGGAATGTCAGAATACAAAATGTTATAAATTGATCAAAAATATCCGTAAGTCAAGAACCCAAAGTTGGATGAATAGAGAAACGATCTATCAGCATTGACCCAGTCGGGTAAAATTTACAACTGTGGTAACTATTTTTCAACCATAAACCATAACGATTAAACAAACCGAAAATAGTTTATAGTAAATTCGAGCCGATTGAAACAGTAAAAGTCTTAACCCAGATTACGTCTACTTATTTCTCGATATTTGAGACCCACTATCCGACCCTTGAAAAAATTCTTCTTCTTGAGTAAAAATGGATCCTCAGATCGAGTCGTAACACTTATGGCGATTTCAACGAAGCTAAGTTCCCGTTTGGATTTCGTGTCAACGAAAATCGATAAATTCTTAGGTAAACGATCTAGATTCCTTTACTAAAAAAATTCCTTCGTTACAACACAGTCGTCGCTTCGTTATAAGCGTCGGCAGGGTATGCCGTAAAAAGTAATCTACACGTACGTTTCTGTGTAATAATAAAAGAAACCGAAAAGTAGAAAAAAAAAAGAAAGAAAAAACCATGATATTAGATACCCGAAAAGGGTCAATTTGGTTCGGTGTACTGACCGGTGTGAGAACGCTGACGTGGGTCGGAATGAATATTACCCGCCAGCCGGAGCACGGTAGAAAAAAAAATTTCGATTATTTCGGTTCGCTGAATGGTTTCCACTATCTGACCGAGACCCTAACGAGTCCGTTTATAATGTTAATTAAAAGCGACAAGATAAGCACTGCGGTGCCGCGTCGTTTGTCATGATTACGTACCTTCGGTCCAGACTCACACCCGAATTTCGACGCCGACAGGCGTGCTTCTTCCTTCAGGTTCGTATTAGGTGAGAGAGGAAATCTGCTCTCTGGAAGAATACGTCGAAGGAACAACGGTGACCTAATACCTCGTAGTCCTCGATTTAATTTATTCTTCGACAAGTTTACAACGTACCTTTTACTTCAATCGATGCGTTCGAGTCAAATTTTCATTTAAAAGAAGTCAAAAATTGAGAAATTTACAGAGTTTATAAGAACGAGCAGTGAAAAGGCATCCTCGGAAACGAAATTTGTGTAACGAAAACCGCGGAACCGACTTCGACAACGATAGACGGAAATAAAAGTTAAGTAAAACAAAGAAAAAGGAGAACATCGAATAAACTGTTGTTGTTTGAAGAAGAAGACTTGTTAAAAAAACATTGTCACAAAAATCATTTTCCCTGAGTATTCTTTGTCTAAATGGCGTATTTTAATTTTACGAATGAACGGACGGACGAATGAGTGATTTAAAATAATTAATACCTCCAATCTTATTTATACAATTATACTCCACGAATCGATTTATTAGTTAATGAACAAACGTAAGGTATCGTTAATGTTTACGGAATGCCTCGGCAGTTCAATTGAGCAAAATTACAACTCGCAATAAATTTGCTATCTTTACTCCTGACATTTATAAAAATAGTTTATTTATAAAAATAGCAACGTGTACCTACCTATTATTATTCGCGTGTAAAGGCGATAGTAATTCGGCCAGTGTGAAGTCCAATAACGCCGATAAGTCTCGCCAATAACGTGCTAATATCCTGCAAGACAACAATTCTTTTGTATACGTATACCTATACCGGAGCTTTTCCAAGCCTATTTCATATCCGTGGGGAGGAGGGCGCACAGCCACCCTTCGCTTTCCCCTTTCTCTCTCTCTCTCTCTCTCTCTCTCTTTCTCTTTCTCTTATTTCTCCGGAGAAGTTGGGGCGCTATGTAATTGTCCCCCAACGCGGTGCCTAGCCCGGGTTATTACCCACATGAAATTTCATTGTTTTTAATAATCGCCTTCACCCGACGAATATCTCAGCAGGGAAGACATTCTGATCCAGGCAGGGTGATCAGAACCCCTCTTCCCTGAAATTTGGCCTCCGCGTCGAGGGCGGATGCGTTCCAAGCGGGGTTACGCAACTTAAAATATGAATTTCACGATAGTTTTCGTTTAGCTGGTGAAAGCCACGATCTTGGACAATTTTTATGATCGTAGACCTTTCTTTGATTTTATCGATTTCTTCAACACGCCCGTCGTGAAAACAAGGACGAGCATTCCAGGATAGGAATAAAAATGTAAAGTCGAAAATTTGATTCATTGTATACTGAATTCAAGAATTTTCCTCCGCACATCATTCACCGTCTGATATTTATTAAATAAAATGCACAGTGTTTTTTTCTCAAAAATGATCATGGTTACTTACAAAATAATATCCAAGCACGTCTTGAACGCTTGTTTCATTCGACCAGCTTCCATATTCTTCAAAACTCTGCAATCGTATATCCGTACTTTGAATAAATATTTTCTCCTTATTCTAGACAATACAAATCTAAACGTGATTCAAAATTTTCCTTATACGCTACTAGCGTTCTGTTCATATTTTCAAAGCACTCTGCACACCTCATAATAGGATTAGGTTCTACTTGCATCCTCTTCCGATTACGCCGAATGTAAGATACGTGACATTTGTATTTTTGTAGGTATCCAATTTTCGTACCTAGTTCCAGTCAGGGATGAGAGATCAAGGATAGTGCGGCAGCCAGTTGGAGCTTCTGAAAGCGAAAAGTCTCGCGGATTATTGACGAGTGTACAGCTTGGCATGGGAATATGTAAGTTTGTTCAACTGGAGTGGCTGGAGGTGCTCCGTGTCTCGAATTCGCAACGTGATAGCTTATTCCACATACCGTTGGCCGATAGTCGAGATGGATTTTTCACCCTGTATTAAACTACACCGAGAGAAATTTTTAATTCCAATTACCGCTCTGTCCTTGACTATTTTCATTTTTTACGCCGACCGAAAAATATAGTTCTAGGTACAAAATGAAAATTAGTTTTCTAGCTGTTACCGGGAAGTCTAGTATCCGTTACTATTCTTTCTCAATACGATCACTGTTGCTATGTTTTCTTGCAACTGTTGCGAAAATTTAATGCTCGTGCAACGATAAATTGACGTTAAAGCTTTGTTCAGCTAAAAAAGGAGAGTAAACCTCACAAACTGACTTTGCGTTGCAATTACCAAAAAAAAGGATCGACGATAGCGCAAAATGGTTACGCGTACCTTGTTTTTCGCAATTTTAACAATATTCAAACAGTTTTTTTAACGATACCTGTTTTACTCAATTTTTCTAGTTTCTGTAACAAATGAAATTTTCCTCAGTGTATTGAAGAGTCGCAGTAGAGTGATTGACTTTTGATGCCACGGGTGTAAGATCACTTCGAATAGATGAAAGGGTCGCGCCAGGGGATTTAGGAAGGAGAATGGCGGACGGACCTGTCGAAGAAATGCTATCAGAACTGAAATGCGATTAACTCGAGTCCAGCGGCAGGGGATTAGCTGTTTGTTATTAACGAAGCTTCCCTATTTTCCAATCATTCAATCAAAGGCTCGTTTCAAAGAGGAAATGTACCTCGATATTGGACTTTCGTTATATCGTCCGGCAGTCGGAGGATTAGAACGTTTTTCCATGAGGTCAAACGTGATGGTCTGCCTACATCTGCATATTTGTCTGTCTAGAGTGAATAACTGTGACCAAATGAATTTTAACTGGAAATGCGTCCAACGTTCGATGTGAAAAAATGTGTTACAAACTCTGGTTTCGTCAAAATCGCATTTGAGAAAAAAGTCTATCGCGTAAAGACTTTTATATCACAATGGTAGATAGAAATTTGAAATAATTTCACAATGATGCGAAAGAGATTTTTAAACTTTTGTAAAAGGATTTCACGGATTCCATAAAAATTTCAGAGATACTTCCGAGTGTTATACGGATTTCGATCGGTCCAAAGACTTAACCCCAAATTGTAGCTTTTAGAAAGATTACTTGCGGATTTTATAAACTTTTGCTAGTTTCTAAGAATTTCATGAAATTTACAATTTTCCATGAGTCAATTTTGAATTCCACAATCGCAATATTCAAAGCTCCAATTTCTAATTCAGCGTGTTTTTCTGAGCGCCTTCCAGGTGAAAGACTTGTTTGAACAAATTGATAATTTAATATGCCGTAAGATATTTTCAGATAAAAGCAAATTGAAAAAAAATTTCGTACACGAGTTTTCAGTGTCAGTTACCAACATTTTTGAGGAATTATGGCGTTAATTCGTTCAGTCATGTTTTTTAATTAGTTAAAGAAAGAAAAATAGTACCGGAAACAGGATATTCTTAAGAGCAATCGGATCGACCGAGCAAATTTGTTTCCCATATATTTCGCAACGTTGGACGGTATGTGTGTACGTATAACGTAACATGTGAGTCGAGACTTGAGCCTATTTAGAATTGCCGAGAGATTTGTAGGCGTTCGCGTGGAAAGTCAGGACTTGTTTAAATAATTCAACGGAGCGAAACGGTGCTGAATTTATCTCCATCCAAAGGAAGTTTAATAGCTTTCACGGTACGTGAAAGTCTCACAGCGTATTTGTACCTATATTCCGTGTAGGCCACGTGTCATTTTGAATAGGAAATTCGGAGCTGAAGTTAAGGAAGAGAAAAAAGAAGGAGAAGATGAAAAAAGGTTCACGATAATGTAAAGTAAAGCAAAAGTACGATCGCAATTATCTTACACGAATCTGGTTCGAGCAAATCTCATTATTTTCAGCTTCATCCACGTGCATTAAAATTCTACACCAACAATAAGAAAAATTTGATTTGTCATGACTACTTAGAAATTCTATTGAAATCTGTATCGTTGGTATGATAGTTCAAAGATTGTTGAAACTGTAAGAAAATATGACACAAGTAATAATTTATTTTTAGTGTAATTATGTTGTCGATATTAAATTATTCGGTTATCGCGATATTAAATCTGTTTCGAAAGTTGGCTACAACTTTTTCATTTGAATAATACTAGAACATTGATTGATTGCTCCACCATTGCAAAATCACCTCTAAGTTAGTAGAAAATACAGTACAAGTGACCATAATAAAAAAGAATGTTAACGCATGCTACATTTTGTGTCAACGGTTACAAAATTTACTTTCATTCGAACCTAGAGCTATACTTTTCGGTTGCAGTAAAAAATGTAAATACTTCCGGAGTGCAAAGTAAGAATTCGACATTTGTGTTGCGATGCAAAAGAGACAAAAAAAAAAAATGGGAAAAGGCATCCAAAAGATTTTCAATTTTATGGCGGCTCACTGCAAACCACTCAAGACCACAACTGAGCATTTTTCCTCCTCATCCAGCGTTCTTCTTTCCGTCCTGCAGCCCCGTTACTCTTTTTCTCAAGGGTTTGATGACGGACCGCGATGATAACACGTCTCCATTCAGCTATGGGATCTTTGTCATAGGACCCTCGATCCGGACAGGTTCATTCACGAGCTTAAGACTTACCCCCGGTCCATTTTACCGACCCGGAGAATTTTCCCAATATGTTACACTGCCTCTATTTCTCACTCCCCTCCTCTACACGATCTTCATTCTCGCCGAGAATCGCGATCAGCTAGTTTTAGAAAGTTTCAAACATCGAAGAGTTGAAATCTGCAAAGATTGGACATTTTGACTTGCTGGAATTTCCGATTATTGAGCTACTGATGGGATACGACATCAAGATCAGTTTGGATTTGGACTTATTGTGTCATATCATTTCGCGAAAATGTTACACGGATATAATTCGACACACGGTGAATCCGCCTGCGGGTTGGATACAAAAATGCTAAAGACGAAAAAGTCGACGGGACAAAATCAAAAAGTCAAACTACCGACACTTGATAACTTGGAAACATTGTAAATACGAAAAGATGACTTGTACAAAAATAAAAATTGAGAACGCAGAAATGTATAGATAAATTTATACCATCAGCATTTTTTTTTTTTTCTTTGAGATAGCCAAGAATTTGAAGGGTATAATATTAAATTGCGAAAATACCAAACAGTCAAACAGTGGAATCTTCAAAGGTCAGACTCTTGCTCTTGTCGAAAATCTGTGAATCCGAATTTATCAATAACGACTGAGCAAAGACTCGAAAGATCAAAATCCCGAAACCCGCTAAAGATGGGATGGCCGAAATGCCCAGTATCCGGTTGGATGACGTCGAAAATACACGTATTCTCTGCAACAGCACACGTCTAGTGCCATCTGGTATAAGTCTACACAACTATGACAACCCTATCGCGGCCTTTCGGCTTTCTGGTCCTTCAACATTTTGCGTATCGTAATTTTGTTCCTTCTGAACTTTGATCAACAACAAATTTTTTTGGGTTTGCGGCAGTTCGAAGTATTAGCCGCTCTCAATTTTTAATTTTGGAACTTTCGGTACGCCGATCATTCGTTGTTTTAAAATTCGTATCTCGAAAATTTCGGGTTCTCGACTCATCGACTTTTTTATTTTTCGGGATTTTGATCCCCACCTTCGCCTGCACTTATGCAATTCAATGTAAATTCAATCAACATCCGCCTGAATATTGGCAACCCCGATTACATTTCACCGATCGTCGTTTGTCTCAGCGTTCACGATTGATGCCAACTTCTCTCCAATCTATCCCATCGTGGACCACGAGTCAAATGACGATCGGTCAAGATGTAACCTGAATTGCATAAGTGCAGGCGTATCTCCCAATTATGTCAATCTGCCGACAAATGTAACATTGAAATGACCCGGTGCGTCGGCAATATCGCATCATAGTGAATTGTGGTAAAAAAGAAAATGACGAAAAACGTAGAAACCCATAGAGCAGAGACTAACTTAGCTTAGATTTAAATAGTTAGGGAGTTTGCTTTCGATTCGAACTTACAATTAGTTTTAAAATATTCCGGTGCTTCCTCGCCGTTCTGAAAACCATTTCTACTCCAGCCTCCCACTCGATAGAACATTTTGCATTTTGCATTTTTCATGGCTAACTCTCCCTCTCTCTCTCCTTCTCTCTTTCCGCGAACCGGGTGGAAAAAAGAAGCCCACCTTTCACCCTCTGATCTCTTCGACTCGTCGCGCTAACGTTTCTTTGTTCTCAGCACCCCCGGCGTAGATTTAGACGCCTTGTCGCGCCATTTCGCTGCTGCAACGATCCGGACGGTCTGGGCAACGAAGACTCCAGACTCCCGGCAAAAACCAACTGTTGCTCGGCCGACCGACGAGGCAGATCAATGCGCTCCCTGGAGCCATTTGGGGGGTGGCGCTGTTCCGGCGACGCCGTTTCCTGAGGGTACAACAACGAGTTCCTGCACAAAGTGACGAAGAAGCCACCGCGTGCACGGATCCTGATGCAGGACGCGGAGCGTGGACTCGTAGGAGACCTTCCAGAGCGCCGAACACTCCCTGGAGGTCAATCTGACACCAGCCAGGCGTCCCTGACTGCTTCTTTTTCCGACTACCCGCCTCCGATATTGTCCCTGTAATTCCTCGGCATACGCTAGCTTCGCGAGACAGTTTTCTCATACGGCTTTTATAACTGTCTACGACTCGAGGGACAATTTATCGTACCAAGCAATTCTAACTTTACCACGATTCTCGAAAATTCTTCTTACACTGGCTCGCGGTCTACGAGTCGACTCGCTATACACGTATACTGGAGGGACACAAATCCAACCGAGAACCAAAAATTGAAGAGCAAAAGGGCCGAGTTTCGTCGCTATTTTCGCTTACAAATTTCTTTGCAAATGGTTCTACGCTACAGTCACTAGAATCGATCTGAAGATGTGCATGTTTGCGGAAATAATTTCAAGAAAATTACTATAGACTATTTCAGGTTGCCTCGTAGCGAAAAAAGGTTCAGTTGATAGAAATTTGCGGGTAAAATATCAACGAAATTTCATCATGTAACAGTTCTTACAAGGAAAGGTATACCAAGGTATACCGCAACGATTGTTTCAATCCCGTGAATTATTGCAGTTCGTTAAAAAGAACACTGGACATGTGTTTTGTTTCGAGTGCCGATTCGTCCGATCAAGGTATAAGAATAATGCTTGAAGTTTACTTCCAAAAAATATGCGATGCAACCTCTGAGGGTGAAAGCAATCTTCCGCACGATATTACCGAATGATGATAACGATCAACGTCCAGTTGGTTTTACGGAAAATCTTTAGAAGTAGTTTCAGCCATTAAACGATCACATTATTGAGTAAAAAAATTCGCGTGCAGTGTTTCGTGACGTACTATAAGTTACAGGTACAACAAATCACAGAATGAAGAAACTCAGTGAAGTACACTTGGTGAACTTTCCACGTCAATGTCGCGATCAGGTTTAAATTGGAAAGCAATAATCTTGGAAACATTTCCATGAAATTCTGACTTTGGTATGATCACAGCGACAATTGTCATCAGCCAATGATTACACCCCGTGTAATTTGACTCCGAAAAATATGTTGCTACACTTTCATTCCGCTAATAAAATCAAATCATTGTGTAATATTTTTAGGTGATAATTCTCACCCTGCAGCAGCAGCAGCAGGACGGCATGGATGACGAGTCGAAGGTGGTTCCCTCGTCATATTCCTGTGCCGGTGCAGTGTCTGCTGAATGCAAAGTGATTTCCTTCGGGTAGATTAGTCTGCGCCTAGCAGTTTGTACTTTGGTGTAAAGTTTGAGCTCTGCACTACGGTGGTGTTGGTTTCTATAGGTACATCACCGAGGATGAGTTTGTAGTCGGTGTTGTTGATTCGGTTTCACTCGAGCGACGAGTCTATCCGCCATCCTCTCCGGGAGGCAATCAGCGCTTTGTGTTGCGCCCTGAAACAACAATTTTCGAAAGTTTAAACGACGGAACGGAAGGGAAGGGAACGGGTCGCGAAGAGAAGAAAAGGGGCGAGGAATCAGCGCAGACTCGAGGATGCAACGAGAGGAGCTTCTAATTCTGGTTACCGTGCAGTCCTTAACTAGTATAATTTTTTGGAGAATATACCGTACACAATTCTAAGTACAAAATAAAAATTTACAGTTTTGTTATTGTGAATAGAATATCCAGTATACCGGGTGGGCCCAAGAAATAACGGGACCGATTTGAAACGTGAATAAAAGCCAAACGTGTTGAACGATTTTCGAAAACTTTTTTTCCAGAAAATAGAAGAACGAATATTTGATCTCATGTTCAACAATCACGGACAAAAAAGTCGCTGGGAGACTGAAAACAATTACTATTAAAGAATGTTCGAGACGATTTCCTCCTGATATTGTGATTCGGAGATTAATTCTTGTGTATCAGACATTCTCCAAGATTTTATTTACATTACGCGAAACGTTTCTTGTAAACTTGAAATCAAAACGCGACCTTTAAAGTCGAAATTCTGGATTAAAAAATTCATATTTCTATTCTTCTTCTATTTACAACCACAACAAAATTTTCGTAAATCGGTCGACGCGTTCAGATTTACTTTAAGTTTCATAGTTTTAGTTTTTCAGTTAATGTATTTTTTTGAACTTACAAGTCCAGGTAACAATAAATCGAGGTTAAAACCTTGTTTAGTCCCACACACGTCAAACAATTGCACCAAATGATTACTTGTACAAGATTTCGTGATAATTCCAGCAACGTTTGAACCATTATCGTAACTACAGCTAACAATTTCACTAGAATTTCCTATTAACTTTAACAAATGAAATTTTCCCTAAGGACGGATGCAGCCGACACGATACGTATTCGCATTCGCACGTCACGACGGCCGGAAATGAAGGTGAAATTGACACGGTATCGAGTTGTTATCGCGAGAGTGGGATAATTTTCAGAAACGCAGAAACAGCGCTTATACCGTGTATATATACATATATATATATATATTAAAGATAAGGTTCTCTGTTCTTTGATGGTCTGCATCGCGTGTCGCCCGTTTCTGCAATTTCGTGACATCAAATTGAGAGCTGCAATATACCGACTCGTGATGCAAAATATTCAGTTTACTGCTGCCGCTGAGTGTGTACGAGTTGGATATTATATTTCCTCTCGAATGCAGCGGTAGCTGGTTACTTGGAGTGCTGTTTTACATTCGCCGTCGACGTCGACGTCGGACGCGTGCGGTTCAAATCTAAGGTACACGGAAACGGGAAACTCTGATGGAATTGCGAATTAAGAAAGCATTGAGAGAAACCAAGTATGAAAATAAACGTTTAAGCTAAACGTGGAAAACTCTCTGTGTACCTACTGCACATATTGTATATATATATATATATATATGTATATACACACACGATTCTTACTTACACGATTTGCTTCAACATTTTCCGCGCCAAATCACTTCCAAATATAATCTTTATCTTATATTATAAGTATTATGATCCACAATGTAAACTAATTTGTTCAATTTTTAGCCATTTGCAAACAGGTTTTATTGAGTTGCAGCTTTAAAAATCATACCTCGTTTCATTCCGTTAGTATTGAAGACCTAGTAGAAGTTTTTCTTCTGAGAAATAAAGAAATTTTCACTTGAATCAAACAGTTTTTTAAACAGCGCCACGTACATCATGAATTCAATTAGCATCAGAATTGATGAATACTATTCTCGCCCAAGGTTTCGTACATTTCTTCTTGTTTTTTGTTTTCTTTTTTTTTTTTTTTTTATAACTGACAAAATTCAGGTCAACTTTTCACAGAAGCCCAATTATTTTAATTCGAACGTCTAACCGAAGATATTCAGAAGTGTTTCGGCTTGTGAGAATAAAGTCTCACGAATGCTCTGCATAGGTTTAAAAATAATTACTTTCGTGGAATAAATTTCACGATCGATAATGAAATATTTTTATTCAATGATTAGGAAAGAAAGGCCGAGAAACATTTTTATTATAATTCCTGTCAGCGAGGCTTCGAATACAACAAGTAAAATGTTGGAATATAATTATAACGTCCGATTTGCGCGTAAATCGAGTAGCGTTGAAATTTACATAACGTTCGTGAGAATTCGCAAATAATTAATGAACTAAACTGGCTTGGTTATAATTAAATACCAGTATTACGCATGAACGTGGCACCCATTAATGAAATTCGTTGCATATTGATACGTACGTATAGATTCGATGCTGCGCGTCATTCGAAATTAAATAGTAAACATTCTAGTAGATAATACGTAACATGATTGCAATCATGGATTCCTGAATTGCATTCAAATTCATATCTTCGTGTTTGGTCCGTCATTTTTCCATATCCTTCGCTCGTAGCTGTGCTAATATTACGATAATGTAAGAAGCTTCACCGAATCGTGATATTCGCACAGAGGTTAGGCAATAAATTAAAACGCTTCTCAAACAACGATCGAAAAATTCAGAATTTAAAAAGAATCTTCAACTTAAGAGCCACGGAATCGTTGAATGGTGCTAATCGAGATGTCACTGATGATAGAATAATTTGTATTAATCGTACCATCTTGTTCCGAAACAAAGAAAAAAAGCCTACCATCAATTTTGCAATTGTTTTAAACATAATATTTTTTCTATCGCGCGTCACGAAATTTTCATGTAAACACTAAACGTACAATTTTCCGAGCAGAATGTCGTAACGTGTATGTATTTTTTTCTTTCACCGTTCTCTCTTGAATGAAGATTACAAATTCATCGAGAGTTTGATGAAATATTTTATCAGTCGGCTAACGATAAGCCAGAGAAGTAAAGGGCTGGGGTCTTAAACAAATTACAGAACTTTTAATTGGGAAAGCAATTCATTATTCCGTTAAATTAATTAATATAAGATTTCAGTTGAGAAGAGAGATACTCGAGTCTGCTGGGCTTCCCTTTTGATATTAATATCTCGCTTTCATATCCGCATCTTCTTCGTCTGCCTCTTTCTCTTCCTCTTCCTCTACTCCTGTTTCAAAGTCTTATAATTTATTATTACTTTATAGCTGCGTAAGAAACCTGTTAATGCTAACTACGATTTCCCATCTCGCGTCCCGCGGATGATTCAAGCTCAAGTACGAGTCGAGAATTTTCACACGACTCTGACCGCGAAAAAAAAACATATCCTATAAACCTAAACCTAATTGTATCTCTTTTCATTTCTTATAATTTTCATTCCCTTTTTTTCACCTTAGGAAATGTCTCACGAATTGGACAAACTTTCAAGCATCAATACCGCGCAGTAAGTAAGTTTTTAAAAAATCAGTAAATCACAGCTACGAATTGTGATACTTTTAAACGAAAGTCCAAAAAATAAAAGACAAAAACTAAATCTACCCGTGTTAAAGTATAAATTTAATTTTTCACGTTCATCTTTTCTGTACGGGAGAAAAAAAAAAAAGAAATTGTCTTTAAAAAATTACCTTTTCCCAACCCTCCTCGTTAATTATCGACGATGTAGGAAGTACCATTTTTCCCTTGTTATTCGTACAATATAGGGAAAGGCCTCCTGCATCCCGTTTTACGATCCCACGGGATCGACGGACAAAGGTCACTCATATGCGCCCGGTGATATATCATGGTTAGCTAACCCCTGGACCCGTCGGCTACCCCGTAAGACTTATCCGGAGCATTCTCAATTATCTGTGGGGATAGCGACCGTCCAGTTTTCCCGAGGGTTTTAACCCCGCCGAATGCGTATGCTGACCACAAAACTCTCCCTTATAATTAAATCATTAATTAGCTACTTTCCCAATTCTTTCCTCCGGTATTCTCTTCTTCTATTGCCTCAAGGCGGATCACAATTTGTTAGAAGACAAAGGCCGAGGGATATAAAGAAGCCGAAACCAACACCGGCGGAACGAAATTATTGCTCTTGGCTACACGTGACGAAAAACATGAAAAGAATCTAAACTCGACTTGTATATCCCAAAAAGATGTCTTACAGAAAAGCAAGGTACAAATTATCGTACATATTTTCTATTATTTTCATATCCTCATTCCATCTAATCATCCGAATTTAAGTATCGGTAATGTTCGATTGTCTTGCACTTGCAATTATACCGTGTAATTAATGCGACCGTTAAAATGGCACGCGATATCGCAGGAGGAAGAAAAATATCCGTCTTAAGCGACAGAAGCGAGTTAAACGAAGAAATATTATTATTATTATTATTATTGTTGTTGTTATCATTATTATTCTTAATGGAAGGAGAAGTTATGGGAAAAGTAAGAGAGAAAAAGTGTAAAAGAGGTAGCAAAGTCTGCCTCGACGTTATTTAAATCCACGTCAGCGTCTTCCTTTAACCCGCAGGATTTTGACTCAACATTTTATATCCTTTTGCACAGTTTTAGAATCAGCGAGCTCATCCACTCACAGGCTCAACTTGTACGGCCCAACGTCAGATTTGATAAATACCCACGTCGTTTGACTTTTCAAATTTAATAAAATATCACGATACACGTAAACGCTTGAGTTTATATAAACAATTCCCGACCATCTCGGATCTGTAATGTATTTGTTTACTCAACTGTCACAACTCTAACGTTTCATTTTGTCTAGTCATGTTTTTAATCTTCGCGTAAATCATTACAATCATTAGGCACCAAAGTTCGGAAGGTTTGAGTTCGCTCGACTCTTTCTGTGAAGATTTTTATTCACATATTTGTACGAATTAAAATGTATTTATTTTAAATTGCTTCAGCTAATTAATTGGCTTCCGTTACAACGCAGGATTATTCAACTATGTGTAAGAAAAATCTTGACAGTGTTGAATTTTTGGGCTTATCAAATTCAAGTAGTTGACGCAACATGCGAACCTGAGCTTTCGAAAAGATTGCTTCAAGCTTGGAAAATGAACGGAATGATTAAAAAAATTCGAACTTGAAGAAAAAAAAATTTTTTTTATGCGTTAATTATGTACGGAGTAGAGGTAAATGAGGCAGCCAGCCTGAGGAGTGCGACATTTTCTGGCACGCGGTGCTTCGTTTACATATTGCCAATAAATCCCACCCGCTCCTTTAATAACCCTTTTCTTGTAACATTTTGATATTTTATACTGTATTATGCATATAGATATATTATACACGTAAGATGTTTATGAAAAATTTACAATTATCCGTCACGGAATCATAAATGTGAAAAAAATTTACGGTATAAAGTTGAAATTCACTTAATTGGGCTCGTTTCAAAATATCGTTGGAGAGCTTCACTCAGGCCCGTAAGAAATATGTACATTTAGCTTTGTAATATTTGTTCGTCTATCATAAATTAGAATAAACCGTTCAACCCCGTAAAAGAGAAAAGAAGGTCAAAGTTGATACTGAAAAAAAATCTGCCCGCGGTTCAGCTTTTCTTGAGGGATCGCAAGACGCGGAAGAATTTGGTTAATTAGCGAACATTATACGTGAATAATAATAACACATGTACGAAGCGTATGTTAATTAGGAAAATTTGGAGGTTGTTTGGCAAGGATTCGAGTGAAACAAAAAAAAAAAAAAAATGTACAAAGAGAAAACAGAAATTCCTCCAATTTTATTACGTGTCGTGCTTGGGCGGTGCTTTCGAATGTTTGAATAATGGGCCTAATTAAACCCCAGGTTTATTTACGCAATCATCCAGAGAATGAAGCCAGCCGAGTTAAGAGAAGAGTCCTCGCCCCGTCCGTACAAGTTATGACAAGTCAATGATGCAGCGGTTTTAAATACGCGGAGCTTAAAAGTTGACGATGAGTGTTATGCCTTCGATCGGAGTCTGACAAATGCCATCAAACTTTTAATGCGAAACCAATTTGAAACGGGAAAAGTTTTAACGTCCGTCAGTCCAGGCGAAGAAGAGACAGTATGTCTTAAATTCCCAGCGCTCTTTTCACCGATCTTGAAAGCCATATTAAATTAGAACGTCTGCCGATCCGAACCGGTTGACATAACCTGCAAAACAGATTTGCACGATGGCCGCTAAATACGCAGCGTAATCGAGGCTGCAATTCTTTTTGCGTTCTAGCCGAAAGAGATTGATCATCGAAGCTGCTGAAACGATTCTTTGAAGACGCGGTGACTCGTACGACTTGCAAAAAAATATTCATTCTCGGGTGAAAGACGAAAAAATGCAGTGCCGAATACACCCCGTATCATAGGCAACCGTGATACATTCGTTTTATAGGTTAGGTTACCTACTTCACTAGTCAATACAGTGTTTCGAAGTATCGTTTACTTTATCACGTGAAATTGACAAAAGGATCGATATAAATATTCCATTTAAAATTGGTTTCAAAGATCGTCGAAAAAGAGGAAGAAATTATTTTTCACACCTTTTACATGATTTATAGGTTATGTATGGGTATACATAAAAACGTACGCTCACTTAGAACAGATGCTTCAATTTTAATCTCCGAGGCACCGGGCTTCTGCAATCTCGTAAATTCATATTATTTTATTTGAATCCCAATTTCGTTCCTCTCGACGGCTATAACGGAAGTGAGGGGGGGGGGGGGGGGGGGATGGTAGAGGAGGAAAGTGAAAGGGAAAGAGAAAAGTCTCGAGAGTTATTAGAAACGTCTTTATACCCTGCCTCCGGAGATACTTCTGAAAGGTTGCAGAGGGGTTCTGCAAGCTTTGTGAATAGGAGATAAGGACGCTAAGCTAGACAGAAAGGAAAATACGGAACGAAAGAAAGAAAAAAAAATAAAATAAGAATGAAAAAAAAAAAAAACAAAATTCATATCCACTCCAAGGAACATAATTCAACTTTGACGAATCAGATATATATACAGATTCGGTCACGTTGTAATTGCTTTTTGAGAAACTTCACTTTTTATCCGTGCAAAGAGAATCGGTAATCCGGATGAACGAAGATTAAGGCTTTCCGAAATTCATTTCAGTTCTCGCACGAGCAATTGACGATTGTCACTAGGCACGATTTTAAGACTCTCCAATTTTCAACGAGACCATTCGGTTGTCGAGACTTCATCAATCGAGCTTTGCGATGTTCGGATTTCAAGTGATCGGACCTCTGTGACGTGCGAGAAGGTGACTTCGTATCGTGAGAAGACTTGAGAGAAATACTTACCAGAGAAATTGCAGTTCGAACGAAGAAGTACCGAAATAATGCAGAAAACTGCCAAACAAAGTACCAAAAATCAGAATACAAATTATCCGAAGTAATTTGTTTATTTTTCGAATAGAATTTCAGGTACACACGAGAGATCCCGAATTCCGATATTACCGATGACGAGGAGACCATGTTTCTACGGAGTTTGGAATGTTCGATTAAATTTTTTACAAAATTGCAAAATTTGTAAAAACCTTTTAAAAGAAGTACACGCACGTATATCTCCCCGATCGTGTAAACTAAGGACAATAATTAATTATCCTCGCCAAATTCCCACGAATAAGCAAAAAGTGACGCACGATGATTAAACGAAAGTCTTCTCTTCAACTACTTGCGTTCTTTATTTTCCACACTCCGCATCGGCAATTCCCTCAACGGCGACAGCAAGGCGTATAAATGACGTTAAACGATGAGTAAACACCGTAAGAATTGAACGGCATGCAGAGTTTCGCGAAGAATGAAATTCGAAACTCCACATAACGATAAACACACTGCAGCTGATTGCAATCCTACTTGCGAGTCAGGCAGAGTTAAGCTCGTTGCATGCGCTTGGCATTTAATGACCACTCGGTGGGTTAATGTGCGAAAGAGAGACGGGAATCGAGATATAATGTGCGAGAGAGAGAGAGAGAGAAGGAGAGAGGAATGTTGAGAGAGATGGTTTCATTCATTTGAGACGTATGTATATGTAATTAACCCGTGTTTAAGCCAGCGCATTCTGACGCAGCGAGTTGCCTTTCGGGCTGGTGCTTTGGGTTCAGGTTTGTTAGCCAGCTTGCGTTTATACTTTATACTTGTACATATGTATATATGCGTATGTATACCTATATGCATCGCTGCCTTCGCCCCAATTTTCCACCATCACACAAGTTGCGTGCATATCCCGCTCGTAAATTCTTTCTTTCTGACCCTCCGGAGCTTGCGCTTGAATTTCGCCGTTTCGCCAATTCAGAAGATTTTTATTTTGTGTTTTCGTCATTTCTACCGTAGAAAATGACAATATTTGATAATAGGAATCGAGGCACTTTATATATGATTAATGTATAAGAGTTTGGGGAACTTGTTCGATCGTCGATACTACCAAGGTTCGTCAAATGATGTTCAATCAAGATAACACGATTCCACAAAACGAATCAACTACGCTATCGCTTTTCAAGGTGAGGGAAAATTGAAAAGTTTTATTACCATTTTTATGGACGGTTCACCGCGCAATTATTTATCAAATATAGTTTGTGTTCAAGACGAAAACGTTTCTCGTACGGAAACGTGATAACAACACCGCGTTCGGCCAATATTCGTCCGATGCATTGCCGTCGTATATTTTAATACAGAACAAATTGGCTACGCAGATTAAAAAACGTTTTACGACTTTCGTCAGTTTCTTATCGTTGCAAATGTTTTTCCGTTCTTGTTGAACTGTTTCCTCAACAAAAATTCTAAAGGTCTTAATAATGTGGATCGTTTACCCCGTGAAAAAAAATAAATAAAAAATTAGTTCACCTCGCGTCTCATCTTCACCATTAATAGACAAACTTCAGCCTTGTCAGTTGAATGGCAGTAAGTTGAAGAGAGTCTACTGTTGCAAGAAAGTATAGTAACGGTGAAAGAATAGTAACGGATACAGACTTTCCCGTAACAGCTAGGAAACTAATTTTCATTTTCTACCTAGAACTATATTTTTCGATTATGGTAAAGAATGGAAATAATTAAGGACTGAGCGGTAACCGTAACTAAAAATTTCTCTCGGTACAATAACGGTTAAAATTTTGTATTTCACCCTGGAATCCGGTATTTGGATGGAGCGATATGCGTTTATTTATTTATTTATTTATTTTTTTCTCTCACTTATTTCTCGTTTCGAAGAGTCCTGAACAGTTTCAATAACGCGTTCTCAGCCCACTTCGTTCTTTCAATCAATAGGAATGAGCACTACGAGCATAGAATCGCCGGAGGCGAGGGCAACCGGTGAACGAAAGGGGAGGATGAGGTCCAGGACCATGCAAGGGGAGGAGTATGACTCGTTCGCAAACGAAGCAATCGTAAAAACTTTTCCAATAGAGTTCTTTAACGAAACTCTGAAGCGAGATCCGCGTCTATACATGGCGGCTTGCAAAGGCAGAAAGCGTCGAGTTCAATGCGAATGTCTTCGTGCGTTCTGTGCTTGCAAGCACACTTACACACACACACGCACATGTTATGTATCAGTTTAGAAGCGTGCGGGCTTTACCCGTGGAATAGCTCGTAAACCGCAGGCATTGGGATTTTCAATTCTGCGAATTTCCCGGCACGCGTTTCAGAAAATCAGATATTTTCACTGTTACGCGAACGACGAAGCTAAATTTTAAGAAAATGCGTATATACATGATTCCCAAAAGCGCTTCCCCGGAATCGTCCTTTTCTTTGCGAAAATTCTTCAACTTTTGCAGCAAGGTGCTTTTTTGGAAAAATCCATCAAAATTGGATCCTAATTTTTATAATCAGCCGCAGCAATTTGACTGATGATAAAAAAGCTTCTTTGGTAAATTCATAGTTTGATATTGTTATGGTCAAACGATTCTGACGAGTCGTTGGATATGACCGAATAGACTTGTTACTGCATAGTCAGCTATTTTAGGGCCGTATACATATAGAAAGAAAGACCAATGAATAGTTTTCTCGACGGATTATAGTTGGTTTTTTTTTTTCAATTTAGTCCAGCGTTTCTTTTCTTTTAACATTGGAGCGGCTGAGACTTGAGCTGGGAAACATAAAGTGCACCGAAGTGGCGAGAGCGTAGACCGAGAGTTGAAAGTGACGGAGATCGAGCTGTGAGGAGAGAGAGAGAGAGAGAGAAAGGGGAAGTGAGAGATAGGAAATCATAGAATGGCGAGGGCGTGTGATTGATTGGAGAACAGATATCCCTTCGGCCAACAATGAGACGAGACGAGGCAGAAAACATCTCCACTTGAGCCGGATAAAAGGCTAGGAGCTTGGCTAGGAGTGCGATTTATGCCCAAATATATTGGAATGAGCGCAAACAATCTCGGGCAATATCTCAAGACGCGAGTTATCGATACGGCCCATTAATCCGGGAAAGTAAACGACTTTGAGAGTAAACTGGCTTACATACCGAAACTCCTGGCACCGAGCGCTTTTGACTGTGTTTGAACGAGCTTCTGCCCGCAAGCATTCGAATCGATTCCAACTTCGGCAACGTCGAGTTTGCATGATGATATTAAAATCCGTAGTAAATGAACATAGTTTCAAATATTATCTCTGGTTGGAAACTGTACGAAAAATTAGTAAAAGAAAATTTGCAGATATTGTTGAAATTGTCGAAATTTTCGTTGGACTTGCGTTGCTCAAAAGAATATTTTAGGTAACGTATGAGAATGCAAAAAATTCCTGACGCGATTTTCGGTCAGCCGAGCAAAACTTTTCAATTATTTCCCGACAGTTGGAGGCTGGTCGATTATTGATTCGATCGCAAGAAGATCTTCTACGATCTACAGTAACTATCAATGTACATTTAGACCGCTCGGTAGTTTGAAAATCAAATTTTCCAATTATCAAAGTCGAACAAACACTTTTCTGCCATTCGTCGCGAAACTTCTATTTCCATTTATTTATTCATTCAAGTAAACCCAAACAGTGAGTAAAAGCTCAGCAATGACAGGATCCCTGAGGTTAGACGATAAATGAAGAACATAAAAATCAAACTTATACGCTACCTTACTGAAAATTTTCATGTGACAACTCAAAAAATGTTTTGAAAGAATTCAGAATGTAATTTATCACATGATTTATCTTGTAAATTTAATAAAATATATAAGTAATAATATTCAAAGTCGACTAATACAGTTGTCCGTACAATTTTAGATCCGGTATACTTGATGATTCGTATTTTTATAATTTATCATACGATTTCTTACAAATTTCATCTCATTTACAAAATAAATCATTTCATACATTACACGACGAATTGATGAAGCAATTACCAAGAAAGGATCGACGATAGCGGAAAATGATTACGCGTGCCTCGTTTTTCCTAATTCCAACAATATTCGAACACTTTTTTTTAACGACACCTGTTTTACACAATTTTTCTACTTACCCTAACAAATGAAATTCTCCTCAGTGTATGGAAATTAAGAGGCTGCCGGGACTTGGTCATTTTCATTCGAACGATCATGCTCTACAGGATATATCTCGAATTGGTTTGTATAGCTAGGAAGTTGCGGTGAAGTTGAGAGGTTATCAGAGTATTCGAATGAGCGGGCATTACTAGTTGGGCAGAGATCGAGAGAGATATCGAGAGAGAGAGAGAGAGGGGCAGGGGGGTGGGGGGAAGGTGAGTATAACTGAAAATGCAATCGACCATACACCCGGAGTTTGGGTCAAAGTTCGTTCCGTCGAGGCCTCGCTGCATTACGCACGTAGCCATGCCACACCATACCTACCACCTACCACCTACCACCTCACCCATCCACCTACAGGTTCAACATAACTATGAGCTTGGTGCCGAGACGATAACTTGCAGCTTGGAACTTGGTTATGGAGTTAGCCAAATTATGTGCGATATAGCTATCGCCGTGTATGGCTACGTGACTGCGGGTCGCTGTTGGATAGTTGCCGATGCACGCAGCTTCGACGTTGTACCTACACCTTACAGGTCACGGGTGGAAAGTGCCCGACGTTTCTGAGTGACGCGCAACTAAATGCAGAGAGCTTTCGGCGTTACTCCGGAGTCTGGCTCTTCTACCGAAGCATTAAGCTCGACACACTCGCGCGCGAACCGGCCGACGTGTTTGGCCACGTACGGCAGGGTGGTCGTTAATTTCCCAGCGTACACTTGCCACACGTGGAATCGACGAATAATGACGGGAAAAACAGTGTCTGAATTATTTCGGATTTTCAGCGTGATTGGAAGGGATGCCGAAATCAATTTGAAATTAATAGAAAAGATTTCTCACGGTGAGTCACAGCGGTGAATATTCTCACCAGCTATTTTTTGGTATATTCATCAGAGAACCTTTCAACATATTTCTTAGCGGTTTTCTGCTATTTCTGACGGCATATCGATAGATTTTATATACTCGAGAGTAATTATTGCGATATAATGTACATTATTATTGTTGGAAACAAATTGATTGAAAAGAATTAATACTCAAAATTGAAGAAATAATTCGTTTCCGAGAAATTTATGTTTGTATAAATTATAAATTTTTCGGGTTGGTGATTATGAATCCAATCAACGAACCCGAAAACTCCTGCACGGACTTTTTTCACCGTATTCCATCGAGTTAAAAATTTTTGTCCCCCATATCGGAGCCACTATTTTGGATTCTCCATCTTGAATTTTTAGAATTTGATTTCAGATTTGTTATTAGCAACCCCGAAAACCACTGCATAGTTCTTTTCTACCGGTAAGTCTAGTATCCGTTACTATTCTTTCTCGTTACGATCACTGTTGCTATATTTTCTTGCAACTGTTGCGAAGGTTTAATGCTTGTGGAAGAATAAATTGACGGAAATTTTTCTGAGCGTAAAAAACTGTCACGCTTAAATCTCGATCTTCCAAACGGATCGGAAAAGGATTCTTCAGAAATTGGTACTTGCATAACAAATATAGGTTCATAGCTGTGTGCGAGTAGGCCATTGGTATATAACTGATTGAGAATGAGTTAAGTTGAGTGTGGTCAGGATAGGTTGCCTGTGGAGGTTGAATGGGAAAGTTTCGGAAGCCGTGGACCCGCCATTTCAATAATTCCGCAACGAATTGATACTGTCAAAGTCGAAGGGCGGCGAATATCTGGATTATTGGATCGTTTATAACCGAAATGAGTTCACGTTTCGAGATCGATCAGTTGGCAAGGCAAGAACACCAAAAGCAGGGGTGAACGGGCGAACTGGTCGTTCCAGTCTTACGAGAATTCCCGTACTGGTTGACTAAAGTGCTGATGAAATTATTCGGCATGATCTTCGATTCAAGGACAGGTTCTAAGAAGTACAAAACTTTCAGATACCTACGCGAAAAAATTAAAAAAACTTTCTCGTCCAATTAACTCGTCAAATTCCAATTGGAATGTGTAATCGGATAAGCGTCAGAAGTAAGCTGCATTGACATGAAATAACGCTGCGTGCATAACAAAATGTAATTAACTGAAACTATCTTCTCTCTCTCTCTCTTTGGGTTCCGTGTTTACAGAAACGTTCACAGAACCGCGGACACGTCGTAATACCGTTGGCAAAGAAAGCCACGGGAGTAAACAAAACTTTGTCGTGACGGAAATATACGCAGAGAAGTCGTAACAATAAGGAAAATAATCATAAAAATCACAATCACAAGTTTGCTTCCCACCAACTGACAAAGCTCAACTGTTACCCAGACGACGCGGCACCCCGAGATCATTCACCTTCGACGTTCTCCTTTTCGGTATAATTTTACTCAGGATAAAACGGAAGCTTCCTAACTCGACAAGCAGTTTCATACTTTTCGCTAGCGTTGAATTCATCAGGCGAGAAATTTATAAATTACACTTTTCCGCAATAGCGCGTAACATAGAAGTGGAAAAAGTCATTGGTCAGACCGATCAACGCTTACCGTGTCGCATAAAGATCTCACGAAGTGCGTAACGTTCGAAGTTTGAAGCTAAACTGCACGAAAACTTAGCTTCTCACCGCGGTCTCACGATCGATTGGAAATTAATCACCGGAACACTCGTACCGACTCCATTATACATCAACGTTTTATCTCGAGCTCGTACGTAAAACTTTACCATTCAAACGTTCTCGCACGCCATGGAATAACCGAGATGAACGGGTCCGTGAAGATTGCCTGGAAAACTTATCTCGTAAGTAAAGTGATTATGCATAAAATGAATAACATCCAGTATAATAATCATAGTTATAGGTTTTTGCGTTTGCGTAAGTTGTAATCCGAGTGGAGCAGGTTGTACTTAGACTGACGTACTTGGTTCTACTCTAGTGTCTGGTAAGAGAATGCGATAGTTACGGAAGGCACTTGGTTTTTGCATGTCGTATAAGTTTACGATACACTTATACGCGAGTGTATATATACACGGACCGCAGTATTCAGTTTTAGTCACGTCGTGGTTTAAAGTGCACTTAGTTCGGTATTACGAGTACAAAGGCGACAGCTTTACCTGCGCAAAGCTCAACCACCCAGAATGAATTATCTTTAGTTTGAAATTTTCCCATACTGCCTGATACTTTGAATATACTAATAATTATCACTCAAGTCACACGCTGCTTGTTACAGTGATTGACAACAATTTGCATAAGTTAGTCACCAGTCGTAGTTTATCGTGCTTTTCAACTTACAAAACCGTCTCATGCAACGTACCTTCGAGAATTGTTCGGTTGGATGGTCAATCTACGAAATGAATACGAGCTCGTGATAAACGAATCTTCTTATTTTCTGCTCGCTAGCGATAAGTACCAATTGCAAAACACGAGTGACATCGTCTGCTGTTGGTAAAATTGAAAAGTCAATGTGGGAAAACGTCAAGATGACATCGTTAGATAAAATTCAGTCGCGAACTTTCAATACTGATCATGCGTTTACGCATGAACTATGAATTGGATGCCTTCAGCAGTGCGTTCATCCAGACTTTTCCACATCTGAATTCGATTGCACACGAGGTCAAATCTTCCGGTCCAGTGTCGAATCATCTATACGCAAAAAACTCACCTCACAACACATGCTCTGCACTCAGAGTCTGGATGAATATCAAATTTTTCCTACGTGCGTTCATCGCAATTTTTAATCCAACAACGTATTGTGTTTGGTTACTGTTTGTATTCGAGGGACATTTTTCCACACACTGTTTATAATTCGGTTGAGACCGTTGACTGCTTAAATTCTAAACCGAAAACCAAAAAAGTACATTTCACGTGCAACGTTGCATCTGATTCTTCTTCGTGTCAAAGAAAACTTCTCACACGAGAACGTGTAAATCATACCTTTGAACAATAAAACCTTTTTATTTCTCACGATATTTGTGCACAAAAAACGAGCAGCAACCAATCAATTTAGTGAAACGCGTCGCAAGTGTAACGCGTATAGTGCGGAGAAGGATGCGCGCATAGAGAAAAGGACGAAAGGGTGGAAGGGTGGGGTTATTTGCTTGGAAAACTTGGTATCCATCGGCCTTCTCAAATAAAGTTCTGTTTGGTGAGCACTGACCCGGAGAATTGGGGATTATTGGATTCTCGTTAGGCTGACTAGCGCGAGTCGTTTCTGAAAACCGGTCGGGTCTCTTCGCGTCGCGACGCCCGACGTCTTTGAACGGCGTTCTCCCCTCCTCTTCGCGCCCTCTTGGTTTCTTGTGCCCTCAAATTACTCCGCTTGCCTCGCGGTAATTACTTTCAATTGTTGCCCCTCCCCCGCCCCCCCTCCCCCCCCCCCCCCCCCTTTTCGCCTCTCCCCCTTCGTTACCCTCATAAATTAATCAAGAAATTTCACCAATTTCAGAACTGCGGATCAAACCAGAAGTGGAAGGAACGTTTTAGTTTCTTCTTTTCGGATTATGCTGAATCAGTCTCACTACTCGATCTGAGTTCTAATATTTCACCACCTGAATAATATCTGTATACACATGTATACATATATATATATATATATATATATATACAATGCCTAGCAATTTTTTTATACGGAGTGATCTACGAACCAGATTTTGAAAGTGAACATTTTCGTTTAACTGAAATTTGGATATGTGGTGTACACTGGGTAATAAAAATCTCTAATATAACCCGGCGTGTGTTTTGTGCAAGGAAAAGTTTGTTCTCAACGAATGTGAAGTATATTTTGAGTTAGATCTTCAGGAAGTGTCGAAAAACAGGTTTCTTCGACTTTCGATTCACGCGAAGGCCTGGAACGTTAACCGATCTTACGTCGTTGTTTCAAAAAGAATGTTGAACTTACTTCCACACATCTACTTGATCGTGCAAAAACCCTGAAAGCATTGATTTTTTTTTTTTTTGTAGATTACCGAATCAATTATTGTCTGCATTCATATCGCTCCAAAAACTTGAGGATCTACTTCAAGGTGGCCTCTCTACCTGGAGCTATATTTTTCGATTGTGGTAAAAAACAATGAAAATAGTTAAGGACCGAGCGGTAACCGGAATTAAAAATTTCTCTCATTGTACACGCGACTATATTTGATCTGATCAACTACTTGCGGCAAAATATTCCGAGAAAAATTAACCACCACAAAACATGTCGACGTATTGACTTTGATTAAATCGGTGTAAATTTTTTGTGATTACCGCGATGCGACGAGGATCAAATTGACAAGTTTACGAGTCGATGGGAATCGTAATAACAAAACAGCCGATCGATCAATAATCGTAATAAATAAGAGGGTGGTTCGCGGTCGGAACGAAATTACACAATTTGCAATTTAACGATAACAGAACAGTGAAAAGTTTCGCAAATAAATTAGGAGTTGGGTAAAGTCGCATTTTTCTTTACCCGGCGAAATTACTTATTGCCTCGTTCCAAGCCGTGGCCGAGGGTGGCGGGATAGAAAGCGAGGGGTAGTTTTCCAAGGTGGAAGGAGAGACGCCGCGCGATCTTAACGAATTTCAACGATTTATTCCATATTATGTAAATGATGAATAAAACGTACCGCCGGCCAACGGCCCAACGGTTCTCTCTAATGCCTCGTACCTACTTCTTTCATCTTCGGATATTAATTTTACGAACCGGGGATGAGACTGTGATTCAATTTACTCGTGTCCAACGATAAGCCAGCAAAACCTCCGCTTAGCGTCTCCGAGGTGAGACTTGACTGAAATTGGTTGAAGAATGACTGAATAATTTATTATTATTATACGTATACATCACTAATTGTAAGACACGATGAATGTCGACGAATGTTTTTCGTATCTGTTAGTACTTCTTGACGCCGGGTGTTGCAGAGAAAAAAAACAAATAACCAACGAAATTTCTCGTACATTTAATAATATTCGCGCAAAGAATATTCCGATTACTTTATTCCATTTTTATAATTCACAAACACTTTTATTCACTGGAATCAAAGTTTTGAATTTCTAGGACAACCGGGAAAATCAATTTTTCGAGTTAATAAAAAAAAAACCAAAGCATCTCAACGGCTGCATTTTGCGTGCCATTTTTTTTCAACGACAGACTTGAGATAAAAACATTAATCAAATTGGCAGAAAAATAGTTATTACTACTAGTATTTTCAAAGTTTTACAGTATTTAGATTGACTTTGATTATTCCAGTATGAATCAACAAAATACAATCGCAGATTTGTTTATTCGGTCGTTGTGATTTCTTTATTCTCCTCCAATGCCTCCGGGATCGATTGTTTGTAATTGCTTCGTTACGCCGATACAAAGTACTGAGAAACATGAAAATACGCTAATTGTACAGGATGTTTGTACGCCGATCCGCGTATACCTTCAACGGTAACCGGCATAATACCAACGTTGTGTAAAACTAATTCGTTCAAAGAAACAAGTAAAACGTGTTCTCGATAGAAAAAGAAATTACTTCTCTTTCTCCAACCTTTTCTCCTTTTTGTCCTCTCACTTTTTCCTGCCAAACAATATTTCTACTAAAATAAATTCTAACTTCGCCTTCGCTTAGCCTCTTATTTCACGGTCACAATCGTCACAGTCATCAAACCGAATGCGAGCAATCGTTCGATCATCGTACAAAGAATCGCAAAATTTGTAAACACATTTAGAATCGTTCATACTTTTCGATAAAATCTGAGAGGTTCAGAAATGCGTCTCAACACTTTCAATTAAGAGTATATATTAGGCAATCCAACATGGCAACGAAACTGGAAGAACCCAACGAATGTCAAAGATTGATAAACAAAGTAACCAAGCCATCGATATATCTATAACAAAAACTATGGCATTATTCTCTTCCACTCGTCCGCATTTCGCGTTGAATCGTTTCACGAAATCTATAATCACCCCGAAATTCAAGAATCCCGAATGACCCAAACTCGGTAGCTCTCGCACTCCGCCCTCCTCGTCATTCCTTTCCCACAGCACCGCCATCCCCCGAATCTAATCTTGAGGGTAGAGATCTATTCCGGGTATCTTAAGTGGGTAAAAGTTGTCGTTGAAACAAGAAGTGAGGGTGAAGTAGGCGGTCCTTTACGAGCGAAGAAACCCGAGGCCGAGTCGCTGCTAGTGACTTACACCTTTTGACAATGATTCGAGGGGATGGAAATCAGCAGAGAGGTGACGTTCCGCTCTTCGTGGCTGAGGTGAGGAGCTTGCAGCGAAGAGCGAATGGCGTTGACACTCATCCCTCGTCATGGTAATTGAATAATGAGAACGGCCCGTGGCTCGGGCATGTTTCGAGGGTCGCCCTGCGAATCCTGTTACTCGGCATCGAAGCCAGCGAGAAGTGTAACGCCATCGGGAATACTTTCGTCACTGCCGGCTCGAAAAAGAGGGAGAAACTAACGTACTATAATACCACTACTACAACCACTACCACCACCACCGTCTCGAAGACGGGGTTTGCGGAAACCGGAGGCGGGGGTGGACCGGGTCTAAGTGCAACTCGGCGTAGGGTTACCACTACGGGTTGTAACGCAACCCTCTTCTGGCTTAACCCGGCGTAATGGTGTTTTCAGGGAAAGGTGGCGAAGGGACAGCTGCGCGCCGATGTCGCGGATGGGCGAAAACTTTATATTTAACACCCCCCCACCCCCCCCCCCCCCCCGCCCTTTTTTTTAGGGGTTTATACCTACTCACTTTTACCGGGTTCTTTTTTTTTTCTTTTTTTTCTTTTTTTTTTTGTTCTTTATATTTCATTTTTTCATCATTTAGCGTGATTGGTTCGGATGGGGGTAAAAATCTCTCGAAGCATCGAGGAATCGACCGTGTCACGATTCATGTACTCCGGTCTAGAGACGGAACTTAACGACTAAAAGGAATTTGACTCATGTACCGAGAGAAATTTTTAGTTCCGGTTACCGCTCAGTAGAGTAGTAAAAAAAAAAAAGGATCGACAATAGCGCAAAATGGTTAGGCGTACCCAGTTTTTGGTAATTCCAACAATGTTTAAACAGTTTTTTTAACG
Organism: Neodiprion pinetum; assembly: GCF_021155775.2. NCBI lineage: Eukaryota > Metazoa > Arthropoda > Insecta > Hymenoptera > Diprionidae > Neodiprion > Neodiprion pinetum. Next base: position 24,612,828 of record NC_060236.1, on the reverse strand, counting down.
ATACCTGTTTTACTCAATTTTTTTAGTTACTGTAATAAATTTTTCTCAGCGTAGTGTCTCACACGTGACAGGGGCCAAGGTCAAGTACATCTGTCTTCTTGAAAACTCTCTCTCTCTCTCTCTCTCTCTCTCTCTCTCTGCTAAAATCTCTAAGAAACATGACATTGGTAAATCGTTCCTCAGTACAAAGTCTTGTTGAATTATAAAGCAAATAAGAACACAGACAACAATTTTGTAGCGTAAAGTGCGTGTGAAAAAGTATCGGAACAATCGTCAGGTAAAATGTGAAGCGATAAATTCAAACGAATGTCAATATTCTTCGAAAACATAAAATACGTGCCGAAGATTATCGAACAAAGTATCGCCATTGCGGATCGTAGACCGAAGAGCATCGCAAGATTCATCCGAATAACTTGCAGCCAGGAAAACGAATTTCAACTTAAATATAATAAAAGTAGCGAGAGATTTGTTTGATTAAAACGAAAAACAGCTGAGACAAGTTAAAGTGACGAATGACGAGATACATGAATATGTGCGATTAAACTTGAACAGAGACGATTTGCACGTACAATTTTAACTGTACACGCATTTTTTTTTAGAACCGATGATTGATATTTACACGCGAGTGAATGATTGAAGGAATGACCGAATGAATTTGAAGCTCGAAAGGGTCATATAAATAAATTCTATACATTTTTTCATTTTTCCCTTGTAAGTTTTTTAGAGAATTCAAATATAAGAAACAAAAATTGGATAAATAAATATTTGTATACAAAAAATGTAACAACTGGTCGAAAGCTTGAAATTTTTCCGATACGAACTTTAATGTAACGAATGATCAGTGTACCGAAATTGAGATTTTCGATAAATCACCCCGTAGGATAACTGATTTTACGAAACTTTATTTGACCAAACGCTCTTTTATTCCAAAAAGTATTCGAACAGTATAAAGTTGATTTTTTGACTGCTTTTTGAATTTTCGCAATTCAGTATTTTGCTCTACGTAATCTTGGCCATTTAAAAAAACAAAAAAAAAAAAACTTTCGGTACAAATATATTCAAAAACTCATAGGTTCTCAATTTTCATTCTTCTACAGGACGAAATTTCGTGTTTACGGTTTTTCCACGTTTTCAACTGTCGTTAATCTGACTTTCGGAATTTCGTCTCGTCGTTTTTTTTTTGATCTTTCGCATATTTGTAACCCACCCATTGTTTTCTTTTGCTTTTTGGTTTTACGACATTCAAGATTTACGCACGTATACTTAGCTTCCTCCCTGGGAAAATTTGCTCCCTCGGCTGTTGAACTCAATTTTAGAACCACTCTGGTTTTTACGATTTTTCTACTTTTTTTTTTGTCCCTTTACGACACATTTTTTTCTTGATTAGGTATACGAGAACGCGTGTATCTACGAAAAAAATTATATCTATGTTGTTGCATGAGGGTTCGTAGAATTTTTTTTCTCACGTTACAACATCAGTTATGTGCAACGATCCGTTTGCGATTGCTTTGCGTGTCAAACTGTATGGCAGATGCCGAATCCGTTCCACAACTTTAGCGATTACGATTCAACGCGAATAAAAGAGACAATTAAAAATACGTTCATTCTTTAATGCGTTGATTTTTTGCTAACTCGGCAAAAAAAAAAAAGATAATATGTTTCAATAGCGGTTACAAGACAGAAAAAAAAAAATTCAGTTTACTCATGAACCAAATAATCTATTTTCATATTGCTCGAGAAACTTTATGAAATTTAATAAGATCTCGACCAGTTTTCAAATTCCCAAAATCAACAAAAAAAAAAAAAAAAACCGTGCAGCTTTGTTCTATTTTCCATTACCTCAAAGTGTATTGTTATAGACAAACAGAAATACCTGTAAGCTAGAAATTTTCACAAAACCCAGAATTCGTGTATTACAAACATGCTTTTTTTGTATCACAAACTTCATATTTCAGATATTTCAAACGTGACAGCGATCAGTGCGTAAAATATCTCATAAAACTTTGTCCAAGTTCATCTCCCCGGCTTTCTCACTGCTGGTTCTGTTCCTCCATTTTCATCTTCTTCTCATTTTTCAGCAGTTAATAATTTGAATATAATTATAGCGTAAATCCACTCACGTACGTAAAGAACCGATGAAAAATGAGTCTCAACAGATGGGGCTACTGATAAAATAAAAATGATCTCGCACCCAGTGCCGTTGGCTTGGGTCTGTATTTATGCCTGTTTCGGAGTATGTATAATTGCCGAAGTTTTCACCGATATATCATCCCCGTCCAGACGCAGCTTTCAAAAATCTCCAGGTAAATAAAAATACTTTTTTACTCCCCAATCCGTAACTGAAAATTTCATTCGCTGGTCAAAAGTCGGGAAATGTACGCGTAATTTTTTCAGTCACCGTTCAATTATCCGAAGTACGACGGTTAATTCAACTGTCAACTTTATCAAGAAGAAAAAACTACACAAATGCTACATTTCTCTTTATCGTCCGAAGCCGTGCAAAATTTGCAAGCTCCTTTTTAAAAACTGCCATAATTCCTCGGTGTAAGATTTGACGAAATAAAAAAAAAAAAAAGATTACGTGATATTCGAAAGTGCAAATTCAAAATTCACAATTACTCGAAAACTAATGAGACTCTTTTAACGTGGATTCGAAGTATCACCTATCCACTCAAAATGTGACATGAAAAATAACTAGGTTCAAAGAGTGACGTGAGAACAAAAAAAAAAGAAAAAATTCACTCATTCGCGATAAATTTGACGGTTGTACGAAATATCCTTGACAACAGCTAAGCTCTTGCAGCAGGAATGAAGTTTCGAGAGTCTTTTCGAATTACCTACACGTATAATGCTCTACCTCCGGCTGAAAGTTTTCAACGTTCAGGGAGTTTGAGTTCGGCTTCCGGGCAAAAAGGTAATAAATTGAGCTAACGTTGCAGCGATTGACCCCAATCGGAAGTGGCACATAACTCAAAGATTTTACGTCGATCGAGGGAATTCTTATTCCCAATTCCCCACGACACATACCTACACGATATTCCTGCAACGACGAAATGCGGTTAAAATATGCAATCAAGATTCGCTGCTTTCTTTACATGGACGGAAAAAAAAAAGTACATCAAATACTACGAGGTAAAGAATAACGCTAAACCTCGATAAAATTTTTTTTTCAATTTAAACATTGTTCTACAGCGCGATTGCGAAGCAAGATTTCACGGAGCTAGAATTCTCCAAAGGACAATTTTAGAGTTCTTTCCATTTCTGTTCATCATTTTTTACACAGGATTACTCGAAATTGTTAAAATTTTCTCAGGGATTTGGCGTTGTGTTCTCAAAGATTTGAAACACGTAAAATTTTCCGGCTTTCCTCAACCGAGAGCTCAAATTTTTACTGTTATCTCAAAATCTCGTATTATGACACGAACATCTCTAACAGAGTTCACGTGTGGACCTTATTCCCTGACGATGATTTAAAATTTTATCTGTAATCGAGTTAAACAAAAAAAAAAAAAAAAAAATGAATCGGTAAGCCTAGACTGCATTTTCGAAAATAATTATTGCACCCCGTTCAAAGCACGTATAAATTGGAAAATTTGGCTGTGAATCATATCGAGTGAGTTGCGATAGAAAATCGTGGTAACTATTTTTGAAAATTTTGTAAGGTTTTTTCACGAGAAATTAAGGATCATATCAGTTTTAAGAAGTTTCGGCGAACACGTCTGGCGGGACGTCTCGCAATTTTCGGGGTATTTCGGAGAAATCCCGTTTTCCATAAAGGGGAAAGGAGACACAAAGAGACAAGCAGAAACAGGGATGGACGGGTGAATAGGAATGACTGGGAGGGGGACGGGATGGGATTCCCGAGTAAGGCGCTTATTTGCAGAACAGCCCGGTGCTAAGATGATGTTCAGCCGAGCTGGGAGGGTGTCGTAACCGTCTAATTATCCGGGAGACACTCTTTCTCTCCCCGCAGTTTACAACCCCTTCAACAAACTTTTTAATTACTCTCCCTATAATGTCTGCTGAATATTTATTCCCCGCAGTACGAAATTAGTAATTTCCTCGTGCTTCTTACACCCGTATGGCACATCGCATAAAAATGTTACGCTATATAGACGTGATTAAAAAAAGTTGTCAAAGTGTTTTTGAAAGTGTCACTCACGGGATGGTTTTACGAATATACCTTTTTCATTCGAACGAAATTACGCTACGAAATGGTAATCGCTAGTTTTTGGGAAAATTCAAGTTTTTATATATTTATACGTTCGTCCATTCTTACGAATGTTCAAAACTGTGAAAACATTGGAAAACAATGGGAATTCTTTCAAGTATCGGTTCATCGAAACATTTTTACCTATATTGTTGTAACGTGTAACTTGAGGGGCGATTTAAATGAAATCGTCCATTTTTTTTTTTTTGGTATGCTGCCCAAGTTTTTATATTACGGTATCAAAATATGTCTATTGGAAAAAAATTTCAACATTCTGCGACGAACTTGTAAAAGCGGAAGGAATATATTTTGATAAGCTTGTTCGAAAAATTGCTTTCAAAGATTTCTTACACGTATATAACGAATGTGAATGTAAATGAATGATAAATTCTTTTCACGCGATAATAAAAATAAGAACAAGGCAATTGAAAATTTCACCAAAACTTTCGAAGCACCGTTTAAATCCGTAAATCACCGTTAATTAAGAAAGAACGATGAAAACCGTCGATCTGACGAACGTTTCCGCAATCCGTTGAAAAAACCGTGTCGCCAAAGTCTTTTTTCTATGTATCATAGGTACATCTACGAGGTGGATATGCGAACAATGGACACACGGTTGACTCGGATTGACGGTCTAATTATGCAGCGGCGAGTCGTGAGTGGGTTATTCGTAGTTGTAGTTTATAAATGAACGAGCTATTTACCTGATTGACGTTCTCCGGCATGGCTGGCAGCCACTCGCGGTTTCAGTGATAAATTTTGAATGGGTAGGTGTACAGAGATCCCGACCTTTCCTTGCAGTTCTGGATGCCGCACGAAGCGTGCAGTGCCTTCGCTCACTCCCTTACAATTTATTTATCCGACGTTATAACGTGGAAGATTAAACAAAGAACGAATGGTAAACGGAAAAGGATAAAGAAGAGAGAAACGAATTTGCTTCATTTACCGTCTATGATTTTCTCGTTTACCTTCGTTTCAAATTCCAGTTGCAGGAATTTGGGAGATCTTCCGATGTCAGTGAAATTGTTTTTAATTTTCATCACGTCCGCTGATGCAATGAGAAAATGATTCGATTCCGGACGAAAATTACTTTTTCTAATTTCAACGAATCTTCGCGTTTTCGGATATCCAGAATCCGAAGAACAGATTCTTAGATAAATTTCGATCTGTCGGTCTGTCGGAGAAACTCCCACAACGATTACGGAAACGGCTCGATGAAAAAATTTTAAACTCGCAGGAATTTACAACGAAATAATGATTTTGAAAAATTGCCATGTCCCGTTCAATTTGAACTTCAGTTCTACCGGAAATAAATCGACTTTCAATGTTTTACCGACGAATCTATACTTTTCTTCAAATCCTACTTTTATTATTTTTTTTTCTCAATAAACGATTACATTTTTTTTAACAAATATACATACAAGTATTTTGTTTCGCAGAAATTTTCATTCAAAACTTTTTTATTCATTTTCGAGATCATCGCAAAATCGACGTTTCACGGTGATGAAAAGTATATCGCGAAAAAACTGTTCTTGTGGCTTGCTTTTTCTTTAAAAGCAACGCATTCTTCAACCCAACTTCTGTTCGCAGGCAAACCGTGTCTTCGCATTATCCGATCGGAAAACTAACATTTTCGGGACATGTGACTGGACCAATTCACTGTCAATTGGTGCAAAGTTTATCCCGATGTCAAAGGCGAGGATAAACTCAGCCTAAATATATACGAAATTCGGGTCTCTGATCGACCCAACACGCGTGGCATTCAATTTACCGAAACAAAAGGTATTCGTGCCCGAATTACGACAGGTTCTCAGACATTCGATTTTCAGGGTGTATATATATATATATGTATATATATGTATGTATGCCAAAGATATGCGTGGCGCGTGTACTTAACTTTTTTAGGTAAGCACATGGAGGGTCAGCTGTAGGTCGCGATGTGACCGAGAAACCTGACCTTCAAGCGGATTAACGCACTTGGTGCTTGCGATATCCATACATGTGTGTGTGAGCTTTTGAGGTGGAAAGAATTCACGGAGATAATTAAATCAGCGCTTAAGATTGACGATAATGACGATACTATTATATTTGATTCTTATTTTATTCTAAATTGTTTTGTAATGACATACGTAAGACGCATATTTTTTAAAACCTTCTTTCTAATCGTTATGGTTATTTGTAAATTGAAAATTCGAATGGGAGAAGTGTGCAGTTCGCAGACAAGTAGAGAAATCGAAGACGATCGTCGAAACTATTTTTATCTCTCTGTGAAACAAATTATCGCCAGTGATTATTGTGTCGTCAAATTTCATCGACTTTGAAATAAACAGATACCGTTTTTGATTTATTAAAAGAATAGAAAACGGGACCTAATTACTTTGGGTTTCTCAACTCGATACGATTATAAAAATTTTTCCGCACAAAGACCCCATTCTTGAAGTTGATGAATTGACGGAAATTTGACGAAATTTGCTTGAGAAAAAAAATAAGGAGAAATTTGAAAAGCATACATTACAGTTTTCGTAACTTTTTGCGACGTACCGTGTGTATTGTAACTTTTAAGTAAAGAATATACTTGTGAATGAAACGAGTCAATTTGATTTTTTAGAAGAATAAATCGACGGTTTTACGACACTTCGTTTTTTGTCTTGGATCAAGTAAGATCATTTTGGATGTTTTTCACAAGAAATTCAAGGGGAACGTACAACGGGGTCGTTTTGACCCCGGTGTGCGGTGTAAGGATTGAGATAAATTCATCTTACAATTATCGCTCGTACTAGAACGTGAAAATTAGATTCAACACAAGTTGGCGGAATATTGGATGAGAGATTTTCATTTGCAGTCTGGTTGTGAGCTAAGAAAAAAAAAAAAAAAGAAGAAATACGAGACAAGGATATGTGAAATTGAATATCAAGACGGCTCTAAGCCCTGAACTATGCATATTATACCGAGTCCTGGGAGTAATCCTTTGCGCAAATATCATACCCCGCACGGTTGCCATAAGAATCACGTGACGCAAATTTATGGGGTTGAAGGTGAGCGAGGGTTGGAGAGGGAAACGAAGAGGGCATTCGTAGTTTTGCGAAGGGTATCTCACGAATGCATGCCTGAAACAGCGAGGGTCGTTCCGTAGTGGTCCATCTGGGAAATGCGTCTAACTTGTGCCTGAAGCTGTGAGCGAGCACTTTTCCTTCCCGCGTTACGTCGTACAGGTATATACGGGGCATTCCACGCCAATTCAACCTTGACCTCTCCGATTTGTCGCGCGATTTTTTTTTTTACAATTGTTTCGACTTTTCAACACTCAGAGAAACTTTTGGTTCCGGTTACCGCTCGGTCCTTGACTATTTTCACTTTTTACTACGATCGAAAAATACGGTTCTAGGTGGAAAACGATAATTAGTTTTATAGCTGTTACCGGAAAGTTTAGTATTCGTTGCTATTCTTTCTCGTTACGATCACTGTTGCTATATTTTCTTGCAACTTTTGCGAAAATTTAATGCTTGTGCAAGAATAAATTGACGTTGAAGCCTTGTTTAACTAAAAATGTATGAAATTTTTCGCAATGAAGGCACTCAGTTTTTAACTTCCCGTTTCTCTGTTCTCAGAGAAAAAAGGAAGTTATTGTAATTATTTCGAAAATGAAAAGTTGAGTTTTCACTAGATCTCGACGTTCCGAGATCTAGAGAATTACCTCCAACCATTTTCCGATGGACGTCTGTGTGTGTGTATGTATGCATGCGATCAATTCATTTGCCCGACGATATCTCGAGAACGAATAAACGGATTTTGATGATTTTAGTCTCAATCGATGCGGCCTTTGTAAAATTAGTTATGATTAGATTTCGGCTTTGATCGGTTCGGTACGTTTTCAACTATTTAGATAACAAGATTTCAAATAATCAAATAAAAATTATGGCACTTTGAGAATGCATGAATGGATTCAAACGGAAATTGTTACCGTCAGGTTTTTCGGGTCGTTGATTACGAATCTAAGGTCAGATTTGCAAGACTCTAATTTTAGCGCATATTGGATTCTGAAAATTCAAGATGCCGAAACCAATCAGTGACCTCTGAAACCTGCGTAGAGTTCTTTGACCGGATTCGATCGAGCTTGAAATTTTGGTCCGGCGTATCGGATCCGCCATCTTGAATTTCTGAAATATGGTTTCAGAATCTTAATCAGTGACCCCAGAAACCTTATTATGAAAGTTGAGTTAGCCCAACAATAAGTGAGTCAACGTGTCAAAGTACCTACCAAATAAAAATTAGACAATCGCTGAAATTCTACGAATCTGAATTTTCGCATTCGTATAACCGATGTTACTATTACTTCAACTTATTACACAACGTTATTCGATTTTTTTCAACTCAGCCCAAATTTGATAAATATTCGAGTAACGATATAAATTATCGACAGTATTTTCGCGGTGTCGTTAATCCGGATTCTGAGAAAATCGTCCATCTCCATACGTTTCACGATCCTCGTAGACCCGAGTCAAATAAATGGCGACAATCCGATCACTCCTGGCTCACCAACGACGCAAAGTGAAATTTTAGCGACCGAACGAACATCGCCAGGTGTACGTTAATACGTGTGTGGCTACGCACGTTGCGCGAATCTAACGTGCGCCTTGGAAATGTTATTATTTGCATAAACAGCCAACGTGAAAGCCTCCTCCCCAAATGTGCATAAATATGGATACTCCCCGTATTACACGTACACGCCTTTTGCCAAGTTCGTACGACGAGACGCAGAGCGGACGAAACCTCCGTACAATGGCTTATATTTGTTCGTTAATAAAACGAGGTACGCAGAAATTCATCCCGGTCGATGTATATGGCGAGAGATTCGAAGACGATGACAATTTGTGCAAAATACAAGATATTGTTTCTGAAAATAATTTCAGCAAAATAAAGTCAAAGTCGACTCTGCACTGATGAAACGGTGAAAGAATAATTAGACACAACTATGATATCTCTGAATTCAAATTTTAATAACGATAGAATATTATCGAATTCATTCGTAATTGAGGAAAAATATTGCAAAACTTATAAAATTTATTACACATTTTTCAGACATCTTATAACTTTTCGGATAACGCTTTAAATTATTCGATACACTTCCACGGAAATAATCAATTAACCGAGGGAGCAAATTTTATTTCTACTCTTCCGTCATCCGTTCGTCTGTTAATTCATTCGTCGTTGTGCGGTAGAAAACGGAAATGATAAGGCAAATATTTTCGCGCGGTACTTAGAGGATAAAAAAGTATTTCCTTTTCTTCCCATTGATTTCTCTTCCTCAGATAATTCAAACAAGATTAGAAGACGGTTGTTACCGCAGAACGAAAGAGGTTCGATGGCCGTTTCCGGTCTTGACCACGGCCGGGTCGTAATTGTGGATTTACGGTCAATTTGAAGAAGCAAAGAGCAGCTTCGACGTCGCGTAAATATCGCTGTTTAGCACCGCAGTGGCTTTTACGCACACATACACGTGGAATCGCCTATATACACGCTAGTCGAGTCGTGCTCAAGACGACGTGGTAATCATTAAGTTTTAACGCCAATTCTGCAGTGTAAAACCCTCACGTAATACACTCGATAAATTTATTCATGGACACGCGAGTAAAGTCAGGTGTCCGAAGCTCGCTCTAAAACGTATAAAGTAGTTACTTATATATGGCTCGTTGAAATCCCTCCTTAAATTATTTTCGAAAGACGAACGCTCTCGCGCCCCGAGCACTTAAAATTAAACCAAAAAAAAAAACCAAACCAAAGTGTTTTGTTAAACTTCGTTGAAGTATTTATTACATCCCAAATATGAGTCGTCTTTGATTAGTTACACCGAGAGAAATTTTTAGCTCAGTTTACCGCTCGGTCCTTAACTATTTTAATTTTTTATCACAATCGAAAAATATGTTTCTAGGTAGAAAATGAAGATTAGTTTTCTAGCTGTTACCGGAAAGTCTGGTATCCGTTAATATTGAAATTAATTCTTTTAAAGGGCCTCTGGGGCACGGATTAATATTGAAATTAAGCGCGGATTTCACGTTTAAAAATCATTTCTTAGTGATCCGAGTCAATTTAAGGGGTAGGAGAAAAAAAATAAAATATATTTTTTATACCAATGACAAGGGTCACTCTAATGTTTATATAATTTAATCTCCAACGTGTTTCTTCCGGTATCGACACGGAACGTTGTTGTAACCTCAGGCATTCTTGTAACAGTGTGTTCAGTCAACACCCAAACTGCCCGGGCGAAGCGAAGTTCGGCTTACCCGCAGCAAGAAGGCAGCACTAAGCAGAGCACAGATCACCCGACAATCGATAGCCAATCAATGAATCTCTAGTTCAAATTCACTGACACTTGCGCATTTCGCTATTCTCTGACGTCATTCGCTATGAATTTTCTGATTGGCTCTTAGCTATGGGACATGCTTAGTCTTCCTCACGGGGAAGAAGATTCGTTTTCTAACGGTTTCCGCCATTATTCTTCTTTCGGCTACCTCAAGTTCACCTCGTGTTCTTCTCTCAGCTAATTTTTCTAATTGCTTGGCTTCTGTTAACCAAAATTACTGTGTGTAAATTCGCTTTAAATCAATTATTTAATTAATTGTGTTTTGGGTGCATTCGCTGCCACGTGTTACTCTTGGCATTGTATTTATTCGGGTAATTCGCTAACTGTATATAGTGTACAATAAATATCATTATAATTTTTTTGTTTTTTGCCAAATTCAGTGCGCGCAGTTTTTTTTATTTTTCTCTTTTTATTGTGACAAACTGTATCAGACCAGATCCCGAATTCCTCTATTGTTACTCGCTTTAACATTTGGTCCTTCGAGCCGGATCGGTGCTGGTTTGGTCACAATAGAATTGTGCTTGGCTTATTCTCTGGGTTATTTCTCACGTTAACAATTCGTGTTCAGCATTTGGTGTATTCGCTGTGCAGTGCCAATCTGGTGAAAAGCTAAGTGTCAAAGGCATCGCTGGACACATCGGGTGTCGCCTTTGGCGGTCAGTGTACACCGGTACATAGAACTTTTCCGTATCATTTGACCGAAAACTTAGTTCCGGGTCACCAGCACTGTTATTCGCATCATGTCTCTCAACAACAAGGCTGCGCTGCAGCAGGACCGGGTTGATTCTCTGGCCAACATTGATCAAAGACTCACGCCTGAGGCACTTCAGGCGATGTCTCTCGAGCAAGCCATGGCCCAGTTGGCTTTAGTCAATAGAACCGTCGACCGTATTGAGGCCTTGCACGAACGCATTTACGAGGAGCACGAAGAAGTGCTCGAACATGAGTACCACACCGCTCAGGTCTATCAACGTGGTGCAACGCTGTACGGGAGCCTGCAGACCCGCTTGGAGGCCAAGGTGAACTCCCTGAAGGCAGAGGCGACACCTAGGCATGCAGATGCTACACAATTTTTCGCGACTGGGCCATCCTCTACTAAATTGCCTCACATAAAACTACCGACATTCGACGGGGATTATACGAAATGGCGTGGGTTTAGGGACTTATTCACCACCCTCATAATTGATGCCGAGCAACTCACTGGGGCACAGCGCATGTCCTACCTCAAGACGCAACTCAAGGACGATGCACTGGCACTCATCGCAAACGTGCCTCTTACAGACGAGGCATTCCCTGCTGCTTGGGATCTCCTCGTCGCGCGTTATGATAACCCTCGTCGGCTTCTCAACACCTACTTGGAGGAACTCCTCACCACAGAGCCAGTGCCTAATCACTCGGCACCTCAGCTAAACGCACTTGTATTACAGACACAGAAAATTATCGATGCGATGGGAACCTTACGAGTCTCCATTGCGGACTGGGACCCTATCCTGGTTTTCGTCACCCTCAGACGTCTGGTACCAGAACTTAGGGAGGAGTGGGAGAGTACCCTGGGCATCTCGAATGAGCTGCCGGCGTACCAGAAATTACAAGACTTCCTCATCGGGAAGGTACGCGCCTGGGAGATCAGCGCCATCGGAGTCACCTCACGACCAACCTCACCCAAGGAGGACAAGGCTTCAACCTCCAAGCTGCTAAAAACCTCTAGCAAGCCCCCAAACACACGGTCACCCTCACATTCCAGCAAGACTGCAAGTACCCCCTCTGGTTCCACCGCTCAAGTATACTATACACCTAAAGAGGCTACAGATGAACCAGGCATCTGCCAACTGTGTAGGCAAAAGCACTTTATTTTGTACTGTCAGCAATTTAAGGTTGCCTCTGTCGCACAGCGCCGTACTATGGTTCAAGATCATCGACTGTGCTGGAATTGTTTGGGACGCCACCGCTCACAGGACTGCCGCACCACTACAAGATGTCGCCACTGTGGCAACAAGCACCACACGGCCATCCATGAAGAATCTCGGGCTAATCCTCAACCGACTGCTGCTTCGGGCAGCTCAGGTACAGAATAGTCCTATTAGGTCATTCGCTATGGACAGAATTCGCTAACTGCAATTGTTTTTAGGGCTCAATTCTCTGGAAACAATAGCCTTACTTGCTACAGCAACTTGCAGGGTATATTCGACAACGGGAGCTCCTCTGACAGCCAGACTTCTGATAGATCAAGGTTCTGAGCTGTCATTCATGACGAATTCGCTACACAAGAAACTGGGACTTCCTCTGAAATCCGCAAACGTGGGCCTACGGGCCATCGGCAACACATCTGCTGGCCGCACATTGGGCTCATGCACTGTTGAGCTACATTCGCTATATGGGAAGAATTCGCTAAAAATACAGGCCCACATTCTCTCTGTGTTGGCGGTAGACTTGCCGTCATACACCCTTATCGACAAGAAATGGTCGCATCTACTGGGACTGCAATTGGCTGACCCGCAATTTCTGCAGTCCAGACCAATTGACATCATTTTGGGAGCAGCACCTGCAGCTTTCATCATGAATGAGAAGATTCGCAAAGGGCCTGTTGATTCGCCAATTGCTCAGTCAACCCTCTTGGGCTGGATTGTCTACGGCTCAGTCAATCCAACTGCTACGAAATATTCGGCCAATTCTCTGCACGTGTCAGCCGACGAACAGCTACCGGATCTGATCTCCAGATTCTGGGACCAGGAAGAACCGCATGATGAGCAGCACATTCGCTATAGTGAGCAGGAGGACGAATGTGAAGCTCACTTTAGATCCACACATTATCGTCACCCAAATGGGCGTTACGTGGTGCACTTGCCACTCAAGGACAAGGTAGAAGCACTTGGGAATTCACTGAGATCCGCACAATTTTCACTGCGTCGGGTTTTGAAACGGATGAGCACGGACACTACTTACAGTGACCTCTACCACAACTTTATGTCTGAGTACGAGAACATGGGTCACATGAAACACATTTCTATGGCAGATCTACCGGAACAACATTGCTTCCTACCTCATCACGGTGTCCTCAAGGAACAGAGCACTACTACAAAGCTCAGAGTAGTGTTCAATGGATCATGCAACACCTCATCAGGAGTTTCGCTGAATGGGATCTTACACGTTGGGCCAAAAATACAAGTAGACATCTGCGATGTACTACTCCGCATTCGTCGGTTTCCAATACTTTTTGGATCCGACATCACAAAGATGTTTCGGCAAATTGACATAGATCCGAAGGACTGGCCGTTACAGTCCATCCTCTGGAAGACCAAGGACAATTCTCAGCAAGCGTACACCCTCACTACGGTCACATACGGCACAACTTGTGCTCCTTATCTTGCTGTCAGGACTCTACTGCAACTAGTAGAGGACGAAGGATCCAAATACCCGCTGGCAGTAGCTCCAATGACTGAAACCCGCTACGTAGATGACATCTACGGGGGAGCTGACACAGAGACGGAAGCGATTGCAATCGCTAAACAAACCAGGGAACTCTGTGCAGCTGGATGCTTCCCATTAACAAAATGGTCAAGTAACAGCGCTCGGTTACTCGCTACAATGTCACCAAACGATCAACCAGTGAACTCGCTACGGGAAATCGGAGATACTACGGTGAAGGTCCTCGGAGTTGGCTGGAATCCTCACCACGATGTATTCCAGTTCAACTATCACTTGGCTGAAGATCCTCCAGCAACAAAACGGGCAATCTTGTCTGAAATTGCTCGTCTGTATGATCCTCTCGGTTTCCTCGCTCCGATCATCATCAAAGCCAAGGTGATCATGCAAGAACTCTGGCTTGAAAAACTGGGCTGGGATGATCAATTGGCTCCGACACAACTCCACAAGTGGACGGTATTTCGAGCGGACCTCACCAACCTTGCTAACCTCCGGGTAAACAGATGGATTAATCTCAAGGAGAATGTGTCTGCAGAGCTCCACGGGTTCTCAGACGCATCCCAACTCGCTATGGCTGCGGTGGTCTACCTGAAGGTGACGGATCTTCAGGGGAATTCGTCAGTTGCACTTTTATGCTCCAAAACTCAAGTAGCCCCTCTGAAACCACTCACAATTCCACGTTTGGAGTTGAACGCTGCCGTACTTCTCACCAGACTTACTCTCTACGTGCGAAAAACACTTAACTTGGAGCAAATACCAATCTATTTGTGGACTGACTCTGCAGTAACCCTCGCTTGGATACAAAGTCAACCCTCTCGCTGGAAAACTTACGTACGCAACAGGGTTGCGAAAATACAAGACACTCTTCCTGGAAGCCGCTGGACCTTTATCGCTGGGAAAAGTAATCCAGCTGACTGTGCTTCGCGAGGACTGTCAGTTGGCAAACTGCTGAAACACCCGCTTTGGTGGTCGGGTCCAAAATGGCTCAGTTTGTCCCAAGAAAACTGGCCAACTATTGAACCACCTGCTACGACCGCAACTCATCAGGAAGAGAGACCAGGTCTAACCTTCATGACATTCGCTAAAACAGATTCACATCCTCTGCAAATTCTCTTAGAACGCTTTTCTCGCTGGGTTTCGCTGGTTCGAACGCTTGGAATCTGTCTACGTGCCATCAGCCGAATGAAAAAGGTGCCACAGTCCTCACTAGCCACCCCGCTATCTGCTGGAGACCTGGAACCCGCAAAATGGCTACTGGTCAAATATACACAAGGCCAGTACTTCTCATCGGAACTCAAGCTGCTTTCTGACGGGGGATTCCTACCAAAAAATCACCCACTCGCCAAGCTGACCCCCTTTGTCGACTATCACGGAATTTTGAGAGTCGGTGGCCGCTTGAAAAATTCGCTATTGGACAGTCAGCAGAAAAATCCAGCGATTCTGCCTAGATACTCACTGCTGACGTCACTCCTCATCGATCATGCACACAAACGGAACTTTCACGGGGGAACGCAATTGACTCTGGTTGCGTTACGCCAATCCTACTGGATTATTGGTGGCCGCGTACCAGTCAGATCTCACATCTTACGCTGCGTAGTCTGTGCTAGACACCGAGGTGTTCGAGCACAGCAATTGATGGGACAACTGCCCCCCTCTAGAGTGACTCCCGCACGAGCGTTTCTACATACAGGATTAGACTACGCTGGGCCAGTCACTCTGAAAACCTTCCAGGGTCGTGGAGCGAAAACTTACAAGGGGTGGATTGCAGTTTTCGTGTGCTTCACGACCTCCGCTATACATCTGGAACTCGTCACGGACTACTCTACAGGCGCATTCATCGCAGCGTATCGGAGGTTCGCAAGTCGCCGGGGCGTCTGCCACACCATTTATTCGGACTGTGGTACAAACTTTGTGGGTGCAGATGCAACTCTAAGGGCTGAATTCGCATCAGGATCAAAATCACTGGGAGAACTTTCACATTTACTGGCTACAGATGGCACAACCTGGAAGTTCAATCCGCCTGGAGCTCCGCACTTTGGAGGTAAATGGGAAGCTGCCGTCAAGTCTATCAAATTCCATCTCACAAGAACTATCGGAGAGCATCTGATGACTTACGAGCAGCTCACTACGGTGTTGACACAGATCGAAGCCGTGGTAAATTCTCGGCCTCTCGCCCCACTCTCGGAAGATCCTGCCGACCTGGAACCACTAACTCCAGGTCACTTCCTCATTGGAGAACCACTCACCGCTGTTCCGGAACCTTCGCTACCTTCAACAACGGAATCGACGCTAACTGGGTACAAGTTGCTACAGCAACTGTTGCAACAGTTTTGGAGACGTTGGAGCAACGAAGTGCTTCAACGTCATCAGGGCATCTCCAAATGGCATCGGGCGTCCAACGACATCAAAGTTGGCTCTCTGGTGCTCCTCACAGATGAGCGGTTCCCACCTACCAAATGGCCACTCGCTAGGGTAATCGCTATCCACCCAGGGAAGGACGGACATACCCGCGTAGTGACACTGAAGACAGCTACCACGGAATTGACCCGACCAATTGCGAAACTATGTGTTCTGCCCATTGAAGATCTTGACGTCTCAGCCGTCAACCCGGGGGAGAATGTTCAGTCAACACCCAAACTGCCCGGGCGAAGCGAAGTTCGGCTTACCCGCAGCAAGAAGGCAGCACTAAGCAGAGCACAGATCACCCGACAATCGATAGCCAATCAATGAATCTCTAGTTCAAATTCACTGACACTTGCGCATTTCGCTATTCTCTGACGTCATTCGCTATGAATTTTCTGATTGGCTCTTAGCTATGGGACATGCTTAGTCTTCCTCACGGGGAAGAAGATTCGTTTTCTAACGGTTTCCGCCATTATTCTTCTTTCGGCTACCTCAAGTTCACCTCGTGTTCTTCTCTCAGCTAATTTTTCTAATTGCTTGGCTTCTGTTAACCAAAATTACTGTGTGTAAATTCGCTTTAAATCAATTATTTAATTAATTGTGTTTTGGGTGCATTCGCTGCCACGTGTTACTCTTGGCATTGTATTTATTCGGGTAATTCGCTAACTGTATATAGTGTACAATAAATATCATTATAATTTTTTTGTTTTTTGCCAAATTCAGTGCGCGCAGTTTTTTTTATTTTTCTCTTTTTATTGTGACAAACTGTATCAGACCAGATCCCGAATTCCTCTATTGTTACTCGCTTTAACACAGTGTCTTCTTTTTAAAATTCACATTTTCATGCATCACTGAGTTGGCGTAAAACAATCCGTTTTATACGCAAGGAAGCTTTTACTATCACGGTTTTTTATTACAAATTATACGCACAAGCGTTATAAGCCACGGTGTCGTCGATTAAACGATCAAAAGAAGTTTATGCTCGACGGAGAAGAGCTGCTCGGTATCAACTGACGCAGCTTTGACGACTCAAAGGGAATCAAAGTGAGTGCCTATTGAAATAGACAGGTGTACGAGGAAAAAGCGTAAGAGAATCTGGAAAAATACGGTGATCGCCGTTTTATTGATGAATAAAACGAAACGATCGCGCAACGCTTCTCCCACATTTACATCCATCTACGTACGTATGGATGTATTCCGGAGTCAAGAATCCCTCGTTCCTAGTTATTGCGGGGTGGAAAGAGAGGGACAAAAAGTGTCTCGGTTCGGTGCGGCGAACACATACGCGGAACGGTTATCGGTGCAAAAATCGGGTGCGAGGAAAAATCAGAATGGTCGGAATTCCGAACACAAATACATCGAAAACTCACAATCACGAAAGAACAAAGTGGGTGAATCTTCGTTAAGCCAGAAATAATGGAAATAGAATATAAAAGTATCGAAATTTAAAGTTACAGAGTTTAGAATACACAACTGGTGAAAATTCCGAAAGGCCATTAGCAGAATGAGGCAAATGCGATTGCTCGCAAACGCGAATAAATAACCTTCGGATGGATCGTAAAGTAGAATTTTCATCTATCCGAATTCATAAATGCGAAGGATCGAGAATCAGAACGGTTAGAACTCCGAGTAGTAATCTCATAGAAGGCTCGGAATACAGAATTGCGGTATATGAGAATCCTCAAAATGAAAAATGGCAGTATATCAGAAGAGTCAATGACTCGTATCATATTAGAAGCCGAGAAACATAAGTTTATGATATCAAAAGTCGTATTCAGTCTTTTAACGAGATAAAAATTTTGCGGATGAAAAGATACGCCCGATGCACCAGACAATTTGTTTGATTCTGTACGTAAAACATTTTACAAGTCGAAATAGATTAGTTGGATAGACTCGGAATGTGAAATCCTGGTGATCAGCCATCTGTACGGTCACTTTCGGAATACCGATCTTTCCGAATCGTACGATTCTTAATAACGACCCTTCTACATTCTGGATATCCGTTTTTCGCCGTTTCTAGACGACCAAGTTCCAACTTTTATTTTTATAATCATTGGACATTCGAGAATACGAATCTTTCTCCAAATTCATTCTCCGGAACATTGACTCTGTACATTATCAAATTCTGCGTCTCTGAATTCTTGGATCAACGTTTTCCGAAGTAAGTGGGTTCGTATAACAGAGCCCTCTACCAAATACATTTTAGGTAAGCTGCGGCTTTTTATTCGGCACCGTTCGGGACTTAAAATTTCTGACAGTATCTGTTCTCTCACATTTGTTATCCGAGTTTATTAAATTCACAATTCTGGCCATTCTGATTTTCGGTTTTTCTGATTTCTTACCCCCACCCGCAAAAATGTGCAGCCAAAAGCTTGCTGCAGGGTTAAATTTGCAGGCGGGCAAGAGTCCCGCTTTATACCTTACACATTCGCCGTGCCATCTGTTCCACGACGACAACCTCAAAGAATAACATTGAAAAAAAAAGAGGGAGAACGTTTTACTCTCACCGATCTGCAACAATATTTTCACGATCAGTTTCCATTTTCCCGTCTATGTAACACTTTTCACCCGACTGCTTTGTTTCAGTTATAATATCGGCATCGCTTGCCATTTCCAACCTGTGTGTCCATAATCACGTATGAGATGCTTGTACTCGCTGCATATGTCGCGAAATCGCAGGCTGACGGATCGAGTCCTGGAAATCTCATATTTTCGCCATAACCGGATATTCTTGTTCGTCTTCAGAAATGTCCTTTCTCTAGAGAGAAAAGGGAAAATCTCCCGCCATTGTGACTGGGTTTGAAACAAGTGGCCAAAGACGAGGACAAAAAAAAAAAAACTGCTCATCCGTATTGATTAGCAAACTATTTTTTTTTAGCAATATAGAAATTTGACCTTTTTTTATACTGCTAATTCATCACTCACCATGATAAATGGGAGAGATTCTATCGATTAAGAATCTCCGAAGAATCATACAGCGTGTTTGATTGGATACTTTTTTTGATTGGAAAATTTGTTATCTTCCTAAAATTTTGATCTTACGAATATGATGATTAGTCCAACATCGTCTTCGTAGCAATGACACGTGATTGAGGTAGGTAGAGGTACATGGCGTGAAGACCGGAATTCAAACACTTTGCTTGAATTTAGAATTTTTTGTTACCCATATACCGTCCGATTTTTATTGAAACAAATCTTTCGTACGAAATTAATAACTTACCTCCGTAAATTTCCGATGCTACGATAAATATCCGCAGTCAATATCAATTACGACTTGAAATTCAAGGCGAAACGTGAAGCCGTAATATCAAATTTCACGATACGCCTGCATTTATACCGATTCCTGTTCTTACAGACAATAACTGTGAAACAAGTTGATTTCTGAGATATTCAGCTCAAAAAGACGCTGTTACAGAAAGTGTTTAAAAACAGTGCGACTTGACAGTCTGCAGTTTGGAAGAAGAGCGGATGAGTGAGAAAAAGGAATTGGAGAAACGGCGGAAAGAGAGAAGAGTGAGGAATAACGCGTAGGAAAAAAAAAAAAAAAAAAAAAAAACAGGAAGGAAGAGGGTTTATGTAGAACCATAAGTGAAATGTGCATCTATAAGTAAATTCCTCTTACATATGTATCGCACAAGGCGATGCCGCCGGGCAGTTTCCCTTGGGAAGTTGGATTTACACATCGGTAAAACCTACCTCCGAATATACATCTACACGTACACTGTAGAGACTCACCCGTTATACCGACACCTATTTTGCCAGCTGTATTACGGTCGACTACATTACGGTTGGATAAGAAGCAAACGTCGCAAAACCCGCGAATGTTCGACCCGTTGTAACGATTGTTGTCTACGTATAAATGTTCATTTTCAAATTTGATCCATCAAAAGTTTTCGTTACCATCTTTAAACAATAACAGTTTTACGTTTTTACGTAGCTTTTACCGCTCTTTATCGTTATTCAAACCGATTCCTCAGTTTGTTGGTAAAAAAGAAGGCAGATATTTTAATGATTGATTTTGTCAAGCCGTTGTGCCACGTTTTCGTTGTTATAAATTTCATTCTCGTCGATGGGTTTTCGCTTAGAATTGTTATAAACTTGTTGGAATTGTAATGTTTTCATTCACGGTTTTGGAAAAAATTTTATCAAAATTTGACTAGACTTCCTCCACGATGACGATATTATAAACACCTAATCCTGCAATGAAGGATGTCTAATTTTAACCCGATGATGGTAGACCGAAGCTCTGCCGAAACGTCGTTTTGAATAAATTACTTTTTCATTAATGACCTACGTACCTCGACGAATTATTCCGATTACACAAATACCATCAACGACACTAAACAGAGGATGAAACGATCTCAAAATATTATTGTGTATCTATACCTACATCTATCAAGCCTGTTGAAAATTTTCACATATTCACGTAAAAAATTAACAACAACTGCGAAATTAACATTAAAAAATCTCAACCCGGAGCGTTCGTACAAGATTTGTCTGCAAGCTCGATAAAATTTACGTACAGTGTCTCAGCGCTTACGTAAGCTGATGTATTTTTCCCCCGAACTTTTCCTTTCTTCATTTTCACTTCAGACAGGATTTAAAAGCTCCTTCTCACGGAGGAGTGAATTTCTTTCGCTAAGACTCTTCCCGGCATCTCAATATTATCTGCATCGGAGGGCGCGCGCAACTCGCGTGCTTCCGAGCTTTACGAGGAACTCAAAACTTTGGACGATTACCAAGATCTGCATTAGACCCGGCGGATTGATGGAGTATCCTCCCCGTTCCCCGCAACTCCTTCCCATGTTTTTATTCCCCTTCCCCCGTCCAGCGGGAACTTTTCAAAGTGACAATACTCGCACCACGTGTACGTGTAACACACACCTCCATTCCGTGTACCGCATTTCTTGGATGAAAAACTTTTGCGTTTGCTTTGCACGCCGTTGCACTTTGCCGCAGTGAGCTCGGTTCGTCGTTCTTCATTTTTCATCCCACGTTCTGCATTTCGCAATATTTTTCTATTCTCCTTCGCGTACCACCACGTTATATAATGCCTTATACTAACATGGAAGAAGAATGTGGTCAATAACGCGACATATGCCCGCGCATAGTTTTCTTCTGCTTCTTTCTGTCACCTCTGTGAGAAGTTACGCCGGTAGAAGATTGCCAAATTCTTATCAATCGGAACCGCGTAAACTAGCAAGTCAATAATTCTCAGTGCGGAGTATACTTCTCAAACTTTAAAGACACGATCGTGTTCGGAGGCTTCAAATATTTTTATCGATTCAAAAAAGTTTTTCGAGTGAAATTGAGAAAACATTTGAAACGTATTGAGTTTTCAAAATACTCCGTTTTCTTTTTCGATTCATTTTTTTTTTTTTTTGTAAGTTTCCAGTTCGACTCGAATGATTTCATTGTTTTCGTTGTTAAGAGTTTTTGATCCCGAGATATCGTTCGTTGAAACATCTCGGATTTTTGGAATTTTCTTGACAATATTCAGCATCCGAAACCTCTGGAACCGTAACCCGAAAATTTTTTACTCAAATTATCGGATGTGGTCTTATGTAGTGCGATAAAATTCCAACGAAAAAAATTAATTATATATTTAATACAATATGTAATAACATATATGGCCGATTATGTCAATTCTGTCAAAAATTCGACTTGGCTGCAATTTCGGTATGCCGTCGAGTGTCCTGCACTGAGAGAAATTTTCAGTTCCCTTTATCCTCCAAATTTTAGTTGACGAATTTTCAACCATTTTTCGTTCGCTGGTGAATTTTCACCACCCCTTCTCGTAGAAAAACAAAAATAAGGACGGCTATGTTTCTTGTGTAAAAAGATCCGATATTTCCAAATTTTGAATCCATTTTCGGTTGGGTCTTCAGCAACGGGCAAAAAAAAAAAAAAAAAAAAAAACTACCAAATATTTGCTTCGACGAAAAAAAAAATCAAGGAACCCTTTTTCGTAGAATGAAAAAAGATAGCCAATAGTCTCGGCAATGTTAAAAATCTAAATTTTCGCCTTACGTGCGAGTCGGTACGGAATGCCCCGTACACGGTATATCGAATGACGCCAAGGAACGCGAGATAAGATCTAGATGACACGAGGCTGAGAGAAGCTGCGGATGGGGGTGATTCACCCCCGGATGCTGCCGGGTGACGTATTAAATATGCATGCTTGATTTCACGTCCCGCGGTATAAATGGAGATTTTACGGTCACGTTCAACTAAGTTGCACGAGTCGCTGCATGTACCTACAAAGCCTAACGTTTTTCCCCGGTTCTACGCTGTTCCGCCTCCCTTTGCGCCCGACATATTTCAATATTAAGTCACTTGACATTCGCATTATTCCCTTGCGTCACATGCGAAATTCTAATACGACGAGAAACGGCACGTGCGTAGGTATACCTGCTGCACGGGATGAAAAATAAATAAATAAATAAATAAATAAATAAAATCAGAAAACTCGAGTGGAACCACCGGATGCAAACTGATGGGATTACTCCACTGCTACGCAGACCTTCGAGGTTTCGTTTCGCACCCTAAAGAATATCCACGATTTAAAGCAATTCTTTATCGCTGTGAAAGGCCGCGTATTGCGGCGATTTTTAACAAGACCGCGATCTTTTATATCCGAGGAAACATTTTTTTCAACGTATGCGCATGATCGTTAGGGTGAGCCAAAAAAAAAAAAACAACCAACCTATCGAATCTGTGGTCTCGAACGAACCTTATTTACCGAGAAAAAAATTCTCCCGTTTGGAAAAATTTTTAGCCCAATTTTGAAAGGTGTCGCTGGCCACTTGAAATTTCCCATTCGCATAACGCGCGAGAAAAATTTTTTCATTAAAAATGCTGTAACTTGAACCGTCTGAATTAAACAATATTTCCAAGCATAAATTCTCTAAAAAAAGAACCTGGAGTTGATATTTTAGACTCCAAATTTGTATACTTACGGGCCGTGAAAGGCGAAGAAAAGCGGAAATATGCAGTATAGGGTCAATACAAAATTATAATCGAACGTTAAAGAAAAATGAAGAAAAAAAAAACAATTTATTTTGCAAGTAGTGCAATTACGTCGCCAGCAATATCCTGTTTGTAACAAAACGAAGTTATATCAACAATTAAAAAGAATGTTCATTTTTAAAAGTGCAGTAAAAAATAAATAAATGAGTCAAAACTCTACTTCTTTAACGAATCTAGTTTATAAACAACATCTTTCACACACCCTTTTTAATTTTAGTTTTAAGTTTTTTTAATTAAGTATGGATATTTTCAATCGTAGAGCCGTAAAACTGCATATTTCTGCACTTCTTCGATCTTCACGTTGGGTCCCAACAGTAAAAGAATATTTCGATTAAAACAATACTATTTGTATTAAAAAAAATTGCATTGATACACAACAAAGCTTCTTCTCACCATTTTCTCCAAATGTTGAGCCCCGATTCCAGTATAGTATCGGTTGGCTTACCTAGCTTCGAACCAAACTACGACATTACTCGATAGCTAACCGATCACATGGTCCGAGGGTCGTGTCTACGCCTTAGGAGACGATTAGGAAACTAAATGAATCGCGACTCGCGTATGAAATTAATCTGAAAACGCCAGAAATTGTTTATTGACACGGTCACTCGTTATTCGTCTGACAACTTGAACTTTACTGCGTTCACTCGCTCGCGCTCACTCACACAAACTTAAAACCATTGGCTCACGGACACACTTGACTCTGCGACACGTCGCTATTCTCGCGATGTTATGATTTGACTGACTACAACCTGTTGTTCGGCAGAAGGCAATGGTCCCTCGTATCATCCCCTCCCCCCTCCCCCTCGCCGCCTGTTCCTCTCTCGTTCGAATGTACGCGGAGATAACCGATTATAATCTTTAAATCCCTTATTGCGTTGCGATATATTATTAGGGTGTTCGGTGAGGCTCGAGATGCGCAAGGTTTCGACGAAAATTCATTCGAAAGTTGTGCCCGCGGAAAGTTTTCAGCCTGTTCGTAGATGACAAAAAAAAAAAAAGAACGCAAACCGGGGAAATAATTGCCGATTCCCTTTCGCAAGATGTTAAATTTTCAGGATTTTTCAATTACTTTTTCAATATCAGCCACTTTTTTGCATTACCCAGAACGAACGGCGAGGATGTTGCGGTGATATGCCCCCATTTTTGTATTTTTCATCTCATTTTTTTCTATTATTTTCTGAGATTTTTTTATTGTTTTCTATTTTTTATTGGTTTTTTTCTAAATTTTCTTAGATTTCTTACGTATTTTTAAAATTATCTTTCCTCCACTCTCGCTGTTTAATATTTCTTCAAACTCTAGGAACGTGTGTCGTAAAAATATTATACGGAATAGGCTGAATTTTACTACCGGCTTGAGCAATTATTTTCGAATGAAAGTCATCTTCGATACTATTTATTTACAGCGTTCCCAGAATTTTAGAAATTCTTGGTCCGCAGATTCGCCAGCTCGCACAGACCAAAATACCAAGCTTATCCCATCATCGAGAAATTGCAAGCTTTTTCTCAAATGTGAAAGCAGTACGTACACCTATGGATCAGGATTTTTTTATTTATTTATTTTTTTTTTTTGTTCATTTTTTCTACCCATCGCGTTTAATTTTTCATTACGTTGGATCAAAAAATTGGAAACTTGGTAAACGTCCAACTGTAGTCGTATGTACGTAACCGTATACCGAAAATATTTTTTTTGAATTACCGTGAAATTTGTTTTTCACAACACAGGATTCTCGGTAGTCGACGGTTGATTTTTTGCTTCTCGCAAAATCTGTAAAATTTCGATTACAAACCTGAAACTGCAAGTAGGAAATTGACAAGGTTTCAAATTTTTTTCACCTTACACATCGACAGGCTAGCAGCAAAAAATTTACGTCCAATCGTATAAAATCTTACGCCATTCGACATTTATTTCGGGATACTTCAATCATTGTGAGCAACCAAGATTCGATAATTGCCGTTGTAAACAAAACGATCGCTTTGATTCGCGTAGAGGAAAGTCTGATAAAGTAAAATTGATCGAATGGCTGAATTTTGAGATGAAAAAATTTCTTCTCACTTTCCGCCCCTTTCCGCACATGATTGACTATTCGACTCGCCTCACGCCTCGCGATAATATTCACCGAGATCCGGTGTCTCGTAAGTTCGTCCTGACTTATCCGCCGGTAGGCTGCATCATTTAGGAACAAGTGCGCCGTCGTGCAGAGGATCCCAGAGGACGGTGTCGATCCTGTTGGGTCACGCACTTCGCACGGGTCTGATAAAATATTCAAAGCTCGAATGGCCCGGCCCCTCCTTATCCTATGAAATAATAATACCTAGGACATCAGGCGATGCGTACGGCGTATTATTTCACCCAAACTTGATCTATCAGTCCTACCGAATTATGCGTGTTACGGTTGCAGCGTCTGCTTGGATATGCGTTGCAAGAAGTTAGGGAGGAAAGTGAAATCGGTCGTGTTTTGACACGGGGCGTGTGTGAAACTGTAATGGGCGTCGCATGATATTGCGGTAGGTGGGTGAAAGGAGCATGACTGGAAATAATAAGTCGGAAGAATTTGTGAAATATTTCAAGGTGTGGCAAAAATAATTGTACGGTGATCCGACTTTTTTTAAACTGTCCAAAACCAAGAGGTATTCAAACGTTATCGTCGCACGTTACTGTGGAATATTTTTTATTCAATTCAAAATTTATGCTTTTATATTTGAATTATGTGTATTAAAACAACGAAAAATGGTCGCTCTGTAAATTTTCGATTCAAAATTCGTACGATTTTGTTGGAGAACTTGAAAAATTGAACATTCACCAAGCGGTAAAGAAAACGGATTAGTCAATTCAGTGGCTAACGTGAGGTGTGTTTGTTATTACGTTGAGAAGTACAGTATTTTTCAAAATTTTCTCAAATCCGCAAAAAATGTCATGCTTCGTAAAAATTAAATGCCTTTTTTGAAGCTTTTGAAGAATTGTTTTGAATTAAATTTTCAAAAAACGAAAGGGAAGATGTGAGGATCGGTCAAAATCGTTGATGTCGAAAAATTTGTTTAGTTCAAACTGTACTCGATGTATGAATGTAACAAAAAGACTGAAAATTAGATTCGTGCAAAGAAGTTTGATTACAAATTACCAGAGCAATCAGAAGGCACTAAACTCATCAAACGTAAACAGAAGTGAAAAATCGGGAAACACTGAAAATTCAATGACAAAATGCTGAACTCAAGATTATGTAATTATTTTATTTTTATTTTATTTTTTTGCCACGTAATTACACGTTTCAGGTTAATATTCGGGGATAAATACTAAGAATAAAAAGAAAAGAACAGAAGTCGATTTTTACGTCAACCTCAACGAAACTTGGATTTTTCGTGAAAGTCATATCCGTCTGATTTTCTATTTTCCTTCGGATCCGACTAACGGAGTGAAAACCGGAAGTTGACCGACTTCGAGTTGCGATATCGCGTTTCATTCGGTGCGACATTTCAACGTTGGATGTTCTCAGAGACGGCAGTTAGTAAATTTCTACACATGTATGGAGCCGTCTTCCAGTTAGAGGAAAAATAAGAAACTTACCCGAGCTTATGCAATTTCTATACGCAAAAGAGAAACTCCTGGCCTTTCACAAAAGCCATTCCAGTGCACTGTTACATCATCTGACAGGTATTATTGATTCGATCGAATTCCCCGCACATGCAAAAGAGTGACATTCACGTTTGAAGCGGGGCGAGTTAAACAGAAAATGAGGTAATGTCGCTGTAATCATACAAGCGGGTAATAACACACGCTGTAAGGTACTTCTAATAAATCGATACAACATGTTTCATACGTAGTCTCGTAGTAGCTCAACTTGACGTTTTATTGTAATTCATTTCACAATTTTAATATTTTATTCATCATAGGGTGAGCCAAAGAAACTAACTTATCGAATCTGTGGTCTTGAACGAACCTTATTTACTGAGAAAAAAATTCTCCCGTTTGGAAAAATTTTTAGCTCAA
Organism: Neodiprion pinetum; assembly: GCF_021155775.2. Lineage (NCBI taxonomy): Eukaryota > Metazoa > Arthropoda > Insecta > Hymenoptera > Diprionidae > Neodiprion > Neodiprion pinetum. The sequence continues at coordinate 24,585,417 of NC_060236.1, read as the reverse complement.
TTTTAAAAGGTGTCGCTGGCCATTTGAAATTTCCCATTTAAGTAACACGCAAAAAAAAAAATAAATAAATTTCTAGGCATATTCTTGTAGGACATTGAATTCGCTAAAAAAAGATCTTCGGGTTTATTTTCTAGACTCAAAAATTCGCATACTTACGGGCCGTGAACGTTGAACAAAGGCAGAAATATACCACGAAGTTTGACGTCGTTCGAAGTTTTTCTACTTTCAGAAAAATAAAATCGAAAATCTGATAAGGGAGGTCATAAAAAAAATGTGTAACATACAAAATGGTTCGTAAGGTCTAACACTGCGTCACGTGGCTACATTTTCATTTCAGTATCGGTACGAAAAGTTCCGTTGAATAACTCTGAACATTCAGTGTGAAACTTCAACCTGATTACCCATGTTCATTTGTTTGGAATTTAACTCTAAGGATCAACATTTCTCACAAGGATCTTTAAGGCTAGCTAATTTCAACACAGCCGAGCTCCTGCTTCTCGGGAAAATTCGAGAACTGGGAAAAGACAAATTACGATGAAATTCCAGCAATTTTTGAAGAAACGCCTTGTTTAAAACACTTCAGTACCGGTTGTATTTCTAGGTTACGTTCCGCATCTATTACTTTCACTCTCCCTCTCAAGTTCCTAAAGATACGAATGAAATGTTTCTCTACGTACGGGATAATGATTCTCCAGTGCAATGATTTACTTCGGTAATCAGTAATCATGGTCAGAGCTCGAAATGTTCTTTGTCAATTCATTCCCGTGAGAAAAAGATTTATTTGTGAAATGAATTACGATTAAATAGAGAAGTTTGGACACTTTCGTAATTTTAACATAGAATGTTTTCTCGATTATCGTACTTTTTATAAAATAATCTACTTTTTTCGTAGATTAACGTTAACTGTTTTTAATAAATGAGTGTAGGAGTGCCTCGCATTTAAGTGATCGTTTTTCTTACATCGAAATTATTGGAATATTATCGCAGAATTCTGGTTTCCTGATATGACAAATGATTTTTCTTTTTTTTTGTTTCACGAGACTCACTTATTCAGACAAACTGAGTTCTAGTACACTACACGTAAGATTCTCCATATCACTTTAGATAATACTTAGCAGATCAAAAGATCGGTCTTTTGACGTAGACTCAAATTCTGCTAAATACTTGACTTGTCTCTAATAAGTTATCCTTGCGAGAGAAATGCGACATCTAGCGATGGTTCGAATAGAATTTCATAATTTCTCGTATATATTCACAATCTTGTAAACCGTTCGTTATCACAATTTTTACCGTAAAAATTCGTACTATTTTTGTGAGAATTCACGAGGGTTCGTTAAATGTTGTAATTTTCAGTGAAATTCTTGAAATACCGCGAGAGAGAAAAAAATTCACGTTGCCTGGGTCTGAAATTGTAATTATTTCTCACAGAAAATTTCAGATTTTCGCAATTTCCTATGCAAACGTTACGATTTTCGATAATGTTCCACCGCGTTGTACGCTTTCCGACGATTTCCAAAGATTTCCGACCATTTCCTAAAATATTGCGACAAACCGCACTCTGTTGTAGTTTGGCGTGGAAATTACTTTCATCGCGAGTGAAAGAAAGGCAGAAGCTGCTGGGAAGGGAGAACACAAAAATTCGAAGGGACATACAGATTTTTCAACTGCCAGTGCAGCTGCGTTTATTCGCGATCGTAAAATCGGAGTGTTGCTGGGTGTTTACAGCTTCATTTTCGCGGGATGTCCTCGCGCACCCTTGTCCTGGCGGGTTCGGGATTACGCCAGGCTGCAGAAGTCGCGAGGATAAGGGGGGAAGGTAGCAGCCGATAGAATCGTCCTTTAGGATATCTCGGCAGGGATATCACGGCCTTCCCGAGCTACGGCGAGAGATGGAGAAAGAGAGAGAGAGAGAGAGAGAGAGAGAGAAAATTTTGTGAACGTCTTCATATGACGGTCCTTTCTATCGCCCACGTACACCGTCTACACGTCGTTTTACCTCGCTCCTTTTTTTTTTCCGTGAACAAAACTCTCCCCCGTTCTTAACCAAAGGAGAAGGAAAAAACATTCCGGACTTTAAATTCGGGGAATTTTAAGACTGTGTCAGTTTGCAGTTGGGCAAAGGTAACGAAAATTGAAACAGGTCACACTGATAGAAATTTTTTAGTTCCGGTTAACGCTCGGTACTTAAATATTTTCATTTTTTACCACAATCGAAAAATATAGTTCTAGGTAGAAAATGAAAATTAGTTTTCTAGCTGTTACCGGAAAGTCCGGTATCCGTTGCTATTCTTTCTCATTGCGATTACTGTTGCTATATTTTCTTGTATAACTGTTGAAAAAATTTAATGCTCGTGCAACGATAAATTGACGTTAAAGCCTTGTTTAACTGAAAAAGTAGAGTAAACCTCACAAACTGATTTTGCGTTGCAATAACCAAAAAAGGATCGACGATAGCGGAAAATGGTTGGGCGCACCTCGTTTTTCGCAATTCCAACGATATTCAAACAGTTTTTTTAACGATACCTGTTTTACTGAATTTTTCTAGTTACTGTAACAAATGAAATTTTTCTCAGTGTAGTTTCGAGATCGAGGAGGTTAATATTAAACCACCTTTCATTACGGTAACGCTTTAAGATCCGATACGTGTAAGTTTCTTAAGACACTTACAGTACTCAAAGATCTGATATAAACTAAGACACGCACAGCCGAATGATTTCCAAAGTTTTCGTTCGGTTGTTCCTTAAGGTGTCATTAAAAGTACAGAAAAGAGGAAAAGAAGAGAAGCAATAATAAAATAAGAGGAAGACCGAGCTTTCCCGTATCCTGCATGGGGTGGTTCATTGGCTCGAGTATTTATCACCTGACCTGTGTAACAGCAAGCCATTCATCTTGAGCTTTTAACGACTGCAGAAGTACCGTTTGAAACGATGGCCATAAAAGACGCGCGCAAGGCAGTGTTTAAACTTTCACAAATCATTCACTCGTTTCATTCATTTTATTTCCCACCGACCTCTTCGCCGGTGCTTTTATCGAGCCCTCTTCATCAGGCTGCAAGAACGGTCGTTCCGTGGTTTCATTGTCATCGAAGATACAACGGCGTTGCAACGTTTGTACGGAAAATAGGCTGTTTACACCGACAACGAGCGCAAACCGATTCCGGAAAGCTGCAACGGCAACGAAAGCTCTGCTTCGTCCGTACGGTGTTTAAACAAGCAGCAAGGATCCTCGATTCTCGAAAAGGACGAAGGACGACCACTGACGAGGAGAGCTGCAAGGAACACTCTACAGGTTAACCGTTGCCCTCTCATAAATTCACTAACGGGGACACTAATCACCTATCGAAAGATTAATTCGTTCAACTTTTTCCTTACAGCTCCGACAGCGTCTCTTGGCAGGATATCCCCTTTGCGGAAACAAGTGCCGCGCGCGAACAACTAAATCACTTCGGTTCACCGACTTTCTTTTCCCGGTGAGCTCGACTCGAGTAGGCAGCGCCCTGGCGCTTTTCTTACATCGAGTGAGGCTGGAGGAGGGAAAGAAAAAAATGGAATAAGGAAAAGAAGCGAAGAAAAGAAAGGGGAAAACAGAAAATTAAGGAGGGGGGAAAAAAAAAAAAAATATTGTTCTACGAGCGTTCCTCCTCCTCCTCCTCCTCCTCCTGTACATTTGCTTTTCCCTCTATTTTTCATGCCAAACAAAAAGAGTTCTGGTTCTACGTAAAAATTCTCACCCACCTATTCGTAACAACGTCAACTTCGTTAATGGCGACGACAGTTGGAATCTCGTAACCAAAAACTGACAAAAGTTACCATCTTTTGCTGGTCGAATGGTTTATTTGGTATCTTCTTTCGCGTAATTGTGTTTGAAATTTTCTCTCAGCCGGTAACTTCTGCATTGTTCTCTGGCATCAGGTCAGTTGTAGTCGCTGATTCGTCAGTTTCTAGAAAACCGAATAATCGAGCTCTGGGAGAAATAATATATTACAAATAAAAGGATATGAAATAAAAATATATTGTAGATTAGGTGGACGTCTCTGTATCTATATCTACGGATTACACTTTTTGAATATCGGTGACAGTGAATTTCCCAATAGATCGCAAAAACTATTCCATCGTAAGTCAAGTCGACCAATTTATATCAATTTCAGTGGCACCATTTTTCACACCATATGGGATATTGGAGCATGATTTGTAGTGGATGGAATGTATCGAAGTGGATTCTTCGACGGATGGGACTGAAATATGAATTCACGTGTTGACCGTGCAATGAGAGGTCATCAAAATGTAACAGTCTGAACAAGCCCGCCTGACTCAAAGTACAATTTGACCAATTTAGTATGTGAGCCCATAGGTGAAGCCTTTGTGGTTACATCGACGATTTTCATTTTTGCAATTTCTCTCTCTCACTCCTCTGACGACGATCAAACAATTGACAAGTGTGTAATCTGAGCAAATACGGAGTGAGCTCTTAGAAAAACTAAAAGTTTATCAAACATACGTTTTACAAACAAACAGGATCAAAGCTACCAAAACGTACAACTAATTTATCTAAAATGCGAAAGACGATTTATGAAAACCGAATGACGAAACGAGGCGAAATTCTAAGTTGGATGCTCGTGATAAGTTTTTTCTTTTTTTTTTTTTTTACATCTATACATTTTATTCGTACACTTAACATATACATTTACACACAAATAATTTGATCGATTTGACAGAATAAAGAGAAAAAAATTGATCGACGAAATTGTTCGATGTATTTAATTTTAATTACTGTAATAGAAAATAGGCATTCCGTTACAATTAACAAGTGGACCATAGTATCGTATTTCAGAACAGCATGCAAGGCTCTGGATGACTGAAAGAAGGACTTGGGAATGGAATTGGATGATCCAGAGCGGCAGACGTAACAAAAATATCAAATCAAACGGAAAGGTCGATCAGCGCGACGGTGTAGCGGTAAATAGATGCCACGAAGGCAGGAACGTCAGCGTTTCCGGAAGAAGTCAAGAGCAGAGTGGATAAGGAGTGCCAGGATTGGAATTCGGAGCCGTTCTGCTCTGGCGCGTGTCTACCGCGATATTGCGCCGTGTTATATTATATTTCAATAAAATATTGAGACATATGACCGTCGCCGTCGTATATATATTCCACAGTAATATATTGAATATCCCGGATCCTAGCATCCCAGAATCTACACCCAGACCCGCAGAGTGGAAGAACGTGTAAAAAAAAAAAAACCCGGACAAAATAACCGTTAAACCTGCTTGGAATATTAATATTTTCCCGTATATCGTCCGCGTCGGTTCTTCTCCTAGTTTTCTCTCTCTTTCTCTCTCTCTTTTTCTCTCGCCCCGTACGCGGGTTCCACTCCATAAACTAAACTTATGGGGGCCACTGCTTTATGCTAAGAATATTTATGAACTGCTGCGCGCAGCGATATTCTCTCCGTCTCTCCTCGTCTTTAAACCCCTCTCTATCTCTTTTTATAGTTCGATCTGTGCGAAAAAAGGGAACAACGAAAAATACCGAACAGTGCTGGCGAGTGAATTTTCAAAATTATTGGCCCGACTTTTGTCTCGGTGGTCGATTCGGCCCAGCTGGCAAATCGGTGTGTAACTTTCGGCAGTCACTGTAAACGGCGATATAATTACCAAACTACTATAACTTGGGTAAAGCTTGTTTGATTTCCGATATTCGAATAATATGCCACGCGCATAATCCAGTAGCCGGTATTTGATCGGAGTTAACTGGAACTCAGACCCCTCAAATTGGCCTTCATCACTGACGTCCGATTTTAATTTGCTATCGATATTTCGTATTTGCGTTATACACTGAAATTTTGAGTTCCGGTTACCGCTCGGTCCTTAATTATTTTCATTTTTTACCACAGTGTAGGATATCCTGGAATTTTGCTACGGGGTTAAAGCTCGTTTTTGTAGGGGCGAGATGACATTTCGAATTTGAAAAGTTCGGAGAGCGTAAAAACCAGAATCTTTTTACGACAAAACTTAAAGTAGAGAAATCAAACCTTGTCGAAACAACAAAGTTTCGAACGGTTCAGAACCCGGCGTTCAAAGTTTCGAAAGTGCAAAGTTCAGAAATGACAAAATAATATAAGTCAAAGTCTTCGGAACTTTGCTCCGTCGTAACTTGAATTTTCGGAATCTTGTATTTTGGAATTTTGACCCGTCGGCTTTCCGACCACTCGAAACTTTCTTGTTTCGCAAAAGTTTAATTTCTTTACCAAATAATTCTGCACAACTTTTTAAAATCGGAACTTCAACCCCACCCTTTTTTGTATTGAGTAAGTGAATTTTAAAAAACATACTTCTAAATCCCATGAAATTTAACTACAGACAAAGAATCAGATCCATCCGACAGTTGAAAGTATCTCAAATCCTGTGTTAAAAATTTCAGGAAATCATTGCAATTATCTGAAATTATTTCAACCCTTTACGCAATATTTGAAAAACTTTTCAAACCTTTCAGAATCCTGACTGTATTTTCAATGATTTGGAAGATGATCTTGAGTGCTTTTTTTTCCAAACGGCGATTATAAAAAAAAAAGAAGAAAAATATAAAAAAAACAACCGTGTTTCCTATGAGGCGCCGTTTATTGATGCGATGCGGGACGAAAGTCGGGTCAGCGTATCGTACAGTTAAAACGGTTTTCTTTACCCATAGACGTTTATTTCCCTTTTATCTCAAGTATGTCATCTTTATTACGTTATCGTGAGCCGCGTGCTATACGCCAGTTTTATAATACGCGCGTTGTTTGAACCTTGATATCCATTACAAAGGCAATAATTAGCCGGTCGCATTTTTTCCCCTGGCAGTTTTTTTTTTTTTTTTTCTTTTTTATTCTTTCTTCTTTCCATGCCCAACCTTTCGTTTCGCCGTTTCCCTTCTCTCTCCAACTTATCCCTTCATTTTCGAATGTTAATATACAGCATTAATTAATACGAGTGCCAACTTGTCACGCAATATGTTTACCTGCGACGTCCATCGCGTTGTATTGACGTTTAACGTGTACCGTAACTTATACTCAGGAAGTCACGAATACAAGACTGAGGAGATGAAAAAAAATAAAAATAGTATCGGTAATTATTCACCGCATCAAGCTGCAGAGGGTAACATTCCTGAAACTTAAGTACGGATTACGTAGTTTGCATCTAAGTGTTATTTTCTTCTTTCTCTCGGCTAAATTCTCTTCGAAACATCACGAGCTAAATCGTTTATACATAAAATTTGTTTCCAAAATTTAATTCGAATAATAATTGTCGCAACTCTGTAATGAAATAATGTCGTTACGAAATAAGTCTTCAAGAACTGTGAAATGTTATATGAAAAATTATTAAATTTCTTCGACAACAAAAGAAGTGATGAACATTTCGTACGAACCCGTCGTTGATAGAAGAGAACAAACTAAGTTGTCATCATCGAAACAAACTTCAACTTAATATATAAGTTAAGGAGAGATATTTTTTTTAAATATAGTGATTGATAGGACGGATATAATTTGAATTAATGAAAGACAATATGCAACGAAAATTTAAACCGAAGAAAGATGTTTTGTATGTACAATTTGAAACTAAAGAAAAACAATTTCTATATACAATTCTAACTCTATTTATATACCTTTTTATTTATACAGACAATTGATAGTTGTGATTAATTAATAATTACATGCGAGTGAATGATTGAATGGTTGCATGAATGAGTATATAATTTGATGGAATCACATTGAAGGAAGTATGATAAAAAAACCAAATTCTTACGATCTTCGTATTAAACACGACATGAAACGTGTATAAAAAATTTATTTCGTTTGTACCTATTCATAGTCGTATATATTCTGAGTTCGAGATAATATCGATTTTTGTTTTATAACTTTTCAATTGCGACTTCAACAGAATAAAAATATATATATATAATATTTACAATTTGGTTCCGAATTCTGATAAATATATAACCGTCACATATTTTCAGGTGTGTATAAATAAATGTATTTGAAAATTGGAAAAAATAAATAAATAAATAAAAATAAAAAATGAGAGGGACTCGTTCAATGAATTGTTACGAATAACTGCCATGTCCATGGCTCAGGTAATAAAGTAATGCATCCCTCGTACAGTGCCAATCGCAAATTGTTCGACTGGGGTAAAAACGTGCAGGCTTAGAGCAAGCGTGACAGACTTCAGGCGCCACACGAAACGGTGATGGCTATACGTTCATGTTAAAACGCAAAACGAATGTCGAAGTTGAAACGGCGGAATGAAACGTTGTATACTTATATACAACGGCAATTACCTGGAATTGACGCAGAGCGGTTTATTTTTCTTCTTTTTCTTCTTTCTTAATTATGCGGCCTTTCTAATCATTCCGGATCTACGTCATCCCCCCCCGTTATCGGTGCATATAGGGCGTTCCGAGTAAAGTCAAAGGGTCGTCGGCTCGACCTCGTCAGATTTTCACGTTCAATGATTACCGTTTTTCTATTTTGTCCGGCTGAAAATATGGCCTCAAATATTTTGAAATTTTTCCGGCGTTGCGCTTACGCGGAAATTTTAAAAATGATGGAAAAACGCGAAGAGCGACGTTTTTTTTTTTAATCAATCAAGATTTTTTTACAACGTTCACAGTTCTGCGTGTCGGCAGTTTGTGAGATGAAAAACATAACGCGCGGTTTTCGCTGATTAAAGTCGAAGGATCGGTAGAGAAAAAAAATTCCGTTAGATCTTAGTTGATGATAAATGATAAAAAAAAAATTGCATAGTCTCAACGTCAGGAGTTATTGTTCAAGTTTAAGTAATTAAGAATGTTCGAACGTTTACCACGAGCAAAAGTAAAACGACGTTCGTTTACCGGACATCGAAAATGTCACAGTTTTTGAAAAACAACGGACACAATCAGTCTCCCAAACAGCATTAATTTTGAGAATTCTTAACTACATCGGAACTGAAAGTGCGAAATAACTTTTCGCATCTCTTGTACTCCACAGATACAATTATTTCTGTAACACTTGTTAATAATTAGGTTCTCGAACGCCGTGGCGCCTAGTTCCGTTGTGTCTTTTGTTTCTCGTATTCGTCATGAATATTCAAAAGCAAGATGGCAGCGATTTCGCGTGTCGCTAATCGTGATGAATGAAAATCTGCATGCGAAACGAAGCGTATAAGGTGGCTCTAGGTTTCAACCGTAAAGACAGACGGCTAAAGGGAATGAAGGAAAAGCTCATCAGTCATCCATCCGTCACGTGTTCATCACACGCGTAACCCTCGACGTGCTTGTTTTCCTCGCTTTCTGACTTTCCTCATTTTTTATTTCTACAATTTTTTCTTTTTTTATCTCTCTCTCTCTCTCTCTCTCTCTCTCTCTCTCTCTCATCGTGCCTTCGTGGCGTGAAATGCGTTTCTTCAGACCCCATGGCGAATCGCACTTGGCATTTCACTGACATTTGTCAAATTGAGAAAAGCTCTCCCGAACATTCACCCCGACCTGCATTGCACGAGCCCTAAAAATGCGTCTTGTGTTACTTAATTTTTACGTCCGATCTTCAAGTTGAATTCATCGCTTGGGATCTAAGTTTTTTTCGACTCTATTACTGTGGATATAGAATAACTTGGCGGGAAAAATATTGCAGACAAAAGTCGAAAAAAAATTATTCTGAAGAGAAAACTCCGAGCTACAAAACGGCTATCTTGAAAATGCATGAAAAAAAAAATCTGCTCGCCGCGTATGAAACCGCAAAATTGAAGCTTCGGTTTATAAATTTGACACGAGTGATTTGAAAATAGGATTACTTGAGGAAAAATGTGCACGGACTTGATCTAGAAAATGGAGCTTTGACTTTGTACCTGCAGTTCGTGCAAAATTACAGCGTTTCAAAATTAGAGTTTTTTTCGGCCATAAACGGGGCGGCCCGTCAAAGTGCGGTTTAGAATTTCTTTTTCTATATCTAATACCGTGTTCCTTCCGTCGACTTTTCTTTTGAGCATATTTTTGAACTCTGATTCACTGACAACGATCTTGCAACTTTCGTCGATTATTCTAAAAATCGATGGCTAGAAACATCTTTCGCTTGATATTCCGTTTTAGTCAGTTTTATTTAGACAAAGCTCGGAAAGTAGCCCCAGAATGTACCAAAGTATAAATTTATCAGTATACCTGCTTTCGGAAATGGCAAAAAGGCTGTAAAAAAAAAAAAGTACATCGAAAGTTTTCTAAATATACAAAAAAATGGATATAAAATAGACGGTAAGAATACTTACCGCAGTGACTCAAAGGGTTAAAAAAAAAGACAAAAAAAGAAAAAAAAAAAAAAAAAACTTATAAAACAGCGAGTAGATGAAACGTCGAATACACATCAACAAGGAATAACTGTATAAATAACAAAGCAAAGATTTAGCGCGTGGAGTGAAATGCGATTCGTTTAAAACAACGCAACGTTACAACGGAAAAAAAACGAAGGAAATGAAAGATGCGATAAAAATTGAATTCACAACAGGGACGATTTAAGGGTCGATTTCTGCGAACAACGGGATACGAAACGCGAGCACATTGCTGAAGCGGATGTAAAGGGCAGGGGTGGATTAGAAGCGGTTCCGAAGGGAGAAACGGCCAGTGAATACGGCACGCGAGAAAATGACGATGCTGAACAGCCGCGCGTTGATCAAAACCTGAGTGTTCCTAAGTACAGCAATCTCGAGGGTAATTTTGTGCAAATAGTAATATCGTGACGGAGTCAGTCTCTGCGGCCTGCCTCGCCTCCGCGTAACCTCGCATGCCAAACTATCATTTTCATTACAAACCAAACCCCGGTACAACCAGATAAAACCAATTATGACCTATTCCTGATGCAGAGGGTCCTGCGCTACGTGCCTTCCTGTAACACGATCGGGTATCTCGGCAGCTACGTTACTGAATAATTTTACCGAAAAAATCTTATAACTTATACACGCGTTTAGGTCAAATTGACTCTACCGTAATCAAATTTCATTTTTACCGCCGAATCTTTCACGAGGTTTCGACAAAACGATGTTGGCATTAATTGTATCAGGAGGGAGAAAACAAAGATCATTAGTACAACGTTAAAGTTATTATTCAGAAATCTGTTTTCTACTGTTCAACTGTAAAATGATTGTTTCTTTTTCTGCGCAACGTGCAGAGTGATCGATTGTTTCTTCCCGACTGCAGATATTTGAAATAGTTAAAAATTGCACGATCAATTCTTTTCTTTAAAAACTGTACGTGTGAAAAATATTAGTTGTAATATTTATACTATATATACGTATACACCAATATTCGTGGAATAAAAAAAGCTGTCTGTTAAATTGTGGAAATAAATCGCTACGATGTCATATTCAAATTATAATTCAACGCGATTCCTCGATTTTAGTAAACTGTGCGGTTGTTAAAAGCATCACGTCTACACATATATTTAGCGAATGATTTTTTTTTTTTTCAACTCGTTTGTGTATACCTCCAATTTTTTCAATTAATTATTGCGTGAAATGGAAAAACTTGAAAGAGACTACTAGCACTTAAACGAAAGTAGAATGTCTCGATAGTTAAAAAAAAAATGTCTTCAAATTTAAATGAAATGCATGAGGCGTTTTGAAAAAATGATATGAAACTGTTAAAATTTGATTACATCCTAAGAGAATTTTTCGAACAAGAATACGATCTTCAGCGAATTTGACCAAGTAATGTGAGACGAAGTACTTTGCTCAATTTTTCTGCACGACCGAAAGGTTTGTGTTGAATAAGAGAAGGAAAGAAAAATAAAAAATGTCAAGGATCAATTTTTCCAAAATTCTAACCATGATTCAGAGAAAAAAAAATACGTAGCTTCTGAAATTTATAACGCAAAGGTGACTGTTTCAATGGTACCAGAAACAAAAATGCGTGAATCCAAAAATGCGGTAGAAATGCCGCCAAGTACACAAAATAAGAAGAATTAACGGATAAACGAGAGAAGGTGAGAATGTTGAGAAAAGATAGCGAAAGGCCCGATATTGAGCTGTCGTTCGGCACAATGAATTAAAGGGTAAGAGCATTCCGTTGTCCTGGACGACGTAACGCGAAGAGTTTCTCCTCGAATAGACTCGATTCCGTTTCCGTTGAAAGAGTTTAGCCGGCTGGTGATTTAGGTCGAAAGTCAGCTTGCTTCGTTTTGTATCCCAGGAGATTAGCTTCAAGCTTTTTCGCTCAAGAGTAACGCGGGTTGTTTCTCACAACGCTCGCAGAGCCGATGTTCAATTCCAAGACTTTTTGCGACTCAATCAAAGTTGGCTGATGCGTGATTTTTTTTTTTTATCGCCGATTAGCGAGATAACTTATTCCATACAGATATAATATCGATACATTTTATTATCGTTATATCGGAACGCTCGTTAGCTGTAACCGTCAGGTATAAGTCCATCCTACCTTTGTTGCAATTTTTTTTTTTTTATCGTTTTCCAGTAAACATTCCAGTTGATTACCTCGCGACTAATTACAACCTCTGTTCGAATTCTACAAAAGAAACGGTCGCATTTTTGATCTTGGAATTATTTTTTATCTCGGTAAAACAAGCACAAATTGGAGTTTGTTTGTTCGTAGAAAGCGGAAGCCAATATATACACCGAGGTAAACGGTTCGAGGAAAATTTCTGTCGTGCGAAATGATATTATAAGGCAAACAACATGCCATGATCAACTTTAACGTGTACACGGTATATATATATATATATATATATATATATATATATATATATAAATTATATATATTGTATATATATGTATTTCAAGGCGCCAGTCGGTGCGATTGTTTAGTTGCAGAGAACGATACTCCCGCGTCGATAAAACAGCCATTTGCACAAAGTGCAACGATCGATGTTTTCACATTTTGTGAACTCGATCCCCTGACTCTCATCCCTGCATGTAACGAACGATAAGGATCCACGCAAGTTATATCCTTGAAATACTTTTTCCATTATACCATGAATTGTAGAACTTGTACGTGGATTCTAAATTGGCTATATCGAAGTATCGAAAGATTTCGACGGTCATTCAGGTAACGCAAAAAGTTGCGAGTCTTGCGGATTAAAAGCTGGTTAAATAATCGAGTCGTTGCCTACATTTTTCTATCAAGTGCTCGAATCGTTCACGGTTAAACAATTTGGTCATATTTCCTCTCTCTCCGATCGCACGGAAATTATAGATTGTGCGACGGATTGAAAATGATGGAGTTATGACGTCACCCGTACTAAGATGTGTCTATAAAAAAGCAAAAACACGGAAATTTGGTTGACTGTAATATTCGCAATTGCATGTTTCGACAAAAAAGAAAAAATACGGCACAATTGTTTCAACTAACGCGTATTTTCATTCGAAAATAAATTTTCGGATAAAGGCTAATTCGTCAGTGTTGACATTATCCTTAGAAATTATCATTCAATGGTATACAATTATCATATACGCAAGTTGAATACATTTTTCATTCTAATTAATGACTGGCAGTCGATTGTGAAAAACAAACACCGCTCTCAAAATCAATACTACCTACTTCGATTTTACTGGAACTGATATTATTGCTCATCTTTCTCAGTTTTCTCCATGCCAAGCGTTTGGTTTCTTCAATTACCTCGCAAAGTTCGTGGAACAATCCTGTACACATGACTATACTTCCGAATAGGATACATCGGAACACCGGACGAAATTTCTGGAAATTCGATAAACCTTTGGTGACTCATATCATGTTAAATATTTACCATCGTTTTCCGATATTCGTGGAATATCATCGAGCAATTAATTCATTCATTTTTATTCCAGGAATTTTGATTCGGAGACAAAATCGCCAATCTAACCACCCTAATTAGGTAATAAATGTTCCACGTTGAAAAAAATTTCATTTGTTACGGTAAGTAGAAGAATTCAGTAAAACAGGTGTCGTTAAAAAAAACTGTACGAACATTGTTGGGATTACAAGAAACGAGGTACGCGTAACCATTTTGCTCTATCGTCGATCCTTTTTTGGTAATTGCAACGCAAAATTAGTTTGTTATTTTTTATATGCAATTTATTCTTGCACAAGCATTAAATTTTCGCAACAGTTGCAAGAAAATATACAGCAACAGTGATCTTAATGAGAAAGAACAGTAACGGATACTAGACTTTCCGGTGACAGCTGGAAAACTAATTTTCATTTTCATAAAGGTAAAAAATGAAAACAGTTATAAGAACCGAGCGATAACCGTGACTAAAAATTTCTCTCAGCGCGTGTTTTTATCATTCCTAGCGAGGTACACCCCTTGTATCGTGCATATTCCAACCATTCCAGCGAATTGCGCGTTTCCCTGTATCGGCGAACGCGACTCTTTTATACCATCGTCCCGAAGCAGCTCGGTAGCGATTATCGAAATAACTGCCCGTCCAAGTTCATAGTTTTTCGATCACGTGCGTGGGTCGAGGCCACGTGAGTGGATCGAATGACACGCGATCCTGCCGTACGGGGTTGAACTTTTTTAGAGGAGTGCATAAGCACATGAAAGCCACCAGGGCTCGCAATGCCCGAGGATTTATGGGTAAAACGTCCTCTTCCTCTCTCCCCACGGAGCTCGGTCCCTGTCGGTGTTCCATCCCCCTTCCACCCTTTCATCCTTCCATACATGTATAACCGCGGTTAGGTATTCACCAGCTATAACCGCTCGTTGATAGCTCTGTTAGCCAGAAATAATTCATTTGAATTTCATATCGCACTATCGCGGTTTCTTTTCATCGCTCGTATCCAATAGAACCTGCTGTGCTGCGGCGTGAGGCACGCTTCTGATATCTTGAATAGCATTAAATTTCGCCTATTTATTATCCGCACTTTCCGAGCTCTCTCGCTAAATAAATGAAACCAATCGCGCGCAATTTGGCTGAAAATTTTCCCGCCAAATTTATCGATCACCATCAATTTCTTTCGTTTTTCTTCTTCTTCTTCTTCTTCTTCTTCTTCTTCTTCTTCTTCTTCTTCTTCTTCTTCTTCTTCTCCTTCTCCTTTCACAGCAGTTGACTCAACAGACGCCTCAGGTCTACCAGGAACCTGCCAATCGCACAAGTCGTTCTCAATCAGACAGACTGCCCTATCACGTACCCGACGATCCGCCTCAATTCTTCTGTCAGTTTGTAGACATTCCGCGGATTAGCGTGTTTCGCCGTTTCCTCAACAGCGTTCATTTTCATCGACGCCGCAAATTGATCCAATCCACGCCGTTCGGAGTCTTCGCAACTCGTACCGTCCGTCAATAAATGGCAAAAATTGTACAACAGGATAAATGTTACCAACAAGTCTTCCGAAACGGTCATCCACGTTTACTGGAACGAAGGTGCCAAAATTGAAAACTCCACAAGCATAAGTTTAAATTCAAGGGTCGAATGTCAAAATTTCGATATTGAGAGTGGACAATCACTACATGGTAAAAATCCAGTGATGACTATAATTGACGGCAAACGGTTGAATCGTAATTGACAATGGCAAAACTACCGGTCAATGGTGCACACGTTACGTTTACATCGAAAGAATATTCCAGTGAAAATGTTTTCAATGTTCTTACGGGTGTGGGGTGAAAAAATATGAAAAGCCAAAAAAGTCGACGGTACGAAATCGCGAAGGTTGATAACGTAGAAGGACCGTGAATACGAAAGGATGACTTGTAGAAAAATAAAATTGGAGAACGCAAAAATATACCGACATTTTTTTTTTATTTTGCCCCCGAGAGTCGCCGAGATTACGAAGGGCAAAGTATTGAATTGCGAAAATACCGGTCAAAAATTCGACTTGTCAAATGTTATATAGCCGTGCTTTTCTCGAAATGTTCGTGCTTCCGAGCAGCCGACTTTTTGGTCCTTCGGGATTTTGAACCCCACGCCACACGCTTCGGATGTTTGTCCGTCACTTTGTGCGTTTACAGAATCGACGGACCGTCGTGGGACGAAATCGATTTCGAATCTCTGTTACGGGCTGCATCTGGAACTACAAACATCGATTTCACCCGAGTGGCGACCGGCGCGTTGCGTTTACACGGGCTATTGGCGAAGGTAATGCGTCATTCTCAACTCACCCTCGGGGCTATTAGAAAAGGCGTATCCAATCTGTACGCACCCTGACGTACAAAACCCTGCGGATCCTCCCAGCCAATAGCTCTGAACGACGTTGTTGCCGGATAATAATACCGCTTCCTTCTCTCCGTCATTCTCCGCGGTATCACCTGTTTTTTATATTTTATTTCCACGTGTATCCGGTTCGTTATTCACCTGACTGCCAAAATCGCTGCAGCTTTTTTTTTACGACAAAGTTCTAAAAGAATCGGACACTCCGACCATGAATTCTCAAACGATTCGTCGAAATGCAATTCCAATTTTTGTATCGGCCTTTTCCATTCGTTCGAAACATATTTTTAGAAAAATACAAACCATAGGTAACGTAAAGTAACAATTGAAAATACAGAAAGTCGAAAGACAGAAAGAGAAAAAATATAGAAATCTATACGATATTTTTACGCATACTATTGTACATTTTGTCACTCCGTATTCTGACCTCTCCATTTTTGGCTTCTCCATACTTTGACTTTCAGCAATTTTGAATTATCGAAATTAAACCCTTTCCCTTCTTCGAAAAGTCTATATCGTGTACCTTCCACTACTTCATATTTCCACATTCTCACCTCCACTCCGCTGCACTGAGAGAAATTTTTAGTTCCGGTTAACGCTCGGTCTTCAACTATTTTCATATTTTACCACAATCGAAAAAAACTCCAACAACGTTCGAACAGTTTTTTTTTTTTTTTTTTTTTTTTTAACGATACCTGTTTCACTCAATTTTTCTAGTTACCGTAAGAAATGAAATATTTCTCGGTGCAGTAACCGAACCGTAATGCAGGCACATTTCGCGACTAAACTTGAATGCCCGGTGGAAAAAGTGAAAAAAACACGTCGGCGTGGTCGTTGAAAGGCGTACAAACGACAGAGGGTTGAAATTTCGTGAGAAGGGTTGAGCTTCGGGTTCTCGGCTCCGTTACCGCCGGTTGTATTGCCTCCGCAACGGCGTTACTATCGCACCATCGTACTCCCATCGTCGAAGGGTGGTACGACCACCGGCTCGATCCTGATCTCTTTCGGGTAAATCGAGATGAAAACGGTAGGGTCGGAATGAAACGGAACTCGCACGCCCG
Source organism: Neodiprion pinetum (assembly GCF_021155775.2). NCBI lineage: Eukaryota > Metazoa > Arthropoda > Insecta > Hymenoptera > Diprionidae > Neodiprion > Neodiprion pinetum. Next base: position 24,568,221 of record NC_060236.1, on the reverse strand, counting down.
GGGCGGAATATCTGCAGTCCGGCCGGTTCTCCCTCCCCCTCTTCTTCCTCCTCCGCGTCTTTGTCCGGGCTTCCAATATCCGAAAGGGAAAACTAGGGCACTCTCGCTATCCGAGGCGCCTTAGAAACGAGGAAACGAGGAACCGGAATGCAAATTACTTCTCTCGCTACTCCCTTTGATGCCCGACGACTTCGGCAGCCGCCGCTGCAATCAACGGCTCCTCCTCTTCGTATCGCCGGCTTCGCCGCTAACGATATGCAATTTCGAACGAGTGGCTACGGAGATATTTAAATAAGATCTTGTTAGCCCGCGAAACTACGCGGTCCACGCGTACTGAGCATTTTTAAAAATTTTTTTTACCCGCTGATTTCGCCTCTCGCCCTTCGATCTTGTTGCATAGAGTTTTTCACCCCCGTCTACTTAATTCAATAATACTTTTACCCGCGTACAAGAATTACTTGATATTCATAAAATCTCGCGTATCGCGATCTGATTTATTATCGATTTTGAGCAGAAAATTATCCAAAAGTATCATCTGTTTGTTTCAACTTTTGTAATTACACGTGAAGCACTCTTTTTACCGTTCACTTCCTTATCCATATCATAATTTCGTTTGTTAGTATTTAAAGTACGAGGTACGAAAGTTGCAGCTTGATTTTTTGCGGAAAATGGTTCGTAAAAAAACGGCTGTTTTTTTTTTTTTTTTTAGATTACCGAAAAAATATACTTAATTGTAGTGATTTCTCATCGGAACGGTAAAATACGTCGATCGTGCATTTGATTTCAAAATATTTCTTTCGCATCGGAAACATTTCCGTGAAAAAAACAAAAAAAAAAAAATATGTAAGTGCAAGTTTTTGTTTCTGTACTCTGATACTCTGCAAGATACGACACGGATTCTATCAAATTGCAATAGTAAATTCATAGAATTAATGCCATTTATTTATTTCTGGGTAATATGAAAACGAGTTGGGAGTGTTTTTGTTCAAAATTGTGTATAAAATGGAGCTGTTGAGTCAGTTTTCTCGTTTAAGATACGTGGACTGAACCTCCTTAAATATTTCCGAATACAGGCAATAATTTCGTTTCGTAGTAAAGAACCAATGAAACAATTTATTTTCACTTTGGGCTTACGGTAGTATTAGAAAGTTTTTGTCTTAGCTTTCGATAAATAAAACAAGAAGTAAGAAAAAAAAAAAACACCAATATCAAACCCCACCGTTGTCCATTAAGAAATTTTGCAAAATTGTAATATCGTTAGCTTATGTTTTGCTAAATGGATTAAAACGGTCTTGTGAGAATGGGATCTATAAATTTTGATTACACGGTGAAAATTTCCGTCACGTAAATGCTTAATGAAAATCTGATATAAATAATTGCGTATCAGCGGAGAGCGGAATAAATTTGGTCGAAATTGCGGGGCGTTGAATAGCTACTTCTGCATCTGATCCGCGAGTTAAGGAGACGAAGGAAAACAGCGGGGTGTGCATATAACAGAGGGATGAAATAACTTCGGGAAGTTCCCGCGGAGTGCATTTCCTCACGCCGTAGGATCAGCGGGAAATTTATCATTGCCGTTAAACTTGCTCGCGCGGATTCCGCGTGACGTTATACATTTAATGTAATACATGTACGTGCGTGTGTAACGTGTTTGTGTGTGTTTGTGGGTGTACGTGTACCTAAATTCGGGGGTGTAGGGGTTGAAACAGTTGTAAACTGTGGGAGTTAACAATACTGTCAAAGCCACAAGTTTCAGCGATACACAATCCAACTCTCGCGATCAAACTCACAGTGCAGGAAATTATGCAAACTCTTCTCGGTGTATCGCACTTCATCACTCGACCGCTTCACTTTACGCAGCCGGTCTGTGCCGAGCTTCTATCCGTGAAAGCTTGAGACGCGGTGAGGCTAAATTACACGCCTGTGAATTAGTCAAACACTGCAGCGTGTTGAGAAAATCTCATTGAAATAAATTCAAGCAGCGAAGGTTAATTAGTTTTTTTCACCCTGGGTATACGTAAAGTCTGGTGAACCGTGATTAATATTTTTTTGCAAGCTCCGTTCATTTCAGTTTCAATTTTATAAAAAACAAAAAAATAAACGAGGAAATCAATTCGCAGTAGCGAGATAACTTCACTGAAAATCTCGTAGACATAGTTGCGTGTAATTTTTTTCATCGCAACATTTTGCGATATTGCTTGAATTGTTATCCTGTCGTTCAAAATAATTCTAGCCCTGCGTAAAATTGAGTTTTACATTATAATTGAACAATTTTTTAGCGAATGGAGAAAAATTTACTACCTATGATCGTGAGGAATATGCGCGTGATTAATCAGTGACTCTGTTTGAATTTCAGAAACGGGAAAAAATTGTTGAGCAACAAAAAAAAAAGAAAAGAAAATGGCATCTCTGCGCAAAGAGAAATAATTTGTAATGTTTTGTCACTTGTGCGATTCTTGACTATCGTTGTTTTTACTATAACTGGAAAATTTTAGGTCTGGGTGTAAAATGAAAAATAGTATTGCGAGCTGTAATCCAAAAATCTAGTGTACGTTGCCATTATTTTTGATTATACAAGGTCGTTCGTACTAAATTTTTTGTCGGCTGCTGCAATAATTTCATGTTTGTGCAAGAATAAATTGTAACGGTTATGTATTTGAAAAAGAATGAGACACAATCTAGAAGTTAAAACTACTCTGATACATTCAGAAATAGAACATTCAAAATTGTGGACAGTTTTTCACTTTTAGAAATAACTCCAAAGAACAGTCTTCTTCTATCGTATCAAGGATGTATCGGCTATACTTTCGTTAGAAAATTAATTTTGAATAATAACAATGCCAAAAAGTTACCAATAAATTGTTTGAACAAAAACGTTGCAACGTGTGACATCGTTTGGAAATTTCTGCTTGCGGAAATGTGAAATTTGGAAAAATGGAGGTAAGATCGTGAATCTTGGATACGTTTTGGTAAAAACGTTGTGCATCGCAATTAACAAAATATATCGAATAGCCTCGTTAACGCGGCTTTTAAAAATTTTCGAAACCGAAAATTTGAAAATAAACTTGATATGCAAAAATTTTCAAACAAGTGCACTAAGAATTGAAATTATTGTCAGCACAGTGCAAACGCTAGTAAATTTCACGAGACGATAAATTCAATAAATCCTATAATTTTCATAAAATTAACACCGTTTTTGGGCAATCGCAAGTAGGTGAGAATAAAATAAAAGGGAGAACGGTTCTTTCCAATTTTGGAAATTCGTTCGGATTTCGAGGCCTTGATTCGCCCGGGGGTTGCGCCTAATTGTCACGTACTTGTCGGGACACTTTGGTGAGGAGATTTTGATTTCGAACGCGTAACTTTGATCCGTGAGTCTCTGCGGGACGGGATATCACGGCTTAATAGGAAAAGGAGCGCTGGAGACGGGGCGAATCAATTGAACGAGATTACGCGGGCGGCTCGGTGACGTCACGGATGGTGCAGACAGGTGCTAATTCCCCCGAAAGCCTTTCCCTTCGTTAAACATCCGGGACGGATGCGATCGGTGATCTTTTTGGAATTCATCGAGCGTATCCTCGACCCGAATTAATCACCGGATTTGCGAAAATTATCGAGCAAAGGTTAGGTGAGGTATAATTTTTGCTTCGGTACTCGGGTCTTGATTTGTTCCGGTGTTGATATGGTGAGCCAGAAATGGATGGTTATTTTAGTAATTTTTTTTTTTTTTTTTTTTTCTTTTTGTGATGTATAAATCGCACGTTGAATGTTTATCGAATTAATATATACCTCGGCTTACAAACGGTTTGAACTTTATCTGAGAATACAGAAATGAAAAGTACAGAAAGTATAAACCGGAGTTTGGATATGATTGGGTAATTCCAAATCATCTCAAAATTTTAAGAAATTTATTTGATTCGTTCGATTTTAATCTGTATGATTAATCATTTTGTTCGCAAGAAACACTATTTTCATGATCTTGATATTGATGGATATTTGGTTTCACGACACTGCATCAGTGATGTTGATTATGATCAAGGAATGGTGATGTGTAATTGGCTTCACAGAGAATACAAAAGCTGTTTCGGTAAAATCGTTGGAAATAGTCTTCCGAATAAAATGCGGAGCCATCGTAAAGTGAAATCGGACATACTTACCACACTTTTTACCATTGTTGAACTGAAATTTATAATGGAATATCGATATATCCAAGCTTTCACCCATAACATCAGTGTCTTTGATTCTCGATATTTTTTTTTTTTTTTAAGAAATCATTGCTACTCACGAACATGTGTCAATTTGATAAATATCTGTCGTACGATCATATGCCCTGATAAAATCGATTGAAAGCATCGATTTTTGGTTCACCAACCACCATAATCGACTGGTTAATTGTAACCTAGCAGACATAAAAATAACCCATGAAAAAACCATCACATTTGAACTTCAATTCAATTACATTTGATGTATCTGATGTTCGGTCAATTTTTTGTCCTGGGTTATTTTTGACCCGGTTGATATTCGCTTGGATGAATTTTTGTCACGGGTTATTTTTCTCTCAGATTATTTTTCTTTGGCCAATTTTCGCTGCTGATTATTCTTGTCTCGGCTTATTTTTCATGACGGGTCATTTTAGCCCAAGGCCAAAAAGTTATTTCGTACGAGTTTTTCGTGTCGAGGGTTACTTTTGTCTAGGTTGTGCATTCGACGAGACATTATTATTTTCTTTCATATTTCGTTTATTTTATTTTTCTCACGGTTTGTTCTCGTACGGGTTATTTCTGTACAAATTATTCCCACACGAGTTATCAAGACCTGTCACCGAGACTGACGTTTCACCGGCAAATCCCCGAACGATCGACGGGCTCTAAACTTTGGAGTTTCGCCGGGATGTTTAGGATCGGATGAAAGTCAAGGGGAAAACTCGAAGAGATCCCTTCGGTCTTCGGGTCAGCAGACGTGTGGGCAGCCGGGGTTAGCCAGTTGATATGAAGTTTGGCTAGGTCAAGGGGCCCGCTGCGATCGGTAAGACTGTTAGTTCATCCCTTATCGTAAACCAAGTTCGCCCGAGACGCTCCTGCAAGGGCGGAAGGGGGCGTCAACTCTGTATTTCCCCAGAGCTCTGAGCGTTCGTACAGGAAATCAAGTTAAATTTGTTGAACCGATAAGGAAAGGGCGCAGGGGGAATGGGGGTTACCTTCGATAACAGCCCGAAACCATGTGTTCCAGGGCCAAGAAAATAACAGCTCCAGAGTAGAAATATTCTCAATTCCTATTCTCTCCAATTCGAACGTCGTTTTCGATCACTTGCTAGACACGATTCGCCCTGTAGGTTCAATTACTTCGATTCTTGCCGAATCTTTAAAACGAGAGAGAGAGAATAGAATAGAACAAATTTTATTATACTAGGGTAGCGAACCCAGAAGTATAAATTAACAGCCCAATAGCAAAGAAATACAAATTTTAAACTTAAAAAATAAACTTAAATCTAATGTACTTAAAAATTAACTTAAATCTAATGTACAAGAGAGAGAGAGAGAGAAAGAGAGAGGGTGGTAAATCGATCAAAGCTTGAGCTGTCAAAAATTACAGACGAATAGAAATCTTGTCAAATTGTTTTCGGATTGCGTTTTGTGATGTTTCGAAAAATATTGCCGTCGAAAAAATTTAACGGATTTTACTTTCTGAATTGGGATCGAAAGAAGATGAAATTGTAATGTTTAAGCGAGACGCGCGTTTCGATTTTCAACGAATAATGTTAGAGAAAATCAAAACTGTTACCGTACACTTTGAAAACTATACGTATCCTGATAAAAAATGTTATTTCACCGATGTTGTACTTTTTACTGCAAATATTAATTAACCTTTTCAAAGTCAGGCCACTTTTGGTTTATTCATCCGTACGTGGACGCCTGAATGAAAAGAAGAAGAAAAAAAATAAATAAATTGTTTCTAACGCAACGATTGGACTGTGATTGAGTATCCGAGGATTTTTAAAATCTCTAGATCCGAATCTGAAACAAGGTCTTCGGAATTCAAAGTAGTAGATCTAATATCGTCGATAAAAAATTTCGACAAAATATTCCACCGACGATTTTGAATATTGAAAATCCCATTTCCGATTCAGAGTTCAGAATCTATGAATGTGGAAAAAGTCGACAGAATCTGAAGTCAAATTTAAAATGAAAAATTCAACGACATTAGAAACCGTCGTGCGGACGAGTTCTGGATTAATCGAAAAACGAGAAAAAAAAAAAAAAAATGCGATACGACGCGATGCGTTTTATATTTTCAAGGATTAACGAACGTTCCCATGTACATAGATAGCTTGTACAGAATTACTGCATCGAAGTAGCGCAAAATTTTCGGTCGCAGGGTTCGCTAAAAATAAAAGTTCATTTTTTTTTTTTTTTTTTTTTTGTTTTTCGTTTCTATTATCCAGAACAGAAGAGATTATCGGCTATACGAACGACGCGTAACAGAGTTCTCGGAGGCTTACGCACAGTTGGTCGCGTAGCATTCCCTGTATAATTCAGTCATATCCATGCTAATCCCAGCGAAGGCGAGTGCCAGGATATTTCCCTGTGATAGATGCACCACCTTGATATGCAACAGAATTGCCAGTTTAATTGAAACAAGAATAAAATTCGAACCCGATTGCTTCTCGCGAATCATGCCGTGTGATATTTTTGTATACGTTAATTTTCGAACGCTCATTTTATTCTCAGCACTTAATTTTGGGTTTCTTTAATCACAGCTTTCGAGTTTTTACAATGTCTTATCAGCTCCGGCTATTTTAGGGGTGAAGAATTTTCGTCAATCGGAAACGTAGATTTGCTCTCGAAACTCTGAAGAAATATATATATATTTATTTTTTTTTTTGAGGGGTTCCAAAGCTCGAATGTGGCTTTAAATTATTTGGATGACTGTTCATTTTTTTCGGACGATCGAAACAACGTAGAAAATTGAAAAATACAAACGAGTGTTCGATCGAACGAGCATTACAGCGACGTGATATCTGGTGTTGAATTGCAAGCACATCGACTTCATGCATACAACGTTTAGCGACTGAAAACGCTGCTGCAACCTGCATATTGAGTTTTCGATGGTACGATTCTGCGGGCTTATTTCACTTCCGTATGCAGCGTGTCTCGCGTTGCACCATCTGGAAGTTATTAAACGAAATACGGTACCATCAAAGGCTTATAATACGGCGCATGTAACCGAATTGATAGAAACGTTGCGCCAGATGCTCGGGATTTCTATTTGACAGCAATGTCAATATTTCCCTTACACATACCTACAACCTGGAGACTATACATACCCAACCCCTGTCTGGACAATATCTAGCAATGCAGCAACGTCTTCGGTTATTTCTTTGCTTCTGTATTATCCCATACAGCTAATGGGTATGGACGTCCTATTCTTCAAGTCGGCCGGCTCTCACCCCAAAGATTTTATACAAGTTCCTCGACCGTGTCTCTCGATTGATTTTCTTTCCTCTCGACCGATCGAAGAGAAAAAAAAATAAACGAAGAAAAGAGTTTAAGACGTTACTGCGCTGAGAAAAATTTCGTTTTTTTCAATAATTGGAAAAATTCAGTAAAACAGGTATCGTTAAAAAATTACGGAATTACGAAAAACGAGGTACGCCCAACCATTTTCCGCTATCGTCGATACTTTTTTGGTAATTGCGACGCAAAATCAGTTTCTGAGGTTTAATCTACTTTTTTGGTTAAACGAGGCTTCAACGTCAATTTATTCTTTCACAAGCGTTAAATTTTCGCAACAGTTGCAAGAAAATCTAGTAACGGTGATCGTAACGAGAAAGAACAGTAACGGATACCAGAGTTTCCGGTAACTAGCTAGAAAACTAATTTTCATTTTCTACCTAGAACTATATTTTTCGATTGTGGTAAAAAATGAAAATAATTAAGGAATGAGTAAGCGGTAACCGAAATTAAAAAAATCATCTCATTGTTGGTGTGAGTGTATTCAGAGTAGTCGGAAAAATTGTAAAAAATATCAGATAAACGATGCTATGTGCCGAGATTAAAATTTGTCCTCGGAAATATTGCTTTCGGATTATACTGAAATTCGTAATCCGTAGCCCAGCGGTTCGATCTTTTGTAGTGTTGCGTCGTGGGAATTATTTCAAATTCCCACTTAGAGTATTTCGTTGGATAAAACATGAGGAAAATGAAACGATATTTTTTTTTTGCGATATTATTAAGCCGAAATGAATGCTTTGTCTCGCAGGAATATCGTAGCGAATAATTTGTATGAGATTCGTAGTCCCATTGATGTGCTGCATATGCATATTTGAAAATTTGAATAAATTGTAGATTTGTTATCATTTTCTTAAATTTCCGACCGTGTAATTTAGATGATACCGAATTGTGAAACGACAATCCGACTCAAAATTGAATTACAAAGCTAACCTGAAGGTTTGAATGAGATTGTTTAACTTCAAAAAACTGTAACATAAAGTTTCAACCTCATTGGAATCAGTCATTTGAATCGATTTGCAATTTTCAACTAACATTAATCTACCGATTACATGTAATTTCACTTTTAAAGTTACGTCACACTGGAAATGAGATTGTAATGAGAAATGTGAATTCAGAAATTTGTTTCTTACAAAAATTGCAGTATTCGTACAAACGATTATATTTTCTCCATTCACGATTGACGCATTTCAAAATTATTCGATTGAAAATTGGATTTTAGGCTGTTAAATTTCTCACCTAAATTCAACGATCAATAATTTTTTAACGCGCCATCCAAGCTATATGATTTTGAAAAATTTGAATCTCAAAACTTGTGATTTCGAATCGAAGTTTTGACTTCACTCTCGGAATCTCTGGTCTACTGTTCTAAACTCGTGTAAATCTTACAACCTTTCGCTAAAATATCCCGATCACGGTTGGCTCGGCGTGACTCAGGAGTCTCGAATTTTTTAAGCGTTTTCATAATCTTCGAGCGAAATATTAAGCAGTTCGGCGTCGCTTTTCCGGCGCGTTGGAAAGTCGAGTTGACAGTGGAGTTTCAGTGACGTTGAGAGAGGCTTTTAGCTTAGAGACAAAATCCCCATGCTGCATTATATTCGGAGAACGATGCGTTTCTCCCTCGTTCCATCCCTTCTTCCTCCTTCTCCATTCTCGCCCGTCATTCTAGCCGTGGTGAGAATATTTACTTAGGGCTGAGTACTAAATTTGATAAGGTAGTCGGCGGGTGAGAGCCGATAACGATCATTAGGCCGTCATCGAGAAAAATCTTCTCCGTCGTTTTGATATTACGCTGCGTTTTCACCGCACTCTTCCCTCAACTTGCGAAGCTTCACGACTTTCTGTGAAAACAATCGGTGATGCAGGGCATCGTAAACACCTTGAAACGTCGTCGTTTTTTAAAGCTTTCTCTGATCGTGTTACAAACCAAAATTGTGCAAATCTAAGATTCGATCAGTTTTTGAGGGTGAAAATTTTATTCTCACGACATTTCGCTTGTTTTATATTGTACAATAAGGTATGAAGTTTCTCCAGTATTTAGGCTTTTGTGCAGCTTTCGTGCGAAAAAAGGTTTGATCTTTCCGAATGTGAAGTACATTTATAAGCAGATTCTCAGAAATTGTCTAAGATCGCGTGTTTTCGACAACTTAAAATTCTATATGCGATACAATGCAAATATATTTATTTGTTTTTTCCGTGTAAAATAGAAACTCTGGAGTTAATCCTGAAATTTTTAGCGGGCTTCAAAATCTAATCGTAATTGAATTGGTATTGTGAAGTTGAATCCAGAGATCTTGAATTTTCTAACTACGTTCTATGTCTTTGCATCAATATTCGTATCGATAGTTTATTGATCCGGTTCTAAAAATTTTAGGATACACGCGAAACGTCGACTTATCGAAAAAAAGAGCATGCAATTAATACCGACGACACATAATTTATTTTAACATTTTAAAACAACTTAATTTCTACGTAAACCAATCTTGTTCCTAATTATGATGCGTTTTCTATGTGTTTAGGTTTCAGAAATACACCATTCGCGTACGAAAGTGTTACAAAATTCTCAAAAAAAGAACATAAGAAAGACCCACTCGGTGAGTCAGATATTCGTAAATCAACTGTTATAGTCAAAACAACATTTTCTAACTGAAAAATGACCCAGATGTTGGATATATGCTTGAAATTTCGAAGGGTTTTTAACGAACGCAAGTGATTCTTAACCTGCGTCCGAACAATTTCCACATTTCTCGTTTACACAACTATACGAAAGACGGAAAATGTTGAACCCATATTTAATTTGGAGTTGCGGAACCGAGCGTCTGTGGAATTATTTGCCAAGGCCAATTTGGCAATTAAACTACCCGAGGAGAATAACCGGGCTAACTAGAGCCGTCCTTCCTCTCTCTCTCTCTCTCTCTCTCTCCTCGTCTCATTGCTCCGCCTTTCCTCATACCCTTTCCCTTTTCCTTCTCCCTCCTTTTATCCGTTCCTCCCGACTCGCACTGGAACGGGTTCCGCGTGGCTGTTCGTTCCTATTTCTCTCCCTGCATAGACGGGGGCCAACTGCAGAGATTGGTAAGAAGGTAAGGTTACAACGAACTTTCAGGCTTCACGCCTCATGGACTCCGCCAGCTTCGAGCACTAACTTAGAGCTATACGGTCTGACTGCGTCTTGTATATTACAGCCGCCCCACCTGCCTCCAACTCGGATGGCACATTACTTCACATCGCTTCGAATCCCGGATATCTCCGCTACTCCAAAGGATCTCCGTTTTCTTGTACCTCGACAAATTTTCGATAAGATTCGTCCGCGTCTCGGATTATGAACGTCAACTTTTCCTTGCGACTTGAGAAGATCGCGAACGTTGAGTATAAAAATCCTCCGAGATTTGATTGTTAAACGAACGATCGAGTCTTTCGATTTTCATTTGATCGACGTACGCTTGACTTAATTGTCAGGCATTCGGGAAAAAAATTTGACTGACCAATGAAACCGATTATGAATGGATTAATGCGAAATACTCCTCGAGTTTGAACGAAAATTTTTCTTTTTCCAATACTGTTACAGAATGACTACTGAAATTGTTTTCTAACATTCGTTTCGAAGCCTTGAATTTATCGAATAATTCAAAATTTTCAGAATTATTCAAAACTACCGCGAGATTTTCAAGGAATATAGAAAATTCTATATTTTTTCCATCGATTCCGAAATTTGTAACTGGCGATAGAAGTTCGCAACGTTTCAGAAGATGAAATACTTTCGTGAAAGTCGTCGAATATATTCCTCTTAAAAAAATGTCATACCTCCGAAACTATTATCCAAATCCACGAATCGCGGCTGTTCGCAGCCAATAAATGGAATTCGTATCTAAAATACACGTAACATTCAGGTTATTAATTGAGAACGATTTTCAGAGTTGAATTTTGTTTCAAATCGAACTGTTTCAACAATTTTACTCTAGCCTAATTTCAAGACAACTCAAGTTGTTATCTGCCGATACATCGATTCATATAAATCGATAAATCGAAAGAGGTTTTATCATTTCCTCCGCCGGTGAGACTTTTGTTTGTAAATCCTGTACAATTTTCATTATCATCCAACGTCCGTTTTCCTTACCTACGATTCTTTTTTGTAAATTCAAATCCAAGTACAAGATCGAACACCGACTTCATCTACTCGCTAAAATACAGCCGTTCGAGAATATTTCCAACTTTTCGTTTCGAAATCAAACTTTGGCGGTAAAGTCACGAAACTTTCCACCCACTGTAGCTCCCTCTTCTTACTTGCATCGCATTCTAATTTCATTTCGAGTAATCAACCCTGTTCACCCCGCACTACGTCCTGGTCCGAGAATCGGTTCGGACCGGTTAGAATTGCAATATATACATATATATATATATATATATATATATTAGGGTGGTCCTTATTTGGGGTGCTGATGAATTTCGACGAGTGCGCCCCCTAGACACGTTCGAAATAAATGAAAAAAAAATGTGTGCGAAAACGGAGCGCTGTAGTCCAATTAGAAGACGTGCCTCTAAGCTCGTTTTGTTTTTCATTTGAAAAACATGGAATTTTTAGACTACTTCAATCATTAGGTTTTAAAAAATTCTTTTTTCACATAAATCTGTTGTTCATGGGTACAACTACGCGTGTATTTTTCCACAAGTCGTTATCACAACCTTTACGCCCCCCCCATCCCCCTGATATTATACACGACGGCAAATTGATCAACGTGAGAATACCTCTTTTTAGCCGCTTGGTGCTTGGCAGTATTTCACCAATTAAAAGGCAGTCTTATCTACGTCATAAGTTTGTAAAAAAAAAATAATTGTGCATGTGGGAAAAAATATGTATTTCAATTAGTGTATTTCAAAACGCATCGTTTATACTATATACTTTTTTAAAATGTAATAATTAAAATTAAAATGTTTTGATCGCCGTCTTTTTTTTGGATCGGGAAAGATTTTACGATATTCCGAGATCCATGAACAACAGATTTATGTGAAAAAAGAATTTTTTGCGTTCATGGGGACAACTCAAAAACATAATGACTGAAGTAGTCTGAAAATCCCATGTTATTCAAATGAAAAACAAAACGAGCTTATAGGCACGTCTTCTAATTGGACTACAGTGCTCCGTTTTCGCACACATTTTTTTTAATTTATTTCAAACGTGTCTAGGGGGCGCACTTGTCGGAATTCGTCAACACCCCAAATAAGGACCACCCTAATATATATATATCCGCTACTAATCGCTCTGCCGATCTCGGTCGTGCTTGCAGCCGGAGTGTCGAAACTCGATCGTGGAAGCAGCGAATTGGTTTCTTCGAAGGGCCGAAAACACCGAGCTACTTGCAACGGTGTAAACTGACTCCTTCGTCTCTCGCGCTGATAGCTGTTTTCGTAATGGCTCTGCAGGCGCCATTTTTTTTTTTTTTTTTCTTTTTTTCTTTTATTCTCCATCTCCCTTCTTCTCCATAGCGTGCAAAACTGCGCGGAGAGACAGTTTCCGCGCCCGGCAAACCCAGTCGTGCGGCATAATTTTCAATTATAACAGATTATATCACGCCGGGCTTAAAGGGGCTTCGTAGACAGCCGTGAAAGAGAGAGAGAGGAGAGAGAGAGAGAGAGAGAGAGAGAGAAAGAGAAAGAGAGGAAGAGAGAGAGAGAGAGAGACGCCCTGCGGAGCCTTGGGCGTGACTGGCGTGTAAACGGCTGGTTTATGTAAACCCTTAAAAATCAGATGTAAATAGAATGGCGATTTCTCAGCCTCTCGCATGGAGGCGGCTGGTATTAGCCGAGGCGCATTGATTCGCCCCAACGTTTACAACCAGATTTAAGTGTCGCCGGCTACGCTCACCGTTTTCCCATTCGATCTCCACCCCCTTCTTCTCCATCTCCAGGCCACGGATCGTAAATCACTTTTACAAAACATTCGTTTCCGGTTCTTTCGCGCCAAGTCAACCAGAGCGACGCGACGCGGCGCCTTTCGACGACAAAACTTTTACACCTCGAAATCGTTCGACTAAAGCTGCGGATGCTGTACTCGGGATGCCTTCAGGATGACGCGGTAGTTAGTCTTTACCGACCGAGTAAAATTACGGCGAAACACAGCAGTCGGCGAAATTGTACGCCTAACGCCAAGTACAAATATCCGAAGAAGCTTTTTTTTTAATTTTTTTTTTTTTTTTAATTTCACGCAACCGTAGTTACGAGAAATTTATTCCTGCAGTATCGAATTACCAACTATTACGGAAACTCGTTTCCTGGAGTTATTTTTGCGTGAAGTATAATAAAGTTTCTGGATAATTTTTGTTCAGCGTTGAATTGTGGATTCTAATTCAACTGACTACGATATTTTTTTTACAAATACCAAAATTCATATGATATAATGCCTCAGTCTGTCTTTACTGACCGAGCGAAATGTCGCCAATTTTTACTATTATTCAACTTCGTTTATTTACAGTTGAAACAAACGTTATGTACCGAACGCTTTTACTCCTCGAGTGGTACAAGGAATTGCAATTTTTTTCTAATTTCACGAACCAACGACATAGTTTAAGCCTCAAATATAACTCTTGCAATTTTGAGAAAAAAAATTTCTCAGCTACTAACATCACGATTTCATACGTCGAAGAAATAACTATTCGCAAGTTTGCGAATCGGAGCCGATCGGCTGCTGATTGTTGTTGTAATTGGAGAACAACTCGGGCTTGCGGTAGTTTTTCGGGGCTTATTTGCTCACAGCCAATTCGTTTCGGAAATTTACTCTTCGTTTGTGGATAACGAAAATTGTTTCCATTCTCAAAAGCCCCAAGAATACGGAATATATATGGTTATAAAATTCTCTCTCTTCAGACAGTTTCCAAAAAAATGAAGAATTCAGAGAACTTCAGTCTGACCTCCGGTATCTCGAGTGCTATCGACTAGCTGCACCGTCGTGCTCGGAACAGTTTTACACGAATTTTATACAGCGTGCCCGTTAAACGGTTTTTTTGTTTTTTTTTTTGTTTTTTTTTTTGTTTTTTTTTTTCATTTCTCTTCCAAACGAGATGCGAACTGCGGCCTGTGAAGTGCAATTCAGCAATCCACTCAATCACATCTCTAGTGAAATTCGATATCAATGTTCAAACATATTTCAAAAGCTACACAGCGACCAAAATTGGCTGGATTTGAAGTAACAGTAAATAATTGGTATTTGCTTGTTTTCGCGAAATCTTGTATCCTTGTTTGAGTCTGCAAAATCTTTTCTCGTACAGGTACGAAGTGACGAATTGTTACCAGCTATTTCTTCGGTTGAAAGAATTTACGTTGATGTAAAAAAAAAAAAAAAAATGAATTCACTTCCGGCTGCAAATAAAATCGTTTATCGGTAAAAAAATTATGAAATCAGCCGAACGGAACGATATTGATTTGCAGCAATCAATATTTATCGAAGCCGAGTGAATGTTCCGTTGATTTAACATAAACGGAGTTCGCGAAAAAAAATAAATAAATAAAAATAAAATACCCGTTCGACGCGAAAGGAGAATTGAGAACCAAATTTAGTTGAAATTTGAAAAATTTGAAATTTCTCTCTGATCATATGCTTTGAGTATTCATTATTCGGCTCTCCACTTGGCATGAAGTGAATTTGAACCGCGTAAAATTGAAATTCGATGTGCGGCGTTCTCAACTGCGTAAGAAACGTGGGTTTTCAGCAGCGTCGTACGGAAGCGTGTAAATTCAATTACCAAGCCAGGACGAGATACATAAAAGAACGAAACTGTTTTATTGAGAAGAGGAAAAGAAAGAAAGAAAGAAAGAAAGAAAGAAAGAAAGAGGAATTGAGGAAAACGGTCTGTGAAGGTGGCGGCCGTAAAAGTGGCATTGTACAATCAGTCTCTCTTAGATCGAAGGGAGATAAGTAAATTGGAAGACTGCACATTTCAATGAATCTTTAACTTTTCCACCACTCGCCAAGGATGCAGATCCCGCCACTAGCTGCAATTTAAGTTATTATCCCACTCTGCGGGATGTCGTCGCGAGACTTGAGTGCCTCAAGATTATTCCTGATACCAATTAAAAAATGGTCTCGGAAAATAAGGAGCTTGGAGTAAGTGAGGAGGAAAAATTAATCGCACGTTCTTTTAGAAATATCTTCGTACTCTTGCCAGTCAGAATTGGTCGTCTATTTATTTCCTATTTCTACTCCACCAAATATACTTTTTCTAATTTTTTTCAAATTCTTTTCAGCCATTGTTTAAAAGTAGATATTCGAAGTCTGATCTTCCATAACTCGAAAACCGTGCGTTTGGGAAAAAATTGTCAAGGGCTATTATTCTGAATTAGTCGAAAATAATCTTCTCGGAATTTTTTGTAAATCGCGAGTCATCGTTTTCAGTGAAAAACGCACGAAAATCGATTTTTCTCAAAAACTACGTTCTAGAAAAATTTGAAACTGTTTGTCAACTTTTTTTTTTCACACGAGAAAGAAATTTTTTCACATTTCACACATTAATGCGCCTGTTATCGGAACTTTTCTTCAATCCATTTTTCATCCGGTAATACAATTTACATCCGTACAACACATCCGATAAAACAAGCATAACGAACAATAATGTCTTCATATGAAATTTGATAGACTTTCAGTGAAAAAAAAAATCCAACACAGTAATCGGTAGAGATGAACTGAATTTTTAGAACCCTAATATCTTAAAGAACAGCCTTTTTCTAAAACATGGAATTTACCAGCGAAAAGTCGGCGAATGCGGAAAGCTCTTTTCCAGAAATTATATCGCGTTGAAGAGTTTTACAAACAATCTACGACGAAAGTCTTCGTGAGACTTGTGAATTAAAAATTTTTTAACGGCGACGCAGTCACAGTTCCAAGTATTAGGAAAAAACAAAGTATTTTAGAAGACGTCATGTTTTTAACCTTTAGCTGGCACCTTGGGGTCGTTCTTGACTTAAGGGTTTTTAATCGAGATTTTTGTAATTCAAAAGTTCCTGCCATTTAAGAATTTTTTTTACTACCTTGAAATTTAAAATTATTGTTGCGACCTTTTTTATCTTGTAAAGGACACTTAAGCGAACACCCCGAAAAAAAATTTCTAGTCGCAATATTAAATTGTTTCGGTGCATGAACCCGAGGTGCCGGCTAAAGGTTAATTGCACCTATTTATTTCTTTGGGGGTGAATAGAAAAAAAAAAAAAAAAAAAAAAAATTGATACAAACATCTAGAGCAGCATGTCCAATTTGAAGAAATTGAATAACAATAGATTGTATGATAGATTATAATTTGGCCGAAAAATCCTGGAATAGAATTGATCCGAATTTTATATCGGTAAATACTTATAAAACTATCAGAAAAATCGTTTGAAAAACGAAGTACGTTTAATCGTTTTTCAAGAGACAAACGATAAATATATTAGCGATGAAGGAATTCGTTATTTATTTATTTTTTTTTTTTTTTTCGTCATCTCACAACACTAAATTGGCCGAGGATTAATTTATTTATAAAACAACTGTGAGAATTCCGACTGTGTTATTAATTTTTTTGTTTGGGTTTGTATAATCGATACGCAGCATCGTATTGTAAACGTATAATTTGCCTAATGACAAACCGTGAAGTTGAAGCTGATACAAGAATGCGGAGTGTAATTAAAAGTGATATTAAATATCTTCGATGCCGGCATCCAGCGAACGAACGAGGATCGGTAAAATTTGGTTTTAACGAATTTTCAGAATAATGAAGAAACCTTTCGGCGCGTATTAATTGCTCTGCGAATTAATACGGCTTGGGGCAAAGGCACCCTTATGCAAATATAACACAAGATTAAAGGAAGCGCCTCCCTTCGCACCGCCTCGCGGATTCCTTAACTTCCCTTTTGTTATTTCCGGGTGAATTAATTAACCCGAATATCAGCGGTTCCGCCTTTCTTTCCGCGACAGACTTTCGCCTCACCTCCGACCAATTAAAAATTTACGGCATAGAAAAAAAAAAAAGAAAGAAAGAAAAAAAACACCAACACGCCACACATCGAGTTCAAATCTTACCCCTCAGTTGCCGAAAAAAAATTCACACACCCATTTTTTCAAATTTCTTTGCCATTCATGTCGAGACTCTTCAACGATTATACTTTTATTTGCAAAAATACATATCGCACGATAGATTCACGAAGCATTATCGAGCCGTGGTTCTCTCTGCCTTTGCTTGATCTCCTGCAGGGTCTCCTTCCATCATCCCTTGCCTCGCTTCGAGGGCTTCCCAAAGACGCGGATGGTAATGCGGCATTAAGATCAATTTTGTATTCAACGCGTCACTTCGGCAGACTCGAGTTTAAGTACGCGCTTTTCGAAATTTCAACGACGACCCAGCTTTTATCGACTAAAGCACGTATCTCGTCCCCTGCAAGCTTTCGGGCCCAGGTACGTTACGTTTGCGATTCCTTATTCTCACAGACGATATAATTATTGCTCAGCAGCGGCAACTGTCTGGTCTCGACACTTTTTCTCACTTCGTGCGTATTTTATCAGTCGTTCGACATTTTTCCGGACCATAAAATATGGACCATATAATGGCAATTTTGAAAGATTCGGGTTTTCGATTTTCGTAACTTTCTATACTATGAAATACATGATCAATCTTTCGGATGAATGCCTGGTCTTGAAACTTTCTTCGCAAGCTTGTAACTAATTTTTCTTACAAGTGTTCGATTGAAGCCCGCAGCATATAAAAAATAAAAAATAAAAAAAAATTAATATTTTATTCCTCCGAAGTGTTGAATGACTATAAAATTACCGTGAAGCCGTATTATTTTCTTCATTCGAACAATAATTCTGAAATTGAATTGAATCAAACAGCCTTTGTACCAATGAAATTTAATACTATACTCTACTAATTGTACCGATCGAAAATATCGAAACGCGTACGAAAAAGTTTCGCCATTCGCTGCGTCGTTATATGTAAGTTGAAAAAAAAAGAAAAAAAAGAAAAAAATCTACACTCATATTTCTATCTTCGTCTCCGTCGCTACGGCAGAGATATTTAAATCAATTGTTCAGTTCACCGCGTCCTCGGAAAGTGGTTCCGAGATCAGAAAAAGCTACGGGGACGAAAAAAAAAGGAAGTAAAAAGGGGGAAAAAGAAACGCGAAGGCAAAGAAGGAGAAAAATTTCAGGGAGTTTTTCTCCCTTTGCTGGTCTCGCGATCGCGGGTAAAGGTTGACGCAGGAAGCGAGGGACTGCACGGAAACCGCGAAGCGTTTCTTGTTAGTAAACGGCGAAGCTCGGGGAGCCGAGATAGAGCGGTTCGCTTTGGGCGAGGTGTAAAGAAATGAAGAAATGACGAACCGCCCTCAGGCAGGGTTCGGAGTTTCCGGCGGCGTAACCGCGAGGCGTGGGAAAACGGCAAGATCAAGATCGGATCTCAGGCGAGCCGTCAAGTCAAACCAATATTGTAACGTCGGGAGTAAAGACGTCTTCAGGATGATTTAGGCCCGACTGAACTGACTGATTCCGAGTTCGCCGGTATCGGCCGATCCTGATGGACGGTCTGACATTATCCCTCTTAACAGGGTTTGAACCTTCACCCCGCCTCCGACATCCCGATATCCTTATAGTTTCACGAGTCACGCGTCGCCTTCAATTTTTATATTTAAAATCTCTACTTCCAGTTTTTTCATCCTGATGATTTTCATCATCGTCAAAGGAATTTGCAAGAAGAATTCAGCGATACTTGTACGCTTCTCGATGCGATCTTGCAAGCGAGAAAAAATACTCATTCTTTCGAGTTACATACCTTTTTACGAATTGCGACAGGTAAAAACCTTCAAAAAAGCTCATGACGGTTCGTCACATTGGCAAACAAATGCGCACGGATTGTAGCGCATGCGCGTTACGTTGCAGCGGACGACGGACCATTCGGTTGTTAGCAATTCACTCTTTACATGAATTTCAGAAGTGCCTTTGAATGCCTCCGTCGAATAGTTTTAAAATCAAACTAGGAAATCGATTAAATCCTAAGCCGCGAATTGAATGTCCGACTTTGCCGCAGCTTAAATGAGCATACGCAGACACGTATAAAACCCCCTGAAATTTGACAAGAATTACGGTTATCGAAAGTATATTTCCCAAGGGATTTACTGCATAAATAAAGTACAACGATATGATGTTATACATATATACATATATATACATATATATATAAGAGAGTGCAGTAAAGCGATAACATTCTTATTTGCCACCGCCTAATTCCACGCCTATAAATTCCTGAGTGTGCCGCATTTTCTTTTTACGAGAAGCAGTTCGTATTAATAAACGAACTTCTCTACCGCAAACTGCATTTACTGCCCGCATTAAAACCGTAATTAATATACTGCGCCCTGCAGTGCTCCTCTGCATCCGCTTAATAAGCGTTTTTCGTTTTTTTTTTTGTCTAAAAACATCACCCCCTGAGGAATTTTAGCAATTTTTTCATATTCTCGTCGGTTTTTTTTTTTTTTTTCTTTTTGTTCTCATTTTTATCACTCTCCGGCGTATAATTCTTATACACACCTTGCATAGTTTGAAATTACGATCAACAAATAACGGTCCCTCGTATGTGGTGCAAAAATTGTTATAATTCGCTCGATTTTTAATGACTTTTGTTAACAAGCGACTTTTCAACGACAAAACGACGCGCAGTTGGATAATTTAGAAAAGGCACAATAAATGTAAATCTCGGTATAATACCAAATAAAAAGTGACGAAGTATTCTGCCTCTACTTTGTAAAATTCAATTGATCAAAAGCACAGCTTTCGTTTGTTCCAAACATTTTTCAATTTAATGCTCAGTTTCCGGTATATTTAACAATAAGCATATTTCTCAAAACTGGAAAACCTTCGTTGAAAATAAATCCAAATTGCAGCTATTTCGATTGGAATTTCAATCTTTTATTTTTATGACCGTGCCAAATCATCGATCGGCGTCAAAGTGTAGAAACATGATTAAATTTTCATCCTGTAAGCAATCAAAGTGCGATTTTAATACCACCGATTCGGGGCCGGGGGGGGGGGGGGGGGGGGGGATGAAGATTCGGCTGAGAAATGACGGATTCGTTTCGGTTATTCGGATACTGATTATTTTTATCTCGTTGATCCAGGAACGGTATATTTCGCCGGCTGGAGGATAGAAGGCAGACAGAGGACTGAATTCGGGAGAAGAGGGTCTCCCGCAGGAGCGACGCTGCCGGCAGGAATAACTTGATATTACAAATCCGGCAATCTGCTTGAGTAAATCCACCGGCCTGGTCCCGCTCCTCCGGGGGAGGGGGTTGGAGGGGGACGCAGGTACAGGGATGAAAATACCGGCGTTAATAAAGGAGGAAAATCCGAGGCCGAACGACCGACCGACCGACCGAACGACGCTGCGCTCTCATTTGCCCAAATCATTTTTATATTAAAATGTATGCGAGCATTCTCTTCATCTCTTTCTCTCTCTCTCTTTTCCACGACCTGATTCCACTTAAGCTAGGAGGAAGAAAAAATAAAAATAAAATAGAAGTCAGGAAGAAGAAGAAGAAGAAGACATCAGAAAATAATAAGTATTTTTCTTTTCTTTTCTTCATTTCTCACTTTTCAACCCCCGCAACCCACGGTTAATACGACAACGCCGTGAAGCTGCAGGGATGCCCGAGAATTGGACCCTCGGATGGTGCTTGGTGCGGATAATATTGCTACGATTTAACGGTGTAAACTTCACCTTCGCCTGCAACCTTAAAGCTCCCATTACGGGTGAATTTGAGCTTTGGCACGAGAATCAAAACTTTTCCAATTATCACGGTGGAAAGTCTTTGTCATTTGTGCTTCATGTTCTACTTTTAC
The DNA here is from genome assembly GCF_021155775.2 of Neodiprion pinetum. NCBI lineage: Eukaryota > Metazoa > Arthropoda > Insecta > Hymenoptera > Diprionidae > Neodiprion > Neodiprion pinetum. The sequence goes on along the minus strand of NC_060236.1, from coordinate 24,546,864 downwards.
TTACGCTTATTGTTGGTCTTTTTTTTTTTCATTTTTTTTTTTTTTTTTCAAAGAATATGGAACACTTTTAGATACTTGATCTGAGAGAGTTTTATTTCTTGATTTTTTGTGCGAAACGGAGTTTTTAATGGAAACTATTGACGCGTGTGTTTCAAATTCGTGCAAAATGAATTCAACTGTGCTCAGAATATACAGATATACTTAAATTTGCACAGAACTTCTGATTCTGCTAATTTGGAAAATTTTTAAACGTTCACCAGTTACGGTTGATAGAAATTATTTCGATAGTTGTTTGAAAAAAAAAAAAAAAAAGTCACTAGAACAAACAGAACGTATTGTAAACATGATACTTATCAACGCAGGCTTCCAACTTTTATTGAATTCTCTTTATAAAATTTGTTGAATTTAAAATTTTCCTAAGGTAATTTCAAGCGCATCGGCTGATAATATCAATAAATTATTTTTTATTAAAAGTAGGTTAGCTTATTCGATACCGATTAAACGTGAATCTTCAATATAATTGTTTCTATTTTATAAACTGTTGTTTCGTTGTCAGAATAAGTTTGAAAAAATTCGACACATCTACAAATAATACAAAGTATATCCGTGACTATAATATTGTAGTTTTGAGTTATTCAGTTTTTTTTTTTTTTTCACGAATCATTATAAATTCCGTCTTTCAATCTATGCCGACTCTTTCGATATCGCTACGTTTTTCTTACTCAATAATCCATGGAACATACGTAATATTATATTTGTATTCTAAGAGCAGCAGGCGGATCAATATCGGCACTACAGCGATCAATAATCAATCGAGGATCAATAATTGATTTTCCTCGAACGGTAATACCGTCGGCAGGCCTGCTGATCGGTTATCAATCACGCGTTATATACGGGTGCTCGGTAATATATCGCATATTATATATATCTAGATATAAACTCGTAATTATCGAAATACGAATCACGTTCACCACAGTTCAATAATCGAATTCCCGATCCGATAATAATTAAACTCCGGGCATAAATGGATGACGCTGCGAATGGTCATTACGGGCAACGTTCTCACCTGTCACTTGCACGCTTGCAAGCTCGTAATCCGTACCTGATATCAGATCATCCTCGACGAATCTATGACGCGTTTTTCACATCTCGTCTCTAAATCGAATCGCGCACAATTATTTATGCACGACTTTTTGCGACGATCGTGACATCAGAAGCTCAAAATTCACCCTGCGAATTTTTTGGAAAATTTAAGTTTCTGTTGCAATTTCTTTTTTTTTTTTACTTTTTTTTTTATCTTTACGCCCGAGTTTAACTCGAAATACTCGCAACTCAACGTTAGAGATGATTCAGATCATTCGTTTCCCACTTGTCGGAGAATATCCTGAAGTTTTACCCCGAGCGGTGTTTGAAATCGTCTGTGAGAATCTTGACAATGACTCTGTGATATTGATTGAGATTTGTCGTGTAGTTTCTTGATAAAAAAAAAAAAAAAAAGGAAACTTTCATCAGTCCTTAGTATTTGATAACAAACCACTAGTTGTCCAGGTTCCCTTAATTCTTCCGATTAAAACATCTTCTGGAGCAGGATTATATAAAATTTCGTTCAAATTGACTAAATCAACTGACGCGAAAACTTTCATTCACGCATTCTCCAACGACTGAGATAATTCATCTGAGAATTTCGCCTAGAATAATCCCAAGTTTCCACAGTCTGGTTTTTTAGGCTGCTCTAATTAACGCGTACGATGTACACGTACTGCGAGATAATTCTCGAAGGCCCGCAGAAGAGCGCATTGAGCTGGTATTTACCGGCAGACGACTCGGTAATTCCCGCGGTAATTCCCAGCCGCCTTATCAAGAATCTTGAAAAGGGTATAGGTAGGTACAAACGCGCCGAGAGTTATCGCGCAGGAATTTACTTACGAGGCTCGATGAAACTAAGCACGTCCTGGCATGCGCTCAAATCTCTTTATTAACGTATGGGCGATTCCGCCGATCATCGTCGCTGCTTATTCCGGACGCTGAAAAGCACATTGAGAGAAATTTTTAGTTCTCGTTACCGCTCGGTACTCGACTATTTTCATTTTGTACCACAATCGAAAAATATAGGAAAGTCTAGTATCCGCCTGCTATTCTTTCTCATTACGATCACTGTCACTGTATTTTCTTGCAACTGTTGCGAAAATTTAATTTTTTTATTAATTTAATTTAACGAGAATCATTGTTCTCATTCTCTTTTGTATTACAACAACATCGCTGCAACTTGTCGCTGTGATTTTTTTTAGATCATTGTCGTCTGCATCTGTACTTAATTTTTGACACGTGTCAAAAAATGTCAAATGGATGGCAAATATTTTCGAAATAGCGATGTTTGAAACTATGCCGGAGGCGTCGCGACGCCCGGGGTGCGAAATATTTAGCCAACTGGCCAAGTATGTGCGGTTTATTGTTAGGGAATGGCTAAGCCTCGCCGACCACAAGTAGATTGTACCGATTTACCGGATCAAGCTACTAACTACTTTGCAGAGATGGAAGAGGTTATGCACGAATTCTGTGAGTATTTATAGCCGTCCAGACTTATGGACGTTCATAAATAGCCTTCGCAACATTCCATTTCCGGCGCAGGGTCGATTTCCGATTTAATAGATTTTTTTTTTTACCCCAATACGCTTTTTATCAGAGTATTATATTCGCTACAAATATTATCTCGTTCGTTTTTAATTTTCTATAAATTTTCTAATTCCCGAGGTTGAAGTAGTCGCAAATATTTGAGTTTCCTTCTACTTACCAATCAGAACCATTGAGTATCCAAGAAAATTAGCGAACGTGCTTTTTTTTTTTTGATTGCTGAACAATTTTCATGAACTAACAATAATCAGACTCCCATATTTGATATTCGTAGGACTGACAATTTCTTCTTGTCTTATACTTACTATTTCTTTTGATTACCGGTTCAAGCCACAATTTTTGGCAAAAATTGCAATTGTTTTGTCCAAGGTGAAATCAAATTCGTCAACATCAAGGCAAACCTAAATTTTGCAATACCTTAGTTCTTAATTGCTAAACGAAGTGAAATCAGGCTTTTATTTCAGCGATTGGACAAGCTAAAAGTTCCAGAATCTTGAACTTATGGAAAGTATAAAATTTTGACATCGGGATGATGTATTTTATTTCGCTGAAGCACGTGTTACTGTTCCCGAATTTCAGGTGGTGAAAAGTGCATATATGAATATTGTAAATAAAAGATTCTCTCACGATCAGCCTTTCCGTTAGTTTGTTTATTTAACATAGGGAGAAAAAGGATGAGTTTACTCGGTCGGCAAATGTAGGAACAGTCCATTTTCCGAGGTGAAGAAAATATGTTCGAACTTTTTCCCCCAGAGGATCTTTTTTCGGAACAACAGATTCGGGTCAGTCGGTCCATTCGACTTTTAACAAGCGATTCCATCCTCGAACTGTGAGAAATTATTAAAAAAATTTTCACCGCCATAGTTTCCGTCAATTATTAGGGTAATAACGACGCTTGATGAAAAGGGCGTCTAGGCGTGTTACAGAGTGACTTACTCACCGTATAAGCGTGTCTAAAGCGCGACCGTTTTGCTTTATACACTCGGTGAAAAAGTAAGCGATTACGCGCACGTGTCCTAGTCCATTAGCATAATGCCTAGGCTTTTTGTATCAAATAAGCTCTATAAAAATGTAAATACGTAGACTCGCGTCGTTACGCCAGCTGCTGCAACGCCGCTTCGTGCAAACGCAGCGGAGATTCCGTCGTCGCAATTCCCGGGACGAAGTGACGGCCAAATACGTCCGATTTGTAGTCCTCGGATTAGGCGGGCACTCGCCTCGAGCTTAACCTGACTTAACTTTATCGCGCTTTCGAGCTTTCGCCAATCGTCGGCCGACTTGACTCTCGATTCACAGTTCGCAGCTCGGTCAGCGATTTTCCAGTTTCACTTGAGCCGAAACAATGCCGAAACTCCGCGTTGACTTTGCAAAACCTCGTCGTTATCGACGTAATCAGTGACAACAAACTTTTACAGTATTTTTAAAGTTGAGATCGGCCAGACCGGCTGGATTTTAAAACTGGGAGCGGAGAAAAAACCGTTCGAAAAATATCCAGCGATGTTACTTTGCACAGGTAAGGCTTGTTCGTTGATTTACAGTTTGTGAATTAGTTCTAAGTTGATTTAGAATTATTTTTAAACGTTTGAGCGATAGAAAATTAGTTCAAGTTCGATAAACAACGCTCTTTTTACGAGATTGTTGCGAAAAGGGAGGAGAAGGCATTCGGTAAAAGATATCGGAGAAATTGAGACGTTTTGTGAACAATAAACAAAGTTATTAACGAATTTCATATAGCCGGTATCGTCAAGCGCGCTGGAAAAGTTTATTTGAATTCGTAGTTCAATTTAAGTCGTTCCACCTCCGTTGTAAAATTTCATCAGAGAGATTCTGGCAAATTTAGTTTATCTAAAAGGAAAAGTCTTCCAAATAACTAAAGACAAGGATTCAACCAGCTAAAGATTTCAAAAATTCACAAACTAAAAAGGAAGCATCTTAAACAAATCGCCAATTTATCTTACGATAAACTAATAACACTTCTCGTAACGAACCGAATAAATAAATAACTGAAATAAAATAACGTGGAAGATAAAAAATTCGGGGTACAACACCTTCCATCACAGATTTAAACCGAAATATCAGAGATTAGGCATTTCGAAGGCTGTCAAAACTGTCAAGAACCTTTTCTCCAATTGGTGATGTCTCAACTTAGGTTTTGCAAAATTGCGCGGATCCATTTATATCACACATACATGTTACAGCAAGATCGTTGTTTTATTTGTGTTCACTACGTCGTTGGCATGAATAAAATTTCTGCAAATTTTTTGAATGGTTTTCTCTCTTCTCTACCAATTGAACCTCGAGTCCGATCAGGTTTGTAGACTATTTCCCTAATTGACTCGAATTTGAGTGAAAAGGTTCAAAAAATGTATCCAAATGTCGCGACCTGCATAACGGAACCAAATTGTTTGAGGTCAGAGATTGAAAGGCGGGTGAAAATACGAGATAGCTAATTAATATAATATTATTCTTAATTTCCCTCATTTACCGTCAGTTTTTTGCAGTTTCGTTTGCAATCTTCGGGGAATAAATACATTATTCTGTTTACGCAGCGTGCGTATAAAATGAGACAGTAACGAGGCTTCTGAGCTAATCGTCGCTGCTTTGATCCTAAATTCGCAGTCTACTGAAACGGCATGTTACCAAAACTTTGAAAAAAGAGACCCAATTCCTGAGGATCGCTTAAAATTAATGTTTATTCAGCTCAACCTTCCTGTTATTAAGGAAAAAGTAAATTCAATTATCTTGACAAACGTGAACGAGAGATAAAATTCTCGAGGATTTATCATAATCAAAGCTTCCTTTACCGCCGTCGTATTAATAATTTCGAATACGTCATGCGTTCGTATTCGATTTTACGAAATGGTACAAGTCTTGTTTTCATAACGTTTTTCATAAACTATTAAAGTTGTCTCAATTATACGATACACAAGTCTCTTACGTTATATAATTATTGTTTTTTAAAACCAATCCTTTCATGGATGAAAGTCAGCACAAATTTTGCATGTTGGAAGAAAAATTTTAACAAACTCAGATGGCCTTTGAATTGTAACTAAATATGGGGAATTCTATGCGAATCCATCCATCGTCTGACCCTCGCCATTTCTGATTTCGTTCAATTTTTTTTCTGCAATTCTCTCAACTCTGAAACGGGAACCTGAATTTTTTCAGATTTTTTATCCGACTGGATGATAGTTTATAAATATTGAGCTTGGTTTTGAAAAGGACATTTTTGGTAATGCTATAAAAATTTTCGAAAATTGTATTTTTTATTTCAAACATTTCAAGACCGGGGTCAATTTTTTCTATCTTTTTTTTTTTTTAGCACTATCAATGTTTGTGATCAACTAAAACATTGTTTAAACGGTCTGAAAATTCCAAAAAAATTCTCCAAATTTTTATTTTTCGCTCGGAACATTTCTAGATGAGTTTCATCATGAAGTTGATGAAAAAACAAAAACTTGAATACGACAGATAAAAAAAAAAACAATCGACAAAAATCGTTGCATAACGGATCTGGTCTAGAAATGTTGTAAATGACAAACAGAAGTTTTGAAATTTTCTGGGAATCGTCAGACAATTCAAACAATGTTTTAGTTGACCAAAAAAAAAAAAAAAAAAAAAATTGAAAGCGCTGAAAAAGAGTGGAAGAAAAATTGGTCCATTATGGGTTCGGTCTGGAAATTTACGGAATAGAAACTACAGTTTCTGAGAACTTTTTTGAGGATTTTGAAAACGGTTCTTTTTAAAATCACTTAAAATATTCATAAACAATCGAGCAGTTGAATAAAAAATGTGAAAAAATTCAGGGTTCCGTTTCAGAGTTGGGACAGTTGCAAAAATTTTTTTTCACGCAGAATCAGAAACGGTGAGGATCAGAAGTTGGCCGGGTTCGCATGGAATTCCCCATATTGCTCGAGTATTTTATACGTTGTACAACAAAAAAGTTGGTTTTTTTTCTCTCCGTAACGTTTTCCTACTTCAAACGCGACGCGATGCATTTTCCCTCGCATTTCTGGTTGAAAATGTCGGTGAGCGTTGTCGCCCCATTCGAGAAAATGTACCGGCCTCTTCACGTAACCGTGCAGGTAAGACTGTAATTGGGTTCAACACTCGCCCGTGCAAATATAACCGGGAAAAACGGCTGTATAAGCTTTCGAGATTTAATTATTGCCGTGGCGGGATATAAAGCGATTTCTCGGTGAAGGGATGGGAAAAGCACAGGTTGTATCGGACGTCGTAAGTCGCTCTCAAAGAGTTAACCGCCCGGACAAGTGAGCGACGGCCTTTGAAGGGTTGCCCGACTTACCGCACGTGCGAAACATACCCCCGCGCATAGGTATTCATTTCCATGGGGTATTCCGTGCCGACTCAACCTGGGTATGACCTTTGACCTACCTGATTTGGCTCGCGATTTTTTAACCGATTGTTTTGACTCTCGGTTTGCGTTATCTGCAATTTTTTGATAACTTCTTCGTTTTTCGACTTTGCTTTCGAAAGAAACATTTTTTAAATTACAAGGGAGGTCGGTTTAACATGGCGGGTCGTTCAAACATTTACAGTAACAACGAATTTTTCACAAGTCACGGCCGATGGTCAATTAACTCTTCCTTCTAATTTAATTTATAACTTTTATGAAAAAGATTGCAAAAATAAGAAGGATACTCTGGCTAAAAGCTTTACAATTTTCAACACGTGACACGTGATTTTTTAGAATTATACCGGATTTTCAAAATGCACCGATCTATATTATATGTTCGTTTTAAAAAAGTTGTAGACAATTTAAATCGATTCGAAGCATTTCGAAAAAAGAACCGAGTGCCTTCGAGTCAAAGAAATGATGTAAAAACTGGTGTCAAGGATTAGACCGAGGTTGAGTTGGCATGGAATGCCCCATATACATAGGCATTCTCACGCCGTTTCCAATGCGCGTGTACATTCTGAGACACAAATAGCTCCTACAGCGGTGTAAACAAAGCGTTCGGCTTACTTTCAGTAGCGAAAGTAATTATTCGCATTGTCTCGAGTTCGCGTAAATTAAATTTCACTGCGCAGTTTTAAACGTCGCGACGTCGTTTCGGTTCCTTGACACTTGACGTTCGCTTCCTCATATCTAGTAGAATCAGATTAGCTTCGTTGTTTGTTAATTCTCTGTTTATAATTGAAAACATCACAGAGATGAAGAGACTTCGTTTTTTTTTTCTGAACTCAACGTTTATGCTATAACTCTGACTACACGTTTTTATTTTCACGAAACAGGCTTGCGTAGAAATTTCGAAAAATTTACGAGTCGTCAATTTAAAACAGAGCATTTCGTAACAGCCGGATCGGACTTGGACTCTACTTTTTTACTTGGTCGACGTTTCTTACGGCAATAATGGCACCCTTGAAACAGCCAATTTTCGAAATGGAAAATAGTGAAAGTTTTTCTATACTACTGTACTTTTCTGATGGTGTTAAGAATTATTAAGCCTTTGTACAGTGGTGTCTTTTACAATATTAACAACAAGAGTCTAGATTTCATTTCGCGTTCCGATCATTTTAGGATCACTCCCGTAGTGGAATAGTTTTTCCTTTTTTCATTCGGCACATCAAGAATTTCAAATTTACAGAAATCAACGTTGAAACGGTTCAAAAATTGTCAACATATTCTTAAATCCTTTCAGTTCTTACATAGCATGTATGTTCGATTCATATAGCAAAAGACATTCGTGAAAGAAAAAAATCATTCAAAAGCTACCCTTCAACTCGAAAGGATTGTAATTTTTGAATACTCAAGTATGAAAAGGTTCAAATATTGATAACTCGAAAAAGGTTGAATAACCAGAAGAATATTAATATCTAGAGGTGCCACTCTCACCAAAACATTTTCGTTAAAATTGAAAGTAACCTGGTCAAGTTCACGTGTCTAAAGAATTATTTCAAAAGACGAACAGTAACGATGAAACCGCTGACATTATATTGCGTAGGAAAGTCTTGCTCGTTGGTTTATAGTTTGTAAATAATTTCCTAGTTAATTTAGAGTTATTTGTAAACGTTTTATCGATGGAAAATAAGTTCAAGTTTGTTTAAAAACGCTCTTTACGCGGGATTGTTGCGAAAAGGGAGGAGAAGGCATTCGGTAAAAGAAATCGGAGAAATTGAGACGTTTTGTGAACAGTAAATAAATTTATTTACGAATGTCATATAGCCGGTATCATCAAGCGCGCGGGAAAAGTTTATTTGAATTCGTATTTCAATTTAAGTCGTTCCACCTATGTTGTAAAAGTTCATCAGCGAGATTCTGGCAGCTTTAGTTAATCCAAAAGGAAAAGTCTTCCAAATAACTAAAGACCAGGATTTAACCAGCTGGAGATTTCAGCAAATTCGCAAAACTAAAAAGGAAACATTTTGAACAAATCACCAACTTATCTTACGACAAATTAATAAGACTTCTCGCAACGAACCGAATAAATAAATAACCGTAACAAAATAAAGTGGCAGATATAAATTCAGGGGACAAAACCTTCCCGTCGCAATACAATACGGTAAAAACGTAAGGACAAAAGGCGATTCAGTACGTATCTATGAGTACAAGACTTTCTGTTTCAATCTGAGATTTGATTTACTCGTTGCCATTTCGTTATTTGTTTATAATTAACAGGGATATCCGGGACGAGGTGATGGGGAGGGGCAGGTTGAGGGGGAGGGAGACTAGATTTAGCCGTGTAGCGATTAAAACGGGAAACGGGGCGGTCGGTGTGACGTCGTTAGCAACTTTCCGCCATTGTTTTCTCCGCAGAGCCGACAAACTGGGGTAATTGCTTCAACTTCTGACCCATCTAGTGCGGGTGTAACTAGCTATTGTACAAACCGCAAGCTCTCGCTGGGCACCGCAGCGTTCGTCCCTCCCGCCAATTGTTATTATTATACCAACATATCCACCGTTGTTATTACCATCGTTATTAAATCCTCAAAATTTTGTCGTGTAATTTGTCGTTGTTTTTTTTCTGCATGTTTTTCCTCTCCGTGCGTGCCTAATGAATATGCACGAACCTGCACGCGGCGCGTACGTCGCAGAGAGACGAATTCTGTCGTCGATGTAGAATTATATCATCGTTGTGTGACGGAAAAGAATAGGCGTGGTGGCGAAAATTTGCCGAGAATTTTAGTTTTCGATATTTCCGACAAAGCGCGTTGTAACGTTTGGGCGATTGTTAGGTTTCAAATTTTTTGAACAGAGGGCGTCGCATTTTCGAATTCAGAGATTTTTTACCGTTGGTATGGAACAACTATTGGCATTGTTTGACACATTGTCAATGCCTGGGTACGATTATAGATTCGAAAGAAACTGTCGATACTGAGGGTATAAGATTGAGCGTCAAATGTATACGAATAAGCATTCGTTTCTTCCAGCTGACTCGATCATCGATATATACCTATCATAATAAAAGATTTTAAATAAACTCAAGATTACGAACGATAAAAGTTAACTTTCGGTTAATTGCCGCGGTTCAGAGTTATCGACGATGGCTTAAGGTTCTACCAAAATCTAACTAAAAACAAATAATTTCAACTACTTCGAATCGCTCGATACACGACGAGGTAATTTCGAATTAGATATCAAAAGTGCCGAATCTCATGAAACGTGGGAATAGAAGATCGCAAAATCACCGACGAATTATTAGGCGTTTCAACGTTTAAATCAAAGCGTAAACATTCTTACGAATAAAGAAGCAAAGAATGACAAAGTAAGAAGCGTGCGTGCGTTACAAGTGTTCAGCGGATAAAAACACTTGTGGGATATAATAAATCCGGTGTTAACGAAGCGAGCGTGGACGGATTAACGTGAGAGGTTGGGGTGGTTATGTCCCGGGATCGGGGGAAAACTGAAACGAACGGAAAGAGGAAGAGCGTAAGGGGGCGGGTAGGGGTGAAGGGGTGGCCTCGCCCGGGGCGTTTCATTTACGCACATTTTGCATCCACTCAGGTTTCGTTTGAACGCTGAAGATTACATAGAATATTATTTTGTCGAATGGATGGGGCTTTTAACCTCTTTGATATTTACCGCCACGGCGCCGAGAGAACTCTCTCCCTCCCTCTCTCTCAACCCTTGGCACTTCCTCCCCCCCGCACCGTTTCTCTCGCAGTTACGTACGCTTCAACGTACCTCCCGTGCCTCACACACTCGCTACTACGACATGTAGCCACGTTGCTAAACACCACCGAACCACTTATACCGTTGACGCCTTGATAATAGCGCCGCGCACTCTCGACCACCCTTGGATTTAATTAACTCGGTCTGAGCTTCATTGAGTTATGTTAAGGCACGTCCTTGCGAGTAATCTTTGTATTACGCGGCTCAAAGGCGCCGATGAAAATACGTATGTGTGCGCGTCCTACGTAACTATTCATATACATATATATATATATATATATATATACGACAGCAACACCCGCTTGGGTAACGGCGACGACCTCCTTAGTCTGGCTCCTGAGCTTCATCCCTTGCTCCGAGTCGGTGAAAACGCAGCGTTGAAAGCTCCGGTAGACTCTTGAAAACTGCACCGATTTTTTTTTTTTTTATTTTATTTCAAGCTCATGTTTTTCTTTTCTGCTCCAAGAAGGATCCGTTCAAGCGGAATGAGACGCTGTAAGCCGATTTTACCTACTCGCACTGTAACCACGCGTCGGACAATATCAATCTGTATAATTATTTCAATTCGTCCGAGGTCACGTGTTAATAATTGTAACCGAGCAAATTGGACAGTTGTAGAAAAAATTAAATAAGGGATGGGGAAAAGTTTGAAGAGATTTGATTCGAAGCTTGCAGCTTTTTGAAACTGTGTCTGATAAGGGAAAGCTGTACTTTTGTAGGAATCGTGAATTGTTGACGAGTATATGTAAATGATGAGAAATGCTCGATTTATCTGTTATTGAACGTCGTTGGAAGTACACGTTTCTTGTAGTACTTGAATAATAGGTATTTTATTTGGCGTTCATCTGATTGGAATGAATGCATATCTGCAAATTATATTCACGCGTGCTGTATGTCAATTATCGCAGCATCCGATCTAAAACTTCCATTGCGAAATAATTCTCATTGATACCTTCGAGAGTTTAGAACCATTTCATTGAATCGTGTTCGATCTTAACGAAGCATCTCTGCTGACCAGAGAATAATCAGTCTTTATTGTTTTCAACTCTAAATTTTTGCGCGTAAGATTACACCGAAGGTTGTCCGTAACTCAGTGGTAACAAAATACTTTGAATATATTGCCGGCAAGGACTCGTAAATTTCTTCACTTGTTTATTTATTTATTTATTTATTTATTGTTTCTTCGAGAATTGTGTGAAAATATTAGTTCAGTAAAAGTATAGAACAAGTAGCGACGATCTGTAAAATATCACGAATCGTTCAATCTTTACCGACCGTTACACGCCACTCGTCAAATACTTGCGAGAGAAGTGTTAATTTGACACTGAGCTCGTCTCGATTGAGAAGCTACTTAGCCGCCGCTTATTGGTAACAGCGAAAACAGATAATCGAATGACGACTGATGGTCGCCGGGTGCAGAATCCTCGGCAAATGGAACTTTATTGAAAAACCTCTGACGGCTAATGCGATTGGATGAAGTATCCAGACGGTTTCTGATCCCGTTGCACGGGATATTGCCGTTCGAATCACGAGTCTTTATAGAATTTATTTTCCTCGAAAACTCGAGACTCCCTCCTACAAAGCTTCCGACGTTCGACACGGGGGTTATAAAGACGTTTCCACGGCCGATGGATCACCTCTGCCGTTTTTCGTTTTCAAGTATCGTTGCCAAGAATTTTAATCACGCATTTTGGGTTCCCGTTTTTTTTTTTTTTTTTTTTTTTTTTTTTCTCAATAAATCCCATATCTCCGCGACACTAGAAATTTTTCAGAAAAATCCGTCTGTTTCGGTCCAATTTTTAAAATTGCCACACCGGCTTCGGCCTCTGTTATTTTTTACCCCCTACCACCCTTGGTGCAGCAGAAACGCGTGTAGGCGAGCATTCCACTCGCCCTTTTTAAAATCCTCATTAAAGCTCGAGGAATTCGGTGAATTAGCCTGCATTTTTCACATCGGGTTTTCACTCGCAGCTGCGAGGCTTCGAAGCTCCAGCCGAGCCTGCCTGCAGTACCTCAGAATTTGCAATTTAGGTAATACATTATCGGAGAGTCGACTTCCTCGTTCGTTCGTTACGACGCGTCGACGGCAGAGGGTGAAGCGCAATATCGTAACGTCGTAACGTCGCTCTAACCACTTTGTATGAAAGTCACGTCAGCTCTTCTGTTAAGAGTTTCTGTGGCAGCGGTTGGTTCCTGTGTTTATCAGTTACGGTGAGACTCGCAAACTTCTCAGGAAAAAGAATCACGACTTGGAAAAAGTGGAGGAAGACACGAAGATGAGGATGGATGCAAAGGTGCGTGAGTCCTCGTCGCTTGTAAACAATTATCGTTAAAATGACTTCGCCAATGTGTTTCAAACGTCGTACTTGATACGTAGTAGCAATTGCGTCGAGCTGTTGATGTTTTTTTGCAAATATTTTATCATCTTCGGATTCCAAAAAAAAAATAAATGCAAAACACTATCAACAGTTATTCAGAAAATTTTCAGAGAATTTAAGAACAGTTTTAACAAATTCTCAGAAAAGTCTTCAGGACTATTCGTGTCGGATAAAATTTTTAAATTCAATGCCCGAGTTTTTTAATAATTATTTTTTTAATATTACATACGCGATGAATGATAAAATTGTGCGAAATATTGTTTTTGTTTCCCTTCGGCATTGTTTTTTTCTTTTTTTCGACACTTGGATTCGAAAAATGACTAACTACACGCGATTTAAGAAATATAAGAAGACTCATCACGCAATTTGTGTTGCCTTTTTCCAAATTATCGTCACTTTTCTGTTTTATACCCTCTGCGTTCGATACGCTGAAAATATTTTAATTATTCTATCCGAAGTAAAACGTGAAAACGAAGTATAATAATTGCAATTGCACAAGTAATAGAAATTATTCAGACACTTTGAAGTAAAAACAATATCATCGTACAAACTCAGGGGATAAAACTATGTTCAAACATCACCTGTGATCGTATTTCTGTAACGTATCAATAAATCGAACAGAAAATAACTAACCGCGTTATCGACGAAACGCAGTCGACACTCGACGGTTTTACACGCCAGTCGATTTTCTGCCGTTATACGTGCGACGAATCTCGAGTTGGCGGGATGAAAGGGGAAGGAGGAAACATTTTCTTGGCCAACATAGAAAGTGGCTGAAAAGTGAGTAACAGCGTTGTAGGATCGCAAAGTTTACATCGTTGGTATTTCGCTGCTGCTGGATGCTGAGGGGCGAAGGAGAAAATCGAAGGGGTGTTTTTCTCTCGAAAGGAGAATCGCCCCCTTGCAGCCGGCAGAGACTCTTCCGTCCCCCGTTTAAGTCGAATCAATTGGAAAAGTTTCTCCCTTCGTTTATACTGCCCCTGCAGCCGTCTCATACCTACTCCTGGCCGTAGACTTTCATTTAGGCAACCGTGGAGTCGGAAAAAAGTGCCACGCGATAACTATCGCAGATTTCTTATCCCAAGATACGACGATTGAGGTTTGTTCCTAGCTTTTATTTTATCGACATTTTCGAAACTGTTAATTTTCAGCGGGATTTTTACTCGCGCGGCGAGAAAGGATCTGTGGAATTCACCAAATGTGGCCAAAGTAATATGTGGGTCGCAAAAATAAAAAAATTTCTTTTCTACACAAAGACATTCCTGGCTCAAAAAGTTTCGTATGCGAAGGTTAAGTGGTTCCGAAACATTTTTTTTTTTTTTTCTTCTTTTGGTTTTATATTCAAGTTACACGTGTATTTGAAAAAAAAAAGTTGTCGTGGATTTTCGAAACTCCGTACGTGTTTAATAATTTTCAAGTGTGTGGAAAGTTTCCGAAAGTTGAACGAACAACCTTTCAAATATACGAGGGCACTTATCAAATTTTATTGTTATTACAATTTTAATCTATTATTTTCATACATTTTTTAGGAATACGGTAGTTCGAAAATTGTTAACAAGCCGATATTTGATTTTATTTTTCTTTTTTCTCTTTTGATACGAACAAAATAAAAATTTCCAAAACCGTTCTTCAAGTCTGGGCTTCTTGACCGAGGGTCCAAGATTTCGACGTTGATGAAGGACTTGAAAAATATTGAACAACTAACAAAATATGTGAATCGACCCGAAAATAGAATCTTCGGTGTCTCGAATAATCATAAAAAGAACAGAAAAAAAAAGTTTCGGGATCACTTAAACTTGACGCAAAGAATGTTTACTATGCGGTATATCTTTTTCTTGACAAGACCTAGTGATTTTAAAAATAGCACAGTTAGAATCAAAAACAAAAGTTAAACTGACGCGAAATTGTATATATTATATTAGACTGTGCCAATAAACTTTGGTGTTCGAATTTGAAAGTGCGCATTCCAATATGTTACAAAGGATAGAAAATGAGAGCGATTCCAAAAAGTTTCATTGTAATCGATTCACATTTCAGCGTTGCGGAACTCAAAAATGTGTGCTTATCGACGATTTACGTAATTTTCAGGTGTTGAAATTTATTCCCCAAACATACCAAATTATCATTAAAATTTACTGTTCAAACACGGTAGAATAGATAATATTACGAATGAATATTATTCGATAATTGAAAGAATTTGAAGTGGTATTCATTTAGTGATATACGATCGGTATATGCAATTTCTTAAGGGTCGATTTGCATTTCTTCGCAAACAATTAATGTCTATCGATTATTTGATTTTATTCTACGGCAAAATTGAGAAATTACATCCTTTTCGATGAAAAGAACTGAACATATTAAATGAAACAGTGCCAATGTTCACTTTTTGAGCTTCTTTTGACAACTGATTCGGAGTCGAACGGTTTGCGTGTCTGGATAAGCGAAGTCAAAAAAAAAAAAAAAATCGCGAGGGTTCGGAATGAATTTGCGGCAACTACTGCAATTTGGCAAGTCACAGGAAATGATCTATGCGTCGATGGGTGAAACAATCGATGAAGATAATTAAAAGTGGCATGTAATATAAAATGTTTACAAAAATTCGTACTTATAGCTCTTTTCAATACTCGTCTCTGTTGCGATTTGAAGTTGTAACCTTGATTAAACGCGAGAGGAGAGGTTCTACAAAGAAATTTTGCACACGCGTTACGTACGAGTATTGATCAGCGAAACGCGAACAGAAAATACACTTTATTTTAAATACACTCACAGTCACTCCGAAAGATACGAAACGTTGTAACGCGATAGCCGTACACTCGAAGACTGACACCGAGGACAACTGATCCGCTAATCTTCGTGACACACCCACACACACACACACACACACAGACACACGGTCACGGAAGGGTGCGAAAATCACAACATCCTCTCATGAGCGCTAGAGTTCATACCTCAAACTCAAGTCAAGCACAACAAATACACACAACATACTTAAATTGTTTACTGTACGTATGGTAAGAATCAGCCTTCGGCAGATGAGTTGCTTTGATATCGGCAAATTCATCTTCGGTAATGAAGCGCTTTTACTGTGTGATTTACTTTGGTATGAAAAAAAAAAAAAAACTGTTTGCGCTATTCGATATTCACGACTGTAAATAGCGTCGTATCATGTTCGGATTACTCGTGATCTGATTAGTGTCGATAAAAAAAAAAATCCTGCAAAACGACTCGTGAGACGAAAAGTTTCCGAGCTCTGAAAATCGCAAAAACGCAAAGCTAGGTTCTTTGGATTATTCGGTAAAAATTTTGGCGGTCTTGAAAAATATTGAAATCGTTTTTCCGATCGGCTAAGTCGACGTAATTTTGCGAATGCGCTGCGGTCAACTTATTGTACAAAGGTTCTCGGTCATCTGCGCAATAAACTGTACACAAGTACACTGAGAAAAATTTCATTTGTTGTAGTAACTAGAGAAAAATTCTGTAAAACAGGTATCGTTGAAAAAATTGTTTGAATATCGTTGGAATTGCGAAAAACGAGGTACGCCTAACCATTTTGCGCCATCGTCGATCCTTTTTTGGTTATTGCAACGCAAAATCAGTTTGTGAGGTTTGCTCTACTTTTTTAGTTAAACAAGGCTTTAACGTCAATTCATCGTTGCACGAGCGTTAAATTTTCGCAACAGTTGGAAGAAAATATAGCAACAGTGATCGTAACGAGAAAGAATAGCAACGGATAGTAGACTTTCCGGTAACAGCTAGAAAACTAAGTTTCATTTTCTACCTAGAACTATATTTTTCGATAGTCGTAAAAAAATGGAAATAGTTAAGGACCGAGCGGTAACCGGAACTAAAAATTTCTCTCAGTGTAGTTCTCAAGATGCGTAGTCAATATTGATATATCCTCTTTCTGTTGTTTTCGTTTCTGCACCTCCACGATACTCTGCATAAATATGTATATATATATATATATTCGCAATCCACCCTCCGCGTCATCTGCAAGGGTGTACAAGGCATGTTGGTCTCTTCACATATACACACATGCATATAAATACCTGTATATGTGTTTTGAGGGTGGTTCGCGAAGCTGTTTCATATTCTATCGGGTGTTCGCCTCTCATCTGCGAAATTGATTGAAATATTTTATTGTCTTTGGCATGTACGTCGGTTGGAAAGTGCGGAACGTGTGTGCGTCCTTTTCTCTTTTCCCCCCTCTCGCTCTCTCTCTCTCTCTCTCTCTCTCTCTCGCTCACTTTTTATTTCCGTGTACGTACATAAATACATACTCTGTATACACGTATACGCGTATACGCTGAGAATGTACTGCTGGCGTGAGTCGTAATTTAGGGGGAATGGTGGCATCTTTAAGCCGGTAATACGTCGGGAGATATTGGTCCATTCGAACAATGGGACACGTCGGCTTTATCTTACGCTCCACATTTCTCCAGTTCGGGTTGCGACGCAGGGCGCGGGCGGAAAAAAGCTCACCCGCAAAATTGATATTTCTGAATCACATCCCTCCCTTCACCCCTCCGCTGTATTATATGCACCCCATTTTATATATCTGCAAGCCAGCCATATTTAAGACCACAAGTTATACTGTTTTTCTATTTTTTTTTTTCGATCTTTTTCCCCCTCATGCATTCTTCCAACTCTCTTGTCTTATTTTCCCACGCCACCAAGAGAAAATCTATACTTCTATCATGGGAGATAAGAAAACACAGGCCATGCGTGAAACATCAATGGGACCGACAATCTTGATCAAAAGTTAGTTTAAAAATCGTTTGATAAAATTTGCCAGGTCTCGTCATTCTGAACGTTCCGATCAAAGAAAACATTTTCGAATTTATTTCAAACGCTGCAGCTTGTGTGATTATAACTCGCGCAAATTCATTCGTATCACGTATTACGATTCTGGGACCAATATTATCCTTGTTTCTTGAAATTCGCTACGATCCGTTCGTCCAATTCCTTCTAAATAATCGCAAAGTGCCTGCAGCTTGAAGTTGCAGAAATGTTATTTTCTGCACTAACTGTATTTTTTGCATTTTGCAATAATTCGTAGATACATTAATTATTTCATCTGGTTCACGTATCGCATTCGACCAGCAGGCAAGTTGAGCTTCAATTGCCAGCCTTTTTGCGGACGGAATGGTTAGATCAGAATTTATAATTCACTAACGGCTATTAAATATAACGACTATATAACGCTGCTCTCAACGGCCCGATAATGCCTCGCCACTTCACTTACCGAACGTAAAAGAGTTTCCTGAAAATATCCGAACAACGTTTTTGTCTAGCTGCGAGTAAAACATGAGTGCATCCGAATTCTGGTGAAAAAAAATCCCGAACACTACATCCAATGACGCCTCCGTTCCGAAGTCAGGCCACCAAGGACCTCTTAAGTCGTGGACTCAACGGGTTCGTGGTACAGAGAACCGTGGTTACGGTTACAAAAATCTTTCAATCCCACCCGAACACTCCCTCATTCCGAAGTTGATGATTCTTTACAATCTGGCGTGCACGCGTGTCACACGCGGTTGTCGTAACACGCCGCGATGCATCGAGATCCCTTGATTCGCGATCAAGGAGCCATAAATTCGAAATGCAGCGCATGTGCATGCCGCGCCACACGCCGGAGTCCCAACGCGGTCAGACGGACGTTTTTATGTCCAAGCCGCCGGCAATAGCTCATCGATCGTGACGTCAGGGGCTCCGGCAGACATATGCAGACCCGCCTCAAACCCAAAAACTTCGCTACAGTTAGCCGCGGGAGCGGTTAAAGCTTTCTTTCAACGGTCGATTCGATACGTGCGATCCGCTCATGATCAGACGCCGGGATCCCTACGCGGTGACACGAACACCTCGGTGATCAAGCCGCGGAGAACCAGGCGCTTCTGATATCAATCCGCGAATACTCGTATTCGACTCGAAAATTGACGGACTCCCCCCTCCTAACGCTGTTGCTTCGAAATCGAAATCTACTCGATGGTCTCGAGCACTTCTGGCCGTCACCGTGTCTGGAGCTCGAATGAAAAATTTGAAGCCCGGCTCGCTTCGCTTCTGCCCGATTGTAGCGTCCGACTCCAGTTGCTGATCCAAGAAACTTTTGACTGACGATACAGGGTCCGTTACTCCTACAAATCTACCGCGCGTAATTCAACTTATCTATATCTATAGATACCGCGACAGAAATGTTTTTATTTTATGATTTTAACTAAACATTTGTTCCTCTGTATTAACATGAACGTGAACGTAAATTTGTGTATTTTTATTTTTTTGTTTTTGTTTTTGAGGTTGATTTTAATCAGTTGGTCACAATCACACCAAAATCCTAAGCGTGTGTAGTGCTTTAAAATATTTAATAATCACCTTTTTTAAGCCTCCGTTTTTATTCGCAGCACAAGAGTGAAATATTCTGGAATCCGTTTCTCAGTATTAATGCCTTCGTTTGTTCGAGCAGATAATTCTTTATCCAATTTGGTACGATTCATGCGGCATTTGGACCTTTCATTAATTGTCCATTTGTTCAATTCACGTATTTTACGTTTTGATTTTCTAGTAAAATAATACAACACTATCAAGAAACAGAATTAACGCAGCGTGTTCTTTAAATTTCTTTTCACATACCCCTGATTTATTATTTCATTTCTTTCTTCAATTACCAGAGCTTTCTTATACTAAAGTGTAATTCGTGTTTGAAGTAGCTTGATCGATCAATCAACACTGAATTCTGTGAAAAACGTTCAGCTGAAACTATAATGACCGACAATTGGAAGAAGCTCAGCCAATTATAAACGAGAAAATTGTGGTAGGTAAATACGTCAAAATAAACTTGTATAAGTTCCATTCAAATATGAATAACAATATTAATTAACGGTAGGTTTCTCAAACAGGCGTTTGTCCTTCTTCAGCCATCGACTGGCTGTTACATTTTTAAATTTCGACAGAATCAAGAGATTCGATGTGTGGAACGGTGCTCGAGCGACAGTTTTCAAAAATAATTAGAAAACGACATGGGTAAAAAAAAAAAAAAAAAAAAAGAACAAATCAAAAGATGAAAGAAGAGTAATTCTTCTTGGCAAAGTCTTTTCACAGAAAAATCTTGAAATGTGAATAGCCATTGTTCTTAAACAATGGAACTATAATGGCGGTGAATGGTAATAGAATTTAATGAAAGAAGATCCAAGAGGGGTCGTCGCTGCTGGATGTGCACGCGGTGCGAATGAGACCATCGATTTTTCGATTTGTCGAAACGTGCGAAACGGGGAAACGGATTCCACCGCATAAATTGACGCGCGAATCTTCGGCGCGTTTAAGAATTCACCGATATTACATCGTCGGCAATTATTCACCCAGGTTTACGCACTCGCGATGGAAACCGCAACATTTTCAACCTGTAATCGAAGTCCGCCAGTTACATGCTGTGAAATTGCAAATGTTAACCGTGGCACGGAATTCACTCTGCGATGGGCAAAGGCATGGCTAATTTATATTTAAATCACCTGACGGTTTCGCAGGTGCGACGAGAATGATGCACTTCGGGTACAAGTTTCATTTCACGCGTTTAAGGATCGAACGATTGATCCGAAAATCGGTGAAAACTGCACTAAAAATTGATCTTGGAACGACTTGTTACTTTTTTTTTTTTAGATTAACCAATACGTATTTTTCAGTTTATATGTTTATTTGTTGAAAAATTTTATAAATTTCCTTGTTGTTTCATTTGGCTGCCAAGTCCTGTCAGTTTCAGATTTTTCACTCGGTCGTTTTCGAGATCATCGCGGGAGTTTGCGAATATTCGATCGAAAAATTAAGAATTACTAGACGAAAGAATACGGAAACAACAAAAAATAGAAGACACAAAAGATCGCAGATCTGGCGAAACACATTTTCATCTACTTTGAAGGACTGCAATTTCGTCGTTTCAAGAAATCTGGTAATATTCGCGAACATTTTTTTTTTTTTCTTTACACAGTAATATATTTCAAGACGAACAACTCGAGATCACAATTTTCTTGGTTCAATTTCACTTTGAAGAGATACAATTCAACGAAAATATGCCGATCATCGGATATCGTTAGTAATGAAAATTTATGTCGCGGTAAATATCGGCGATAAAAATCCCGCAGAAATAACAATTGTCTGTTTCATTCAAGGTAATGTAACAAACACGCACAAGTACGACGAAACAGAAAGGTATAAGAGTTAATAAAGAAACACGGGAATTGAATTCTTGAGTACGACGAGGAAGATTTCGGAAGTTTTTAAGTATAAATATAACGGTACGACGTATTTCGAAACGGCGTCATTCTGTATTTAAAGTGCGTGCGAAGTGCAAATAACTGTTTACTCAATCCTCGGAACTAAGTCTATTAAAACTTTGACCATTCCGATTATTTTATCGTATTTTAACGGCTTTCAAATGCTGGAAATATCCATTGAACGAAGTGAGAACCCGTGATATAATTATTAAAATATTTCATATCTTGAAAATAATACCTTTTCAGATCTTTCGGCGGTTCGATTGATATTCAGGCTTGAAAAAAAAAAAAAAAACTGTCCAGCCGTTTTGCGACGTAGCGAAACTCCGTCGCTCTGTCAAGAATTAATATGAAAAAAATATATGGAGCTTTGTCGACTTCAATATTACAGTTAATGAGTCGATAACGTTTAGCCACGAATGAACGTGGCTAATGAGAACTTTTTAATGCCCATTATCGTTCTGTGATAATTACAATCGTCGCTCTGAGATTTCATTGCGATTCAATATTATTACCCTACCAAATGCGCTCAGCGCGCTGTGGAACTGATTTTCTTCTCGTGGTTATAACCGTTGATTTTTCATCCTTGGAAAAAGCTTGAAATCGAACTACGCGATGAAGATATATTTTTGTTAAAGTGGCATCACGATGAGACGCGTGTAGCCGAAAAATATTAGTCATCATATTTGAATAAACTAGGATTTTCTCACAAATGTTTGCAGCGGATTTGAAACCGTTGACATAATTACTGGAACAAACCAGAGGAAATTATTACACGTACTGATATGTGATACATATAATGCATGACCGGTATGATTTAGTTGTTCGCAATTAGAATTCTTTAATACTAGCGGATTTGAATTTTGTAAATTAGTCAAGATGCAAAAGCAATCTCAACTCAATTTTCGAATCATTGGATATCCTGTCGTTTGTTTTATCAACCATTTCGACAAATCACCATAACTTTGTTTCACATCGATTCTCAGAGTTTGATCATATTTTCTTTTGCAAATAAAATTTATTACCTTTTTTTTATATGCTTAAACCGAATCATTCGTCATGTCTAAAGATATTGTCGAAACTCGTTTCTCCATATTTTTTCAGTCAGTTCAATATTCATCGCTAAAATTTTAACCATCGAAGATACGTCGCTTTTTCTCTTTTATCACGATCATCGGTCGGAATATCGATCAAGTGGATCAATTTATACCGTATTGCCACCAACAACGAATCCTTCTTTACCGATAGTTCCGTCAACCAATAACCAATAACTTATTGAGTAGTAAAAACTGTTCTACAAGTATCCGAGTAATCGTCGCGCAAAGTTGAACATAATTATTTTAATTTAACACCGCCACGAAGCGTCTTTCGCGTAAAATTACACGGAGCGAGGAACTTTGGAAAGTTCTTTTTTCACTCCGTTTAGTGCCGAACTTTACGCCCCGAGAGTGGACGGGTACTCTCGCCGTGCTTCGAATAATCAATTGTACTCTTTTTATCCCCAAGCACCCTGCAGCAGCTATTCCGGTTTCGACGACTGTTTGCTAATGAACGAAACGTCCCGCGTACCTAATCCGTCGGCATTGTTTAATTCATTGCGCGCATATCGTTGTCGAGATAGTTAAAAACAAATCCCGCAACGCCGTAGAAACCATTTCCGCAACGAGTTTGCATTGATCAATATCTTGTGGGGCAAAGTTCTTTTCTGTACATGTTTTTCTAACACAAGTTAGAAGCTTTTGGTTTAGCCGACTACGAATCTGAAATCAGATTTCGAAAATTCGGTACGGCGAATCGGGAAAGTTTTTTTTACCGTATTCGAACAAATTTAAAATTTTTGTCAGTCGTATTGGACCCGCCATTTTGAATTTTTGAAATCTGATTTCAGATTTGTAATCAGCGACGCCTAAAACTATAAAATATCATCTTGTCATCAGAGTTTAATCACAATCAGCAGAATAATGATTGACTCGAAGGGTTAATCTCTGGAATTGTGGGTGAAAACGGATATATTAATACCCGGAAATAGAATGAAGTCTTTGCGGCTTGTAACGGATAAAGTATGTACCTCGTTTTTCCTAATTCCAACAATATTCAAACAGTATTTTGAACGATTTTACTGAATTTTTCTAGTTACTATAACAAATGAAATATTTCTCAGTGCATACCGCAGTAACTGAAATAGTCACTACGAATAAACCAGGACGAGAGTAGCTATAAGAATATTTCCTCATGCATCGTCGCTGCGAAAAATAAATTTCCGATAGCTCGGAAATAAGACGTCTAAAACAGTAAATCGGGACAACGTGTTCCATAGAAATGCACGTTTTCATAATTCAGCGCATAATTATACGGATATTTCCAGTGCGGTTCGTTTTATCGTAACGTATCACATACGTTTATAGCATAGTACAGGCTTCACAACTCCGGAACGAGTTCCAATTTTCTGTCAAGTTTCCTTTTTTCTTCAAGGAAAATCATCCGAGTATATAAATTTGTCACTTACCTTTTGTTTAAATTTCCATCTTTCGCAGTTTTCTCAGCGTGTGATATTATTTCCGGACTTACCTGGGGCTCTGTAACACAACTACGGTAATAATTTGTATTACACAACTAACCACGCGCTGTGATAATTAGTGATTATGAAATAAAGAGGGACAAAAAAAAAAAAATATATATTATCGGAACGTTGCCTCATAATTTCACCGAAATTGCGCCATCTTCCAAGTTTAGTACGACTATAACCTTGAGCTTCCAACTTGACAACTTGTCATATTCGCATAAATTTTAATACAACTTAAGATTGCATTGTCTTACCGTTAATCCACCCTGAAAAGCTTGCTTCAACAACTTTCCTCGCACCGTTGAAAATTGGCGTAAATATGAGAACGGAAACAGGAAGCTGACAGTCCTTGAGCCCGGTCTCGGAAGGAGAAGAAGTTGGTTTCGTTGCAACAAAATAAAAAAAAAAAAAAAAAAAAATAAAAAAATTACTCACAAGCAGATAAAAAAAAAAAAAAAGTTTCGCCAATTCCTTAACCACACTTCACGTTGCTTGGCCCGGTTTATTTTCGTCGCATTCATCGAGCCTAAGTCGACGGTTTGTTCCAAGGGATTATAGGAACCTCGATCAAGATACACAGGGCGAATCATTTATTAAAGCAAAACTTTATTATAGCAATAGTGAACAATGGATAACTATTAAAGATTTTTAACATGTGTTCGTATCGTATTATTATCATAATATTTTTATTACTTTTATTTCTAGTTGTGTTTTTTTTTTGTTTTTTGTTTTTTTTTTTTTGTTTTTTTTTTTAAAGGTTTTTTTTTTCTTCTCCTCCTTTTTTGATAAAAATAGCGATTGAATGTTGTTTAGGTTTAGGTAGTAGGTGAATATCTAAAAGGTATCTTACCGTACGAAATTTTCTAAACTTAAGGTACGTAGTCCTAGGTTCGTGGTTATTGTTATTGTTAATGGTACAATACAATTCCGAGGTGGTTGCGTGTGTTTTTTTCTTCTCTCGATTTTTTTTTTTCTTTTTTTTTCTTTTGTTTTTGGTAGTCGTGGCGGTAGTTGCGGTTGCGGTGGTAGTAGAAATTCGTCTCGCTCGTAGATAAAACCGGGAACAGCCTTCTTGAAGCCTGTTTTCAATTTCTAACATTTGAATCACTTGAAAATTACTCAATTTGTTTTTTTTTTCCGAACAAATGTCTTACTCGAAGCTCGAGGCGGATATTGAAAACTTCACGCGACTTTAATCGTCGATTCTTCGCGACTGTAAAACGATTATACGGCAAAAAGATTTCTCAGATTTAGTTCTCGTCATATACGTGCTTCAAGAATATGCCAATACATCGTAAAAAATATTATTTCAGAACGCGATAAAGAAAAATCTGTCATCTTTGAAAGATGCGCAACATTTTTTTTTGGGGGAAAAACAAAAACGTTAAAAAAAAAATTGAATTCCTGTCTTTCCTCGAGAATTGAAAACAGGCCAACGAATAAATGAGTATGTTTGGTCAAGTCTGTTTCACGAACTTTTCAAATTACGGATCTTTAGAGGGTGGATAGAAAATGATAACGAGTCTTATAGAAAAAAAAAAAAAAAAAAAAAAAAAACCAACGTGTGTATATATATATATGTATATATATACCCAAATGTAAAGTTGGCGATAAAACTATTACAGTCATTGGCTATTCCTAATGATATTTAGTAAGTCGTTATCAGCTATTTTTATCGTATTAATAAAATCCACATTATCTTATTGGGCTTTATACGGATTCAACCACCATATTATACCGATCGATTAATCATAATCCATCGTACAACTTACACTAATCGAGCTAATCTATAAACTAAAGCTCCAGTTGGGGCGACCGAAAATATTTACCGACCTATAGGTATAATATAATATTATACAGTTACAGGTAAAATTGCTTTTTCCGTAATCGTTGATTGTAAAAAAAAGAAAAAAAAAAGAAGGAATTTAACTTCGCTACAAGTGTATGAATACAATGTACAATATTGTAGAAATATTGAAAGAAATGAATCGAAAAAATTAAGTAAGACAAATAGCCATGAATTTCTACATGAAAATATAATACCTACCAATTTTCCGTTGCGCCAACCGATTTTTCCTTCCTCGGTATAACATACGGTAAAAATCATAATAATATAATACGCTTGTATATATATATAGTTTATAACAATTTTATTTCATCAAAGATTGCTTTCCGTAATCACGCCGACTTCCTGAAGAGCTTGAAGCGCGACGAGCTTTTTTTTTTTTTATTCCTGTCCGTCACCGAAAACCGTGCGACGAAATTGAATCTTGGATTATGACGTTATTATTACTATTGTTTTTTTTTTTATTATTATTATTGTTATTGTTATTATTATTATTACTATTGTTACGATTTTCTTGTTGCTTGTTTTTTTTTTTTTCTCGATTCGCACGCGTCAAACTCTTACCCAAAGATCATGTATTATAGTCTTACTATTTTAACGTAATAATTATTCATTTTATTAAATATAGCATCGTTTCGTTATCCATTCGTCGGTTTGCGTATGAAGTTATAGAAGGTGAGAGTGTACTGTACGAGTGTCACGTGTTCACACACATATTCCGTAACGTGTCGTGATCGATCGACGTTCTCAACTACATCGAATTATGCTAACGTAGGCGGGTACAAGGGTCATTATTTATTTATTTAATTTTTTTTCTTCTCTTGTTTTCCTTCATCCCTTCGCGTCTTTTTCATTTGAATGCTCACGGTGTTTCGTAGCTTAGTCAGTCGGGCATTGTACATAGTTTAGTCTTCATTGTTCGCGTCTAAACGTAGCCTAATGCAATGGAATATTTATTCCTTCCCTCCCCCCCCCCCCCCCCCCCCCCTCCCCCCCTCCACCCTTGACCCTCAATTCTGTTAGTTAAATTCCGTCGACATTTGTGAGCTGAATTTTCTTGCGTTTAGGTTTATATATATATATATATGGTTTATATATGTATATATATATATTTTCCTGCTCGTGGTATAAATATTCATCGGCACCGGGCACGGGACTCGAAGTACACTTGCTAATCAATAATTAAATAGCAAATTACTGGCTGGCCGGTCTTACATGCTTAGTTTGTCCTTATTCACCGAACTCATTCGTTCTTGAATAATTACTCAGTTACTTAATCACTTGTTACTTAATAAATTTGCCGACTTACTTACTTACATGATTACTTACTTACTTACTTACTTACTTACTTGATTACTTACTTACTTACTTACTTACTTACTTACTTACTTGCCGACTTACACTTTAAATACTAATCAATACTTGTTGAAGCTCATATTATGTAAGTTATTTACGCACTTAAAGATTAGCTCACCAATTATTGTATCATGCTTATCGACTAAGAACGTGATGTTTTTATCATCGTTTTATTTATTTATTTTTTTTTTTCTTTCCTTTAATTTGTTACTTTATTCACCAAGAGGTGGCTACCGTTAATATGGGATACAAAAGTAATCGGTTCGATTAGACCCAGATTTATTATTTATATATGTATATATACATATAATTGTCTCTTACCTAACTCCACGTGCCTTTTCCTCATTTTATTTATTTCCTTTACTCTCTCTCTCTTTCAACCGTGAAACGATAATAACAATAAACGATAATATCGTTAATTTTACCATCGTTTTCGTGCGTTATTATTTCTATCGCTACTTTGTGTCATTAAACGAAACGAAGTTAAGAATTCAGGAGAAACAAAGATAACGACTTTGTACAAAAATCAGAAAATATTATTGTTAAGTATTCAACAAACTTGCCGTGCTAAAGGATTTATTTCATTTTTTAACCACTAGCTCCATCATTCTTCTCAAAATGATGCAGAATTTTATCCTGAAGTTGAAACGAAAGTTTTAAATCAATTATTTACAAACTCAGAGGCAAGAACGAACTATATACACAACTGCAGCTTCGGGAAACTCGACTCGTTAAATCCGCTCGGGTAAAGGCGTCATGACCTCCCCTCCTTCCCCATCCCTTGGCTACGTTGTTTATTCAATGGTTTACACCAAAAGTTTATACCCATTTCACCTCTCCTTCGATATCATAGACAAGAAACTTCCCGGTGTGTATGATACGTCGGTTATAGCGATCGATTACTTTGTACATTTCGCGCAATGTAAATTTTTGCTATCGTCAAATTGTTGATGGCAATTATTAATTATACATCGACGCCGAACGTCACACTTCTCGTTTTCACAGTGTTTTTTTTTCTACACAGAAAGCAGTCGTTTGAATCTTCTTCTCATCGTTCGCGATCTTTTGGTCAATTTATTGTTCTAAGAATTTTCCTCTACAGAAATAATATAACGTTTATCCAACATGACGTTGCAAATTTCATAAATTTTCATTCATTTTATATACAATTTATTGAATCATTACATGTATGCAGTTGGATCACGCCACTGATTTTTTGTGCTTATGCGCCAATAATACACGCACATGTCACGTTAAGACATCCTGAACCAATTCGTTTAATTATAGATGTTACATAAATTATTGACGAGTTATTTTTCGTTCGCCCTTTTCCTTCTCTTTCATCCTCCTGGATAACAACCTTCTACATCAGTATCTAGCACCTCAGGATCTAGTTTTGCTTATTCATAATATTCGACAGATCGAAAATTCCACCTTACTACGCGTTACCGTTACGATTATTCTTTTTCTCTCTACTTGCACGTCGGTAATTAGAAACATAACTGTCCAAGTAAAAAATACAACTGACTTCTACTCGTTCGGAAACCAAAGAATTGGAAAATGGATGAAACATGAAACGGCGATCGGTTCGCGACCATGTAAATTACAGTTACGAGTTGTTGCAGAAAAATTTCGAACTAGTGACACGGTGTCAGTATGTATGTAAAACACCCTGATACTTTCAACATGAAAACGGCCGTCGTGCTTATAACCCGCATTCTAACCGTTCCACGTTCGACGATAATAATTTCTAATTTCCATCGACCCTGAATTCTTTCCTCATCAGATTTTTAGTCACACTATTTCTTTTCCACAACTATATTCTATATCGTCTTACCAGCTTAAAATCTATCGCCATTACATTCATCAGCACAGGTATAAGAAATACCTATCCACTATACATTCATGATTGTTTTCAGCCATATAACGTGGGATCAATATATTGTCCCGCTATCGGTCACCGAATTGGCGACGTTTTATTATTAAGTTATTTTATTTATTTTTTTTTTCTTTCTTTTTTTTTTTTTTTTTCTTCACTATTTTCAAATTGAAAAAATCTTAGAGCAGCTTTTCAATACATGTATATATCACAGGTCTAAGAAAACAAAAAATACTTTACACAGGTTAAAAGCAAAAAAAAAAAAAAAAAAAAAAAAAAATGGTGACGTTGACGCAGCGGCGAATCGTCGCGCCTCCTTCACCCGCACCTAGAAATTGCTCGTTCAACATGCGGTAACGACTCACTTCCGGTTAGCAAAACGTCCGCCCCGTTGCGTACTGCAGTGTGCTTGACCATAGCACGAAACGGTGAAAGATTAATTGTGCATGCTGGCGCGGTTGCTGTGAAGAACTTTGGCTTGAGAGAAGGGGTTTCGTTCTTTATTTCTCATTGATACACGCTCGGATAGTCGAGCGTGATAAGCTCGGTGACAGCACACGTTTGTTTTATTCTTTTTTTTTTTGTTGATTTTGGTGATTAAATTGATGTCAGCATTTGTTTTTTTTTTTTCGCTCTGTTTCGTTTGACACAATTCAACGCGTGTCCGGTTGAATCGAAAAAACTGTGCACTTTAACAATTTACGGTGATACTAAAATTTGGCATCATAAAACGATATATTTACACTCATACCAAAAGCCGTGTTTACACACTGTATCGATACAGGCTTATATTTACAGCAGGCAATTGTTTTCAAGAAATTTGTGATTCGAGGTTCAAAGGTTCAATTATAATCAGAAGCCATCAAGAGACAGAGAAAGAGAGAGTGAATGGCTTCGGTGCACATGCTCATTACGTATAATCTCATAATGTTCACCGGTGTTTTCTTAGCTTTATTACCATTGTTAAATTTATATTCATTTCTTTTATTCAATCGTTTTTTCACTCAGTTCCTTTTCAATTTACACTCCCGGTAACCGCCAACGATACGGCTCCGGTTATTATCATGAAAATTTTTAGGGACTCGTCACTATCCGTACTTGGACCAACGTTTTTTAACGGTACGTCAACGCTTGCCTGCTCGACAATAACCTCCGGTATTTTATTTAACGTCAAGTTAGTCAAGGCGCTTGAGCCGTCGATTCATCACACCAGGGACGAACCGTAGACCTCGTTAGTGTGAACGTTTTGATTACTGTCGTTCTGCCGTGAAGCGCATTGCTAAAACAGAACAAGAAGGGAGCTCTCTTCATTCACGAACCTACATTACTGTTTTCTTAAACGTTCTCGACAATTCGATTCAATCCACCTTGTATGTGGTTGGCGTAACGCCTATTTTTCGAACACTCTTATGCAGCCATGAGGCGAGCTAGAATATTTTCAAGACGTTCATCGTTAAATCTTCGTCCTTCGAGCCGCGCATTAGAGTAACCAGGAATTTTCCCACAGATGCATAAGACTGCGCGAAACGTAAAGCACGACGTCAGGACGCGAGTGATGTGGTCATTTTTGTCTCTGTGAATGTCGGAGCTTGATTGATCAAATGAACGATACCGCACTAGAGCTTATTCTTCAAGTCCGAAGTCTTCCGATCGTTACTGTATTTTCACGGGTTCGAATAGATTGACGCGGGCAACCCTGATTTCTCAAAACCACTAACAATTAGCTGAACGAAGATGTGAAAGACTCACCGCTTGCTTTCTCTCCCAGCTTTTCATTGCCGATTTATACTTCTCGAACTCGTGGCACCAGTCGGAATATATTTTCTGATAATCGTTCGACTTTGCCGGTGCGGAACACCTGTGAGCGTCGACGGTGATGTTGTAGGAGCAAAGCAGCGCACCGCCAAGCCAACAGTCGTAACGACCAGCGTCCTGCTCGTTCACTCCAACGATGACAAGTCCCTTCTCCGATGTCTCGATGAACTTGTCACCACCAGCGCCGTACTTGTAGACGATTTGGTACCGCCCCTTCTCTTTGCTGTAATGGTACCACCTGACCTCCTGATTGGCGAGGACTTCGGGCATCTTTACGAAACAGCCCAGATGCACCGACTGGCCCCAAGTAACGACGAGCTTCCGTTTTCCAACACTGCTGTCACAGACGTCAGCGGTGCTGTTCGAAACGTCCTGAAGAAGCCTGAGGAGCAGAAGAAGGATCCGGAACGTCGAGAATGGTCAGTGAAAATCGGTTCTCGTCACGTCGGTACACTTACCCTGGTTCGTAGGGCTTGCAGGTGTTGGTGTCCTTGTCCCATCCGCAGTACGGATCGTGGACACAACGTAGACAGTTGTCGTAGCGTCTCGAGCACATGACCAAATCGATCTGCTTGATCCGATGGTCGGAGGCGACGTAGAGCGCCTTGTGCTCCTTCGAGATCTCCATCGCCTGGATCGGTTCGCCAGGAGTCACGTCGAATACGTCCAAGAGAATGGACTGGGACTCTCCGTTTCCATCGAGCCATTGAACTACCTTGTGCACTCTTCCGTCGCCTTGAAAAAAACATTGGTTAAAACGTAATTAGTGTCACGCGGAGTTGGACGGTGGAAGAAGTTATCGGGCCTGAAAGAATGGACTCCGCGACTCACTGGATCCAGCGTAGTAAACCGTGTAGTCGAGGTCCATGCCGACGAAGTCTATCCTCAGCTTGTCGACGACCAGCCGAGTGAGCATTACGTCACGTTTGTAGAATACGGGCTTCTCGTTCTCGTGGGAAATCGCCGAGTCCATCAACGGATGTGACCTGATGAAGTTGAGGACGGTGTCAGGGAGTGTCTCTGTGTCGTTCACACACTGGCCGGGCCTGGGCTCGGGTACTTTATTCGACAAGACGGGTAGCCAGGCGCTGCTGCTGGTCGCCTGTTCCTTGAACTTTCCACGGAACGCCTCCTGGATCGCGTCGATGTGGAAGGAGCAGATGGCCGAGCCCATCAGACCGTTTGTCGACGTCGTAAACGTCCCGTAAAAGTGCGTGTCATCACCTGGCACTTTGTAGATACTCTCTGGACCAGAAAACACTCATTATAGTCTATTGCGAAAGCGGTTCTCTACCGATTGTCGGACCTCGGTTCATCCTAGGTTTACTCACGAATCTCATTGAAGTAGAATGGAAATTCCCCAGGGATTGAACAGTTCAATCTGGCCTTCAGATACGTTGCCCAGTTCTGGGCGAGAATGTTCTTCCCGCCGGTGTCTCGCTTGCACACGCGTGCTACCCTCGAGTAAACGCTTTTACCACAGTTTATGTATTCGACTGCGGTCTCGCGGAAGAAGAAGAACACGTGGCTTCCAATGTCGAACGATCCGACGAAATTTGGTTCTGAAGCAATTAGATAGGACATTCTTGAGTAATGATACTGTTGGACTCATGGTTATCAAAAGTTGATCGTCTGTCATATTTAAGCAACGCCCAAGTTATCAGACTTTGAAGTGTGTCACCGGACATGAATTTTTCTCCAATCGACTTCTATCTTGCAGCGTTTTTGATCCTGCAAAACGGGATAAGATTTGCTCGCTAACAACTCGAGTATTCAACGTACGTTGTTGCTCATACAAATACGTTAGTTGTCCATAAATCAGCCACGTGATTGGCATGTATACCTGATTCAAAGGCGAACAGAATCCGATCGCCGTGACTAGTTTCGTACGTACGCGATCTACCCCCCCCCAATAAAAGCTTCTTCTCTACGATCGACTCATCTTGATAATTTGATACCCATTTTCTGTGAGGCGATCGGTATCCTTTCCGTTCTACCGTTGATACATTAATTGTCCGGGCAGAATTTAAAATCTAAAGTTACAAGCGGTAAGGGGCAGTAGGAAACTAGAAGTAAACGTAAACTCGGTCACGAATAATTAATCCTGCTGCTGTACAATTAAGCCAGGGGTGCACGTGATATCCGGTGGCATGTAAGCGGAGGATATAGGATAACTTCCCGAGTACCTCGGCCCGTGCTTGGAATGTATTTGTTGCCTTGCAGTCGGTCGGAATCAGCTCTTGCCTCTGCCTGCATCGAAGTATGGGGCGCATAATTTCTCGCGACTCGACTGCACAGCAGCGCCCCGGGAAGCGACGACCTTTTTTTGGGGAATAAATCGAGCGTTGAAGTAGCAAGAATTTGAGGGAGAAATTGGAGTTCTGATTTGAAATGCGGGGCTCCGAGCCAAGTGGATCGACTCTGTACCGCCATTCGGCAAAATCTGTATACAAGATGAGAGTGGGGTGCTTATTGAGGGGGAAGTTTTTACCCCTGAAAAAAAATTTTCGCTCCCGGATATTATCGGTCTGGATAAGAAATAGAAACGAACAGAGTAATCCGTGCGAATACCGACTTTCTGCCCCCCAACTGACGTATAGGTGTACCTCGTCGATTTTTGTCATTCCGCAATTTGTCGTTTAAAGAGTAAATTCAACCGTAGAGTTCGGTCCCAAAAATCGATTGTCTACGATTATTCGATAACGATGTGAAATTTCCTGATACAACCAATCGGACATTACTTGCTGTCGACAAACGATGACGTGCTCAATGTCCTTTTACCCTACGGGGTGGCAGTCTTTACTTTTTTATGTTAAACCTTGAGGGTAGTTTAGCGCGCAAATAAAATACAACACCGAAGTTTCCTGATATACGACAACCTGTCGCGGAATGAAGAAAATCTGTGAGCTACACCCGGGTACTGTCCTTGTTAGTTATGACTTTGCAGCTTACTCTCCTGGCCTGTATACACCATGTCCGGATTATTTGCTCTTTATGATTTCCGATCTCGCGGTTTGCGTCCCCATCGACCTGTAAACAGCGGTTGGCTGAAATTCAATATCATTCGGACTAGATTCGGACAAAAGCAACTCGTCCTCCACGAGGTGGTGTGTGTGGTGATGCGGTAACTGAGAATAACGATCGCGTATTTCCCGAGGAAAATGTTCACTGTTGAGAGGGCCGCCGGTTTGCGGTTTCTGTAATCTGCAGCCGAGAACTCGGTGTCGCTGCACCGCACTGCGCCGGTTTTAGGCGAAATTCTGGCGCTAGTTGACGGTGGACTCTCTAATCTTCCTCACAGCCCAACGGTTGGACCGATTGTCTTACTTCAGGCAGAGGAAGTTATATCATGCGAGTACTGTCTCGATTTAGTGCCATCCATGCTTCCAGCGCTTTCGGAGTTTCTATTGAACAACGAGAGGGCCGCGGGGGCCAGAGGATTGCGGTTTTCGTTGGTATCGAGCCTGGCGCCGAGTCCCCGACTCGTCGTCGAGGCTTCTCTTCTCATTTTGAAAGAGATAATTTAATTAGAATGCAAAGTTCACCCTCCCGTCTTGACTACCGCTCGAAGGATTCCTTTCAAAATTAATCAGACGTCGCGCACTTAAATTCCGCCCTCGGAAACCCCAGGATATCGCTTTTATTTCGATCCCGAGACCCTCTTTGAAATATCGTCTACCGAATTTCGAGACCACGTGAATTCAATTGTCGACTTTGACTTCCCACTTTATGTCACTTTTCCTCGTACCCTCTCTTTCCGTTGCAGCACCGTCTTTAAACCCTAATTTTTTCACTCCTACGAGTACAAGCTTCGGCAGTAAAAAACCGCGAATGAATTTGTCTCTCCGACAGGCGTAACTGAACTGTACACTGCGATTCTAAATCCTGGAATTCACGTAGCTCAGATGCACCATTTGTGGCCACCTTTGTAAACTCTGTATTTCTCAACATGACTTTGATTCGTGGCTAAAATCTGACATTGAGTAAGTTTTGGACACAAGTTTTAATTCCCGGTACACTCCATTGTTTTGACACAAGTGTCTACATAAATAGATCAAAGCACTGGGTCAAACGATAACCCAAACTATCGCTAAGGTGACCAAAACCTGCATATTTAACCTACTTTGGAATACTTCGATACCTGATTTGTTTGATTGTCATTTTAAACCTTGTATCAATTGTCATCTGACCGTACTTGAGGGTTGGATACGAGAACGATGTTTTATAATCTGGCGACGTTGTATTTTACATTTACACGGTGCTTTACTTCGCACTGTTCGTGCTTGTAATTCACTGGTAATGCGAAAACAAACAGTGTGAACCACGGTAAAAACGAACTTTGAAGAGAAGTTTATTCCGCAACTTTTTTGCAATTTCCACTTCCTCCCCTCACTCTGCGAATCTCTTGTCGCATCAGCCGGTTATTCTGCCTCTCTTTCCCTATCGTTCTCCGTCCTCTGACTCGGGCCGGGGAATCACATCAGTCTTCATTGTATGTACTTTAGACTTGACGACGGGCACGTGAACCCATCCGTCTCTCGACTCTCTCTCGTATTTAATCAACGCTTTTACTAATAGACAAACTCAATATAGAATGGCCCTTGATGTTAACACGAGAGGCGCGAGGGTGTCGGCAGTAGGGAGAGTCTGGCTTTAAATTAAACGGCGAAACAAATAGCTAATCATGGGTCCTCTGCGCGTGTTTCACGAAGGGTTCGGCGGGCACCGCGTGACGTGCTGCGGGATGCTGAGATCTCCCGCCTAGTATTCGAGAGGGACGGTGCTTTTCAAAGATTCAAATCGCGCTACTTCAGGCTTGTCATCGGGAGTTGATACCAACGCCAATGAACTCCGAGCTTCAAGCTCAACGACTCGCTAATTAATTAGGCAGGACGATACCGTCGCCCGATAAGAACTTTGGGAACAAATTCACCCAATCGCTATAAAACTTTGGGACACTTTATTCCTCGCTTGGAACCTTAACGAATGTCAGAACGAATGGCAGGGAGAAGTACATCGTTTCTGTCTTGCCAAACTTGCTTTGAAGCTGCTTGTTTCGACACGAGGTCATCGAGTCTCATTGTCAGCGAGCTTTCGGTTGCCCGGACGTAGCAAAGTAACGCCCGTTCTTCGCGCTGATGTTGAATCCCGATCTAGGCACCAAGCCTCACAAGCCGAGCACATTAGCCTCTGGGAAGTCGATACTGTCTCGAAAATTAATTGAACCAAATCCACGTGTAAATCGCAGGTACTTCGGATGAAATTAAAACGTGGGATTAATGACGAGGAGCAACGTTACTTACTGTCCAACCATTTCGAATCGTATTTCAGGGTCCGTTTGAAGCTGAACTCCTTTCGTCCGGTGGTCAGGTTGTACAAATCAGTCCGGAAAATGACCGTGTCGGCTTTTGTAAACTCGGCGTTCGTTCCGGAGTAGAGAGCTGGGAGTTCGCCAGGATTTCCCTTCTCCACCCAAACGGCTGTCGAGTTGTCCGCAGGATCGTACGGGCATTTTGCTATCCCCATACCAACACCTGGCACAAACTCGTGCCGCGGTAGATGCGTCAGATTGCTCTGAAATTTTAAAACATTCATTTTCGAGCTTCCGCTCGTCTCACTCTCCGCGCACCCGTGCCAGTTACTTTCATGCGTCGTTACAGCTTTTCAGATTTCGCAGAGTGCTTTCGGTAAGATACTCAAAGGTGTGTTCTGCCTTGTTATTACACAAATTTTCGCTGGTAGTCTCGGTTTTACTCGGATTCACGACGGTTAATTCAGAACTAGATATGTCATTCGCAATAATTTAATTCGATTTTGCACAAGGTGAGCGGACTTTGACGGAATTATAAAGACATTTCAGTTCTTACTACATTTTTAGATCGCTAGTTATAAACTCGGATTTAAGATGGCTTACGAAAATGGTGATAGCTCAGTAAAATACAGTCAGATATAAGTATGAATACCCAAATCTTAAATGGATTCTTGGAACACAGTTTCCAAAAATGGTATCGAAGTTAAAAAATTTCAACACATTTCCTTGATATTCTTGTCTATTTGACAAAGTATTCTAGAATTTGAATAGAGCCAGGCTCTCCACGATTTTAGGGACCTAAGATTTTGAAGTAAGATGTATTCGAATTACCTGTAATTTTGATTGATACTAAAGATTTACACTATTATTGACTATTGTGAACTTTCCCTCGCGTACTTAAGTTCATATTGGTGCATTTGGGTACAACATGAGTTTCACTAGCAGGAAATCAGAAGAAAGTCATCGATCTATTCTCGTAAAGGATCAAACTCGAATACCCGCCTGTACACCGAGAGAAATTTCTGGTGTCGTTACTTTACAGTCATCAACCATTTAAACTCTTTAATACCTAATTAAGAAATACAGTTTTAGGTACAACACGAAAATAAGTTTTCATCGCCGGTACGTGTTACCATTTTGTTTTATTACGGTCAGTAATTATACTAATATTTTCTTGAAACTGTCGCGATCATTTGATGTTAATGTAGTAATGAATTGATACTGAGAAACTGTGGTAAACTAAACGTATAGGCAAACAGATCGAACGTTACGATATCGAGAAAACTTGTTATCGACAGCCATAATCCCACGAAATATTTACTTGTGTCTGGTTTTCTTGCGATTCTAACAACATTTGAAACGATTCCACTAGAACATTGCAGCATGTTCGAAAAAGGTAACGGATCGACTCGGAAATTGACACGGGTAGACCAATCTATACACGTGCCTGTGGGCTTGAGATATCGAACCGAACGCTACCGAGCGTCCATCAATAGTTGGTTAACTGAAATCAATCGAATACATCGAATCAGTGTTTAAAGGCCGAGCCCAGGGACCGGCTGCCCGGCATTAATCTCTCCCGGTCGAGTAGCAGGCCTGCGAAAGCAGGGTTGGAGAGCACACAACCCTTGAAATTGGAGTAGCTGACTAATACATCGTTCGATTACAACGGATAACTATGGCAATAGGCGAGCTGGGCGCGTATCGGCGGGGCTCGATTCGCGGAGGCGAATCTATAGCGCCAAGGCGATGTCGTCTACTCGGCAACAACCCCGTTATACGTGCGCGTGCATACCGACACGAAAACGAGGAGGTGCAGGTGAGACACGTAGAACCCGGCCCATAAATCGACCCGGGATCTTTTGACCAGAGCTATTATACGACGTAATGACGTGAAATTTGCCTAAGAAGATTACGGAAGACACAAGCACCCCGAAAACCCACTTAAACGAGGCTCCTCGGTCCTTCTACCAACAAGAACACTCTACTGTACTCTGGAGGATAATAATTTTCAACGTAGTGAGTAAAAATCTTTTTCTGGGAGGGGAAGCTTCTCGTTCTATTATACCTTAGATGGAACAATGCTTGGATGATTGGGGATACCCGTTATTTCCTGTACTCAGAGAAATTTTTTAGTTTTGCTCACCGCTCAGTCTTTGACTATCTTCATTTTTTACCAAAATCGAAAAATATAGTTCTAGGTAGAAAATGAAAATTAGTTTTCTAGCTGTTACCGGAAAGTCTAGTATCCGTTGCTATTCTTTCACCGTTACTATATTTTCTTGCAACTGTTGCGAAAATTTAATGCTTGTGCAACGATAAATTAACGTTGAAGCCTTATTTAACTAAAAAAGTAGAGTAAACCTCAGAAACTGATTGTGCGTTGCAATTACTAAAAAAGGATCGACGATAGCGCAAAATGGTTAAGCGTACCTCGTTTTTCGTAATTTCAACAGTATTCGAACAGTTCTTTTAACGATACCGGTTTTACTGAATTTTTCTAGTTACTGTAACAAATTAAATATTTCACAGTGCGTCTTAATTTCAGATTTAATAATCTTAAGCGTGCGAAGCTTGCGGTACTTACGTATATCACCCAGTCTTTAGGCGAGTGAGCGTTCGTTCCGCACATGTATAGGCGATTCCCTTCACCCATCGGCTGTATTACTCGGATGTGATTGCGGCAGTCGAAATGCTGGAACAAGTAATGTTTTTTTTTTTTTTGTATAACCATGGGCATCGAAGCAACTAGATTACTAAACAAAAATGCATAAAACGGTTCAACATAGCAATGAAAACGACTATTCGTTTATTTACGGTTATCGACGAGCTATACGATAACATTTGTAATGGAGTAAAAAATTATTTCCCCCTACGCGGCGCAAGCCAACAAATTTGACCTCATACTTTAATGTTGAACGAGAAGAAACGGTACAAAGCGTATAATAATATAATACTAAGCGTGAAATTCAATTCAAAATTGTCATAAAAGTGAATAAAGAAGAATGACAGCGAAGATATCGGGCAGTTATCGTCAAAATGTACGTGATAACTTCAATATAATTATATATATATATATTGAAGGGAGCTCGAATGTCAATACTTGAGTATGCTGTTGAGTGTGCTGTTTTATTTAATCACGTGATTTTATATTTGTTATTTTAAGTGTCGTCGTATATTAATTCTCGATATATAACCTAATCAGGATTGATTTCTTTCACACTTGACAGAGTCTTGTTCACGCACTTCAAAATCGAACTCTCGTCTTCGAGTGTTGTAGGTGTACTGATCCGCTCGGTCCCGTCTATTCTCGATATTTACTTTAAATCGAATACACCGTGACAAACGTTTACAGGTTGATCGTTTGTATAAAAATTTTTATCACGAATTACGGGTAAATGAATATCAATAAATAAATCGCCGTTCGATTTTAGTTACCGATGTGTGCGCGCGTGTTTTAATCAGTTTTTATTTTTTTTATTTCTTTTTTTAAATCTCTTTTACTGTTTACAAAAATATTTATACCCTCGATGATATAAATTTACGTTATATCGGTTGTACAGGCGAGTTTTACCCGTCTAAAACACGCGTTTGCACCTGCGAGGCACGCTGCAGGCTTGATATTCTACACCAGCCAGAGAGGGAAATGCAAATCAATTGGAGTTGGACAGGAGAGCGTGATAATGGAAAAATATTGTGCGCGCATACACGTGCGATGTGTACATTTTAATCACGTGGATGTTTTATTCGCGTTGCCATTTTGCTGCGTTCAATTGGGCGGGCGGAATAAAATCACGCAGGATAAATGAATATCTATGCACAAGCGTACATTATACGTAGATTCACCTTCCCGATGCGCAATCGGTAAACGCGGTAATAGAATATACACTGGTGGTTTTTTCTTTTTTTTTTGGTTTTTTTTTCACTCTGCAACACATAAAAAATGTTGTATACGCGTCCGATTATTTTTTCCTATCAACTTGCTCACGTGTCGAGACACAATTTCCAGAGCAGAAAACATTTTTCAACAACTTTTCTATTCGTTTTACTCACCTCTGACTTTCCTTTCGACACACAATTGGCCACGTTGCTTGGTTCCAGATTCAGAGCGTCTCTCTGTAACAGAAAATCAAAGAATCGTTAACGAACAGCTTCGTCAATGTAAATTGCTTTCGAACAGAACGCGTATTGTTCAAATAAGTGGTCGGGTTAGGAACCGGTTTGTTAGCCGCGTTATACTCAACTTGATCTGTCTGTTTCTACATTATCCAAATTCTGTTCGTAGTTTACCCTATTCGTTCACGAAATTGCGTAAAATAAATTATTCCTACGTTGTTGACTTTTTCCCCGCAGTGCAAATCCTCGTTTTCTGATAAATGAAAATTTCAAACAATTTTCGAACCCTTTGGATGCTGATTCAGTTTTTTCAAGTCTTCTAGGTTTTGAAAAATTAATTTTGTTACTCAAGTTAAAATAACCCAGTTGTTTCCAAATCAAATGTGTGTGATTTGAGCGCGGAGAAAATTCCATAAATTCGATAAATAAATTTTATTTCTTTCTTTGACAAATCGGAACATGATCGGAAGATGATATCACCCGAAACGCATCCCTGAACACAAGAGCAACGATGCTGAAAGTAGCCATCCAATTTCCTTCAGATTCCGTCTGTTTCAAATTTTACCCACGCCTTCAAATGAATCTGATTAATACAAAAATCAATAACCATTAGACTTGAACTTTCGTAGACGCGTCCACTCGATTTCTCTGTTATTTTTTTTTATCGCTCGGACAGCGGATGACTGTCTTTGACTAGCGAAGCGTGATATGCAGGCTCGTCTATGCTCTCCTAGCCCCGGCCAGAGGCGTCTTAGCGCGAGTGGGAAGTACACACTCCATATTTTTCAGCGGTGAAGAGTGCTTGCCGCTCGGCTCGGCTGGCGAGGAGATGAGAGCTCGAAGGTGCGAAGAGGTGCGGGATTTATCAAGGTGGTGGGCTGGGAGAGCGGCAGGACCGCGTTTCCTCACTTCAAACGCAGAGGTGAATAAGGTCAACGACTTACGGCTCGGCTGCGCAAGATGGTTAGGCCAGGAGGTGTATAAGCTGCGAATGCGTTCTCCTCTTCGCTCTTACAAAAACCTAAACGAACCAAGAGAGGAAAGGAGAAGAAGGAGAAGAAGAAGAAGAAGAATAAAACAAGGCGAGTTTAGAAGCGAGCCGAGAAAAGCGCTGTCGGCACCAAATTACCGAATAAAACGAGGCACTCTTCGGCGTCTCGGTGCCATAATTTGCTCTCCGTGAGCCGAGAATAAATGTAACGTGTAATCGACGCGACTCGAGGCACGGCGCGTGTTTTCCTTTATCTTCTTTCGTTATAATTAAGTTCGACGTGTGCGGCGCGGCGTTAATACCGCCGGTGCTTATCATGGAGGTCGAGTGCATACTGGAAAGTAGCGCAGCCCCCTTTTCGCCCGATTCAGTAGAGCCAGCCAGAGCCCCGTTCTCCGCACCTCTTCGCCACGTATAACCCCGTCGTCACCTCGCGGCACTCGAGCACCTCTGCAGGCGCCTACTTCATATTCTGCACACGCCCGTTTCCACCGACCTGCATAGGTTTATCAAAAACTAACGAAGATCGTGTTGATATTAATTCCGATCATAAATTAAACCTGACCCATGCTGTGCTATTTTTATACTTTATTAGTAGGGTTGACCATTCTTGGAAAGTCAGCTGAAGACTTGTTAGAACGGCCGCTCAAATCGTTTCAAGTCATTCGCTTCAACCTCTCAAAGACCGACTGTCGAGTCACTGCAAGGTATACGAAGTTATTCGAAATCGGGTAAAAGAAATTCGTGGTGTTATGCGAAGTTTCTTTCAGATTTTGCAGAATGTATGTGAATTTGAACGAGTTATTTGACATACTTTAGTCACCAGATAGTCACGTATGGTATTCCAAGTACTTCTGGTGAAACTCCCTCATACTCATGAGGTGGTCGCGGTCAGATGAAGTCAATTGAAGTCATTCGAAGTCTTTCGAGTCACCCAAAGTCCGTGTAAAATACTTGTTAAAGCTTCGTAAGGTCATTCGAAGCCTGCAGTGATCTTGAAACTAGGTTCGACATTGCAGACTAGTCGACCTCTTCATTTTCCTGAAGGTTTGAAGTAACCTACGTTTTCTTACTGGGTTCATACGGAAAAAATGAGGTGACCAATTTTTTGTGTAGACTCTCTTCCGAGCCATAATATTCCAAACATCGGTCAACCAGTCACACGTAAATATCAAGACTGATTGAACGTTGCTTATCATATTGCAAGTGAACCACAGAAAAGGTGATACCAAGTTTTCGGTATGCGGTCAAACAGTGTAGGAAAAAGTACATTCGTAGCAAGACCGAATTTAAACGTGAGAGATAGAGTATCTCAAAAGATTTTATTCGTTGACTATTCAGCGAGAAACTAAAATTGGCGTTTATTTATTGTCACACTTGCGATCCAATGCCTCGGTGAAGATAAACATCGGATTACCTCATCGACAAATATATGCACTTCGAAATTTCAACGTAAATTTTTCCGACTGGAATTACCAACGACACGAATTATGCTTCAGGTTTCAATCGATACAAATGTAGCGACGAGAAAAATCTCATCTCCGGTACTAATAGAAGTCGAAAATCAGGAAGCTGCGTCTAACTCTATCCAAGAAACAAATAGGAAAAACAAGTGCATACGAACAAGAATGCCGTTTTATCTCGAGCTGAATCATCTGGACTCAACTACAGCATTCTCACTGTATTAGACCAGGCAGAGCTGCTTCTTCTACTCTTATTGTTAGATGAAA
Organism: Neodiprion pinetum; assembly: GCF_021155775.2. Classification (NCBI taxonomy): domain Eukaryota; kingdom Metazoa; phylum Arthropoda; class Insecta; order Hymenoptera; family Diprionidae; genus Neodiprion; species Neodiprion pinetum. Next base: position 24,503,856 of record NC_060236.1, on the reverse strand, counting down.
TTTAATCAGCGCTTGGTACGCTCCATAGTCGTTCTTTTTTTCTTGTCCAGCGATAATGATCGCCAGGCGGTTGCGGGTACAAGAACACCGTTAAGAGTTACCGAGTAGCGTCGACGAGCGAATGACAACCCCTGATATTTCTCCACGTCATCATCACCTCTGGGAGCTTAATCAAGCCAGCATCTCTACGCTTCGAGCCTTCAGAGCTGAATAGAGATGTCTCAGATCCGGGCAAAAGGAAGGGCGAAGGTGGAAAGGTATAAAGGGAACTTTGTGGGAAAGGGGCGGAGGGACGGGCAGACTCTACGGTGATTACACATGGAGCAGGGCCCCTCTTGTAATCAGTGCGCTTTTTTCTACCGTCAAAGTCTCAGGTGGGTACCTGTGATGCTGGCCCGCAAGCTCACGTTGCGGCTGTCAACTGTTACTTTAGGTTTCGGTTGTCGTCTCATCGTCTCCATTATCCTCGCCACTGGGTTTACGGAGGAGATCGGGGAGGAGCCCTGAAACTTCTTCGGGGTGGGTGTCGAAAAGTAGAGTGGCTGCACAACAGAAGTGTCGGAATGTCGAGTTTTCGGAGAGTCGAAAAAGCAATTCATCAAATTTCGAAACGAAGACAAAAACCGCTCTGCTTCTCGACTCTCGCTCACTTTTTAGATAGTTTTGTTGGTTTCGTGTACGGATAAATATCGGCAGAGGTCAATATTTAATTCTTCCAGGCCTGAATTAACCTTTGACATGAGCATACGTTATAAGGGAGTGAAAAGTTTTGTCTTCTAGGAGTGGCGGCGAGTCGGTTAGGCGCGGCAGGAAGTCATAAACCCCCGTAAATACCATCCACCGAAGTAAACCACTGGAATATTTGACTTCGTCCAAGAGATGCTTTTCACCGTAAAAACTTTATCCCAAACTTCTAAGAGCCGTGATCAATTTATTCACGCTCTGCGTTATAAAAAATTTCATGAATCAAATACGACTCTAGGCACGTAAACGCGTCGCTGAATCCACTTCGCCGGCGATGCCGAGTCTTAGTTACTGGATAAGTCGAAGTTCCTTATCCGTCGCGTATAATGTGCTTGCAATGATTCCGTTACCTTACAGTAGCACGATCATTTTGTCTCATTTCAAGATAAACCGCAGATAGATTTCGACGATCCGATTAGAATGGTAGAAGAACTTTTACTCTAAATCTGCAATTAGTTATAATAGCAAAGAAAAATTGAGTATCTCCTTTTATTATACATATACCAGTTGAAGATCAAAAATAATTATTTAGTATTGCGTTCATGTTGGGTAGCATGGCTAGTAGATTCATGGTCACGTCTTTTGAATATAAGAGAAAAAAGATCATCAGTTTTTGGTACTTGAAAGAAGTCAAAAAATATCTGAATCTGCCACGAGGTCCGTCGGCATTTGTTTTTTTTTTTTTCATTTCCATTTGTTTTGAAGAATGTGGGAGGACGCTTTTCTACTAAACTGATCCACCCATGTTGAACACGGCTATTTTTACGGCAGTGAAGAATCTGTCTGCATAATATCCACTAAACGTTGACTGGCACCGGGGAAAGAGATACAAGTTTGCACACGAGCGGAATATACGTATAAAATCAATGTCATTGTGTCATCCGCGATGGAACGATAGGCCACGCTTTGCGTAGGATATTATCACCCCTCAAGTTGTTTCCCATTCCGTATCTAAGCCTGGAGAAAAAAAAAAGTGCTTTTCACGAAAAGGGCAACGAGGCCAGCTGCGATAAGAAGCCAGGGTGTTTACCGCTTTCGAGGGTGTAACTATTCAGTGGCTGATATAACGTTGGTGCGTTTTAACGAGTGAGGTCGTCGTCTTTGCTTTGGTACCTCGTCAAGGATCGAGATAAAAGAAGGTGGATTAGATTCTTACAAGAGTGTGAAAATCGCGACTGCGTCGCACTGACTAGAAATCGCACCGCACAGCGTGAGGTGGAAATTTAATTCTCGGTACCTAAAAGCGAATAGTGATGATTACCGCAACAGCTCGGGCTGCAGATACCGCCGAGGGCGGTAATGGGTTGGCTTTTAATTACCGGCGAGCCTTCGGTTAGCCGTGGAATTTAATGCTGCCAAGACGGATATCAATCGCCCCTGCTTATTACACCGCTAGTGAGTAGTCGGTCGGACTTATTGGCGGCCAGGAAATTTTTTAAAACTCAAGAGAAGCGAACTGACGAGGGTGAGGGTGGTCCAGGGTACGGGAAATACTTGTATATACCACCACTCGAATCCCTCCACCAGCACTCCGGCTGCCTACCCCATTAATTATTGCCCACTATCGTGGAATCGGGTTTCTCCATTTGCTGGAATAACCGCGGCTACGAATATTGCAAGTGAGATAAACGGTGTTGATCACGGGAGTGTATAATGAAAGCGTCTAGGTGGTAGGGTTGATACGATAAATGATCAGTCATTGGAAATTTCGATACTTTATGCCGCGGGATAGAAAGCGATGATAAGGAAGTGGGATGCTGGAAGTTCGCAGAGTTGAGAATCCTCGCGATGAAAACCACGGAGCGAAACGGTCGTCCCGAAAACTAAAGGGCCGTAAATTCGGGCAACGAGAATTGCGAAGCGTTGGACCCCGGAAACCGAAACTCGCAAACTACTGGACTGATGGACTAGCTACCGAAGTTTTCTCTGCTGGGCCTCTTCCAACGTACCCGACTACGTACCGATGTTCTTAGAAAACACATCCCGCCACTTTCTCGGCCTTCCTCCATTTTGATCCTCTCGTCGTCTCGCTGCTTTATTAAAGAGACTGTAAAGCGTACTCTTGTATTCAAGATACGTTACGAACGTACAGTAGGTAATGCCGGTACACGCCGATTGTCGTTAAGAGAAGAATGAAAAAAAAAAGTGCAGTCAGAGATCAACGTGAGATTTTACTTACCTAGGATAGGAAATTTATAATACCGGGGAATAACTGGTGCAAGTAATTTTCAAATTTTCTCAAATATTTTAGTTTCAGTTTAAGGATGCACAAAATATACAGAATCGAATCAAAATATCATACAACGAAGGTTTAAAAGAGTTCATCGAGTTTAATTCAGGTAGTTGCAACAACATTCCCGTAGAAAAGAGAGATAAAAAACGTGAAAAAATATAAATTTCAACTACATTGGCATAATTGTATTTGTGACTTTGAAGAGATACCGGTATTGAAGTATTTCTATAATGAAAATATCGCATTGTTCGAATGATTCTGATGTATTAAGGTTTATCTTGATCAAAAGTAAATTCTCTACAAATAAACAAACTCATGTTTCCTATTTGACTTCTGAGTTGATCAAATAAACATGATTGGTAAAATCATCGAATGGAATGAACAGTTATCGTATACCTTAATGCGCCTGATTTTTTCACTGTAGAAATGACTCGATAATCGCATCTCTTCAAAGTCGTCAATAATTGTATCGTTACATCTAAAATCGATGATGTTTGAAATTTTTTTCCTGCATTCAAATAGCATTATATCAACTAAATTCAACTCGATTAACTTCAGTCGCAATGTCAAACCTTCGTTGCATCGTATTTCTGCCTTCACAAGTTTATGTCTGTACCATACGTTTGATACATTATTACAAGGAGTGACCAAAAGCCTTTGCAATTGTTTCAGAAAAAAGTGTGAACCAATTGAGCACCTGCGCAATTTCTTGATGACGTTTTTCCTTGAACGGGTAAGCAGCTGATACATTTTTAATCAGTCGAATACCTTTCACTCGATTCCTTCCACATGCTCGTGTACCTCTACTTCTTACGCGTTTCTTTACAGAAATGAGTCGAACGCCTTGAAAGGCGGGGTGTGTCGGCAGTTCTAAAAGAGGTGGGGGTACATTTGGCCGGTAAGAAGGGGAAGAAGATCACACAATTTACGGCGATGAAATATTAAGGAAGGAAAACTGTGCGGATCCCATGGGCACCGACACCCTCTAACCTGGAACCTCGCATCCCGACAGCCGCGGTATTCGTTAAAAATTTATCGAGCAGAGCCACCGCGGCCCTTTTTATCTCATTAAATAGTAACGCAGGACATCGGGCGCCACTCAGATCGACCAGACCGAATCGCCGGGACTCCCCCAACACATCACCCTCCGTGGACCATCTTTTCTTTATCCTCCGTGTGAAGCTGGAGGGAGAGGCGAGCTTGGAGGCGCTTCATCAGCCTGAATATTCATAGGAAATTGATGCACATACGTGGGTTACGGTATAAAAAAAAAAGGGCGGGACGATGTAGACCCCGACGGTCGGTAAGTCATTTTTTTCATAATGGACTGTCAACTCTGATCTCTCGTCGGAATTCAATCTGCAGTCAATATCGATTTCAATCGGATAACGGCGTTTCGGTTCTGCAGGTGATTTACTCCGTATCTCGTCAATTTTATCTCGGTATATATGTTTCTCCCTTTTTTTATTTCGATTTTTCTCTTCTTTCTTTTTTTTTTTTTTTTTATTTTCATTCATTTTTTATCTTCGTATTCATCCCTTCCTTCCGGAGTGTGAACGCGAGTAAGAGCGAGGTGGAGGTGTAATTGAAATTTTTTTTATAACCCCCAGCACCGGGAAAGAGCGAGGGCTTTTTACTTGCGAAAATTTCTTCCTTCCTTCTCGCTACTATTTTATATGTACAGTATAGACGCGTAGCGGAAGCTTGCTCAGACTTTACCAGACTTGGCGGTTACGTTGTGCGCTTTTCAACGTGAGCCCAGAATTTACAATCTCTGTACGAACCGTAGACTAGCCTGGGTGTAAGAAGAAGCGGGACCCGGTCTTGGCAAAAAAATCTATGGCTATTTAAACACTTTTCCCATAAATTAAACGGGTATAGGGGATGTCTACTTCCGTCTTGTTCACACTAAGCACGCTCAGGACCTTTAGGCAGTCCTTGGCCCTCGTTAGCAGAGCTGAAACGACGAGAGAACCCGGGTTAGCAGATGGGGTAGGCGTAATGTGACAATAAGCACGAGTCGCCGGGGTAATTAAAAAGTTAAACCGTAAAGCAGCGAGTAAAGGTGGCAAAGACAAACTAAAGACGGTGGCGCTGCAGCAAGTTTGCCAAACTGACGTAGCACCGGAGGGGGGAGGAACGGAACGGAATTGGAGCGAGAGGAAGCGGATTTTCGACTACACTCCGAGTGTTGACTGTTACTTGTTCTGATAATTGCCCTGTTTAGTTGTCTTCAATTACAAATGTTCTCAGATATACGCCCACCGTCTGGAAACTTGCCGAGCCCCGATCTTTGCCCGAGGATTACACCGACTGCAACCCCCTTCTCTGTCGAAGTGGAACTTTCCTGAACGCTCTCGGAACTTGGAATACAAATTTGTTCTAAAAAACCGTTTGTCTTTCATCGCGAGAACTGGAGAGGTGAGCAAAACGTGGCTCGAATCAGCTCGCTTCCGTACATTGTCAAAGTTAACAGTTACCATGCAACTTACAAGATTTGGCACGCTGCAAGGTAGACAAACGAAATACAAAAACCTCTTCGGAATTCTACGAAAGTCGACTGTTTTATTTATTTTTTTTTCTTTTTTTTCTCTTCTTTTTGCGTGTGTCGAATATATAACATCGTCGCGAGAAATATCCGATTCCACATGAATAGCGCAATTAGGATTGGATTTCTTCGGACTCTGAGAACAGATCCAGATCACCGTTTCTATGAGGGTGCAGGGAACACGAACCTCAAAGGGTCTTTCCACCGAGTGATTTCCTATTCATGTTAGGTGCTGACGCGGTTCTATGGATAACGCATTGTCACGATTAGAATTCGGTATTTAGGAGTCGAGGATTTCTCCGACACAACAAACCTTTGGAACATATTTCCAAACTTGACTCGACTTGTGAAAAATCTTGTGTAACCGGATTGTTTGCATAGCCAGTTGAGGTAGCGGTTTGAACAGCATAGGAAAGTGAAGGAAGAAAAAGAAGGAAGGAACCACAAGCCGGAGTAGCCGTTGAATTATTAAAAACAGTTAAGTATATGGTAAGCCCATTTTCATGTAGGGGTTTGTCGAGGAAGAAGCGCGTCTCGTCAAACTAGAATTTTTCGGAGAGCCATCCTAAATTCATCGCCACCGTAAAACCCGCGCTACAAGTTGCGCCTCGATCTTGTCTGGGTTAGGCAAAGCGGTTCCTCCTCCGTCTTCGCCCCTCTTTCACCCCATGGACCAGCAGCTCGAGGCGGATCTTATCCACCCAGACCACGTATATGCGTACACGATGCAGCGATGCCGCGCGAGTGAGGAATGTATATTTAATATCATCATTCCAGAAAGCAACAGGACCACCACCCCACCTCGCCTTTATATTTCACGTCGCTGTGGGAAGGATTGTTTACCGCGACCTCGTACCGATCGCACCCTTAACTTGCGGGATTCGCTGAGCACATTCCCACATCGATGTGTTCACACCTAAGCGGTGTTCGCTTTTGATTTTTAGTAATGTCAGACCTGGGTCAAAGAACCCGCGTGAACATCCGTTTGTCGAACTGTGGTTAGGTTATCAGGACTCCGAGTGTTCCTTCGATCGATACAAAAGAACCTCGAACTTGGTCTAGGTTAGAATTACAACTTTCAATTTTAGTCAGGGCAGGATAAAAACTTTGAAACCGACTCGGAGCAGGGTGAAGACTTTCAACGCTGCTAAGATCAGGGTAAGGACTCTAGACTTGACTTTCTCTTAACCGAAGGAACGTTTAAGGGTCTGTAACCTAACTCAAATTCGACAAATGGACATTGTTTCTGGAATATTTAGGGCAAGATAACGACCTTGAACTTGATTTAGAGCAGGATAAAGACTTGTATCGCTGCTGAGATAAAGATAAGGACTTTAAACTTGACGCTATGCTGACGAAGCAACGTTCAAAGTCCGTAACCTAACCCGAATCTAGCGATTGGATATTGGTTGTCCATGCGGAGGCTGTCAAATCATCCACCGTACGAAAACTTGGATCCCTTTGACTCAAAAAATCAAATATCAATCAGCACGGTAAATACTTGTCATCGTATACTTAATCCCCGACAAATGATGTGGAACCGCCCATTGAAAAAATACATTTTTATGATCCAACAACCATTTAGCGCACAGTCCGATCTGCTCTAAGGTTTGATGCACGAAGACTCACCTCGAACGAGACTGTACATTAAACTCGCGAGGATTATGGCGCTGCTTTTTGCACCCGGCATCACATCCTTCTTCGGAATTTTTATTTTTACAGTCTCGCGATTCCCGTCAGCCAGCTTCCTCCGATACTTTAACTCAGCCTTGGACGGGCGGCGTTGGGAGTTAGAGTTTCCGTTTAAACATGCATGCGCACATGCAAGTGAGTTGCGAGCGAATGTGCCTGGAAAAGTATACGAGGCAGCTCTGACGCCGGGAAACGTCAGCTTTCACGAAGCTCGCCGGTTAACTTGGACCTGTCCAGTAATCTGTGTACCACACATCCTATACTTTTAGCCGTCAGGTTGCGGTTCGGTATTTTATTAGTACCGACTACGTTATATTCGATTTCTATTCGACTTTTCCCCGGTTCATTCACCCTCGTCTTCCGCAGGATGTTACGACAAAAATTCTCGCAATTCGCTGAAAATTGCAAACCTATTGCTCTGAACAATTCTGTGTAACGTAGGATCGTTCCGTGCCTGAATAGTTTCGTGTTCACTGATTCCATGCAATTTCGCTTGGTCCAATTTATTCACACGAAAACTGAGGTGTATGCAGAATAATTTGAGATTGAATAATCCTATGATATTTGTACGACACAAATTCTTGTGTAGAACCAAAGTATAAAAGGGAAAACCCTTTCTTCTCTTGCTAGGATAATGTAAAATAAAATAAACATTCACGCAATTTTACGATCATTAAACGGAATATTTTTACGAAGAAACATCAAGCATAGAACGTTTCTCAAACATCACAGATACACGAGTATGGTAAAATGGAGAATGGAAACTGAGCTGAAAAATTGTTTACACACAACTGTCTGATATTTCAACAAACAATTCCATAGTCGTTAGCATATAGAACGTTGCTTCTACCCTCGCAGGAAGGCGATCATAACACGTACAACGTTGCTGCTGAGTCACGGGTGGAAAAGAAGGGGGGAAACTCGAAACAGAACTCGAACAAAGTTACGAAACACCATGATAAGTATGAATAGGATATAAGACACCATCAGCGGTCCGCGTATTCATCCCTATTCAAATAACACGTCGCTAATAACAGCTTCGAGTCAGACCATGGGATCGCTATGCATGTATGCAAAGCGAGAAATTGGATCTCGTTGTGGTTATTGTTTATTATTTTTACTACTTCCTTCTTATATATATATATATATATATATATATTTTTTTTTTCTACCCTAGTAGCGATTTTGTTACCGTTTCATTTTCTTCATTTTTCTGCAAAAAAGACAGAAGGTCTCTCGTGCACAGACGAATATAAGGATAGCGACTCACACGATTATGTGACTCGAATTTTACGACTCAAGCTCTCCCCCCTCCTTGGACTAAAATCGAAACCCAATTCCCGAGGGTGTTAATCCCTCGTGGAAAGCGCACGCCTGCGACGTAGAAGGACGGCGAAAGCTCTCCTCGTGCGTGTAATTCCATTTTCCGCAATGTTCGTTATTATCCGAATACTTGGAACTAACAACTTTATTATACGATAATCGCCGAGCTGAGAACAATTTTTTCCCCCTTTATACAACTTGAGGTAAATAATACCGCTTTTGGAATTTCTTGTTAATCTTATCGTTATAACATATTTTCCCTTAATCTTCCATTCCATTTTACATTTCTTTGTATCATTCTCTTTATGATACGATACGCGTGAAAAAAATTCGATGCGGTACGAGTAGGCATAGGTGTTGATGCAAAAAGGGGACACATGTTGCACGCGAAGCTGTCACCCTCATTGAAAAAATGGTATCTAAATAAAGCTCGTAAAATTGGCATCCCCTAGGTACACGGCCGAGCTAGATTTTCCCTAGGGTGCGGGGAATAAAATATAATATACATCCGTGAAGGAAAAAAAGGTACGTATACATCTATACCTACATGTATAACATATTATATATATATATATATATATATATATATGTATGTGTGAAGACGGGGAAAAATAAAAATTCTGCGGCTTATTGTCAATGGGTAACCTATACCTTTGCAACATGTGGGTATGGGGGATACCCTGCGGGACCGGGTGGGTGAAATCAAACACAAAGAAACCCGGTACCAAAGCGCACAAAAGCCGGCCGAAGTAACGATTCGAAAATGCAATTACTTATACTCCGCGGTGCAGGGGCAACGAGCCATTCACCGCTAGAGACTTGCCACGAAAAAAAGTAGCCGAGGAGGTTTCGAGCCTTCGGCATCGGATTCTTCGTTGAAAACTTTTTAGATCTGTCGAACGACTGCCGGGGAGCGATTTAGACGAGAAGGAAATATAAATAAAAGTTTGGGAAGAAGGGGCGAAGGAGCGGAAGATGGAATCGCCAAAGATAGACGCTCGATTCTGATCTTACAAAATTAAATTTTATTTTTTTAATATCCAATCTGACTTTTTTTTTTTTTTGAAATTTTCGGACGAAAAATATGACTTTTCAAAGATTTAAAAAAAACGGTTTATCGACGTTGATAGGAAACACTGATTTCATTGCAAGGAACATGAATGTCACGAGTGGTTGAGGGATGTTTTTTTTTTTTTTTTTTTAAGTCAAATGCACTGCGAAAGTGAAAAAAATCTCGATATCCGAAGTCAGAAAAAAAGTGTCATAATTTTTTATGGTAACTGGTTTGACCTCGACTGGTATGTCTTACTTTTCCCCTTTCGCAAATTTTTACTTCTACGTGATTATACTCCGAAGGGCTAGTTGACTGCTGTGAAATAAAACTGTATCAGCGAAAAAACTCCCTCGAGATATTAGAGAATTCTTTCTTCGGATATACCGCCCTCTCGAATCGCGCATAAACCCTCCTTTCGTTAAGTTCAAAGCGACTAGTATCAGCCAAAAAATATTACATTTCAAAAACCCTGCATTACTCTCAACTGTGTTTCCACTTCGTCAAAGTTAGCCCTGAAAACTGTGCCTGAGATACAAACAACACGTAATTTTTCAGCAATAATTATCATGCCTCAAGATATATCATATGATGATAATGAAATTTGTAAATTGATTCAACGAAGTAATTATTGCCGAATTTTAACCGTCTCTTCCTTTTTTTCAAATCTTTTCATTTTCATTTTCATCAATATTCAAATTGTCACCAGTCCGGTACGGCTAGCGAAAAATTCGATTGAATTTTTATCCGTACGATTGAGGTGCCGACCACGTTCCAGTACCGCACAGACGCTCGCAAATCGGAGGTGAAAAAATTCCCCCGTAGGCACCGTAAAAAAGAACTTGATATGCGGCATACGCGGATGCGTGTACGTTCGTGCACGTCTCCATATCCCACCACCATGTCCACCGACTACACGAACGCGCCATAAACGCGTGTGAATAATATAACGAGTTCGACCCGGGGATTGGCCACGTGTTTCGAAACATTTCTGAATCCAACCCCCGGCACGAAGGTTGACAATGGATCGCTTAGCGCCGTCAGAAAGTGTCAGCTGTCCCTGCGGCGGCAACCATGACCAAGGGGTGGGTTATGATTGACATTTTTATGGGGATGGACCACTCCAGATTTCGGGTCGATAGACTTTTGTCAAGGACTTGAAGAAGGGGGAAAATCACGGCGGGAGGTAAAGGGGAAAAGTGCAATTATTAGCACCGGGATTGTTTTGCAGAAAAATCGTGAACTCATTTTCATTAGACTAGACTTTTCTACCAAGTGTGAGAAATTGAGTGTTTTTCGGTGCGACAATGAGGAGATGAAAATCGTGAAAGTAACTCACCTCGCAGTTTGAGTGACTGATGTTGCTCAGGTTTAATCTGAAGACCTTGTCCCTGAAACATGAGACAAAAGGAAAATAATTATACATGGATATTGTCGAAATGTGAAATTTTTTTTTTTCAAACGAACAATCGCAGGAAATAAATCACAACGAATTTTTATGCGGTTATTTTCACTTTTTCTACGGCTAAAAGTAAATTTGTTATTATTCTAATCGATGTTTTAGATCTTATTTCCGATCTAGCTGCTGTTTTTCAACCGATGTTTGCGGTGAAAATAAAATACGAGGTAGAGTAGCTCGCAAGCTTGAGTTTTCCCCGAAGACGTAGATATTTATTACATAAGTGGTTAAATTTGACTCCGGTCGACGAGGGATATTTCTGGGTGGGGTATAAAACGAATTGATTAATGATCGAGGGCATTGATTTTTTCCCCATGTCTTACACGGAATAACAAAGCCAATTTATGATTAATGGACGCGGTTCTATTACCATTCGGAGTAAACACCCATTTATACGTTGCGAGTTTTCGATCTCCTCAAAGCTTTTTCCTCCGATTACTGCGACTTAACGAGTTGATCGGCTCGCGAATTATTCGCGTTTAACGCAAACAGCGAACGCTTTGAATCTTGACGAGCTTGAAAAAATTCTTATTCCCTTTTTTTCGAGACAGAGGAATTCTCAAAGAAATAATCCAATATCGCCGTGTGTGTAGAAAGAAAGCGGGACTAACGACATTTTTTAGAAGCAATAATTCGAGACCATACTTATGTACATGATCCTTTCAATCAAAAGATATCGCAGATCAAAGAACCCTCCTTGCAAAGAAACGTCGGTCCGCGATCACAGCGGATTTTCACCTTCACCTTGCGACAATCGAACCCTTTGAAGCTTGAGCTTGCTTTCTTTTTTATGTCTCTTATGACTGATAAAGAACCCGTGGGGCAAGATTGCTTCGCGGAAACATGGCAACGAAACAAGGACTTGCAGTCAAAGCCAAAGACAAAGGTCACCGCATCGTTTTGCTTCCAATTAGCACCAAAGATTAAAGGACACGGTGCACTTTTGGCACGTGGCGTGTTTTCGGCTCTTTTAAAATTGACAAATCACAACGGTGATGAAAATGAAAAGAATGTCGTGGTGGTTTTTTTTTTTTTTTTTTTTCATTTTATCATTCATTTTATCGAAAACTTTGTTTTCAATTAGACGAAACTCGCACGATTTGATTTCCAAAATTGATATTCGTATTTTTAGTAAATTGAAAATGTTTTTTTTTTTTTGATTTCATACAGTTGTTCAGTTTAAAATTTATTATGAGCTTTCATTTGTTTTACTAAGGAAATGTTGAATTTTATTATTAAGGAATTGTTTTTTATCATCCCTTGCTTTGCGTTCCTTTGGTACAAAATTGTTCAATTCAATTTAATTAGAATAGAGAAATTTATTGGGGTGAAGAATAACCTCATTCAATTATTGATTTTTAGTATTTAAATAGTCCTAGATTTAAACTGATCGTGAGTCAAATTTTCAACGCTATCCTCACGTAACAACAATATACAATAATACAAAATTCGATACGCTACGTGACACAATTGTTTTACGAAGGGCAATTGATTGGGTGTTGATTGAAGTTGAAAAAAATACTGGGATACATGAAGTTCGTACGCCCACGTATCGTACGTCCCTTTTTATCCGGAAACTGCATTCAAAACTTACAAATGCACCTAATTTTAGAGTCCGAAGTCGAGACGTACGTTGATTACGCGATGGACAGGATATCGATAGTTGAAAACATGTTGTTCGACATCGAGACGGAAGGATTCCGGGGATAATGACCGAGCACGTTACGAAATTACTTATTTCGATATCCTCGATAATTTCAGCAATGTTGCATGACGCAACCTAACGAGAAATTACTTTCAAACTGTTGTTTGCACGGCGTCCCAATCGGAAGCGAAGCGTAGACGCGTGACGAACGGATGTATGAACCTGATTGAAACGTACCCGAATGGGCGTATCATCGACTACGTCTTTTGTAATTTCCGGTCTCCTTGTGTAATTACAAAGCACGTAAACAGTAGTGTAATGGAAAATTACGATGAATTAATTCGACCGTTACTTAGTTATTGACACGATGTGTTGATTTTTACGTTCGACAAACGCGCTTTTTAACCCTCGAAAATCTGACGTGAGATTCGAAAATCTCTCCCAAACTAATTGCAAGCAAACTGAAAATATTTAGTGTTACGTAGTCTTGACATGTTTTAAAGTTGTTTTACTTAAGCTATGAGATAACTTTAAGTTTTCATCGGGTTTTCTTGCGAAACTTTTCATGAGAAAAGTAAAAGGAAAAAATATAATTCAAAATAGCTAATCGCTTCATCGTACAGAGATCGATTTACTTGAGAAAGAAGTAGCTCAAATTCAAATTGGCAGGCATGTTTCTGAAGCTCCTTTACTTCGAATTCAGTCAGCTCTTTTTTTACGAATTCAATTAAATTTCAATTACTTAATTTAAGTTAGATCAATTCGTTTGTTTAAAGTATCATTGCACATTATTCTCATGACTTGAATATTTCGCAACATTTCAAGGAACTTATTGAAAACTCAAGCTTCAATTCAAATAATTTCTATATCTATTCGACCTAATTCAAGATAATTCCTATTTATTTATGTTAATCCTATTAGCGGTTTAATTTATGATGATTCCCGATTATTTTAATCAATTCATGAAACATTGTTATGGTAATTCCTCAAGATTTATTTTCTCCTCGTACCTACTCAAAAATGTTGATTCGGGCGTAAATTCACGGAAAGTTCCACGGATTTCGTAAATCTCCGTAGTGTACGGTTTACGTTCAAATCGCCGTTCGACGTATCTTCGAAAAATCGTATAAACATAACAATTTCAAACTCATGAAAATTCGAAAACAACTTGTCACGATATTATACACTCGGAGAAAAGTTTATTCAAATTCAATAAAATTTTCCAGAATATATTCTATTAAATTCACCAAAATATCCATCCGAATGAACTGAAATTATTTTTTAAAATCAAAATCAAAACATTTTCAAATACACAGAAATTTTTTTCTTCAATTAATCGAAGGTTAGGTTATGTTTGAAAATATTTTATCACTAGGAACAATTTTTCTTCCATTGTGAGACAAAATTTTTCCTTTTGACGATTACTGTGATTTTGACCACTGAAGTGGCAAAGGTAGAAAAAGATGAACGAAAATCTGAAAGCAGGATGAATCGGGGATCTGGCAAGCCATAGTTGAAACAATTTTGATCTTCTCCTCGGCTTTGACGTCCGCTTAATCTATCAGTGATCATCTCCCCAAGAGCATGGGGATTCTGACGCAGGATCGGGGAGGCTGGGGGTATCATTCATCGCCTCTGTCTAGAGGCGCGTGGTTCCGACGGTCCTGCAGAACGACGTCGACGCTCGGCGTCGCTCGGCGTCGCTCAGCGTCGCGTCGGCCGGTGCCATTCAATAGGCCGACCACCCCCTGCGGCCTCCATTATCAACCTTGTAGCATTTTGTTGGCATTTACCAAATTAAGGGGTCGGGGCTTTCTGTACAAAGAAACAAACCGACGGAGGGAGGAAAGGATCAAGGCATATAATACTCTTCGACGGTATATAATAGTAATGACGTCGACGGTAGGCGAAGTGGGCGGAAGAAAAGACGGAAGAAAGCTGAGGGGACGAAGAAGCCACCCTTGTAAAGTACAATCTGTACCAGGCAACGATGCACCAACGCCGTGCAACCTTTGTCTTCTTTCGCGATCGTCGCTTCCATGCGACAAAGGCATCGCCGAGAAATGAATAATAATAATAATGATAATAACAATAATAATATACGATACTCGTGCTGTCAAAAAATTCAACTACCTGCATATAATGTCCCAGCAGGTCCACTTCTTATTTTTTACATTTCTGTTAGTAAATGTGACAAAAATTGTTGTAATTTTAACATTTAAATTGTCACATCGTCATTCAATTTGTACTTTGAACTTTTTTTTTCACTTGGTATTACATTAAGAGATGGTTAAATCGACCCGAAAATTTTAATGGATTTGCTGGAACATTTTTTTTCTAACCGTTTAGGCGCAGAGGTGATAGATTAGATATTGCGCCGGTATAATTCGCGATAATTTTTTTAGACTTTAAATAATATGCGCCAATATTGGATTAGATTCTCTATGTATTTTTTTGTCATTCAATTCATGTACAAATTTATGTCTCCGAGCAGGAATCCACGAGCTGCAGTTCGCCCGTGTAATGAACTTTCGAAGAGGCGTCCCAACGATTTTGACAAGCTTTCTAATAACATCCGGCTGAATTTCGACGGAACCGAAAATGTCATAAAGACAGCCACGGATACATAAAAAAAAACTGCCCTAATCAGAAACCAACTTATCGTTAGCGACGTGACATCGAAATAGAAACGCTAATCAAAACAGCAGAAACATATGTAAATAAGAAAACCGATACGCGGCCACGCAATAAGAACTTTGATGAATAACCGAGGAACCTACGAGACTCGCAAACATCAAGAGAAACTCAAGCAATTCTCCAATTTCCAAATCGCCACCACCATTCGGCATCCTACAAATAACTTCCTCTCAAAGAGTCGGGCCAGCTGTTTCTGATAACGTGCAAGTTCCACCTCGCAAACAAGTTAGAAAAATTGAAAACCAGTCACAAACGCGATGCAAGACGAATATAAAACAAAGCGGCTACGACCCGTTCGCCAAAATAGAAGTCGAACTCAAAGAACGTCAAACGGTAAACAAAGTACAAGAATTAAGGATTTCACTCAATTAACTAAGGGCTGTGCTCAGAAAACTAAAACACCTAGCGCAAGGACCCGGGGTGCAAACAAATTTCACAAAAACGATGTAAAAAAATTTAGACCGTAATTACGCCGGGAAAGGCAATACCATCTGATGAAGACAGAGGTGACAATATCAGCGAGTGCTTTTCGGTACAAGGAGATAATGGTGGTCGAATGAACCCGAATCCCAATCCCAACGGCATCATTAAACTACGCCCATGAGTATTCTTCGGTGAAATCTAGGCGGATTCTACGTAAGACGAGAAAGAGACGAAGTATCAGCATCGGCCGCACCAATTGTAACATTTTCGGCACCATAACGCTGCGAAAAACGCGACGCTGTTCCATACGTCAAATATATTTTAACGAAATGTCCGGAGCAGCGAGAACGACGCGACCAACAACGCCATCTGTCAAAAAGGAAATAAATAAAGTGCTGTATTATGTTAAAAATAAAACGCTTGTAACGTAAATCTACTACTTTTGATTAACCTACAGACATGGGGATGTGTTTCATAGGTGTATTCAGGGTGGTTCGAAAAAGTTCGAGCTTCTAATTTTCTTTTTTTTTTTTTGCACACGCCTTTCGAATGTTTCGAGGTGTAAAACGAATGCAACAGTCGCAAGGAGGACCTCTACAATCAACTTTTAGAGGTCACTGAACGCGTTTGAGGTCTTTTTTTTAGCGATTTTAGCTGTTTTTGCGTTTAAAAAATGATTACTTCTCTAAACAGCACAAATCGAGGTGAATCGAAATTTTTAAATGTCTTCCATATCCCGGCTTACTCGATAGAAAGTATAATTGCGCTAATAAACCGTTGAGTATACAACAGAATAGAAAATTGTGTCGAGTTTTGGCCTGTTTTCGTACTTTACACCATATTTTCAAAAAAATTCTCACGACCTGCGTTTTCAACGGATTTGATTCTTTCCAGTCTAGATTTGTTCGATATGTCTGTGCTTATTAAATAACGCAGTTTTATTGGAAAACAATCGTCTCGTAAGCTAAAGTTACAATAAGTAGGAAATACCCTATCGGAGAAAAAGGATAACTCAGATGACGTAACCAAAGTTTTTAACTAATGAAAACGACAAAAGAATTGTAAAATATTATGTTCATCATGAATTCTTTATTCCGAAAAATTCGGAGCTATTCAGTGAATTCAGTGAAACATGTACAAAACCGATGTTTGTGTTTTACCACGGCTCGTTTCATGGCTTGGCTACCTACAGTTATTTTCTTTATTTTCTCGCGAATCATGCCAGTATCGATAGTGTGAAAGCAATGCTGATTCTTGACAGCGAAGATGCATTTGGTTACAAAAATACTTACATGGCACCGACGTAAAGAGCGTCCTTTTTACTATCCAGATACAGTGTTCTGTAGTACAACATCCCGCAGCTGAACTCTCGCACGTGTTCTGCAAAGAGAGAAAACAGAAAAATGCTTTCATCAATAATTAAGATCCATCAATCATATTGCTGTATAATGTAGACAGTGATAAAACGATCTTGTTAATTAAACTGATCCAGTTATTCAACTATTTCATATTCTGTAAAGTGATTGCCAATATTCGTTACATGATAGTATTCCATTACGTGCATGAGTAATGTGGTTTTAGCTATTTTAGAAAATTGCGTTGCAATCGACTGTGTGTTCATTCCGTTCCATTGAAGAATCACTGGTTCGTGTAATTAACAAATTGTAATACAATACAAATTGTAGTGTATACCATTCCCAATGTATCCTGAAAATCGAACTTCGACCCTTGTGCTTTTTAACTCTTGTGTATATTAAAAGTCATTGCGTAGAATCGGAGATATCGATTTAAGTGACTTGAAAAAATTCTGGGATACTCTTTGACTATGAAAAAAAAAATCAGCAAATAAAAAAATACTGGAAAATGGATCTTCTACTAAAAAAATCATGCCTCACACAAATTTCAATATTTTGAGCTGAAAATTAACTGAGTAACTCTCAAGGCACGTATGTTTAAGAAAAAAGCATGAAGATACCGTGCGATGAAAATTGCGTATTATTTGAGTGAGTGAGGTTGAATTTTTGAAACACGAATGAATTAACGATTTTAACGATATTTCATTATTCAGCTTGAATCGAATCGGTAAACATGCCGTGAGGTAATTTTAACCCTTGTGTGCAGCGTAAGTTTTAATCACGAAGTCGATAAAATTTCGTTGGCTTACTGACTGAAACTGGAAAGAGAAAAAAATTTTTGAATCGCTGTGCAGAGTTTGAATCTCAGCTGATCTCTTCAACACGTTGTGAACATATTACGAAGATAAAAGACAGAGAGAGAGGGTTCAATTTCGGTAGCTACTACGCATCCAGTTTGTATCTACAGCTCTCGCTGAGCCGCCGATGCGATGTAAAATTTACCATTGTTCGCGATCTGTTAGTTTGGAGTGGTACGAGTCTCTCTGTATATCAACGAAGACCGGGGGTTGCTGCTTTCATATGTTAAGCAGATCAGTGTCGAGGGTGAAGTTCGCGGTGCAGGAGGCGCGGAGCATTGGCCGAGCTTTTTGCGGTAGAAGGAATATGGAATGGAAAGCGAAGAAAAGTTGAAAAAATAGAAGAAGAAGAAGAAGAAGAAAAAAAAAAAATACATCCAAGCCCCCTCGAGGAGTTTCGCGAGGATATGATTAAAAAAGAAGAAGGAAAATAAGAAAATCAGAAACACGGTCGACTTTTTCTCGCATAATATGCAACCAGCTACACTCTAAGGTAGTTTCTAACTCGATTTATATTTCCCTGGCTATATTTCACCCTCTCGCGACTCATATCACCCGGATAGATCAGCGGAGGCGTTCCGCGTCCGTGATATAGCCGAAAAAAGTTTACCAGAGATAAATGAAGCTGTTAGCCAGATTTAAGCAAATCTCGACGCGGCTCCTCAGTTTCCTTGCGCTTCATCATCTCGCTTTATCATACCTTACCTCTGTATTTCTTCATTTTTTTTTTTTTGTACATGATATACTTGCTTTGTTATTAATCGTGACTCTTGATTTGGGGGAAAAATCAAGATGCGTAAAAGTTCAATTCGTTGGTTTATTTTCAATCAGTTATGTATCTAAGTCCTTTCATCTTTCTATTATTTTGATTTTTGCGTATACGTAGCGTAGAAATCTTACTTGTAAATGAATATTGAATAGTCAGAATAGTGCAGAAATTGAGTTCAAAACACCTTCAATATTTGAGATTTCACGTCGAACGGTTCATTTTAATACATTCGTTTTTAGGCGCGGTAAAGTACGATTGTAATAACTTTACGTAATGCAAGTGTTTATTCAATAAATTCTTACTTTGTGTTATGCGTATGTTGAAAATATTTTTATTTTATTTGACGGGACCACTTGACGATGCAAATTTTCGTCCGGAGAATAGATATTTCAGAATGCTACTATAGGCTACAAAAATTAGTGAAAAAGTCACGTCGTGTATTGGAAGTGATTTTTAGCGAGCCATTCTTTGCGGATACACTAGTCGATAATTGCAAGTGTTAAGAATGGTGAATCGGTTCATTGAAAACGACTCAAACACCGCAAAATGTCGAAAAGTGGTACAACAGCATCAATTGTTGTAAAAACGAATATCGAAACTTTGTCGAAGCGGGTTAAATAATTTTTCAGGAATCCACGCAAAGCTCTGACGTAAGAATAAAACATAATATTACACAACGTCGAATCGCGGCTGAGCAAGAATCCGAAATGAAAAGTACCAGCAAATAAAAACAACGAGTGGATGTTTTGGTTCATTTAACGTTGAAACGAATTCAATATCCGAGGTATTTCCCTCCCGGGATGCATCGGGGATTGATTCGATCATAGATTACGAACACCGATGGCGGGAGCTTGCAGCAAGACTCATTCGAGTTTTGTCGAGTCATCAGAACCCGTAACGCGGTATCATTTCGAAGTTTGCTCCTCTCCGGCGAGTCTCCCAGGCGTCTAGATTCGCTGGCCGCATTGTTATCTCTCCGCTTTTATCGCCTGGAGGGGCAACAAATTTTACTTCATTTCCGGTGCGGAACCGCCGCGGCGCGGTCCATGCCGGGAAACTTCGGGTCGGGAGATCAGTGCAGATAGGTGCGTGCCGGGGTCGTCAGACCAGACAACGACACCGAGGTTTCAATGCTCGCCTCCCGGCCAACCCCCGACATTTTTATGGTCGACGCGGAGCAAGGCTGGTGGTTTTCCAAAAAGTTTTTCGACGGCGAAGCGGATTCCACTAACATTATTTATCGTCTTGAACAAAACACGCCGAGCGGTTTATGCCCGGAATTACTAGCCGTATGCAATGAGAGAAATTTTTACTTCCGGTTACCGCTCAGTCCTTAACTATTTTCATATTTTACCACAATCGAAAAATATAGTTCTAGGTAGAAAATGAAAATTAGTTTTCTAGCTGTTACCGGAAAGTCTGGTATCCGTTGCTATTCTTTCTCGTTACGATCACTGTTGCTATATTTTCTTGCAACTGTTGCGAAAATTTAATGCTCGTGCAACGATAAATTGACGTTAAAGCCTTGTTTAACTAAAAAAGTAGAGTAAACCGAACAAACTGATTTTGCGTTGCAATAACCAAAAAAGGATCGGCGATAGCGCAAAATGGTTACGCGAACCTCGTTTTTCGTAATTCCAACGATATTCAAACAGTTTTTTTAACGATACCTGTTTTACTCAATTTTTCTAGTTACTATAACAAATGAAATTTTTCTCAGTGTGGGAGTCGGCGAGCAGAGTGGCTTACATTGCGGAGTGTAACATTTGATAGACGAGTCGTAGTATGGAATTTGCAAAGGTGCGAAATTCTGTGAAATAGAATTTAGAACATTGAGAAATTCGGAATACAGAGCGGGCGATAAAAAAAAAAAAAAAAAACGGAAATGATTTGAAATACGAATAAAATCCGAACGAGTCGACCGATTTCTGAAAACTTTACTTTGCTTGAAACTAGATGATTGAATCGAAATTTCATGTCGCGTTGAAAGATCTGAACAATTTTCAATCGCTGCCGAGATAAACGTTCTTGAAAATCGATTTTTGAAAACGTCACTGAGAGACTGAAAAAAATTAATATTAGTAAAGTTGTTGAGGAAATTTTTTCTGCTCAAAAAACTGGAAAGTTTGAACTCCAAAGTCAGATAGGTGCGAAGATCCACGAATGCGCTTATGAAAGATCGAGATAAAAATTGTCGGTGCAATTCAGATCGTCAAAATAAAAAATTCCGTTTCAATTTCAACGCTGCAGGATCGTAATGATCCTGGGTTGATATGATCGTAGAAAATTGACAGTCGGCCAGGAACAGACATGTGAATATATATGGGAAGCAACGTATTTTAAAAAAAATCTGTAGAGAGAAACGGAGTGTTTTGGCGTAAGCCATTCAATGGGAAAATAAAATTTATAAAATTTTCAGCTCCCTAAATCCAATTTAATATCTCTATTGTTCTCAGTCCATAATCCGGTTCCCATTGTTTCGCGATTTCGATTCGCTGTTTCACGAATCCCCGTGACACATGGCATACTTATGCGTATTCCATATCCGCGAAATCTTCGAGTTTTTTTTTTTTTTTTTCTCTTTCTTTTTGCAGCCTATAACCGGCGTCTGAAAGAGCTCTGATCCTGGCTAATCTCCATCCATTACGACGCCATTAACATATTCATGGTGTCCCGTTGGAGATTCCGCATTTATAACCGACATGAGAGAGAAACTGAAGCTAGTCGAACGGACGGAAACGAATGAATAAACGTACTGACGTTTAATTTGCAAAAAAAAAAAAAAATTAGACGGAAAAATGAATAACGAAAGACTGGAAAAATCGATGCCTTACTCCCAGGGCGAGTAAGCAAGTTGGAAAAGTTTACCGGCTGGTTTTTGTTCAATCTGTTTTTAACAAACTGCCAAAGTTTTGGCACCGTTACACCGCGGTTCCTGACAAATACCTCAAGATATTACGAATGGCCCTCGATGAATTGATATTATATTTAATTTCGTAATATTTCTGCTATTTTCGACGATAAATTCCCGACGCGAAACAACCAGAGTGAAATTAAAGAGATACGGCCAAATTTTACCGTACAAGTCAACAGGAACTGAGGACAGTTGAAAAATGCTGTTACTGACTCGACGAAAAATTCAAACTGTCGAAAAAAATTCAGCCCGATCAATTTCCCCATTTTTTCCTACAACAATACCAAATACATCCAGGATATAAATTAAATTATCGTAGACTGTTTATACTTTACAGACGAAAGAATATCGCATGAACTTCTTCTAGGTACTGATAACAGTGTTACGTCCCAGTTGAAGTATGTTTCTCGTTTTGGAAAGCTCTGGTGAAAAACTGATTATAGAATTCGGTGCTTTTGTAGAAGAGGTGGTAAAAGACACTTCAATTAAACGTATTGAAGAAAACAAAAAAAATAGAACAGAAAAGAAAAGTGCTAGAAAAGCTTACATCATTTATAAGTATAAGCTATCAGAACAAGGTAAAATAAAATAATCGTCATATCCGTAAAACGAAATAAACCTTTATATATTTTTTTCTTCTTTGTCTTCCATGCTGTTTTTCCACTGTGTATAACCAGAAGGATCACATAAAACTAATGAAACATGTATTATTAAGTAAAACGAAACACTTTTGTATCATTCCGTATGACTGAATGTAAAGCAATAAACTTGACTCCCGCTACAGCTACATTAAATTATAGCCTACAGTGCTGTATCGTATTTTCTATAATTCTTTTCACATTGTAAAAAAAAAAAAAATAAATAAAATCATGTGTTTCTCTGTACCTCAAAAAACCGTGGAAAGAGTATAAAACCAAATGTGTTCGGTAGAAATAAAATTTGCTGAGGAAAGGGTAAAAAGTAAAGCGTGGAATAATTCGCATTTTTTTCGCTTCTTTTTTATTTCTTTTTTTCTTTGTACTTCGAAGATGAATGTGACGCGAGCGTAGCGACCGAGGAGGCTACACGTGTGTGGCGTTGCCAATTTAATTCGCAGTCGCAATTGAATAACACGGTGGCTCCACCCCTTCGTAATGTTTCGCTTCACCCTTGCAGTACGGCGGGCGCTTAGCTCGGCGGGAGATTAGGTCAGCGGGGGATTTTTGGGTGCGTTTTTTTTTCATCGTTCCTTTTTTTTTTTTTTTTTTTTTTTTACGTTACCCGTCCGCCTCTGCGGCCCGCTGCCTCGAAATACCCGGCATATGGTCGACGAAGATTACAAGGATTCAACGCGCCCGCACCGGCCTGCGGAACTTTCTATCCACATAACCGTGTCCAATTCCGTACCATATTATTATTTTAATCTTTTAAGCCCTATGCGTCATCGCTCGATATGTTTTATCGGGTAGCCTGCACGGCTAGAGCGACGCGGATCGCAGCCAGCTCTCATAATTCCTTCGCGATTTGCGTTTCTTTGATGACTCCTCGCCCCCGTTTGTCTTAGTTAGATGAGATTAAAGGGACTGGGGTGGCTATAATTATAATAAGTCTTGAAGTACCCTAGAGTCATAAAATTTCCGGAACAGATTAACAGATTTTTCGTCCTGTCAAAAGAAAAATACCTAACTGATGAGAAATGGTTGAGATTTTTATTTTTCAATCAACAAAAATTCACTCAACTGACCATAATCGTTTGCAATATCAAGTATTAGGAAATAATTCTTGCAATTTTCTGAGACAAAATTTTCCTTCTTCGGGACAAAAGACTCGTTGCTATTCAGCGATCGAATATATCAACGTTGACTGTTAAAAAATAATCTCAGAATCCCAAGGTTTCCATGTAAAAATTTTTCCATTTTCATGGTTGAAATGGTTGCTTTCAATTCAAAGTGGAATCTGATGGTGTTATAAATGTTAAATTTTATGATTCTTGGCCGACGAAGTTAATTGAGAATTTCGCATCGGTTAAAAGTTTTCTTTGAGCAAATTGCAATCGTATTTTTCAGGCATCGTGAGACTTCGCATAAAAAACTACAGTGCGCAAGAATTATAAAATTCAAAATCCTCAGAAAATAACAATTTGTTGACGAGAATGTTCATCCGGTACGAAAGATAAAAATAAAATAAACAACAGAGAGGAAAATACATTTATATGCAAAATCTATGATTATGGAGGAGGTTCCTTTTGAAGAACAGATGTTGATCAGGTGGTGCAGGCTCGTTGAATAAATCGAATCAAAGCATAGGCCGCAACAGGAATATCAATTGGAGTTGTGTGTGATTTTTTTTTTTTTTCAAATTCATTCTTTTTGTTTGTCGAATTAGGAGGCCTGGCGCTGAGGGGCGTCTCGTTGTATGGATCTTGGTATTGCGCCCTTATCGAATCGTATCATTTTTGCTGATTTTACCGATCAAATAAGCAATCTACGTGTTTATTCCACATGCAATTCCGGGCTCATTTGTGTAAAGCATGTAGTGAATGAAATATTCTCTTTTTTTGAAACTCATTTTGAATGCTAAATACATATTTCTAAATCAGTTTTGTCTTACGCCAATTTCACACAAAACATAGGATTTTTCATGCAGCAAAACTTTCGACTGGAGTTAGTAGCTAGATTCTATAGAAAAACTTCCACATTTTTACGATAACGGGTCAAACAGTTTGTCCCTTAATCAGTAAAGCAAACATGTTTATAGACGCTATCGGCATTAGGTAAGAAAAAAACAACTTTGTAAGGATCTGAAAATTATCTGGAATTCTTAATTAGTTTAATTCTTTCAGATTAATCGTGTAAATTTCACAGTACCACGTCATTTCGTTGAACTTCTTACCGTCTTATCTGCAAAATTGCGAAAGATACGCTAGTCAAAAGAGTCTTTAAGACATCTGCAGCATCGCTCCAACGATACAAAAACTTTTCTCACATTTTTAACAGCGTCCCAAACTTCAATAACCCCGAAGGAAATTGAATGCCGAATAATCAGCCAGGCAGTGGATGAGAAATGAGGCAAGGATTGAGCTTGGTGAAAAGAAAAAAAAAAAAAATAAAATAAAATAAAATAACACGATAAAAGCACGCCTACGCATCTTGTCGCAGAAAAGCGGATGAGTGAGTACATTGTCATCTTGTTTCGGTGGATCAGCAGCCGATATCGAGGTACAACGTGTCCGCCGTGTTGTAGCCGGTTCGTCGACATCTATACGTATTTTATTCGCCCCTCTTGTGACCCAAGAAAGCCTTCTGATTCCCTCTCGCCTCTTCCTTCTCCTCCGTTTCTCTCTCTACCCTTAGATTGTCGAGCCCTCCGATTCCTCTCCGTTTCTCACACACGCATAGATCTTCGTCATCGCGCAGTTTCACACGCGCGTGTCGTGGAGATGGATAAAACGTATTAGGTTCTGTTTCACCGTCCGTATCCCTGGATATTCCCACGGTTATCTCGACGATAGTGAATTGTTAGAACACGTTCATCCAATAACGGTGACAATTTTACAGAAAAGTAGAACGTTTGCCTCGTCCTCTCACCGACACGGTATTTCCATAGTAGTTACGTTGAGGTACCCATTTTTCAACCGTTTCATACTGTCGCGGTTTTATACCTACTTCATTACTACCATCTTGGACGCGCGATGCTAGTTCACACAATTTGGAATAAGTTGCTGGAGCGGCTTCTGCGGTTTCAAAATGCACGGCGCCGTTTTCGTTTCGATTACTTTTGAGCCTCGTTTCTTACTTCACTGCTGATTTACCGATCCACAAACAGTCATACACGCAATACTGACAAATTTTGTGAAACATTTTCATCCGTATAAATACAGTAAAAAATTTCTCAAAAATCGTTACCAAATATCCACCTCTCTTCTTCTCCGTGTACATTGAACTCGTTCAACTATACTTATACGTATGTATGTATAACTTAGGGATGTACCTGGATGTATAGCACAAAATATTAGCATGGTATAATAAGAGAGAGAGAGAGAGAGAGAGAGGAGGGACAAAGAATCGGGAGGTCGCGGAAGGGAGTTGAATAAACGGATCAAGAGAGGGATGAGGAGTGGAGAATGAGGTTGGATGTAGGGGTGGAAACGGCGAGGGGTTGCAGCGGTTCGAGCTCGGCGTACCGCCGCGTCACTCCCCTCTCATTAATCAACTCTCGCGAGCAGGAATTCGATTATTGGATATTTTAATCAGGATAATAGGCTACGCTCCGCGCGATACGTCGGGGTAATAAGCAACACCTTTCCACAAGCTGTCCCCTTTGTCCTGCACGCGTCCCTCCGACAACCATCTTCCTATCCTCCCTCGTCTCCGATCAGTGTCCTCGTCTCGGGTATACAGACGTACGTATACGAGTGACGTGTCTGCACGCCATGAACGTTGGTAGGTTGGTACCTACACTTAAGATTGGTCATAAACGCTTGTCCTA
This sequence comes from Neodiprion pinetum, assembly GCF_021155775.2. Classification (NCBI taxonomy): domain Eukaryota; kingdom Metazoa; phylum Arthropoda; class Insecta; order Hymenoptera; family Diprionidae; genus Neodiprion; species Neodiprion pinetum. Next base: position 24,477,679 of record NC_060236.1, on the reverse strand, counting down.
TAACCTGAGAACTATAGACGTCTCTTATCGATTCCAGCCTCGGTTAATTGGACTCAAACCTTGTGGACGGGAGTGTTGGACTGTTTTTTTTTTTTTTTCTTTTACCGACAACAAAAGCCACTGACCTTTCACCATCTCCTGGCCGGGAGGTCAGCTGACGTCAACGATTCATGCATTATTACCTGCATTATTGCAGGTACCATCTACACTCTGTGTTAGTCAATTTACCCAGAGCTTTACATCGTTATAAATTCTGCGTTATGTAGACGGAAAATTGATAGCAATAAGCCCGACTGTTTATGTCACAAACCCAACACTGTTCAATGAATGGAAGCAATTGCAAATCGAACGTTTTGGAATGATCGCTTGGAAAAAATATACTGAGCATTCATCAGGGACCTATTGTTAAACAGAACCATCAATCAAACTGTAGATTTCAACTCTATGGAGGGATTAAATTGAACATTCATGAACTGTGATAGTCAGTGGATGAGGGAAACATACCATATTTGGCTATGTTAAGTTACTTTATGTGGTTACATCAATTAAATAAGTTACGCTTCGTACTGTTCACGTTTTCGTAACCGATAAAGTAATTAACAAGAGTTATAGTAAGGACCAGAATAAATGAAAAAATGTTGATGAGTTTGTCAAAAGACGGTGCCTCGACCGAACGAATCGTTAATCATTATAAAAATTCATTAAAAATAATAACGTAATGTAATAAAAGTGCTTTTGTATCGGAGACACGTAAGGCTAATTTATCCAGGAATGACCCATCAGCTTTTCAGCGATCGTTGGTGAAAATTTCAACCCGGTGATTCGCCCGCGCGAAGGAATTTCCTTTTTTTGTCAAAAGTATGCATGTAATAACGGAGGGGTCCGTGATAGGCCTGGCGGAAACAAAAAAATTAGCGAAGCTCAACTCGTACTGAAGCAGCGTCGTGCGGGTCTGGCGTGCATGAATAATGCCCGAAATAAACGGTGTTATCTTTTCGTTCCACCCGTATAGGTTTCCGTCGGGAAGCAAGGGTGGCGGGGGTCTCGAGGCTCCCTTGATCCCTGGATCTCTCTACCGGTGGTACGACGACGGGGCTGGAACCGGAAGCGTCGGAAGGAACGCGTCACCACGTCCCACAGCTCACGGAGATACGGCGAATCGAGCACCCGGCGAATCCAGTGGTCCCCACCCTCCCGACTACGTGGCGCGTCGCATCCCCGAAGACACGACCGCCGCAATTTCCCGGCCGCGGACGTGCTTTTATCGGCCACCCTGCCGACGACCCTCTCACTCTCTTTTCACGAACAGGTGTGGGTCTGGTTTCTCCTCCTCGGAGCATGGTAGTGGTGGTGGTGGTGGTGGGATGTAATCAAGATGGCGAAGGGTTTTCGGTGTGCATTGTACGAGGGAATCGGGCGAGGCGAGGCGAGGCGAGGTCCGCGATCGGATCAGAGGAGGCGCGTTTATCATCGTCGAGGAATCTACTGCAGGGGTGTAATCAGACCGGCACTGGCACCCCTCCTTGCTAATAACGAGTTACAACCCTTCCGACGTCGGGGCGACGGGCGTGGTGGGAGTAATTGCCTACATAATCACACACGTTGCACAAACCGGCTTCACCACACGCCCCGCTACCTCTCCTTCTTTCAACCCCCGACTGTCCGCGCGCGATTCGTATTATATCAGCGGAGGGTGCGGCAGCGTACCGGGTTCCCGATATTTCGAGCCGCGCGAACGTTCGGAGCGAAAGCGATCTTCGCGGTAGGGAGAAAAAATTGAAGGGAAAGGAAAAAGGGAGATGAGTGGCTGGTTATTGAATTGTCCAAATGAGCTCTCGGGATATTGGAGCATTGAAACAAGCCCCGCAACGGTACCCTTAAACTTGTCAATGATTTTCCAATTTCACAATCTCCGATACACAACGTCTTTGTGACCTAAGAGTTACGACAAGAGAGGCTCATCATTAACCAGCTGAAGAATTATACTGGTATGGAATTATTGGACTGTGTTTTAAAACACTTTGGGCGCAGGTCAACGCTTTCAGGTGTTAATTACACAATCTGACGAGCGAATCAATTTTTGCGCAAGCTTGAATACGGAAGAGTTACAAGTTCACAATTGGACTGTATAGATGTATATTACTTCAAATCATATTCCGAGCTTCAAACCTAATAAAAATTAATGCATACGTAAGTTTAATCCAAAGTATGTTGACAGAAATGAGCCCAATTTCTGTGATCATTAAGCTCACGAATGTTCGTTCAATAATGCTGATAAACATGTGTCAGCGGAAATATTGATCAAGTACTTACATGATTTTCCCAAAGTTAACAATCAAAAGCGTCTTTATCGTTGGAGTCCTCAGTCTACAGTACTTAGTAACAACTTCCAAGAACAAGAATATCAGTTGGCGTCATAAAACGACTGCTGGATATACAAGGTTCCACAAAACCCATCATTTTCTTGGGCACCGTCATTTTTGAGATTATGCAAACTTCGGGACAGAGATATTGCATCGTTTCGTCGAAATATTCTCTAGAACACTAACAGTGGACCATGCCATCCAAGTTCCACTACAAGTACCGTTACAGTACGAAAATTTCTGTCATCCGATGGGCAGGACGAGAATGTTTCTTTCCTCATCGATAGTGTACTCAGCAATTTATGTGTCCGTATAGTGCAACGTGATTATCGGGCATCGTCATTAGTCTTCATATCATATGTCCGCACATTGTGTAGTGGGTACATTACAGTTTTGATCCCAACCATAGCGGTAGTTCAAAGTAAGACTTTCACCATCCGAAAACCTGATATCTACTTTGATGAAGGCGTGGTTGCGCGAGGGAGGAAAACTGGAACACAAAGAGAGTCCGATTTCCATGCCGCGAGTCTCTGGGGTCCCGTGGAACCAGCCAACGGACAACTCCTAGAGGAGATCGCTGGTTCCCTAGTTGCGTGCGTGTGTAAGCAGATTGCAGGCATAGAAGGGTAATCAAACATTGGATAATTGTAATCCCTTTATGATCGGATGCGAACCCTGCGCTGCAACGAGTACTTGGGATTGTTGGGGCTGTGATACACTGTGCCGACGTTACCACGTGCACACAAGTCAGGACTCGTAGCTGCGCAACGGACGTGCGTGAGTGGTGCTCAGGATCGCCCTGGGCTACAGGGTCGGCTTGATTGACAGGGATGCCGGATAGGGAATACGCATACAGACGCATCAACAGTTTGCTAATGAAACATCAGTATGCAAACGCCCGATGCGTTCCAGCAATAATTGCGAGCTACTCCGGATACCGATATATTTACTCTTTTGAGGTAGGCATGGCCAGCAATTAGACCAGCTGCTTACCTGTCGTATAAGTATGTTCTCCGACATGCCCGACACTAAATGCTATGTCTTTTGTGTTCACTTTATTCCACGTTATAAAAAAAGTAGATCTAGGACAACATCACTGTTTTCTTGAAAAAATACTGAAAATTGAACTACTTTTAATTAATGCTCATTGGGGATGAACACGATCTCTTTTAGCACGATTGACGAAGAGTTAGAAACCTTTCAAAGGACTTTCATATAGTCATATTATGACGTAAGTTATTAAGCCCTATAGATTTCAAACGCCGAGGTAGATTATCAATGATTCACCTCTTTGGTGTGAAGCTACTGTTTTCGTTCCATACTTTGAGATATTGGAAATTGAAAATTGTCTCCAATTTCTGCGCGTTCGGAACGTGAAGGTTGAGCTGATCAAGAACAATTATGAGAATTAACGGGTCATCTCTAATATCTTGTAAGCCAAGGTAATCCGATGTAACTGGACAGTCTTATCTGTGCACCATCTGCACACGAAGGTGTGCATTCCAATTTCTGCATTCGGAGGTTTCAGTCCGTTTTAAGTTTAAGGATTTCTGTTTGATTGCCTATGCCGTTAGTTGCAACGTCATGAAGTTTGCTTCAGAAATAAAAATACTGATCAGCGGGGAGAGTATATATAAGTATATATTAGCATGATAACATTGACTTTCAGCCTGGCGCGTTTCATGAATTCTCTTAGGCGTTTTCTCGTCGGCGTGCAATATAACGCTCGTTGAGTCCGTGAAGCAGTCGCTTCCGGAATTATTATCACTATTATCATATATATTGGGCAAAGCCTGCAGGGCGCGTTAACACATTTGATTTAGCGCTAATATATAACCATTATTGTACCAACCGACCGACCGCGTATGCCCGGCTACGGTACGATTGCACGAGGGCGAGGAGAAGGGTCCGGAGAACCGGGAAAAGGGGACCCTGGTCCGTCCCGAGGGAGAGAAAATAGAATCGACGACGTAGTTTCCATTATTGCAGCGATATAGATGAACCCGAAGGATCCCAAACCTGACGGGTTGATTGTGGGACACGATTATAATTCGTGGTGGGCAAAATTGCTTCCAGGGCAGATGAAAATTATTCGTTCTCGTTGAGTTTATCGAGTTGTCAAGGGGCCTTTACGTATCTCTCCGGATATTTCAGCTGTCAACGGAGCCTTACGTTACAATTCGATGAACATTGAAGCTGGGTGAAACATGTCGGCAAGACTTCGAACGAAATTAACGATGCTTCAAACATGAAATTCGTAAGGGGTAAGCCTGCATTCTGCAACGTGGTTTTCACTTGATTTCAAAGATTCAAGTTGCTTTAGCCAACTTCGAATGAATTCTGGGTGGTTTTCATCAACTGACTCTAAGTATGACTAACCTTACGAACTTTTCTCTCCCACATCTTGATCAGGTCATTGCTATGTGTCAACTGCAGTGACTTACTGATAACAGTGGCTAACGAATAACATCCGTATCACGACCCAAGAATATTTCCCGCTCAAAAATTTCCAAGTTATGAATAATTTCAGTAATGATAAGGGTGTAACTGACTCAGCCGTCAAAACACGGTGATCCGTGGTTAGGAGGGTGTCTACAGGTTTTAAAGTCGTCGAATGGGAGAAGAGAAGTTGGTTTCACCACGGCAGGTGAAACGTTCTCGACCTTGTCAAAACCACGAATAGCCAAACCACAAGTGGTGTAGAGAGCACATGGTCAAGAGACAGTATGTGGCTGCCACATATCTGCGGTGCAACCCCAACCGGTGCCTCGGTCCGAGCCACCAACGCTTATGCTGACGCCAACGCAACGTCGCGACGCTGCACCGCGTGGGGCAGTCTGCGGGCTGTTTGCGGCGAATACAAATGGCCGCTACTACCACTCTGCACAAATGACTCCCTACCCGGAGTCTCATCGTTCTCTGGCAGTACTTGAACTACACTTTTTGCTTTCCCAAGTTGTGTATATCTCTGTTCCAAATACGGTCAGCGACAATTGGAAAAACGTTTCATAGATGTTAGAGTCTCACGATTTTTCATTTTAGAATGGGACACTATAGGCTATATCGAAGTTGATAGATGCGACGTTCTTTTGGTACTGTAGTGACTGTCAATCCACCAGTGAACAGTGAAAAAAACATTCCCTGACTCTCGAGGCCAAACTTTCACCAACTTTTCTATTCGCTAACATTAAAACTTGACATACTGAAATGAATTGAACGTTGTAATTATGAATACATTTAAGATCGAAATGGTGAGAAAAGTATCAAGACTGACTTATCTATTTCAAAATACACGAGCACTTCCACAATTTCATACTGTACCTACATCTCGTATCAACTGAGTATTTTGTATTTATGACTGAGAAAATTGAGTGGTCGAGTTGTTTAAGTGCCTGGTTCATGTGTAGCATGACGTCCATGTGCGTATTACGTACGTACACGGTGTGTACCCGAGATTGACCGTGGTAGTTCTAATCCGGTACAACGATGTGTGCAAACCTATGTATACACGAGAATATCGTCCGTAGAAGAAAAACGAGAAATATGTCGTTTCCCCGGACGTTACCCGGACGCGGATTCCCAGCAAAGCTGTACGGTGAGCGCATGTGAGGGTAACGCGGAGACCCTGATAGAGAAACGGTGGATGAAGAGAAAACGGAGAGGAGAGACGTCCAGGGTTGCAGAAATGATTTAAGACAGCGGTACCATTTCGGGAAACGACGTTGTTTTGCTCGTCGTCGCAATATTGGCCAGTAGCAGCATCTCGGATGCTCAGGGATATGATTGGTGGTCTCAGGTCCCGTCTCGACTCCCCGACCTCCTGGCGGCTGGGTCAAAGCTGGCGATCGGAGGTCACCCAGAGCCACCAGATAATTCAATCTAGGGATGTGGTCCCCCCCCCTCTCCACCCCCCGTTGTCGATGTTGTCCATAAACCTTGCGGGAGGTGGTCAGACCTGGTTCGCCCCACGTCGATCCATTCTCTCCCCATCCCTACCTTCTCGTCTCTTCGCTCCACTTCTCTGATTTAGGTACCTTGCACGTACACCAGCTTCACTTCGCGTCGTTGGGCTTATCGAGGTGATACGTTGCTAGGTGAGGTCAAGACGGTTTAGCTTGACATAAATGGAATATCAGTCCACGGTGTGTACACACTATGTGCTCAGGTAATCGTGTCACGGTGAGTTTGCCTCTACGAAAATGTAAGTACACCAAACGGTGCAGGATTCTGTGCATCCGAATTCACGCGATAAACGAGTCCAGAAAAGAATGGGTTTTGATTTCATCAGGTTTTTCAACATCGAGCGTAACGTTTCTTCGGTACCGTTTAGAACAGAAAACATATCACCAGTGTGAAAAAAGAATAAGGGTCTTCTCTACATTTGAATCACGTCTCGTTGCTGATAGTGACATTCCGGACGGTTTTCTGGATGAAATAAGAAACTGAAAACCCGGACGATGTTCGCGGAGCTAATATTTCACGGAGATAGTGAGTGGTTAGCGATTCATCGAACTGCTGCAGGCGATGACCGTTCATCATAGTGCCAATAATATGGTTAGCTGCCTGATAGGCATAACGTTCCTACGTTTTCATGACGCTTGAGTTTTTTCCCCATGCGCATTTACTCGATTGTATATGTACGGAATAAATTTTAATTTTTTCTGCTGTCCGTAAAAGTTTTCCATACACAGAATTTACATCGCTTTGTGAATTGAAATGAAAATCCACCGGTTGCTTTTCGCTATTGCTGACTGTACAGCCGAACATCTCAGAACTCGTAAGTCTTTCGACTTTGGCCGAATGCTCGAATATCCTGGGGTGGAAGAAAGGCGGGTAACTCGCCTTATCCCAAGCTCACTTCCGTTTCCCGTTTCCGTTACAATCGACGAGTCTACGACAAGCTAAAATTCTGTATGCATTGCTTCCTTGGGGTGGGCTTTATTTTCTGGGAAATATTTCTCTCTCTCTCTTTCTCTCACCCCCTCCCCCCTTCTCTATCTCGCTCTTTCTATCTCTGTCTCTCCTTCTCTCTCCGTGCGAATCCAATGCATTTTTATGGGATCAGAAGCTAAAATTTATTAGGGTAGCAGCCGCTCACCGGCGAGCGGCTGCCGCGGTGTTCACTCCTTTAATATATTCAAGATATGACCCGAAAGCAAGCGCGAGAATATCAAAACACATAAATTCCCGAACTAGCGGAGGCCGAGAATGATGCATATGTAGAGGCGGGGTGAAAGAAGCTTGATATGAAAGCGAAGATTACTCTTTTATTTGTTGCGTTATACCTCTTTCCAAACCAACCCAAGTTGCAACGCCACGAGCTCGAGAGCGACGACCAACTCCCGAAGGGGTGAAGATCTCTACCCTCAACTTAAAATCAGAATTCAACGGCTCCAACGATGCTTGTCACACTGTTGCAACAGAGGCACTCGAGTCTATAGACAAGTACATCTGCGCACGTAGTCTTGCATAAACGCCGATTGCACCGCCGTCACCCAGGGAAAGTTATATTTTTCACAAGTTCTGAACGATTTTTGCTGGTACGAAAGGTGCAACGGTTCTGCAAGGCTTGAGATAGACGTTCGATAACACAGACAAACGATTAACAAAAGATCATAATCGTGATTAAGCGCGTGCGTAGGATATTTGTCCTTGTGAACGGTAACCACAAGATGATTGAAAGGTTAATTTTCTTATCAGTGCAGAATTGAAGTACTTACTTGTGCTATGACGTTTGTTTGTTACGAAAAAAAAAAAAAAAAATACTACACAAATGTGAATAAAACAGTAGATTTTGCACATCACGAATCAAAATTTAATCGCATTATGTTTCATGTCAAGAAAATAAATAAAATACGATAACGCTTGCCGGTGTCATCACTCCAGGCTTTAGGAAAAGAATTTCAATTTTTCCAAGTGCAAAAAGTAAATTGAAATTCGAAAAAAAAAGAAGAGAAAAATTGTGAGCGATATAGGATACGGGTTCCATTAAATGGGCCACGGTGAACGCAGGTTGAGAGGTGTGTGAAAAGTGAGAATGGTTGGTTAAGGGATACCAGGTCGAATAGCCGCAAAAGCTTTTCCTTTTTCTTTCGTTTTTTTTTTTTTTTTTTTTTTTATCTTCTTTAGGGACTGGATTTCATGTGACGGGAATTCGCGACCTCTATCAAGGCAAATTGCGTTGAAAAGAGCCTTCACGATGCGACTACCCACGTGACATGATGGAACGGGATCGATCCATCCCTGGGGGACTCACTTTATGCGGCGTGTGCTCACAGGGTTGAAAAAAACCTAAAATCAACCCCTTCCCAATCACCCCCGCCCTTCCCCAATACCTTCACGAATTTACATCCGTTATGCTTCTACCTCTATACGCGTTTGTAACGTTTAATATATTCGTTGAATGAAAATGTTTCTCGCATTCCGATTCATTTCGTTTTTCTTTATCGCACCCACAGCAGCTTATGGGGTTAGAAAAATGCGTGCCACCCTCATTCATGCATCCTCTGTAACAAACAACGAATATACAGGTATGCAAACGCACACACGCCTTCGCGTGACGCGGTACAGCGGAGATATTTTCTCAAAAAGAGGACAAAGAGGCGAGAGAGATGCGAGGAGGGGACAGGGTATGGGTACAAAGCACAAAGCACAAGCTAGCAGAAAGCCTGCGGATATTTGAAGAGGGAAAATTGGTACCGTTCTCTATGCGGCTAGAGAGGATTAAATTTAGGAGGTTTCATAACTTTAATGGATGCGACTTCGTTCGGCAAGGTTTCGGGACTCACCTCTCGAACGCTTATACAATCCCCATTGTATATTTAGAAATGACGACGATAATCATCGTCATTGTTATTACCCCGTGATCGTTATTTGTTGCCGGCGTTATCGGCATTGTTACGTTATTCGATATACCTACCTGTATCGTAAATGAGAGATAAGAGGAGACCGCACACCCTTGCACACATTCGCACACGAGTGTGACAATACGTTAGCATATTGTGATCCTAAATTCAGGGAAAAAGGAATTCTCACCCTTGTAACGAAAATTGAAGAGTCGGTCGAAAAGAGACGCAAGTAACAAACCAAATAATATCTTTTAATCTGTTTGTAATTATTATTATTATTATTATTTTTTGTTTCAATTTTTCCGACCAACTTTGATTGATTCGTTAACGATAAACGGGATAAAATCATTCGTCCGATTGAATCACTTTCGACGAATTACAAGAGAAATAAGGAAAGTGTTATGAATGCAAGAAAAAAAAAAATGTGACGGAAAATGTAGCTGAATAAATTATGATCAATTACGTTTGAAATTGGCTTCCATCACGCCAAGAATAAGCTTATTTATTCTCTTGTAAACTGGCCAAACCAAGATCGTTTAGATGCCGGAGAAGGCCAATTGAGGAACTGGAGTGGAAACAGGGTACTTGACTTTTGTATTAGGTAAAGTGTGCATGGGGGGTGGGTAAATAAATTGTAATTAAACCGCTTATTAAATTCAAATTAACTACCCCCGTTTGGCCTCGCGGTGGAGAGAAACGCCGTTTCTGACTGCCACGTAACCTCTTTTCCGCAACACAATCCATCAACGCCGGACAGGCTTACAACGCTCGCCAAGATTCTCCCCCGACAGCCCGGGCCAACAATCTGATAAACACAAACAGCCACGTGAATATGTATGCCCTTTTGGCTTTTAATACTCGGACCGATGTATCATGATTAACCATCGCTATCTAATGATTAGAATCTCTCTCATTCCCACGAGGAACAGATTTCTTTTCCATCTGCCAGAGGTCTCGTCTTCCATTATTTCGTGCCTTGCGCACAGCCCGGAAGTTACCGCTGCACAAATGTGTCCGATATGTAATTTAATGAAAACAATGAATTGCATTTCTATTTTCCTTTTCTTTTTCATCGATTTTCATTTCACGCTCCTTACGGTCCACATCTTAATTTTTACCATTTTCGTAGGGTTCAGCAAGCAAAATTCTTGCGGGTTATGGAAAAGACAATGTTGCAGGAGCGACCGAGATTATCTTATCCCGCTCGGTAACTCACCGTGTCATGTGCAACTACGTTCTGAAATTCCTCTAGAATGACGAGCTGCACGGGTTTATATCATCTCGTACGTGAAACTTGACGTCTTACCACGTGTGCTGCCTCAAGCAGGCGAAATACAAACAACTTCGCTCTAACCTCAACGAAGGAAAAGAAGCTTGGTGGAGATAGCGGAACTACGTTCATCTATGTTTATTTTTCGTCATATTTCAAAATGATTTGCACGACATTTTAATCAAAAAACCTTCGTTGGAAGGCGACTTTGAAGCAACGTGAAGTTTGGATTGCAATTGAGCTCCTGTTTTCGGTTTATAGAATCAGCGTGAAATCAAGTATACCTAGTGATTAGCCTTTGATTTGAAAGAAAGACATGATCTTCTCCAGGAAACGCTGCTTGAATTCCATAATCGTTTATTCTGTTTAATCGCAGATCAAACTACGTTCAATGTGCAATATGAAATCGACTATAGAATGTTAGTAAGAAGTCATCGATTATCTCACTTTTACCGAACACTTTTCACGCCACGTAATTCCGCCGTTTCAAGTCTCACCATCCTGCACCATTTCATAGCACCGTCGAGCGTAGTTCATGTTCCGTGAATCTTTTCCATCATAGTTTGCAAGGCTCGAGTCCCTCACCATTGCCATCACGGAGTGAGTCTTTCGGTCTTTCGTTGTAAGCTGCGCCGTGAAACTCGCAATGCATTGTATCCAAATTCTCGATGTGTCAGAATGAGATAAAGAAGGAAAGCTGCTTCGCGGCGGAGGAGTGAAAAGCGAGGGTGGGCAGGGTGGGACGGCACGAGCATACCCTTCCACAACCCCAGGAGTATACACCCCTGGCCATCTTTATTCCGGGCTGGACAGGTCGACCGTAGGGTAGGCATCGAACCGTGGTAACTGGCGGCCCTAGAGGGAGCAGTTAAACTCCACCCGGACGGCCCCATAGCCGAGGCCAGCGTACCATTCGCACCCTGATATACGGCCACCTATTCTGCCCCGCTGATTCCAATGCCAACTTCAACGGGCGGACCGCCCTGCTGCCTCTCTACTTCTCTACCCGGCCCCTCGCCCTTCCCGAAGCTTCGCTCTGTGGAAAGGCTGCGTTTTCCTCCTTTCCACCTGTCTGGTAACTCTGGTAACGGCTGGCTAATCGATACCCGTGAAACACGTTATTTCCATTTAACAGTGTTACGTATATATATACATGGTCCGCGGTGCACCTCCGTACCAAACTCGAATGGACGCAGCGTTGATTTCAAGACACGTGCATCTTACGGTTCAGGAAACCATCTCGTGGTATAAAAGCTCCTGCGATAACTTTGAGCTTTTCGGATTCGATGTAGGTACTCGATGCGTGTAATAATATCGTCGCTACGCGAGTGGAAAGGTCGTAGCTTACTGGAAAATAATTCACAAGTGAAGATCACTCCGCGAATGGACTCTGTCCAATGTTGAGGCACACGTTTACGGATGCGCGAAGTATTCGTACTTTGAAGTCGATGTATAGCGTATTGCGGTGATGTTTGTCAACTCGTTTATCGGAAAGAGAGTTCGTGAGTACGACCAGCAGGAAATTCTGCAGTTTAATTTCAGTAGAAATACCATCAAGCTCCCGAAGAAATAGTTCTGGAGATATCTCGGAAACGGTAGAAGGCCCGTGTCACTCACAGCTGTCTAACTTCCAGGAGACCCTGCTACTAAGTTTCAAGACATTTCGGCTGTATACAAACGGGAAAATGAAGCTTGAACACTAGTTAAGTATCATGGAAACACTTCTGTCAACTTCGATTCATCACCATTTAGAGAGTCGCACGATTCGTGGAGTACAATACAGGCGATATCTCCTAAGTGTGACTCAATCGTCGTACTTTTCAGTCAAAGATAGAAATAGGAAACCTACAACAGCCATTGACTCAAGACTAGATTATTGGTTTTCACATTGGACCCACCAATACACATATATATCCTCGATTAATATCACATGTCATAAGACGATGAGGAGTATCTGTGGAACCGAAAGACATCCCGGTGAATCTGCGAGAAACTCGTGAAACTTGAGTGGATTTCCTTATTTTTGTGGCACCGTTTTCCTCGCACCCCGCGCGGCTTCCACGAGGTGCAGGCGTCTCAGCAGAGACCCGCGATATATTATTTCGGTATCACATAAATGAGATCATTTATTGCATTAAGACGCAGGTCGCTATCGCGAGGGTTGGCGAAGCGTGGAAAACTGGGGCTGCGAGTATTGGAAGCTGCAGATAAGGATACGCAAGGACCACTGCGCGGCCTGTCGCCTGCAGCTTCCGAGCTTTTGCTTCGGCAGCGTAACGCTCGTTGGAGGAAGAGAGGAAATACAGGGAGAGTTCCCCGAGCCGCATGGGCTTAATTGTCGGTATTTATCAAACGCCACTGAAATAAATAAGCCACTTACTACGCGTCTTATATTTGACGCCGTACTTCTCATAGTCAGTCAACGACTAGGGGAAAGTGATAAGTATATTTGATGCCTTCGTTAAACGCCGCCCCGGAAGAGGGACGAGTAAGAGTCCTCGTATTTCATACACGGAATCGCATTTCACGTCATCACGACTCAGGAAACCCGGATAAAAGAATCTTTCCAAAGTTCATTCCCTGTTACAAAGAAAACAGGATAATACCCATTTGATGAGCTGTTTTTAATGAATGGATTCATGAGTAGCTTAGTGTAAACTCTTGCCAAACTACGGAGTCCAAATATCTAAATACCCGGTAATTCGTTACACTTTTATTTTTCATCGCTATTCAACGGAGAACTTTCACTTGGTTACCTAGAGCAATTGCATACACTGTGTAAGTCAAAGCTTAGAAGAAGACCTCCAATGGGCATCGAATCACGTAATTATCATGATGACGATATTGAACAGATATTCCAAATCTCGCAAACAGTTGAAATTAGAACCATTACCAATCAGGTACTCGAGCAATGGAAACGCACTCGTGAGTGTGTGAATGTAAAAATATTACGAAATTGCCAAGATCCTCAATACAACAATTGGTATAAAATTTCGTTACAAAAACAGTACAGTACTGATTGCAAGTACACTTTTAACTACTAAAGAGTGAATTCGAACCGATTTCTCTTGTCATATCGGGCGGAGTGATAAATTGTACGAGTTTTCCTTTCAGAAGTAAAAACGCGAATGAACGGTGCATTACCATCCGGAAGAGGTCAAGTCCCGGATTGAAGTTGTGTTTAAAAGACGACCAGGCCGAGGATACTAGAGTATCCTGGAGAGCAGAGCTAGGCTTTGAAGACAGTGTAAGACCACTCCTGAGAGCATTAGGTGACGGGCCATCCGAAAGCTCTAGTTCCAATCGGGGTAGGTAGGTGTATACACAAAAGGCGGGAGGCAGCGTCAGTTTCCACAAAGCTACCCTGCAATAAGCTCGTGCAAATCCGGGATTCGCGGGCTTACCTACGACGCGGCTCTCCCGCCCCTTTTCCACCCTCCGTATGTTTCTCTTTCTCCGCCTCCCCCTTATATCCTTCACATTATACAAGCGCGTATGCGTGCCTACACAAGCAGACAGGCACGCGTGTTGCTTAAGAAGGTTCATCTCGTCCCTTCGCGGCACCGCGACCCCAGAGACCTAAACGAACAAGTGAGCTCGACCCCTCGGAGGAGGCGGTCCGTGAACGAACTGCAGGGTGTAAATCTGAAAGTTGGCTAAACTGTCTGCTTCTGTGGCCCTGCCCCGGCTCCTTCATCCCTCTGCGCAATGCCGCCCCTCGATATTCAACTCTGTACCGAGGCTCGACACCCCCGATTCCCCGAGATATCCGCTTCGGTAAAATTGGAAATTTTTATTACCGCTTCGTTTTCATTTTACACCGAATCAGGTTTCAGAGACGGCTGATTCCATTCATCGTGCCAATCTGATTTGCATTCAACCTCCGCTTCCGCCCTCGCTTCTTCTGCAGCCCTTCATCCCTTGCACAGAGGTTACCTATAAAGCCGCTGCTCGAAACGCGATATTTTTTTAGGAGGATTTTTTTTTTTTTTCACTCATTCCACGTTTCGCAAACATTTCTTTCGTCTCATTCACATTCTTTTAATCTCTGGCCACAGGATGCAGAGGAGTTTTGGCAGGGTGAATACGAAACGACTGACACTGTTATATCTACTTTAATTCACGGGTAGTTTGAATATTTGTATTTCGCTCAGTTGCAATTTACTAGAACAACTATAGTGCAATTTATGCAAACTTAAATTGTTAAAGCATACGTATGTAACGACTACCTGCAAACCTGTATTGAATTGGTAACCTCCGTTCTAAACTTCGTTAATAAAAAGATTATTAAAGGTAAAAATAATATTAAAAATCAGCACAACGCTACCGAGATTTCAATTTACGATTCAAGTAGTTGGAGAAAGTCGTAATGCAAAGAAAAAAAGTGTTGTCGAACAATTTGTCGCAATGAATAAATAATATGATTTGAATTTGTGCGTTCCATGTTCAGTTTCCTCGCGATTGAATGAATCAACTTTTTTACCACAATTTCGAATGACGCAACGACCGGCAGCTTACACATTGGTGTGTACAGGCAGAGCGAGTAGAGTCAATTTATTTATTTGCTTAGAGAATTCGAGCCGAGTTTCAATTACCAAGTTCCCCAGTTCCGCGAGGGAAAGCCAACTAATTTAAGGGAATTTTGATTTTCAATAAGAGCGACGCTCGGCGTGTTGGGGTTAGGCGTCTACCCGCAAAGCTGGAGGGTTGAGGAAAGGACAAGAGAATCTGAATATGCATGATGCATGGGCACTAAAACTCGTTTCCGCCTCCCCCCTATGCAAATGCATAAACCGCTGGCTCAGACAACCGATATCTGGCAGACAGGAAGTGCGGTTGTAAAATATATATCTATATATGTAATTTCACTCCTAAATCATAAGTGGAAAAGAATAAACGGAAGACGATAAAATTTCCCAATCGAACCGCCGCCGACGGAACGGGACGGTGAAGTTTTTGTCGGAACGAAAAATTAATGATGATATAAAAATAAAAACTAATAAAATCGATGAATAATCGCGTAGGTGAATAAATAATATATTATACAACTCATCGATTCTTGGCTCAGCTTAATACACGCTTTACGAGCCACTCCTGCAAGACGAGAGATCTATTCTTATTCCCTTGTGGCATGTAATTTAAGAGCCGATAAGCGATAAACTACAATCGAACGTGACTGTATTCCTGTTGCGGGATGATGGAACCGGCCCCCCTTCGCAATTTAAACTTCATTTTGGTAAAGGAAATAATTGCTTTTGGGAAAGCGGTTGGCGGTTCGACCTAACCGAAATGGTTAACTAACACGCTACGATCACCATTCAACGGTAGCTAAAGTTTCGTTTGAGATAATGATTTACCGAGCCGTTCGCTGCCTGGTAATTTTAAATATAAATTGCCCACCCCCGACCCCCGATCACGGAGCGTTCCTATTATATTCGAATAAAACTGACTAATTATCAGATTCAACGATTTGAAAAAAAAGTTTCACGGGCATACGGTTATTGTATATTTCACGACTGAATGCGCATTAAAAGTTTTAAAAAAACTTGTACACGACAAGCTTTTTACGATTGCAGCTATAAAACTCCATTTTCATTCGCATAAACACACTTATCGATTGCCTTGCTTATCGAATGAATGGAAAAATCTTTCATCACTTTCAGGGTGAATTAGAAACGAGTTTGTAAAGAAATTAACCTTGCTTGGTGCTGCAACACCAAAAGATTACACACGTTTGTCTTTCCTATTTATGTTTGTCAAAGTACTTTTATTTTTACTACGTAATACTTTAAAAGTTCGAATATTATGATCAGGTCTGTTGAAAACATCAAAGTTTTAAAACAAGTTATTTTCTGACTAACAAGAATTTATAACGCAGTCACCGCGATTAACGACGTCATTTGCGCTACTGTGATAGAAATTTTTTTTTCATTCCCAGTCACACAAGTTTCTAATTACCGTGGCTGAAAATTTTCAAATTCATGTCCATCTCATCAAGTACCAAAAATACTAATCCCAGTTTTCTAGCAAGTCTTTCAAAAGGTGGAATACAGTCCATAGTATACATATAAGCGATAAATCCCAGGCCCTTTTTCTTCGACCTTCTCTATTCTCTATGAGTACATACTTAAAAAAAAATGCTTATATTTTTTTCGACAAGGTTTACCTTGTTGATTTTTTACAACTTTTCTTCAAACTAAACAACCGCTCCGAATCACCAAAGGTCTCTGTTTTGACTGCGAGCTGTCGAATGGAACGATATTTTGATTTCTGCGTTACGACGATTCCGTTCGTCCGCTGTTTATACGTACCCACACACGTACGTAAATATCCGATGGCGTGTATTATTAAACAAAAATCGTGGCATAGGTTACACGTAATTACCAAGAGGGAGAAGCCCGGCAGGCGGATACAGACTTTGCCGCGGTTCTATGGATAAAAACAAGCATCGTCGCACGCCATGTGGCACGCCATGCCGTGTCGGCGTCGCGACGCCGTCAAGGGCTGCACAGATATCTAGATACGTGCAGACAGCACTCCCACCAGCCATGTCGGCTGTTATACCCAAGTGAGTAAATATGTACAGGATTTTAGGTAGACGTTTATACGAGTGTTTGATATCGCGTACATACTTTCACATCGGCCATACACCGAGTGAACGTAACGTCGAGTACACGTTTTTTCTAAAATTCAAGTGCTAGCTTTCGAGTTAACGGAAGCAAATTGATTAATTCGAGAGTTGAAGTATTCTCGATGACTATTCATTGGTACGATGAAATTATCCTGAAGAAAATTGAAAATCACACAAAAATAGATCCGCAAACTTTGGAGTCGCTTCATTTGTTTCATTGAAATATCAGTCGACGTTCAATAATTATTAGCTTTGGAACTTGGAAATCGTATTTTGAGTGAAACACACATTTTAGTATTCACTTGAATTTGAATTTTGCTGAATTGTTACTTTTCCATTACTGCAAGCCAACAGTCATCAATTGCCTCTGATCGATAAATTACTATGTGATTTACAAAGCCTGAACCTTCATCAACGTCACCGAAGTTCCCGTTCGTTTATGGGATCAGAATTCCCGAAAAATAAGTACAATATCATCGAATCACATATATCCCATCCTATTTAAACTTATATTCAATTGTCACATTTGAACTATCATGGATCAAAAAGAAATGATCAGTTCATCACTATTTGATCTAATTCTGAACTGCAAGATTGAGATGAGGTCAATATAATCGTAAACGTGAAATAATGATTTACCCTGAGTAATCTGAGCATCCGTAAGGAAATTTTAACGTCAATTTTGAGTGTCCAAATAAAAAGACCTTAAATACATAGGTGGGAAAAAAACAATACACGTGAAACTATAAACGAATCGCCAAGCTTTGTCTTATTTATCGAATATGCCCCGTTGTGAAGGAAACAAAGAGAAAGTTTTCTAATACTCAACTGCAAATAGTATTCAGAGCTAAGGAAACAAGATATTTACAAAAAAAAAAAAAAAAATGGATTTTTGCGACCTTTGACCTTGCATATCTTGACTCGCGTACACGACATTTTATGAGACTTTTGAGCTAACTTACAAAACGCCGTTATTCTTATTATCGACCATACCGAAATTACATCCTTACTTGACCGGACTAAATGTGATTTGGAATGATTAACAGTCGGCTTCAGAGATCCGGGAAAGATTCCTGCTGTTTTACGAAAGCACGTAATTATACGTAACGGTTATAAGAAGGCAGGATGCCCGGAGGGTCTCGATATTTAATAAAACATATAATTTGGCCGGAGCCAAATCGAAAAACATATCGCTTTTCCCTACTTTTCCCTTCCCGCCCTAACTCGGCCGCATCCATCGGCCATTCACCGCCTTTCCACGAGCCGAAAGAGGCGCCGCGGAGAACCGCCCGGCAAAAGATATGAGTAATGGGGGGGTGATTTAGTATTAGGATTTATTAGGGGCACTTACCCGCGTAGCTAGCGGGTAGCAATGCTCCGCTTGCCTCTACCAACCTACTTCGACGGCGACGAGCGAGGGCGAGGGTATAAGACCTTATGATTTCTCTTGGGGACTCATACATACGGACTAGACAAATGCACCTGCTATATTTAGCCCTTCGGGGTGAGTATATGCCGGTATTCCTTCACCCCCCCCCCCTCCATTTATCCACCACGTTTTTTATACATAAAGCATGCCCTCTTGACCCCTGCGCCACTCGTCCCTTCGGTTTTCACTCGACATGGAATCGAGTCCGAGCGCATATGGCGTTTGGGGAATCAAACGCCATACAAATGTTCGGGAAGAGTGAAACCGCGGATCGTTCCTAAAGCAGTTTACGTCATTCTTTTCTACGATACAGCGGCAAGTCGAGTATGTGAGAATCACATCTGGGATTGTTGTACAAACCAAAGATCAGCGTAGTGTTAGCATGGGTCGTGAAGGTCTTCCATACGGTTACGTAACTCACCTGCAAGGAGAAAGAAAGCGGAGGTTAGATTAGGTCATGGATTTAATCACGTTAGGTTGCATTTTTAATCGTGACATGAAAATAATTATCACCGATGAATACTGAAGATAGTTTCTTCCACGCACTGATGTGCCGGGAGAACGTTATCCGAAAACTGGTATGTTTACACGAGTTACGCGACCCGCAAATGATACGCGACATGCATGCGTACCTTTTATTCGGCCTTCGTTCTGAGGCAAAAGAAAATAATTAGAAAAAAAAAAAAAAATCTTGCCGAAGTTACCGATGGGAAAAGACACGGAATCACGGAGACGAAATTGCTTGCCCGCTTCTGTGTTTAATTGCCTCTTTAAAGCGTTGAGTAGCCGAAGAATTAGTACAGCTCTCATCTTGATCGATCGAGTAAAACGTGTGGCGGTATTATACATTCACGTATTTCGTCGTAAGCACTATGTAACCTGATACGAAAACGCGTGTTTGGTGCGGACGGGCTGCGTGTCGACTTCGGCGTCGGTTGAGCGGCTTGGAATGACAAAACAAACCTAATCTTGTGATTGGAAATCGATCGTACGACCACGTAGAAAATGAAGCGCTCAGTCGACCAGCATGTAGCCACCCGTAATGCGTGGTCGTCGGGAGTGTTTTTCATTCGGCTTTTTATTCGGTCGTTTGTAACCGTAGAAACGAGAAACGATATAGGTATACATATCCGGTTTCTCGAACCGTTCATACCACCGCGGTCCGATTGAACACGCGCGTTTCAATGTTTCTAGACTTCTAACAGTTGCTATGAACGGATCCGAGACTCTGGCGAGAAATTGTAACAAGCTGGTTCAAGTCTTTTTGCACTGAGTTAAAACAAAGCGAAGAATATTTGCGGAATTACACAAATACAATATGTATTTTCTTTCGTGGGGGTGATGTTATTTCTACGCGGAAAAGAATGCAATTGTCGAAAGTTTCTACATCGAATTACGGTATTCGTGCATTGTGTGTTAGCGAATCCTCGACTATTATACCATTTACGTAGTGTAATCAAGATTTCAAAGAATCCATAGTGCTGATGGTCAAATTGTCTCCTCGTCGATTCGCCTTGCAAATATGCAACCGCAATTCGCAGTCATCGCTAGTGTAAATATTTAATCGCCACTATCACCGTCACTCTTATACCTACTACCGCATATTGAACGAAAATTTTTATGTAAGAAGACGAACCGACACTTTAACAAAAATTCGAGAAAACATGCAGTCGGTTTCAGAAAGTAAATAAATAACACGACGTTAATTTTAATTGAAAATTATGTAGCCCTGAGCTAAATCAGTACAATGGAAAGTAAAATGTGGCCAGGACGACTCGACGACGTGGTTACAGTGTGTTTAGACTTTATCAGTTGCGGCTTTTGCACGCCACGCGACCTTCATTCGTCCTGATATTCCCATCCATTTTTATTTCATTATTTAGCTCTTTTTTGTAGCTATCCCAGCATGGAATCGTCAGATACGTCAGATACGATAAGAGAAAGTTGTAACGTGGATTGCGACATCAGGGAGTTTAGGTACATAAGATTGATCCAGAATTAGCACAGCTCCGAAGCAGTATACCAAGTACACTTGAAGAGAAATTAAAGACAGTCTTTCAAATATCGCTGAACGAAGATTTCAAATTGCATTTAGATGAGGATTAAATACAAACATCCGTTGATAAAAATCTTGATTGTTTCTCCGATTCTTGGTGTTCGGTTAGACAGGTGTTAGCAAATCGGTCGATTGTCAATGTTTTTGAAATCGACGATATCAGGCATCTGCATCCTCGACTTTGACCCTTTCCGGCATAATCCAGGATGCCCAAGATATATTAACTAGTCTATAGAGGACTGCCAAAGTCGGGCGAGGCGTTTCGAGTATGAAAAATACGCAGCGAAATAAAACAGGGTACGAATTATCGGGGATACAAGGATAAGAAGGATGCAAAACGAGGAGTTTTCGCTATGTAATTTTCAACGTCACTCTTCTTGCCGCCCTTGCTCTTCAGGATCCAAGTTCATTTCACCAGTCGGAGCTTTACACGCGATACACCCTCGTTCGCACTGTTATCCCTGCGCGGAGTCTTGCGTGCGTTATAGGTGAACGACAGCAAGGAAGCAAGGAAGTAAAGAAGTAAGGAGGCAAGGAAGCGAGGAAGGACGACGCGTGGGTGGTGTACTCGTGATACATAGTTAACCAACGCAGGATCCCCGTCCTCGGAAGGTTGTAAGACGTTGCCTAAAATGTCGGAAATCCTCGGCTGCAGGAAGAACGATTACTCGAGGACGAATATCCACCGTCTGGGAGGGTGAACGTCGTCGGGGGCGTGCAGGGCTCACGCTGACACGCGTGCACGCACGGCCCCCGTATAATATTTCCAGGAAATATTGAACGTTTAAATCGTGGGCCCGGGGCATCGGCACGCACATTACTCTGAGCAAACAGCCAGCGGCGGCCCGACGGCACGCACCCGCCGACACGCACACCCCCGTACGCAACAAACAACCGGGAAGGCACGAAGCACGCGTCCCGACGCCCGGCGTCGCGGGGCAAACGAACCTGAGCCGAGCTGCGCCGGGACGCCATCCACCCGAAAACCTGAATTAAGATCCCCGGACGTGGCGGCCCGGTTTTCCTCACCCTCGCAGAGGCGACCGAGGACCCACTAATTGAACCAGATCAAACTCCGAGGCTTCGTTTGCCGCTGATTTCCACCTCGGCGATGCCTCCGGGGTTTGGTTCGACGGCCACGTGTGCGGAAAAACAGGATCGATCGATTAATACACGCTCTTTTTCGAGCTGATTCTTGTTATTTGTTCATCGTCAGTCTTCCTCGACGTTTTCTTTTTATCTGTTCCACGCAGTTGTTGCGTCCTCCTTTTCTTTTTTTTTTTTTTTTTTTACATCAAATTTGGTCAAATTATCGCGCCTCCGAATCTTAATTAACGAATACATCTTTGTAATGACATGAATATAATTTTTTTTTTTGGATAGTTTCTAAAAACCGATTGCGAATATTTTCTGAAATTTTCTACACACATGTGTGGATGGGGTGTTTGTTCAGCTGAAAATACGAGAGTCAGATCTCTGATAGCTACGTTTTGCGATTATCAATTGCGTACGCAGGATATGATTGATAGATTTATTATATACGGAGCGATTATTTAACGGCCAAACGGTTCGTCTACTGCTGAAGTGTAATGCGCATGCGCTAGAATCTGAGAGAAGTTTTTTGACAGGATGACCAACCGTCGTGAACATAACCTCGAAAATTTTCACAATAATCGTTGGCAATTGTACTCAACACCGGCCGCTGTCAAAATTTTTGAGTTTACTTACATCGCGGCATCCCTGACATCTGAATTTGTGACGGTTGGTCACCCTGACAAACAACTGTTCTCAGATTTCAGCGAATGCGCATTACATTACGTTAAATAATTACTCTGTATAAATATGTATATAAATATATATATATATATACAGAATGTTGAAGAATAATGATGAAATTTACCTTTCAATGGAATTTTCGTAAAAAAAAATAATGCGCGAATTGCTGAAGGCTTACGAATAATATAAAGTGGTGACAGGGCAGTGGCATTTTAATCTCGGCAATAAACCTGTACGCTAAAGGAACGGCTGAAATCTGGAGGGAAATATAAACTCCGCTCGAAGCTTTTTATCACTGGCTCGTAATTCGGAAAGAGGACGCAGGCGAAAAAAAAAAACTACGTGAAACGGAAAAAAAAAGAAAAAGAAAAAACCGCAAAAGAATGAAGGAGAAAAAACCTCAAATAAATCTCGTTCGCGGAATGCGTGAGGCTGTTCACATGCGTGGGCAAGAACACGCATGGTAGGTTACGGCCTAATTTTAACGACTCTAGATTGTTACAGTTTTATGTCCCATAAGAATACGGTTTATATACACGCTTTGGCAACGATGACAAGGGTTAAGGAACGACGCTTTGTTCTCTCAGCCTGCTCGACACTGTGATCAGGTTTTTTGTGGCATCCCTGTTTGCCTCAGCGTATGTTCTTTCTGCCGTTCTGGTCACAAGCAATTTTTTCACGCGACATGCTTTTGGCAAGAAAAACAAGCGTGATAAAACGTTTAAAATACCGGAAGGAACGAGGAGAAAACGAAATTGATCTGCTTGTTGCAGCTACGATTTTTTGTGTAACACTTCTGAACGACAGCAGATTGGGGGAGTATTTTCAAATTTATTAAATCGTAGCGGGGTATTTCAAATGAATGACGAAGTATTATTATGAGAGAAAATTGCGGCGTCGATGTTAAAGAAATTTACGATATTCATTAATGGCAATAAATCGTCAAATATAGATATACTATAGGCTTGCGCATATTCTCCATTGGTATACAGAGGTTGAAGGTACGTACTCATTAAATTGCGCGTGTCCTCATAACCTGAGATATTTTAGAGGCTCGTGCGCAACGTGGACTGCGAAGTATCTGAGGCGAAAGTGTATCTTTATTGTACATTTAATTAAACCTTTCATAAATCACAAATTAGCGTTAAAGCGTTGCCAGAGAGAACGAACGAGAGAGAAGAGGAGAGAACACGAACAAATTAATAAGATTAATTGGTTGACAGTTGGGAAACACTTTTCGCCCCAGTTGCAAGCTGGCCGCGGATTACGAGACTGAGAGGGCAAAGGGATGGCGGACCGTAGAATCTCTCAAAAGGAAAATTCATTTTTAAGCTCCCTTCGCCAAAAAAACATGTTTTCATTACAAACGCGACGACGAGGTGCCGAAGCGTTAAGCTCCTGTAGACGCGAGAGATTTACAATTATCGGATTTCAGACGCTTTTCCTTATCGAGTTTTTTTTGCCAAGCTCCCCCTTTTTCTTTTTCTGTCATTTTTGCAGTCTAAATTCACATGACACAGAACCAACCAGGGAAATCTGCAATCCGCTCAAGCCCGTTGCGACGGGTAAAGACTAATGGATAAATTATTGAGAACCTGGGGGCCGGTTATGTATGACGTCAGAGCGTAATCGGTCCCGTGAATTATTGACGAAGCATCAAGCCGTATGACGTTTTTCTTGCGGTTAATACACAAGGGTATTCACGTACGTATATTCTCCGGCCTATATTACCTAACGTATGAAACAATTGCCAGTGGAAAAGTTGTCCGAACGAGGGCTTGGAATATTTTTCTATTTCCGATTATCCAGGCGTACGTGTAAAATACACTCCCGAAAAATGAGCGTGTGAGCGTCTACGGTTACAGAGTACGAACAGGGTGGCATGTGGAAACGGGATGAGCGAGATATTAAAAGCATTGTTTGGAATTGTTAGTCGAACGGCGTGTAGTCAGCATAGCGTGTTGACAATAAAAATAAAAGGAGAGAAAAAACAAGTATTGTAAATCTGCATCGCAATCATGTCGATAGAGTTTGTATTCATGATGGTAAAGAGAGAGAGAGAGAGAGAGAGAGAGAGACACCGAGGTTGAAGCATTTCGTACTCGTAGAAATTTCCACCAATTTGTTCACCACGTATCTCTGTATATGTGACAAATTTGCGAAAAGTGTATTTGCAAGGAACAATAAGCCCTGGTTTACATCACTCGACAAACAGATATTTCCACTGTGTCCAGATAACATTCAAAGCGTGTCACGTTGGGAGGTGCTAACGTCGAATGGCACAATAAAACAACGAAATAACCGCGGTGTCGAACAGATAAAAAGTGAAGCGAAAAAATAAGACTTGAAATTCGAATTGCATGAATCGTGTACAAAAGATTTTTGTGAAAATTTGATTGTATCATGACACTATTTGATATTGTCGTCACGTAACAAACAATAATTAACAAGTGATAAATGTGAATGCGATCATCGCGTCACTGATTGTGGGTCAAACCTTATCATTGTACAACTGCAGGTTGTCAACGCTGTAACAAAACAACTTTGAACTGATCGAACCGAACGTCTATGTCATTAATTTGGATGAGCCAACTGGTTGTGATTGTCATACAGATCAAACCACCGATGGTTACGTAATACTTATGACGTTAGTATGAGTATGTGGTCTAGATTTTACAAATTTCAATCTGTCCAAGTATAAATTGTCACCATAATAAAACGAACAAAGAAAGTTTACTGATGGACTTACGATGGTGATCAGTGTGTCAGAAGCATCAACTTTCTTTTTCAAAAGCATCGAAGGATTTGATATTCCGTAAAAGTGCGTGTATTTTTGGCTCTAGGTTGAACGATGTTGGAGCGAATAAATGTAGTAAGAAAATATGGAGGAGAGACTATCTCTAAGGCGTGCGAATTAACGGTTCGAGTGGATACAGTTGGTATACCTATATCACCAGAGACAAAAGTAAAATATAACGTGAAATTTATGGGCACTAAACGAAAGCCCCTGCGAGCCTCTATAAAGTACAGAAATCGTTAATTGTCCGCACAAGCTCCGGCGTTAATTTAGTTTGATGCATTAACCAATTTATCCTTAGCTCCAAACGATGTGGATTTTTATGGTAGCTATTAGGTAGCGGCACCGCTCGATAAGTGTACGAGCTACGACGAAAGTCGGCATCATCGATACGGAAGTGAACCGACACCAACTTTCTGCGAGTCACAGTTACACTTTTAGCAGTCATTTGATACCTGCAATAGAAATCCCGAAGGCCGTGCAACGTCCTTTCAGGGAGCTTGGGTTGTGTTAATGATATTCAATCGTTCCACCTGGCGTAGCAACGACCAGTAACCATGAAGGGTGATGGAACACCTTCGATTTAGTGACAGAGTTTTGTTTCCAATATTCTTACAAGGCGCCGTCACAAAAATATATGTGTTATGAAGTCCAGGATACAACCCTTTCCCAAAGACCTACCCAAAAATTTTCTTTTCCCTGCTTTCTTACTTACATCTTAAGAATCGACCATATCCAAGGCGAACTGTTTACTTATCGATTGAAGCAAGAAGCCCATTACATTGCAAACATGGAACTAGTTGCGCCCTCAATGTTCCCATCTATAAGTACGATATTTGCAAAAAATGGTGAATATTATCCGAAGAGGAATGCTAGTTGGAAACTTTTGTTCCTCTGATACATTTTTCTCGTTTCTCTCCGAAACGCGTTAATCAATTTTTCTCACTTTGATATTTATGTTCTCGGTAATTTTTAGCGAACATCTGTGAAGAACATGAAATTCTTCTGCACATACGCGATGAAACGTTCAAATTCGCCGTCACTTTCGTTTTGAAAATCGTGACCCCCGTATCTTTTAGAGTCCCATGAATTTCACGATTCTTGATTTGTTCATGCCTGACGTAAAAAGACGTGATACACCGGCGTTTTATTCCGCTCTACTTTGGTTCATGACCACCTCAAGCAAAAGGGAGAAACAAAGTTCCACATGCAATCCTTCACTTGGCAACTTTCATTGAACATAAACCGAAACTTCTCTTACCCACACCCACACACACACACCGCCCTGAATACTGTGAAGGAAAATGACGGTAACAAGCCCCTGGGGTCAGGGTACTTACCAGTGAAAAAAATGGAAAAGAGAAAGAAAGAGAGAGGGAAATGGTTGATGGGTAAATAATTGTATCTATTACCGATTCATGGCAGGCAGTTCCGCAGCTGCAGAGCCAAGAATCGTTGGGGCAAGTCGGCGCTATCCGATCCAACGTAATAAGCTTAAATGAGAAAATAATGCTTCCGAGGGCACTGACACACCCTGCAGAAATGTGGAAAGGTGAAATTAAGCCAGGTTTAGGCCAAAGTTATTGATACACATCCACGTATGTCGATACACACACACACACACGCACAGCTTGGCTAGTACAAACAAAATTAGCATCGCCCTTGTCAGAAAAACTCTACGGCAAACAGTATCGCCGTTCTTCGTGCTGGTAATGGCCACCAACCCCGATTCCTTCTCTCTTTTTTTTTACTCTCGCTGTCCTGTTCCGTTATACCTATTCCCGCTTTTTCTTTCTGTCGTCGTGTAATTACTCAGACTGTATCTACCACGTCCGACAGTCGCACGCGCGATATGGTCAAAACGTTACACGATACTGTTTGTTATTATTTTAATATCTCAAGTAACAATCACTGGTGGAAATGAAAAGTTGATAACGTTGGAATTAGCCACGATAACTCATTGTGATAAATTTAGATTAACAATTACATTACCCGCAATATATTTTGAGCATTGCTTTTTTCGTCTCTCGCGCGGTTAGTTATTACTGTGAGACAAGTCAATCACTGACGATTTAATTTTGGCGAATTAAGTTGAGCATACTTATCGAAACACTGTACCATGTTAACGAACGGTACGCTTGCCCATAAACATTGCCATGGAATGACCACCGTGTCGTACCTAGCAGTACATCACTCGCTGATGTATCTAGTTCGGTCGCTATTTCAATGGTGAATTTTAGATCTTAGTTTCCCTCCGTGAGTGAAAAGTGAATTCCCCTCCGCAAAGAAATTCTCATAAAGACATTTATTGAACGTAGTGAAAGCCATGTAGGTACCATATGGCAGCAAGGAGAGACCTGAAATTCAGTATTGAAATCGCCCTCGAACTAGATACACGAGCAAGTGATGTACTGCAATGTGGAACGTGATGGTTATTCCACGGCAATGGTTATGGGCAGGCGTCTGTCTGAATATACCGTCGTACACATACACACGTGTCAGTATATGTCTGAACGGGGACGATATTACGATGATTTCCCACGATGGAGAACGCCGGAGTAAAATTTGTATTACTGTGCTTTTGGCACACGTTACAATCTGCGTGTAACCAGATTTTCACTGAGATCGTTTGACGTAGATGAAATGCTGCGCGTGTTTGTTCGTGCGGAAGTGACCGCCAACCACGCCACGTTTCAAAACTCCACTTTCCAATTCCCAAAACCGTGTTGTTATCCGAGTTCCCAAAAACTCAGAAACTTTATCGGATTTCGAATGAGCGGTATAATTTACTTATACATGGAATCGTTGAGTTGGGATTATGACCTGGAAGTAAACTTCGACAGCAAACATCGCCTCGTTCGTAGAATCGTTAAAATACACAAATGAGGCCAAGTCACGGTAAAGTATGAAAAAGGTAAGCGAGTGATGCATACATGGACGGGATATTGAGAAGCGAATGTTTTATCACTGCTGTAAAAAAATTTCTGTCCTCGCACCATAAGTGTATAAAATGGTGTGACAAGCAATCAATAAATCAGAGGGTGTAAGAGGTTACAAGGCATGAAAAAGGCGAGAGTGAAGACTACGCAATAAATGTCCATATCAACACGTGGCCAAGAGATACGTTAGTGTCAGCAAGTGTCCGAGGTGACTACAGGTGGGAAAAATATTGCGGTGATAAAAGTAATAACAACTATAGAGAAGAACCGCCTGAGCTCCTGCGGCGAGTGAAACCGAAACGAATATAAAGTCTCTTCTAAAACCAGACTCGAGGTGACGCTGTCTCTTTTGCGAGACTCGCATCCACTCCTATTTGTACTGCATTATCAAACGTTGGAAGCATCCTGAGCCGAAAACAGAGTGTGGAGAAAAGGAATGACGAGAATGCGAGGGAGATGGAGTCCCTTCACCTTATGAATGGAGGAAATTCAACACCGTAGATCCACACCAGGTGCTTTGGATCCATCCTGGAATATTTAGGACGCAGGCCTTAGGCTGCATCTGTCCGAATTATTAAGACTACCATTCAATCCGCTTTATTTAGGAAAGTCCCTTCATCACTTGTTACGTTTATTTAGGATCAAGGCGTATGTACGTTATACCGTCGGCGGATTTAGGCGTGAGGCGAAGGTTGGCGTTTCCCGTACTCCTGTGTACAATGTCACGCAAGCAAGCATCGTCCCTTTCTGATATTCTCACAGTTCGAAACAGTACCTCCGGGTAGCTTCGAGTATAAAGTAACTTCATCATCATTTACACGACGGTTGTTAAACTAGTTGCTAATGACGCAAATGAACCGGATTATATCACGGAACATTGCACAAATTTCTACAATCTTTTCTGCGCTTCAGTTACAATTTCTGCACCGGATCACATCGTCGATACCTACATTCATCGCAGGATTTAGTCGGTGCAACTCCAAATCCATTTACTAATGAAAGAAGTTATTTAAACGGCCTGAAATTTCTTCCACATCGTCGATCGGTCGAGATTTCATAAGACTTAGTCAACATAAGAAAAAATAGATGAGGAGATTAAAAAACTGGCATTTCCGATTTCATAAAATTATACTGCGATCCTGTGTTTAATCTTTACTTGAATTTCTGAGGAACTATCTTAAATGAAAAATGCACTTAACTATTTTCGATAAGCCAATAAGATTCTTGCACCATCATGTTGCATGTAAAATACACTTGAACTTTTTACGAACCCCCAGTGGTATGAATTAAAACTGAACCGCAATGGTAGTAACGCGAAGGCTATGCGACGTATGCAACGCAGTGCGCGAAGTTTAAACAGAAAATCAAAGTACGTATGCGTAGAGCACGAAACGCGTGGAGACAGTGAGTAAGTGTATACATAATGCGTAGGCATGTAAACACAGATATAGCTTTACCTCGGCTATCTTAATTACATCTGTAATGCACACCGCGGCGTTTACTACACTCGAAGCATTTCTAGCTTTGAGCGGACAATTCTTGATGCGTGCTTACTCCCACGTCCGTACTCGCTGTTACTACGTACGTGCAGTAAAACAAACGGAATCTAAAATGTCGAGACTTCGTGAATATTGACAAAACGGAGCAGGTCCTCGTTTCTTGGTTTCTAACAACAAGATGTCTCAGGCTCAAGATCAAATCAGGCTAAAGTAGCTCCGAGATATCTCAAGGTCCGCTGTTTAGTTCTGAAGATTAAAGAATTCTTACCGTCATTTGGAAACAACGATGCGGAACGTTATGAGTCAGATTCCATTTCACTTGGGCGGTGGCATTTGAGGATCTGTTGCGGGAAACTAAGGAACTCATCCCGTCTGCCTACCAAAGGGGGATTTCTCATTGAGTGGCGAAAGGATCGTAATCTGAATCTAGACACGTATCAGAGTGTACAGTAAGGGAGAATGTTGGTGCTAGGGATAAACTTGTTTGGATTATAGGTAGAGCAATGGGGGTTGTTATCGCAGCGTTATCGTTATGCTATCGGCCTGGTATACCTGTCTGATTCTACCCGTTAAGGAATCGTTACCAACAATAATAACCGGTAATTATCAGAACCAAATGACAGGTTATGATACGCGACTGTACCCCCTGCGTCGGAGCTTGTCCACCCTATATTTAGGAGTGTGATTAATTATTTCAGGAGTGACGCAGTGTGGAACTACGTACACGTACGACATATTGTATCTATATATAACTTTAGCTTTGTACTTACATCTGGGAATAGACGCGCGTACACATCAAATGGCTGACTGGTAGTACGGCGCGACCGCAAAGATAAGATCGCCTATGTAGTTTCTTGTTTCGTGTTAGCATAACTTTGGTGGAAAGACTGGTAGTTGGAGGAAATAAATTACCACTACCCTACTACCATTGACAGATAAAAGAGAATTAGTAGCATAGGACTTTATAATTGCAAGTAAAATTTCTTGAATCCGTTCTTCATTTGTCGCGACGTCTCGGGGCAAGGTGTATAAAAGACGTGGGGTTCTAGCGTGATCATCGAAGTCCATAAATAAAACGCGTTAGATACAAGGAAAGAGAAGAGAGATCGGTGAGACTGCAGGGTGGGTGGTCCGTTTGGCGTGGTGTGTAAGTTGCGAGATTAATCCACCGTGCTCTGTGGCCCACCACTGAAAAGTTAGGGATTCTGGAGTCAGGGGATGGGTTTCCTCCCCTTCAGAACCTCGCCCCAGTTGTACCCTCAAAGCTAGCTGAAAGCAGCGGGTGATACGAACAATGCGACGAGTCGTGGACTGACGCTTTCACCCAACAATTAAAGACGAGAGACGATCTACGGTTGTTCTAGTAGGAGTACACGCACATTTTCTAGTCTCGCACGACGATTGTTCGAGAAATTTGCAGCCACAGTGATCTGGAGATCAGTCGTCCGTTCCACTGTTCGGTCCGCGTCCTTTGTCCAAGGATAAAACTGCGAAGGCGTTTTCTAGTCCATACTTTAAGCTTCAAACACTTTTCCGCCCTTTGAAATTAAGTCCCTGTTTACTTCACAGTCAGTGGTGAATATCATACGAATGAAGTTGGTTCTAATTTCTCGTCCGTTTTTTCTTCGTTAAAAGGCTTTTCCGACATCCATCTGTTCTCCGTACTCCTGAGCGGACGCGAGACATGAAGGAGGATTTAAGGGAGCAGGTAGCAAAGGAATAGGCGGGGCCCTCCTAGTCGGGAACAATATGCTGGCAGGAAAGTTCACGCGAAGTTATCCCCGGCTTTGCTCCTCGCTTAGGTTCTTGCGGGATGAAATTCAACGCTTCTGGGTGGTTAGGGCGAGGCGTTAAATAGCTGGAGAGTTTACCACGGCAAAACAATGCGGCTCGAGGTGTGAAGTTGCCAGGTCGCAAGGAACTTGCCCACCGCGGTACCGCGCACCATACTCGACGCCCACGACGTCAATACCTGGCATTGTACGCCACACGTACTTTGCACAGCACAACAATAAGCAGCCCGTCATCACAGGTATCGAGGTAAATAGAGGTAAACAAATTTTCCAACCAAGGCAATAGGGACCAATCAATAAACAAGTCATTTGCTCGTTCATTTCAATATCATAACGTCCATCGACGGCTTAACGAGTTACAAGTTATTCAATGCACTGGACACCCCTTGTGAAAATTCTCACGCGCATGCGTGAAAAAATGATTTCTGAATCTATAATCCAAGCCACAGTCAGTATCGAGATCATGGTTCAAACTAATTGAGGAATCACATGATCAGGGATGGGTTAATCGCACATTTGGAACGATCAGCGTCGAGTGTGAGAGGAGAGACGAATGCCCAAAATTGGTAGCACGAATCGTGAATAGCGATCATTGCACAATGTCGCGGCTAACTGACCTTTGGTCATTATATGTATATTGTGTATGTATGACTGTGCAAATTCCGCGTCTGGTTACCTATACACGTGTGACCGTACATGGGGTCTATGTGTCTCTAATGGGCTTTATGCATCATTGGCTAATCTAGCAACCGATTCAATCCAGACACTGGGAACGCTGAGAATTCAGACATAATGGCACATCCTGTCATATGACGTATGCTCAGGTGGATCAAGCTTCAGGGTGCATTTGCATCGGGACATTGTTTGCTTTAGCAATGCCCATGTGGGCATGTCAACATCCAACAATGCCAGACGGCAGGGCAACGTGCAGTGTCCCCGATCAGTTAAGATAAGGCATCGCATTACCGTTCTATTGTAGCATTCGGATGAGAGAAAATGCAGATGTTTCGATCACGTTTTGCCAGAAATTTTGATAAGTAGGTACATACCGAAACTACTTCGACCATTTGAAAAATGCTCCAAATAATGTAACTTTCCTGCGAGTACCGCTCGCAATTTCCTGGCCAGACGTTTAAATTCTCGATATTTTATCGCACGTTCATTGTGAGTATCGCATATACGTATATACACGCCGTGGATGTGGAAAGTAGGAGCTGAATTTGGTCAGAGGCTAGACCGGTGGTCGTAAAACATGATCCTGAAATCGCATTTCCATGAATATATCCGCGTTCTATTTCCGATATCGGTCATACCGAAAATTTCACAGGAATTATTTGAAGCGCAGTTGAGATATGTATTGCCTGCGATAAATATTCGTTTGCGATTGCTCAGAAAGATTGCTTACCTTTACAACGTGGTTGCGAAATTTTCATAACAATTCATCCGGATAATTTATCAAAGATAGCATGCGCATCTAATTACTCCTGTCACCTCCTGTTGAAGGCTCCCTCGGCCACGAAGAAGGAAGTTATACACATGCGTATACATTACGGTATTAACCCTCATTCCCATAACGTTTCCTCGTATGCAGCTCACAAAGCTACACGATAAGATCGGTCCCTCGCTTACACGACAGGATCGGGTAGCCGCCATTTCCAAGAGGAAACCCAGAAATCACTAAGATTTCAATCAGCGACATTCTCGTGGCTGGAGGCGCGTGCAGGGGTTGAAAAGAGGGTGTAAACCGAAGAGAGGAGGTCACGGTGTAAGGGCTCTCTTTCCCATGACCGTTTTTCCGTCCCCTTGCTACCATGGGGTCAGCACGTAAGTCAGTAAGTAAGTAAGTAAGTAAGTAAGAGAGTACGGGTGAGGTCGAAAACGGAAAGTTCGTATGGGCGAGGGCCGGACTAAAACTCTACGAGGGTTGTGAAGTGAAGCAACATATTGTACGCGCTGCTCGCTCACCGGCTAGCATCTTAAGTACACGATCGCTACCGTGAGCCCCTCAGAGTAAACAGTGCCAGAAATATACATTTTCATTCAATCTCCCAAACATACCGAAACTAATGATTTGGACGAAAAAATTACGAAAGAACTGTAGAGTATACGAACAAGGGATTTAATTTCAGAGATCCATTGAGTCTGCAGTTTATTAATCTTTAACTAAACTAATTGGAAATCAACTGTGTAACTCTTGAAGACAATTCTAGTTTACGATTTTCTAACTAGTAAAGCCTGTGTCAAGTAACTAATTTTACCTATGATGTAATGATATGAACAAGTTATTCGACTATGTCAAGACAAGCGCTGATAACCGAAGTCAGACAAGTAAAACATCATTCTTATAAACATTACCTTGAGATGGATTCGGTAAATGTTAAATCCTGACATAGACACCCGCGGGATATGAATTACAGGAATACTTATCTCGTTATCGTTATTTAGAATTCTAAAGAAGTTAAATCACTGATGCTCCGCTATTATTTACCCTTGTAATTAAAATAGTGAATAAAGGGAGCGTCTTGTAAATTTTCCGCACAGTGCCTACCGAGCATCACCCTACGTCTACTCAAAGTGAGAATGAAATATGCAATACGACGATCCACCGCAGCGTTGAATCCAAAGTTAGTCGTCACATTCCTGCGATGCTGTTTGCAAACAGATAAACGCCTTGCTCCTCGTATTCCCGTCTCCCTTCTTTAGCCAGTCAGTCAGACAGTCAGTCAGTCAGTCAGTCTAAGTCTAGTCGCGGCGGAAGCAGGAATTCAATATAGCCAATGCCGAGAATAGGGGATATCCCGTGTCATCCAGGGTGAGTCGGCCACCTCCGCGAAAGAAAGGGACATACTGCGGAGGCAATACGTTCACTGAAAACGTGGGAAATGGGAAAATTACGTTTCCATTGTGTCAGGGCATTCGCATTCGCGTCACACGCTGGCCATAAACCACGCCGGCGTGCGTCTCGTGTTTAGGAGCGACGCGGGTAACCCGAGAAAAGTGACGCAGGACGCACCCGCAGCCTCCAACCCTCGGCTTGCTCACAGTTTTCGTCTATAAGTCACTTGCTCCCAATATCACCCAGAGACCGGACGGTTTTCGCACTAGACTTCCTACACAAGCAACCGCACCACGTCCAGTTCAGTTTTCTATATTGATATCGCGGCACGTGTGGATGTGGGTTGGTGCATATACGACGTCGTGGAGTATTAGTTGGTATCGCTGCGGTCCCCAGAGGGCCATTTATTTGGCGTTTGCGAGACCCTGCCGACCCACCCCTGCTGACCCACGACCCCGACCCACGACTCGTCCAAACGACTAAGCGCGAGCCCACTGACTTTTATGGATTGAACGTTTAGGAAGCTGCTTGTAGACCACACGGTTACACTGCATCGCCGTGTTTCTTATTTTTTATTTATCGTCTCCAAACCCTCTGAAGGAACCACCTGACGCATGGGACGCGAGACAAACACCCAGTTCCTCACACCTCCTATTTCCGATCAAACGTATCTTGGTCGTTAGGTATTGAGGACGACGTAAATGGGTCTACATTATCAAAGTAGTGATCCAGCATGATGACGGTACGGCATGTTGACATGGCTCGTTTTATTTTCTGTACTGGTGGTTAATTGTTTAATTGAAATTTCACTCTTCGTGCAGTGAGATGAAAATATCCTTGACAACCCCAACGCAAATTATCATCTCACGATAATGATACTTGGTGGAACCGATGAAACGTGCATTTTATTGCTTATCCAGAATGAGATACTGTGGTGAATGACTCCATGCATGCGAAAAAAAAAAAATGATACGAAAAAGCGATAAAAAAGAAAAAACAGGGAATTTAAAACCTGAATTCGCGCTGGGAGAATGTCGGATGCTGGGGAAAAGTGTTTCACGAAGCGGAATTTGAATTTCGTTCCGAACAAATTGAGTCTATACACCTAGGGGAGGTAACGTTATGCTTGTGTGAGTGTCTGCGAAAGAGAGAAGGAGATAAAAAGAGAAAGAGGGAAGAAGCAAGATAGGAAATTACTCGATTTCAATGCGGCTCGATCCGTCGCCGGGTGGTCCGCGTCACAATAATAACAATAACTACCTGACAGATTAGGGTGGGTTTCGTTCGCGCCTCCGCCATCGGGGTGGACCCATTAATTTCACTTCGCGTTACCTCACGAGGTAATAGTTGATCCGAGGGGCTGGATGCTACGCTGGGAAAATTGTGTGGCGGTGGTGCAGCCGGAGCCTCCAGAGAATTTCATCCCCTGCACCTACCGAATACGGGACTATCGGAACATTTTACAACATCCATTATGTCTGGATTGCACAATCCCGTGCGTATTCGGATATTATATGTATGTACGTGTACAGCACTCACTCCGGACGTTCCTCTAGTCCCGTGGCTCAATATTTGGATTATTAGCGACGGGCAGTCGTTCGAAATTCAATTCTGAACAACCCTCTGTAATTACCAACAGTTTGCTGGTCGTCAGTGTTTCATTGGAATGAAGATCTGCCGGTGAGAAAAATTTTTCACATTGTATGCAGTACCTACTCGCCACGGCAATTTTTTCATCGACCGATCGCATCATTTGGAATTGAACCATGGTCAGCTGTCAATATCTCATTAATTCACTCCAAGTAACCTATCGATATTGGGATTATGTTCTATGGAATAAAATCTTGTAAACTACAACGAAATCCTATGAAATATACAAAGTAGAAATGAAACCGCTGAAATTTCGCAGAAACATTGAAACATGTACGACGTATGGTGTTCGAAATTTTTGAAATATAACGAACCTTCCGCCTCGCCGTCATCCCAATTAGTGTCATGAGGATTATCGCAATCCGACTGATATGTGAGAGTGGAGAATATTAGCTGCACAGAGAATGACATTGAGGAATGTGAATGCCAAGATTTCAACTTCCACCCGTCTAGTTGGGGGCTAAAACTAATTGACGAGGACTGCGAACAAACGGGGCGACGCCTGACAGCATTACGTGTATAGTTAGAAGTAGGAAGTACGAAGGTAAGTAGCTCATGTGCTGAATATAAGTGATATTAATGGGTTTTCATATCGCGTTAAGAGAGACACCCATCGCATCGCGCTTCGCTCGAACCGGTAAACTGTACGGTAGGCAGCAGTATCTCCAACTCGAGTGTCTCTAAATTAATTATTACACCTTACGAAGGGGCTGCTCAGACACAAACACAAATTTAAGCCTGTAGCTGTGTAAGGAGATCTACAGCCAGATTTAACTAACGTACCTAGGCGAATGAGTCAAATTTACTGAACCAAGGGATGTGATTTCTATAGTAGTGCGTTTCGCGTACGATCAAGAACATTCGTGGATAATGCGACTAAATTAGACTCATGTAGAGTACGTTGCAATTTCTGACATTTGGATGGGACATGGGGTGACATGTACGAATAGAAAAAGACGTGAATTACATTTTAGGATGAGCCACCATTTTGAATGTTCTTCCAAGGAATTTGTTCACGATAACATTGGGCAGGATTTAATAAGTGCGTCGTTCACAATGGGCTACACTCTGCAAGTCCAGAAATAGTACCGAATTCGAATCTCAGTAACTCGCAATCAGCTTGGATACTTGAGGAGTGAGTAAAAATGACAAGAATTCGTGGTCTAAGCTGACCCTCGATCGAAATTGTTGAAACTGGGGAGAAAATAGCATAAAACGAAGCTGTCGTAACAAGAACCTCTGAAACAATATTGTAGCTAACGCTGTTGCTTCTCGACACCATGACCCTCATCAATCCATGAACCACTGAAGGATAATCCTGGCATATAGTACTAGACAGACCGCAGCGTAGGTAGCCCGTGTTTTGTTGTTCGTTTGAATCACTGTAAGTTTTCGAAGCGATAATTCTGTCCGATAACTTCGAATATCGCGAATATTCCGAAGTGAAAATTTAGCGAATAGAGTGATCAGTGAGGCGGATAGCCTGTCGCCTCGCTGACGGTTATTTCCGGCGAAGAATGCGAGGGAGACAGTTATGGTATTTGGGCGAGGCGTTGACAGAGGGTGGCGGTAATTGCAAGAATTGTTTGATGCATGGCTGCAGACGGTGAAAATGACCGACTTTGCGCGAGCGACTTAATTCTTCGGTCAATGCGCGAACCGGGACCAAACGAGCGACCAAGCCATTGTGATTAAATGAACGGTAATGATTTATTCTGCCCGCATGGAAGTTCGTCCTCCCCTTTCACGCCGCCCCTCGGCACCCCGAATCCCCGAATCCCCTGAGCCACGACGAATCATCGAATCAGTCGTGATAATGGACCATAAGTTGTTATTAGAGGCGGCCGTTATGGTCTTTCTGCGATTCCTCTCATCTCTCCACTCTCCCTCTCTTCATCTCCCCGTCTCTTTGCCATTTCCATTTCCACTTCACTGTGAAATTTCATGGATTCTGTATTTGACACGTTTGTGGCTTTGCTGGAGCGCCGAAGCTGACGCGGCTTGGTTTACCGCGAATTACTTACAGGTGGATAAGTCACACACCAGAAGCATGCTCGTTTTGCTGAATCTATCTCTCATCATCGTCTCCAATTTTCTTATTCTTTCTTTCAAGTTAGTTTTCTTTCTTTCTGTAGTTACACTCACTTTTTACTCCATTAATTCAGACCAAAGAAATAAAATATTTGAGTTGTGACTCTTTTTTTGAGTTTTGATCAAAACAAAAAGATGATATTTCAATTCTACTGCCGTCAATCGTTCAATTTTCGTCACGAAAAAAGAGAATGTCGAACAATGAGTTGATTGCCTGTCGGGAAACTGTTTATGGCTATTTGAAAAAAAAAAAAAAAAATCGATTTGCCTATCAAATTGTGATTTTACGAGCATAAGATACCCAACCAAATTAACGGGGTGAATTTTGAATGATTTTTACAAAATCTTGAAACTGAATATTTGCAATTTGGAGCATTTTCAACCTACTGTGAATTCAAAAAACGCATTTACCAGGCTCTTATTTCCCTGAAAAAATATGCTGAGATGTTTACACATCAGACTTTCAACTCGAGGGAAAATTAATCAATTCAATTAACTTCTTTGGATAGTTTTATCTCAAAAATCGTCATTAGAAAAATCATTTCGCTAACGAACAGTTGCGTAGGAAGTTTTATAAGCTACAAGATTTATATGGTTACTCCGCACGACGTAGGAACAACCATTCGCAATATATACCATGAAGTTATATCAGTGCACAATTTTACCTCGGGGGGAAATTCGCATAAAATTTTAAGGGTATCTACAAATTTTTTTTTACTGCAGACCCAAATGTTCTACCATACCAAAATCTGACCTTGTATG
This sequence comes from Neodiprion pinetum, assembly GCF_021155775.2. Lineage (NCBI taxonomy): Eukaryota > Metazoa > Arthropoda > Insecta > Hymenoptera > Diprionidae > Neodiprion > Neodiprion pinetum. The sequence goes on along the minus strand of NC_060236.1, from coordinate 24,438,939 downwards.
ATGCAATCTGTGGAACGCGAACCTAAGACTGTTCAGGAATCAGACAACCAAAGCTTAGAGTCCTCGCACAGTATTACACGTACAGTTCAAAACTGACTTTGCTTTATTTACACAATACACATCCGGTATGTTGCATATATTTGGTGCTTTTAAAGTTCGTTTCAGATACTGATTACAGTTGGGTATGAAGTGAACTGCACAAGATGAGCTCACTACTCGTGCGTTCTAAATAATTATCTCTAACAGCGTACCGTGTACATTTATGCTCAAATTATCAACAGCCGACATCGCTAACCGATGTTTAAAGAAATCAATGAGACGTTGAATGTCACCTTAAATCACTGTTAGGATACTTTTCAGTTCACACTTCCCATCTAGAACAATTTTCCAATCGTGCTAAATATGGTGAAAAAATTCTTTCTGTATATTCCCACTCTTTTGTTTTCGTAATCCTCACTGTTTACTGGTAATTGTCACTTGAATTGTCGCGAAAAACGATTCCAATAATTCTTGGTTTGAGACAGATTCTATGTATGTACCTATGAATGACATCGTTTAGACACCGGTTGCACGTTCGTGATTCGTAAAGATAAATCAACAAAGAAAGCAAGAGTCTGGCGAGACACGTCAACGCTCATAAGGCAAAGACCAGATTCTGAGAACATAAAAAATGGAGACGGAATATGATAGTGCCTCCGAAACCCTTATTTTTCATTTCAAGCCATTTTTTTTTCTTGCATTCTAGATAGCTTTCAGTTCAACTCTAGACTTGGCATTAGCAACTGTTGAAACTCACGAAGCCTAAGAAAACGAAGGGTTTACTGACGAATTGTCACAATTCGAAGAGTCCCGAATACCTTGAATACCTTGTAACCCTGTACACATCATCTCATATTTTTCTTCCCCCTTTTCGAATTTCTCGATTTATCCCTGTAGTAATACGCCCGAGCATTTCGCATTGACAATATGAACACTGAACAATTTGGTACTATAAGCTCTTAGAGCATCAATTTTCGATTGGTTTCAAATAAGAGCTGTCTCCCCCATTCCATCGACAGTCGACTGCGACGTCTACACACTGAAGCGAAGTGGTATAGCCGACATTTCTACCACTCGTCGTTGTTCTCTTGCTCTCTGACTTCGTCTCTAGCTTTTCTCTTATAGACCCCTCGGAAAATACGAGGAGGAATGGCATTGAAGCGACGTAATATCGACGTTTAAGCACTTTAGCCGTGATGTTTCTCGGCCCGGACAGCTGGCTGTGAAAGTACCTATGCGTGTCTAAATAAATTGACTGACGCCAACGACAGTGACGACGACCTCTAAGGACAGATACTCAGCACTAGCTACTTCGGCTAGTCTAGACGCTGAAATACACACAAACTCTATAAAAGTGAAACTGAATTCCTAATCGGTCAAACACACTACGCTGGAACGAGAACTTTGGGCGAATCGTGTAATGCGTTAAACAAACAACAAAAATAACTCTTACAAATGTCTTTGTCGTACCAAAGGTACCCGGGGTCGTACAACAGTTGGAGCAGTGGGACCTTCGTCAGAATTTGAGTTTATAAATAGGTATAAATATGCATGGGTAAAAATGAAACACCTTGGAAACCGATACGTTTTCATGCGTGTAGAAAGTTTCGAAAAAGTCAACAAGTCTTTGAACTGTTAATGCATACTTGCGTGGAACTGTTTTCTCACACATGGTTACTCTCTTGGGCTCTTCGAGATTGCATTGCGTGACTGCATATCGGAGCCAACGAGCCAGACATAAACAAACCGGTAATATAAGCAGAGGATCTAGGAAGATACGCCCCGCGGGGCGTTGGTGACGAGACTCTAAATCTGATCATCGCCGTGTTCGGAAATTAAAAAAAAAATCATGTACAATTGAACACACCAAATTGTTGTGAAATTTATTATAAGCCTTGCACAAATTCCAGTGTGTACAATAGGGGTTTTTTTTTTTCCTACGTACCCTTCAAAAGTTAATTTTTAGCCTCAAACGGAACCTCGTGAAACCGAAACTCAGTAGCAAAATTCTAAAAGGTCCCTCATCCGGTTTGATTTTTTCAAACACTCTTACCAGAATATCTCGAAAACTATACAAATTGTGAAGCTGTTTTTATGTTGTACAAGATAATTTGTAGAAAAGCAGCGTTCACTGCTTTTTGCGTAAGATTGATTACACAACGCGACGCCATTTAACTTTTCCTCAGGGAAACAAGCAACTTGGTTACGTTAAATCTTACACTGTCCAGAGTACCTTGAATTAGACATTATTCGAATTCCTCAGCTACAGTTTGTTGTAATTCCTTCGTAGAACACGGCAATGAAAGCGAGCTTTCAAATGCGGAATCAGAGAACTTCCAAGCATTACATCCGATCGTTGCTCTCCTTTACACCTTCCTATCTCAGTGAACTCTATCTTTCTCTCGGTTAGTATATGATACGGTATAGCGGACAAAAGTCAACCGAAGACGAAGCTGATCCCTAGGGTCAACGGAGAGGGAAGGAGTGGGTATCTAGTCCCTCCTATCCTCTGTCCATCTGTATTCACGACGCTCTTGGCTTATCGTACCCACTATACACTCTCCTCTCTCCCTGCTCCATCACGTCACCATCTCTGCTTTCTACTCTATCGTACCGTTAGATCTTTTCACCAACACTACGGACGTCTTGGCGTATTTTGATCTGCCTAGACGTACGTGTGTGCACATGGGTGGGTGTTTCACTAAACGACCATTTCATTCCTCGACTAATGCCCTTTTCTCATGTGAATAATTCTACCAGAAACACCCGAATCCTCTTACACGTATAGCAGTGGTTCAAGTTGACGCCACCATTTGTAAATTCTAACCAACTTGCACTCTTGCCCAAGCCTTTAATCATAAAAATCATATCTTGAGATCAAATGTCCGTTGACCGCAAGTCCCGTAAACGAGCCAAGTTTGAATTTGTTGTGAAAATAATTTTTCGCGGGTGTAGAGACAATCCCAGAGACCCGACACGCCATTATTCGCAAAGGTTAATGTTTCTTTGATCGGACCACAAATGGAAAACAATTTTCTCCATTAACTCGGCCATCACTGTTCACAAATCGTAAACCGTAGAATTTAGCGGTAATGGCATATTTTACTCACACTGGAACTATTAGGAACTATACCACAACCTTACTATGAGAATCGTACGCACTGAATTTGCGGGTGAATTATTGTTAACGTCGATCCCAGATTTTTTCAGCAGTAATCGAGTTGAATTCCAGTAAAATAGGATGCCATTATTAACTTAAAATCCATCACAACATCTATAATAACGATAAACACACGAATGAAAATAAATGTGCCCATCATGAGCTGAATGGACTTTCCGTATAATCATCAATGAATAATAGAAGAAGGAAAAATACGTAGGAGATGGTTCCACTATCAAAACTACGTTATACTGTCAAAGACAGCAGACATGTTATTGGTATCCAAAATATTAAATCGCGATCGATGTTAAATATTTCCAAAGCATAGAGATCTGAACATTTGAACTAACAACCAACATATGATCTTCAAAATTGAAGTAGATGTTGAACAAACTATAACTCACAGAGCTTCCGATGCTGTACCTTTTCATTTCCATTGTTTCGATACATCAAAACATGTTACTTATTTTATGCTAGACTGGATTACCAAACAAAAACTTTTACGGCCAAATATTAGTCACACTACCGTAATTATCCATTTGACAGAGTAAAGAGAGAATAAATAACAATATTAGATGAATAGATATGAAAGGCAGTAGATTATTTATCAATAACTTTTAAAAAAGTGTTCATTGGATTATGGGTATTCATCAGACGACCATTTCGAGAAAAAAATGGATATCTCGATTACCTCTCACCGCCGTCTACCAATTCCCCACCGCCACAATCGTAGTACGAGTATACATGACTGCTCTGAAAGCGTTAATTTCATCTTTCATCCAAAGAGACGAGAGAACAACTGACAGTGTGGATAAATTTCAACGACTCATTGTCGTTTCTCGAAGTGTGAACCCTGCTTTAGGACAGCCACTACAGGGCAGCGCCTGGCGTTATATTCGATTCCTTTGTCTCAGCGGGAGCCTTCGGAGCATCGAAGGGAACAAGAGAGAAGGAGCGAGAAAGATGAGAAGGGAAAAAAGGAGTATTACGTCCTCCACTCTGTCTGGTAGACCCGACCTCCCGTAGCGGTGAGAGAGCCGGTCGAACCGGTATCCCCTCGCTGGTTCTTTGCCCGACCAACCACTCAGCGTACCTGATCTCGCGGCAAACAAAATTGGGATGAAGGTGGCAGCGCAAAGGTTTACACAATTTTTGACCATCCGATCGTTTTGTCTGCGGAAAGGATTTCAAGTTTAAACAGTTGGTAGCTGATTTCTACGACGGTTCCACAGATGCGGTGGAAGAACCACTTTTACACACCCGAAACTATGGTGTCAACGTCAAGAATCGTTACTTTGTTCAGGTAATAAAGTTTCATGACGCCGTCTTCAAAACAACGACCTCAAGACAGTTTTAGTACCTACGAAGAAAAACTTGAAAGTTTATCGAATTCCCCTTTTCACATCATTCAACTTACACTGAGCGTACTGGTTTAATTATTCGTGAATATCGCGTTGATAGCGTGATCAAACATCTGATTCAATTTTGCACATGTTTCTGGAATTCGTTGAAAAGAATATTCACTGCCGCATATTACAAAATATTTTCCACTCGTATGTCGCGGTTACCGTAGAGTGGATTTGAGAGATTGTTCAAAAGGGTGCACAGTGAGTGAGCCACGTCAATGATAACGCTACTCGAGAGGTGTCCATGTACGTCCATGTATTCTGATAGCAGGTGACTCCCAGTTCGCCTACTTCAGTGCCAGTGCACCAAGTTACGTTTCTAGTTTACCTCTCGAGCTGCATAACGTAATGGATAAATACGAAATGACGTTGGTACGTAGAATCCGATGACTTACATGTAGGTATACCTAAATAATCGATCGGACCACTCGATGCAGGAATGACAGCTACTTATTTCCATCCGATCTTGCCCCGCACGTAGAATAGGTACAATACCTGCAAGGTATAGGCATACCTAGGTTAGGTGGGTGGGTATAAGTGCAACGCATTAAAGTTTCGAATATTCAAACGACGAGGCGATCGAAGCCGTGGGACTTGGTCGGGTGCGTTCCTCGCGTTCCTCGGCGAGGCCGAACCAGGCTTCAACTGATTTTATCACCATCGTATCGGGAGATAGATTTCTTATTCCTAAATTCAAGGGGCGCATCGCTTCGCTTCGCCGGCCTCAGGCAAGACACGATCAAAGTATCTCCGAATCTCTCCGACTTCCTCTCGCTCTTCTACTATCTTTGATCTTCATTTTCAACTGCGTCGATTCACGGCACGCGGAGTCTCTCTTGTTCATTTGTGTCATGGTACGCTATACGTCACGTCTACAACCTCGGTGTTCAGGTTAGCGTGCGATTCAGTTGTCAATAGGTATAATCTTCAAGGTCTAGCACGATAGCCAGAAAAGTCGAGAACTCGACCGTTCCTGATTCCGACTGTACGACTTTTCGCCACGAACGTCTTTTCTCAGTCACTTTCGGGCACTAATTGAAGTCACTTGAAATGTTATCACGTTCTTTAAGGTCGTTTCAAGTCCCGTAGATACTCAAAGCTATGTAAAGTTGTTCAAAGCCATGTAAGGACACTTGCAATCTTACCGAAATCTTGAAGCGTGAATATATAAGGCATACCGCAAAATGGTTGATTTCAAGCTAAAAGTGTATTTAATACACGTGAGGCTATAATTCCTACACTGAGAATATAATACGTGACGTTGAGTTATTTAATGTGGTACATTAGATCACCTTCAAGTACATGTTTGACCTTCTTAGAACCAGTGACAGTTTTGTTTGAAAAACCCTTTCGCTTTAACCGATAACAAGATATTGCACACGTGTTTGTTACGGCGAAGCTAAACCGCGATGAAATCTCCTGAATTTACGCGTAATCAAGTTCTCAGAAACATCATAAAGCTTTCTGATGGAATCCGTAGCTTTATTATGAAATCCATGAAACCCGATAAAATGAAATACATTTTCACCGAACGCTGCTAATCATCGTGAATTGCAGCCTCATTGATTTCAAACGAAAACTGAAACGCCCTCGACGGTAAAGAGAGTTAATCAAATATCCGAAATAAACTACAACAGTGTACCGAAGGGGATTAAACTGATCTCGAATCACATTCGCGCTTTAGCACCCCTGAAAGTCGCGTTTGTAGTCGATACGACATGCATACATCTCCTCGCCCCCTCGGAAACCTTGTCAGGGAAAAGTAAACTCGAATCTACATGTGTGAAAAATGGCGAGTACTTCATAGGCAGCAGAGCTACACTGGCGTTCCGGTGTGAAGATCAGGAGTCGTTCCGGTTATCTCAGGGAAGATCAGGGGGGACTGAACAGGACGAAAACGGGAGTCGCCGAGGGTTGGAGATATCAGTTCAGTCAGTTAATGGTCCGTAGTCGGAGACTCCACACCCTGAAGCTTATACTCTTTCAACCCACTCTTCCACCTTCCCCGTTCTTATTCTAACCGTATTCAGCAGTCACGCATACCAATGTCGTGCAGTGTACGTGTATTCGCAATCAGTGAGGTCGCCTGCTTAAATTAACACAGTGTCACGCGCCCGGTTCCATTCACGAGGGGATTTAAATACACCGGGGAGTTGGAAAGGATAATAAAGAGTGGGAAAAACGTGCAGGATAAAGGGTGTAAGTGAAAAAGAGATTATGATAAGAAGGATAGGATCTTCCGCAATCTGCTTAGAGTTGAGATACGAGGGCACGTGTACCTCTATGCAGATTTCTAACGGTTAAAGGTCCAACTCGAATCCGATCTCAAGTTCGTCAAGGTTCGAGAACCGGCTGGCTGTATGACAATATCGAAACAGCGGTAGTACTTTTTTTTCCAACCCGTCGATTTAGTTAATATACCGAAGTTCGTTTCTTTGCCAAAGCTTGTTCGAGCTTCACATAAAAACTTTACGAGGAATCCATAATATCGAAACCACAAAAAGTGACCGAAGTGGATTACTCGCCGAGCTTATCCTTCGGGAATAATTTATAAATAGTATAAGGATTCTTGTCTGAAAAGTATTTGTATTTCTTCGATGCTTAACGAAGCGAGTAATTAAAATACCACGGAACAATCGTCCTGGTTGTGTGATTGCGAGATGACTTATACCTTGAGAACCGTGTAGTAAAGTTAATCGAGGAGGAAGCAGTTAAGTTGCCGATGTAACACGGAGGTTTAGTGCATGTCGGAATTGGACGTTTACGAGGAGCATTAATTCTGCAAATTTCAAGTCGCGGGGATGTATGGAATTTTGGATAATTAATAGACGGTAATTTGACGGCGAATCTCTAGTCGTACGGTACGTCATGCGGGAGATGAGGTGCCCTGAAAAGTGAGGCATGAGAAGGCGAACGCGGCTTATTGTTAGTTAAAGATATTCAAGTACAAGACACCCAGGAACCTTCGCTGGTCGTGAAGCTCGACGTCGTTCTAGGCTGCAGGTTATTCGCGGGGAGCGTTTAAGAGTGCTGTAGGAGGATTTAATTAAGGCGTTAATTGGAATCTAGTGGGGCCTTAATCAGGGCTATTTCCTTTTCGTGAAAAGCAGGGGGGGGGGGGGGGGGCGCGATAACAACCAAGTTGAACTCTGAACCCCGCTGGTGCAGCGCACCAGCCTCGCGGGACCGTTTACCCCTCTCTCAAAGTTCAGCCAGATTTTACCGTCTGATTGCAACTTTTCCCGCAACTGTGTCCTACCGGTATTCAAGATAAAGAAAATCTATCTACGCGCCACCCCCGTTACTTCACCTCCGTCTTCTTGCAGAACCAATATTGCGAGATATTTCCGTTCAATTGTCCGTCGATTTTCTCTTCCCCATTTCTCGCGTAAGACCAAAATCGAAACCACATAAATTAGATCGTCACGCCGAATAAATGAAATCGGAATTGATCATCGGTAAAAACGATTTAGCAAATGTGTAAATTGTAATTATCTCCCAATTGTTCACAGATAATTGAATTCCTGTCTTATGTAGAACGGAAATTCATCTCGCGGTGCAAAACAAAGTGAGCCTAATTATATATTCACGGTGTATTTTGACACTGATCTCTTTTCACCAAGGTTCAATATTGCAAAATTGATTTAACAGAATAATTGTTCAGAACTGTCTCGACGATTACACATCGTGCAATTTTTATGAAATTGTTGATATTTCTCTCTCTACACTAACGAAAATTAAGTGTCTCTTAGCGTTTTAATTATACAAAAATGAAGAAGTAAAATCTCAACGAAACACCCTTTAGCATTGATTTCAAATTTGGCTATTTGTGAATATTCGTTTATCTTATTTATGAAAATTTGATTACACATCGAGATATACGTAGGTAAAACCAAATTTTGATGAATTTCATGTAATTGATGAATACGTGCATCCATAGTTTGTTTCCAAAGCTAAGGAAAAAAATTCTCTTGAATAAAAACTCCGTCGACAACCGTCTGCCGAGTGAAATCCGTTGCTCGTGGACATGGGGATTACCGCAGCAACGGTCTTCTTGCGAGACCCTCGCGACCACAAGCCGGGTGTTAAAAGCTCGCGCACCTTTCGTCGACGGCCGGCTCTTTGACCCGAGGCAATCCGATCCCCGAGTACGAGGATCTCTCTCTCTCTCTCTCTCTCTTTCTCTCTGCCATGCTGTACTTTTCACCCGACACAGTTTTTGCCGAGGGTCCGTTAACAGCAGGGCAATTGATACCCACTCTCGGAGTCAGCGAGCAAGGATAGGGATGAAGGAGGAGGAGGAGGAGGAGGAGGAGGAGGAGGAACGCGATGTCGACGATGCTCTTCTCCTCCACTAGCTGCCAGCAGCGCAAAGAAGCTGATCTCGGATATCGGTGATTGATAAACGCGTCGGGGGTTCGAAGGAGCCGGTGTATATAGTGATTGATGTCGCCAATCGACGACGATCGGTTAAATCGGTTTGAGTCAGCTGGCAAGAAAATCCTATCCTATAAGTATTTTGTATCGGTGTCACGGGAATGCACTGATACACGTTATGCCTACGGGTCCCCGAGGCTGCACATCACAAAGCCCGAGCAGCTGCCGGCACCAGTTTTCTTCGTCCTACTCTCACCGGCTCGCTAAGCTCTCTAGGGATCTGCTCGACCGACATAGAAGATATTTTTAACCTCCGATACGGCTCTGCTTCTTCCGCGATCTTTTTCACGATCCGGGCACTAAGTAGCGGGAAATACTCCATTTTTCAATCCGTATTACTAATTTTTAAAAGCTACCTTGATTGAAATGTTGGTCGTTTTAGAAACTTGAAAGCACATTTAACGATCGGAAATTTTTGCTGTCAACGTTTTCAAATATTTCAAACACCACATTTTCTTGCTAGTCAGTTTTTATACATAGAAAATATATCAAGTGACGGATAAAAATGCAATTTAAAAAAATTATGGTATTCTAAGAATTTATTTGTACAATTTTTGCTGTAATTTTACTGATAGTCAATGAATTCTTTTAATCCTAAGGATCTCAATTTTATTGCTCATCATTACTATTACTACCGCAAGAGTGTATGTCCAACGCAAACGAAAATATAAATTTTCACTCCAAAATTGTGAGACCTCTAATTTTGAACATTTTTGCGACAATTTCTATTCACTTCCCATGAAATTTAACCAAATTGAGCACAATGTTCAGTTTGTTTATTCTCACTGCAAACCACCTTTTCCAAAAATATGATAAAATATCCGGATCTAAAGATCACGTATAAAACGAATATTAGTAAAGTGTAATGGAATGAATTTCGAACCTTTCTAAGGTCCGGTTCTAACGTCACGAGCATGGCAGAAACTGATCTAAAGCTGTCTTGATAATCTTTTGCGATTCAGTACTTTCCACCTTTTTAACAATAACTTACAAAAAGTTTTCAACACTTGGTCTTCAAGAACTTCGATACCTGTTATACGAAACACTGCGAAACTACAAATTACTCCAAGACCTTTTACCCAGCCCGTCTTCTCTTTTCATCGTCCAACTTGTAGCACCGCCTTGTTGAATACAAAAAGGAGTGATATAGGGCTCGATCAATTAGATGACCAATACCCCGTGCACCAGAGGGAAGGTATTAATTGAGACGCGCTCATTAGCGAAGCGGTTTCAAAGTTCTGGGAGCCATAGCTGCATCGGGATTATTAGGCTTTATTACCGGGGAAACGCAGCCGTTCTTTGTAATTGGTTCGGGGCTGCTCACCGCAGCTGCGCCGCAGCCAAAACCCCCCAACTACACTAACTAATACGCGACCCCTTCTACAAGCAAATACCCGGAGAAAGGGAGGCGGAAAAGAGGACCTCACAGTACCCGAAGGACCTTAGGGATCCTCCACTTCCCTCGGAACTTCACTATCCGGCGTAGACGCGACCGTGAGGCTTTCCATCACTTTCAAAGTCAGTGCAGGATAAGTTTACACTAAATGATAGATCTTCTTCTCAATTACATCAAGTTTTTTCTGAAGAGGAAAATGCTAAGAGCATATCGTCTGTCCTAGTATCGGTAGCATCGTACTCTGCTCTTCAAATATGATTCAGTCACGAGTATACCGTTGGAAAAACATCAGTGTATATACACTGGAAATCGGTTAATAGATAGTGAAGAGTCATTCAATCGACAATATACGCGAACTCGTATTTTTCCAGTAGTATGCACTTGGAACCGAAAGCCAGTAAGAGAACTCGAAATGTTCAGGTAACTTTGAGGATATAGTTTCAAGTTCATTCGTATGTTATAAAAGTTGTACGATCTCCATCCAGGGTAACAAACTCTACGTTGGTATACAAAAATGCACGTGGGCTTGAATTTTTTGAATTACACTCCATTCTTAATGCACTTCCATAATGGTAGTTACTATCGAAAGTCACGGAAAGCCACTTCAAGAGTTCGAAATATTTTACCACTTGATCATTTCGGTAGAAATGTAACCGATGTCACACTCCAAGTATTTGGCAGCTGTGGGAAATGGTTTCGAGATTTAAACTATGGCTGACCAGTAACCAAGCTGCGATTGCACGATGTCAAGTATATATTGAGGAAACGAATGTTCATGATTCAGGAGAGAAACGAACTCAGCGACCGTGTGTGAGCTATTACGAACCGATCGTGCGTAGAGAGGAAATATTCTCTACATCTTTTTTTATTCGGGTAGCTATTCTTCTCCGCTGGAGCTGGATGAGAACCGAGTCGCGTCGTCTCAGGTGGTTCGAATTTGAAACGTATTAAAATTCCTACCGTTCGAATTCGAAACGTACCAATTCCACCAACCGACCTATATTGGAATCTTGGCGGATTCTATTGACAGAGGAGAATCAATCTCATTTTCTTATTCGATCTTGGAAAGCGTCGCCTGGCGGTCGCTGGCTGTGCGAAGTACGTTGAAGGCACCTCTGCCTAACCGCCAAGCCACCCAACGCTCCGCTATTTTCACCCCCCACCCCTAATCGGGACTGGTTTTATTTATTTCCATTCATTGAGGAGTCGAAGCTGGCAAGGCGCTGAACGACGGTAAAGGGAGCTTTTCTGCTCCGTTAAATATAGATTTCATACTCACTCTTCTTATTCACTTCATGCGTGTATATGTATGTATATACTGGCATTGGAACACCCTATTGAATCCAAATCCTCTACCGTTCCGTCTCGTACCCTACGATCTACCGCCGGCTGATACAGCGGACATTTATTCATTCAACCGTGAGGGGATGTAACTTACCTGGAAGAATAAGAGAGAAAATATTTAAGTTATAGAATAATATTTTGCCATACAGTCAATTGCATATTTATGATAAAGTAACAGTTCGAATATAGAGAGATCGAATGGACTTGCTTTTCATAGTGTGGACGAGGCTGCTGAAAGTCGGACGTGTAAATTTTTTCGTAATTTCTTTTTTATAAATCAAAAGAGATCAAAAAAGATTTAACGTTATGTAGATAATGTACAATGTCAATTATATTCAAATTTTTTTACACACGAAAAATGTTGGTAGGTTCGGTTAAGATTCTTTTGTGACATTCATTGACTCGTGCACTATTTGTCAGTACTGATCGATATCGTGACAAGGTTCTATTAGCATTTAGTTGAAAATTTTCTCTGCAACCAGATGAGAGTGTTACAAATCATAAAGACTGAAAAAATTCAGAACAATAGATGAAAAATCAATACACAAATGAATAAATACTGTCTTATTCTTCGTTTCCGTTTCATATCTAGTCGACAATCTAATGTCTCCGAATCTTATACAAGCGCAACACGAACTGCTCAGACGTGTGAATGAAAAATCGGAAATAAAATGCGAAATAATATGAATTGAATATGAAATGATTAATACGAATTATCCTTCTTTGTTTAATAGTTTCAACAAGATGCCGAATATACAGGGAATTCAATCGCAGAGGATTCGAAAAATGAATCAGTTACTTCTGTGTATTTCGGTTATTGGAAGCACCGCGATTACATTCGTTTCATAAAATGAGAACAACCTGATACACTCAGAGAACAGCCGGTGCCCGGGTGTAATAATAATTTGGTTGCAATGCGGGGCGACTAAAAAAACGCAAAAGAGTAAAATCAGCCATTAAATACCCGCGGGAGTGGATCGCTGCTCTGCGACACAGTTACAGCCCTGCGGAATTGGCTTATTGTTAATTAATGGCACCTGCCAATAGTCGTATTACACCGGAAACACAGCAGCAGCAGCACCCAGTGCAGGAAACTAATCATGTTACAGGTAACGTAACGGTGATTGGGATTTTGCTTACGCCAGGTTGAGTCTGTCTCATCCTGGAACAACGGACAGAACGTAACGAGATTGATCCGGAAGCCGCGAAACGCGATTGCAGACATAGCCCCGTTGTTCCTGGATCGTTCGATGAATATTAGCGTGGAAATGCAGCTTATATCCTAAAACGTCTATCGGCCATTATCATCGACACATTTGAGAACCTTGCGCAATAACGAATTTCCAGTTTAAGGTACCTCTCGGTATGGACACTGTTCGTCAGTTCACATTTTAGTGTACCTGCAAATTTTCATCGATCTAAGCTTCTCGAAGACTCTTAAGATCTTGACGAATAAGATACGAAATTCATTGTCAGATAGATACTTGAAATCACGAAACGGTTACCTTGAGATGAATATGTAGATTCCGTTACCGACACTTTGCGCGAATGTTCTGGAAAAAAGGTTGCTGTCTTGGCTTGAATGTCGTTAAAATGTCGGTAACGAAATCTGTAGACAGAACTCGCATTGGTACATCTTGGATAAATCACTAATGGGAATTGGTTCATTATAAGAACTCGAACTACGTAAAATTCGTTTTTCTTATTCAGCTTGATCGATCAACACTTCGGACAAATTCGTTTCGCGCATATTCCATTCTACGTATGAAATGTTTCGAAAATAACCGCGCTTCAGAATTCTTCGAACGTTATGACATATTTTTTCCAGAGAATTTGAGAAAACTTTCAGAAACTTTGCACTCTTTCTTCTACTTCGTCGAGTGTTTGAATAATTGTACATGACGCTTTATTAAAATGCTTCGAACATATTCGTACCTATTTGTTCCAATTTTGAAAGAATGTCAAAAACTTTTCGAACGTTTTATCATTTAAATTTGTGCTCACGTTCCGTTTGTTTGTAATCTTGAAATATTGATTTAATGAATTAATCGTTTATTGATTTTTCCGATGTTTTAATTTCGCATTTGAAATTCTGTGTAACTGATTTAGTCAAACGCTTGTTAAATTAGGTACGATTTAAAACATTATTCGATTAACGAATCATCAGCAAATAGCAAATCAACCGCGCGTTATATTTCAGCGAATTCAATTTATCGTCGCTGAATGCAAGTTTTCGGGATAAAATTTGCACCGCGATAAGTAATTACAGAATGAGAAAAAAAAAATCTCGACGTTTATTCCCATCTATATTTCCATATCAACGAGTTAATATCTTTGTGTATTTTTAGTTGATTGTGAAACAACTAAATCAGATCCGTAATATGCTAAAACGATGCGGAAAAACCACGTTCGAATCGAAGCTTTGACACAAACCATGGACAGGAGATCGCGATGTAAAATCAGAGAACAGAACGTATCGGGTACCGCGATATTGTCAAATGGGACAATCGGTGATAGCGGGGGTGCAAATATTTAATTAATCACAAGGTAGCTAGCTGTAGGACAGGTTCAGCCGGCACAGGCATAGGTCGAGCTGTCGATTGTGTGTCCGCGGTAAATAGAATGCATTCATTGCGAGCCCCGCTGCAGCAACTGCAGCGTCAATGATTCTCATCAGTAACAGCAAAAGCAGAAGCAGAAGCAGAAGCAGCACCACCACCACCACCACCGTCACCATCACCGGCAGCATCGACAGCAGCAGCAGCAGCAAAAGCAGCGTCGGATGATAATCGGATTCCGAATATGCATTCGACGCTAATATGTTTGATTGTGCGCAGTTTAGCGTAATAGCGTGATACGATCATTATGATTTACAATTATTGTTATTTAAGAGAGGAAGAGATACGCGCGGGCTCTCCAAATATTCCGGCCACGCGTTTGAGCAATAATTACTGTAAACTAATTAGATTAAACTTCCTGACATGACGACCCGTGCATTGTGAATATTGTCTAATCGCGTAATCGGTTTGCATGAAAAAATTTCACCTCGTATACGTGGTTATAGAAATTAATCATCTGCATTGCGTAACGCAAGTTTGACCGAATTATTCACAATCGCCGGAGGCACATTTGTACGAATAAAGAAACAAAATCTGTCGATACCGCAAAATTCCGTTCGTTTGATCCTTAAATCGCATGAATAACGATCGTCATTCAGGTCACTTGGTTTTCAAGCTGAGTGACTAATTATTCGCGTTTTAATTCGCGAGTGTAGTGTGTTCCCTTTGAAACATTTCAACTGCAGTTTCAACCGTTTTTTACTTTATTTTAAGCCCCGTTATATCGGACGCTAGTACCTTTTATTTTACACGATTCTTTTTTTATTTTTTCGTTTTTGTTTCAAACACTTCAGTGTCTAAAGCTGTCACAAAGCGGACAGATTTAACCGCTGCTCGAACGCAGCCGCAACGATCCTCTCTACTGATTTCGCGTTTCGCAGTGAGATAAATTGAAATTCATCATGCCAATTGCGACGCTTCAAGCTGCAGGGTGAACAAATGATTCCAGTCTTTTCACCTGCCGGATGCTGACTCAAAATATGTCTTATTCTTTGAAATTAAGGTGACTACGTTTTTAGATCTGACAACGAGATAACGATGAATTTACTATGATTTAATAAAATTACTACATCTACCTACAAAACATTGGGTACCCTTATACATGCAAAGTAATTGTTTGTCTGGTAGATGTTTACGATATTTGCACATGTTTAAATACCAAAAATTTCGAAGTCCAACGCATTTGCTTTTAAGCAATCAATGGATTTCGGCACGATAAAGGCTCTTTGGTTTATTCTGAGTCTATTTTTGTATCCAAAGTGTCTCAATAAGAAGCGCATTACGGATAGAAGATGAGAAATGTTATCGGTAATTCATTAACGCCAATTATGACAGGCAGCGGCTCGGAGTGCAGGTATCAATTATTAAGGTTAATGCATTTCGATGGGACAGTTGTGTCGCGGTAATCTGCAGGGTTGAATAATCCATACGTTTGGAAACGAGGCCTGCTCTCTGTGCATCTATCCATACATGCATGCGCATACACGTTGTGTACATATAACATGCATATACGAGTATATATATATATATATATATGTGAATACAATTCGTGAAATCAAGAATATATTCATCGGGCGTCGCGCGAGCGCAGCTTGCGGCTGCAACACCGAACAACACGTATAGATGCATCGATGCAGCAGCATCCAGTCATATATCGATACGTATTGAATAATAAGCATTCGCAGAATCGGGCCACAGACAGCCGGAATTGCGGAAGCTTGTTTATCGGGTAGGAAACTTAAACGAACGCTGATTATTAAATCGCGAGGTTATCAAATGATTCGAGTAAAATCGGTGGCTAACATAGTCGAAGAATGTTTAAGGTCGTAACGCATGAGAAAATTCATCGATTTTGTGAAATGAGAAAACACGTGAAAATTTTTTCATCATTTAAGTGTTCGATACTTATTTTTTTTATTATTGTGTACAAAATTCATCCAATTTCATGATTTTTGGAATTCTTCAAACTTTTTGAACTACTTTTTTCAGACTTACTCTAAGAGCAGTGGATTAATTAGTGGATGATTTTTTTTTTTTTTGTCACTAATATGTTTTTCCACATGTTTTTCAATCAAACGCCATGGCAATAATAATTATTAGGCAAAAATTGCAGACTTTCCAAGCATATGTAATTTAAAGATTCTAAAGTGGACAATTTTTTATAAAATTTCTATTTTCATTGCCAAGACTGCATCTAATAAATTTACCAACACCAAAAATCAACTCATTCGGTATTTCAGAACAAGATAGGCGCAAACTTTTTCATTCGGTTTGTATTATACAATAATCCTTTTCCGAGACAAATTTAACATTATTTCTGTTGCAAACTGAAAATTTAATCCTTAACAATTTTTTGATACCTGGAGGTTTGTTGATCATTGGAAACAGAATATACAAAATTATTATACGTCTGAGAAGATTTTTACAAAGTTTAATCATATGTATTACGATCGAAAACGACCGTAAGACGAAGAAGCGAACTAATCATCTAATCATCAGAAAAAAAAAGCAGATCAGAGACAGAATCGATCCAGGGTGAAAGAAAAGCATCGATTTACAATCAATTGTATGAAAATAAGTTAGAAGGATCCCTTTCAGAAGAAACCTCCAACTATGCGAATTCACCCCCAAAGTTAAGGATAAATTTGGCGAGGGATGTGAATTATTTCGATCAAATATTCCTCAAAATTTCACGTATATATTTCCATTCCTTTCAAACTTTCCATTTTCGAAGTAGATACGCTTTGGCGAGAAGGTGTCGATCGGTCAGCCGAATAAAGCTCCCATAGACGATACGTTGCGGAATAAAAATCCGTCTAGAAATAATCGGCTCGCAGAAATCCGAGTCTCGATGCCGTTTCCATCGTCGAATTCCCGTCGACGAGGTAAACCGGACGGTACGATGCGGCGTGGACGTGATGGTGTAGTCCGGATTTGTGAAAAGATTGCACGGGTCAGCGGGTCGGAAAGAACAAACGATGTTTGGTGAACCGTGGACCGAGCACGTCCGCCTTTGTCCCGGCGGATGGTGAGAGAGAAGGATATAAAAGAGAGAGAGAGATAGAGAGAGAGAGAGAGGGGAAGAGAAAGAAGGAGAGAGAGGATCCAACCCGAGGAGCGAGGAAGCTAGCGAGGCAGTCAGCTAGCTAGTCAGCGAACGAGCAATAGAGCCAGTGAACCGGTAGGCAGTAAGGTAGGAAGGTAGGAAGGTAGGAAGGTGGGTAGGTAGATGCCCGGGACTGTTGGTCCAGAATTCGTCCCCTTGACACAGTGATTTTTACCCTCCGCCGCCCTTTCATCCCCAACTCGTGGC
The DNA here is from genome assembly GCF_021155775.2 of Neodiprion pinetum. Taxonomy (NCBI): domain Eukaryota; kingdom Metazoa; phylum Arthropoda; class Insecta; order Hymenoptera; family Diprionidae; genus Neodiprion; species Neodiprion pinetum. The sequence goes on along the minus strand of NC_060236.1, from coordinate 24,421,226 downwards.
TCGATCCCCGCGTCTTTTTTCCATCTCGAAATTTATACGACGTTTCGGAATCACGACGCGTTGTTGCGGGGATCTGGCTCTCTGTTCCGTGTTACGCGTAGAGTGCGAAACAGCAGCACCTAGCTTCTTTTGAGTTGTTTTTTCTTTCTTTTTTTTTTTCTCTCGCAAAGTTCATCTTTTATACTATATTAGAGAAAAATAGAAAGAATTCGAGCGATTGAAAACTGACGAATGTCGAATTCTCATACATTGGCGATATTATCCCTGGGAAAGAACAACGTTACAGATCCTGACTGACATCGTAATCCACTTTAAGACGGTCTGTTCAATTGATTTGACGCGACGTATCTGCAGGCAGCTGTACAAAATAGCTTTGTCCAATCGGTCAAGGAAATTTCCTGACATATCCGAGATTTTCAAGTTTTTTATAATCTGCGGCCATGATGACGTCCGGATACGGAAGTAGTAGTTGAAAAAAAAAAAAAAGAAAAACGTCAATTTTCAATAAATATCCAAAGCTTGAGGGTCTTTGACCGAGGGGTTGCCATCCTATAATGCAATGCGTTTGGAAAGGGATGAAAACCCCAATTATTTATGTCGACAGCAGCAACTGCGATAAATTTTATTTCAAGTGTCGCCATCGGTAGTCGAGAAAAACTATTATATATAACCAACTTTTCCCCACAGTGCATATTGCAGTGTTCTTCTTTCTTTTTTTGTTTTTTTTTCCGCAGTGAGGAAAGCGTTGAGAGATTGGCTGCTGGTAGAACGATCGTCGTAAATTCAAAAAGTAGAATAAAATCACTTCTAGTATTATAGTATCAATTTACAGCTATCAACAACGTGGATGTTAACGTGGAGTGCCGATTGCACACGTATGCTGTCTGTATCCGAATCATGATTAGAAACTGAATTATCTGGAGAAGAGAATTATTGCAAAAACATTACTACTTGTGACTCGCAAGCCTTTGATAATAATCCATCATGGTCAAAGTCATGGAATTCTAGTTTGACAAGATTGGGAGCAAGAACTTGTGCGATAAACCGCAAATTTTGTTCATGAAGAAATTGATCAAACGAATATTTCAACTCCATACCGTTTACATTCGATTCACCGAGTTTCGGCACACAAACTACGAACTTTGAAACAAATTAGTTTCACACTTTTCCGCTTTCGATAGATTTCTTTACACTTTTCACAATCCATCGTACTTCTAAATACTAACTTGAAACAAAAATCTCCCAAGAATACCCCTCGTTAAACACAAAACCCAAGTTTCTGTTGGTAAAAAAAAAAAATTTCTCACACGAGACGGACATAACGCAAAACCAATAGCCTTTAAAGTATCAGCATCGCTTTCATGGATCACGTCACGTGGTCTGGGATTTGCGATCGATCGATAATCTCACGGCGTAGCCACGCCGATAAAATACGATTGTACAAACGCAAGCACATTGGTTGAATTCCACGCGACAGTTTTCCTCGGTCATCGAAAAAAGGAACGAAAGAGTTTCAGGCGCCGAGTACAAAGACTGTTCCGTCGGCGTGTAACGCGCGGTGATTTCCCTGGCGACGTCGTCGTCCCTACACGTATCTCGTTTCTTCCTTCTTTCACCTACGCTTATGCAGCCTTCCCAACCTCGTAGGTCCTTTTCCATTCGCCTATTCACTCGCAGAAAGCGGCTCTTGAGGTGGATATCTAGCTACCCACCCGTCTTGTGCCTCTTTCCATCCCCGATGCACACAACCGTTCAACCACTCAGTGCTGTCAGTGTACATATTATGTTCTTACATGGGGAAAATAAAAGTACAAAAAGAGTGGGTTTGATAAAAGAAGAATATGAATCTTTCGTCACGTTAGATTTGATCAAGTATCGTTCGCCGTATTTTCGACGCTCTCATTTTGGACCGTTTCATCGCCTTTTGAGAATTATTTATAAAAATGATACTCTGTACATGAGAATAATTCACGAATGATAAAGCTGAATTTTGTCAATCTGATTTTGCGTAGAACCGAATTTTGTAATTACTAAGAACGTCGAATTCCTCACTACGAAAATTGGTGGCAGCGGTGGGACACGAACTGAAATCTTCAAACAAACTGATAACTGATCGACGGTTGTGAAAATACTTCTCCTGGTGAAAAACTGAGCAATTTAAGGCCAGGAAATCTAGAATCGAACTGACTCCTGGCATGGCAACAAAACATTTTTGCATTGTCATTAGACTTTCGATATTTATATAGTTGAGATAGCTATCTACCGATGAAGTATCCCTGATTCCATGGAATAATTTACGTTAATGCAAATATCCAACTCGGTTCAAGCCACAGAGTACCAAAGGTGATTGTTACGTCAAATTCAAAACGCGTATATCTGCATTGCTTCAGCGTTGGGCGTGTCGCGCAATAATTCAACTCGATTAATAGAAGCAGGTTCCTATCTATGCTGGCGCAGAGAGGCTTTACCGTTCGATGATGACGAAGCCGATAATTGTGAAGATAATTCCTCCGATCAAGATTGAATAGGTAACTCTGCAAGCTTATACGAATGGCGATTGCAAGGAAGGTTGACGGGTGAAATATCGACTCGAGCCAGTCGTAGCCGATTCAAAATTTATACCATTAAAATAGCGGGCGGAAATTTTGGATGAAATTTGATTTGACAATTATTCAAGGCATTCCTCGATAATCGATTCACTCTGTTAATTGAAAAACACTTACGGTCAATGAAAATAAGACGTTGGAAAGGAACATTGTACAGATACTTGTCAAGGCTTGCAGAGACATTCATTCGACTCTACATATTACCCATTTTTCACAACCAGCGAGTTCGTCACCAGCGTTATATTAAGTGAAGTGATCATTCTGTATACGAAGCGTCACCCTGTAACGTGTCTTAATTAAGCCCGCCTTTCCGTCGCTGATTTATACTACGCCTAGCTACCCACCAGCTACCAACGAAGGACATTAATAGCCGTGGCTGCAGCCCTCAGATTCTTTCTGTCATCGGTAGTCAGAAGCCCAAGAATCGTTTCAAAGCCTTCAAATAGCTGCTCGGTTTCATGCGAGTGCTAAAAGAGTCGTACTCCATTCGCAGAAGATAAGCCACAATTTACGATGGGTTAAAAACGAGAAACAAATTTCGTCAAACGGTATCAACGAAATGTTCGAAAAAAAAATTTGCTTACTTGTTTGATTCGCAACAACTTTGGATAATCGAAAATGGGAAAACGAATTTGCTCATTTGAAATCTCAATCTTTCAAGTTCTTCCAATCTTTCCAATCTTTTCAATCTTAAAAGTGACTATTTGAGCTTGCCAGCCGAAGAAAATAGTAAAACAGCTAGCGAAAAAAGTGGAGAACGTTTACGAGCGGTTGGAAATCTCGCTGGACGACGTGGATCCGGTTGTATTCTTAGTACCATTAAAATTCCGGGTAAATTTCTCCGCTACATTGGACCCTGCAGAGGAGCATATTTGCCCGGTTTGTTTTCGGTCGTTGATCTGGACGAGGGCCAAAATAACCTGTACGGTAGAGCCGTTGCATAGCTCGGCGCATATTTCACTCATTTTTCTGATCACTCTGCGCATCGATTTTTCACAGTGCCGTTAGTCTTCCGCGAACTTCAAACTTTTTACTCGTTTTTCATTTCAGGCTCAACGACTGTGTAATTTTTATGGATTCATTAAGCAGCATTGGCATTAAGCTAAGGGAACTCTGAAAAGAAGCTGGTCGAGTCTTTGAAACCAGACACTCAATCGGTCGATTTTCATCGTTCCTAAGAACGATAATCAGGGATGATAATGAAATCCTCGAAATCAAATCTGTCAAAGTTTCGTGAATTCCGCAGAGAAACTTTTTTTTTAATTAAAGAAATCAAGTCCAAGTTAATTCGAAAGTAAATTGACAACCTCAGGAACGGAAATTCCAAAAATATTATTCTCACATAGATCGATATGATTTCGTGAATAAAGTTTCTAATTTCAAATAGCGATTTTTCGTACGGATTTGATTCGGCAAGCCGCTCTGCAATGAAGAAAATGTGAGGCAGTCAGCCTGGCGAAAAAAAGGAGAAAGAAGAAAAGAAAAATACAAGCCCGTGAGAAAGTATTACACGTTATACAAGGTATGACGTAAATCCGTTTGTATAACTCCTGTAACACTGACAGACCTTCGTTCCCCTCTTTCTTTTCCGCTTCGATCTCTTTCGCCCAATTATTTACGTCAATATAGTATCATGCTCAGGGAGTAGAATTGGTGAACCAAGTATAGTCAATTCCCTCCGGTAATAGGCTTTTCTTTGTCTACCTACAGCCGTGTCGTTAATTGGATACATTAATCGCGACAAACGACGAATCTCACGGTCCAACAGCCAGAATCAATCTGATTAACCACTCGATGCCCCCACCTTAAAACTGTCCGTTCTTTTCCACTGTTCACGACTGTAAATGTTCACATACTGCTGGAGCTATTTTACCTGACTCGTGCGTTCTGAAAGAGAAAAGAAAAAAAAAAAAAAGGTACCAAGCGTCATTTTAAGCTGGAATTTATGTGAAAAAAGTGGATTTCACATCAGGACTTATGAAATTTTACTCGAAATTCACACGAAAAAACAGACTTTTTCATCAATATCGCACGAGGAAAAAGACTGAGATGGAAATTTTCGTACTTTAAATCATATAAAGAAAATTCCTACGAAAATATTATCAACATTTTTTTTACAGTCTACATAATAGTTGATTTGAACTGACAGCAAGTAAGAGAGATGAAGTATTATCGTACGAAAAAGTGTTTTCACTCATCAAAATTCATTTTTAGTTTTACACGTCCTGATTTCGAATCAGGCAGGTGAACATTCGTCTTGTGAACGATGTTTCTCTCGCTGATAGACGTATATGGTGGAATATCTAGATGTGGGTATGAGACGCTTCGCATACGTTGAATCGGGAGGAAAGAAGGAGAAATAGGGTTAGAAAAAAGAGGAAAAAGTGAAGCGGAACTAGATTGGGAAGCAAAGGAGTAAAGCATCAATCAATATCACGTCAGAGACATTTCTAGACGTCTCTTCTCCCCCCTCGCTCTCTCTCTCTCTCTCTCTCACCTCTCTTTCACGGGTTCGACGGCTGATATGTATATAGATATACTGTATATCTATTCATTGAACACGGAGCTGAAGAAGATTCCTCTCTCGGCGCTCTTTCACGGTTGAAAATCTTCGCAACCCTACCCAGACTCGACACACGTACGTACCTCTATACCTTATACTCGCGTATCTGCAGCCCCGATACTGAATTCATAAATCTCTCCTCTCGACACACTCTTTCATATTTACTTTTTCATTCGACAATTTTTCCCACTCTGTATATGGCTATGTATATGTTGGTATGTATGTATATATTCCTGATATATACCTAGGCGAAGCAGAAAAAGACAAAATGTGAGAAGGAGTGTGAAAAAAGTAATCAAAATGAGGAATGGAAAGTCGACGATGATAAAGTCTCGATTCGTCGAACTGGGTATATCGTGCGTTACAGAATTCAAAAATATAGTATTCAGATGTGATTTTACTTCATATCTCACCGCTATTATACATCGTAATTTGTACGTAAGGATATCACAAACGTCTAAAAGTCTACATGTCAATATTCTTAGAAATCTGTACAAGAAGAAATCTTCTCATCCGTAAATTTGTAGCTGAGCATCTTCGATTTTTCCAAGTAATTTTTAATCACTCGTTATTCAAATTTAGGGTGACGCTGAAAGTCCGAAATTGAAAAGCTGCATTTACATGGAAGCATTTTCAAAATTCATATATCGGTACAAATCGATCAAAATCTATGATCACAAAAGCCTAAGTCCTTGACTTTTATCCATAAAATTCTTAGGTTTTCCCGTTTCTTGTATCGAAATGGACACTCATTGCATCTGCGATGTATTTTTTTCACCGCTCAATACATACTTCAACAAATAAACCCTTTGAAATTGCTCTTCCCATTCCCACCTCATTGTGCCTCAACTCCTCTCGTCTCATCATCTCTTTCAGCGAAAGAACTATCTCTGTACCGTTGGAAACTTATTGCCAAATGCAAGGGACAAGAAATGTATACTTCAGAGTGAAGACGAGGAGAGGAGAGAAGAAAAAGTGAGACGGGTATTTTATTAAAGCTCGTTCGCTTTATATATTACATCGGATACTTTGTCCGACGGTAATATACAATTAAACAATAATTTCTCGTCGAAGGAATCCACGGTATCGCATAGTAGACGAATATACACTCAACTTCGTTTTCACCCTCTTAAGACTCTAATTCCTTCCTTCATCAAGCGTGCATAATTCTTATTCCGCAGGCGCCACTTGCAGCGTAACACCGTCGACGTTTCGCACTTCAGAAGCTTGTATTATACTTCAAGAGTGCAAATTTTCCGACTGCAGTTTCAAGTGCTCGACTGAAAACCACTCTGCTGGAAGCTAACAAATTTTCTCTATTTTTTATTTCATTTTGTTGACATTCATGCAATCCCAAGTTCACATCTATGAATGAATCTTTTAAAAAATGCGTGGAATAATGGACTACTTGTTAAATAAAAAAACATTTCATCGATCGAAAGACGCGACTATCGAAATCAAACAAAATTTAATCCAGATCGAATTCAACGAGTCAGAAATGATTCCACTGTATAATATTCACGTACCTACTTTCGGAGTGTGGGTATAAATTTCTGGAGGCAACGCAGACGTGCCGGTCTGGCTGGCTGGCTGGCTGGAAGCCTAGGGAAGTTAATTACTCTGAAAAATAAGAACTTTCTTTGTCTGACGACGAGTGGTACGCGAGGAGCTATTAATCAAGCCGTTAACGGAACGCCTGCGATCTAAGTTCGACTTCTTGCGCATTCTCCAGCGTTTGTCTCTGTCTATAAAGAGAGCGCACGCGCTTCGCGGATGTGGTTGTACGGATGTACACTGTATCGGGACGGAATTGAAGTGGTGAGATAAATTCAGCCGTGCGTTTATCTCTCAAAGAGGACGAAAATGAGAAAAGGGGAAAAAAAAGAGAGTACGATTCCAGCGTTTGAAAAAATTTTGTTACAGTCGGTAGGACGTCGGGTTTGCAAAATTATCGAACCATCGACGAATTATCGTGCTGAGTAAGGATAAAAATGCGGGGAAATCGGCTGGGTCCAATGTTTTTTCATCGATTTTTGTCTTTTTTGGGGAGTGCGCGAAATGACGATGCCGAACCTCGTCTCGCGTCGTCGACCCTGATGAGTCAAATTGAGACGAAAAACGAAGTTCAAGAATGAAAATGAGTTATGGTTGACCACGATTAAGGCGAGACTATGCGGTACAAAATGGAGAGTCGGATAATAATTTATTCTAGCACCCTAATTGACCGTTCAAATCCCGAACAAAGCCGTGCGTGTGTACAACGGGAAGATATATAATGCTTTGAGTGCGGAATACTGCAGCGTGATATATGCGAACACCCTGCAAGTAGTTCGTAAAAAGGAACCGAGTTTCAATAGCGCATGGCCGGAGGTACTAGTTCCTTTTTATCCATCGGATCTTTTGGCGGTGAGCTGCAGACAGCCCCAAGCCTTTTTTGTCATTTGCAGCTATTGATGAAGTTTTACGGGAGAAAAAAACACTAATGGCCCAGGCTTCCCTGCTCTTCTGCTACTTTCCCACTTCATACCGTTCTTCCAGAGGAAACAATTTCCGTGCGAGACGGCAAGATGAAGGCAAGGGAAGTAGGAAAAAGAGGAGAAAGGGTAAAAGATAGAGGAAAGCTTCGATATAACATTCTCGTGATGGACAATCTGCGAGAAATGGAGCTACGAGTTCAGAGCAAGTGTAGATTACCCGTTATAACCGGAGAAAGATAAAACTGGATAGAACTTTTGTGATCGATTTACCGAACGAGGACGTCGTTGATATCAGGAAGTCTGATTTTCTCGTAGAAATGACTTCCCGCCGATCGTTATCAGGACAATCTCCCCCCGCGTACCGTACGAATTGGGTTCAAGTACACAAGACGTGTCGTTAGCTTGTTGTTTCGTACTAAATTCGGAACCTCGGGCAGAAGCCTTCGCGTCTGTAGTCATCAGGGTAGCTAGTAGCTACTGTTAGGAGCTAGTAAATTCTCGGGGCAAACAACTTCCGGAAACACGGAGCTTGCGAAGAGGAGAGACAAGTCCCGAACCGCAGAACTAGGAAGACAGCTCTCGTCGCTTATTCACCTGGTATAGAACCAGCTATTCTACGTCGAGGGTGGTTTCTAATTAATAGAATCATGGCCTGCATGATTCGAGGTTGTGTTGTCACAGTTAACTACCGACCAAACTCTCAACCCCGCCACCACCACCACCACCACCGCCACCACCGCCGCCAACTTCCTCGGCCCAACGAAAACCGAAATTAACCGACTGCACCGGAAATACCATGATTAATCAAACCATCGCTCGTCAACCCCAAAATCATCCCTACCTTATACTTTGAACCATTCCACCGATCACGCGACTAGAATTTTATTCCGATTTACCTTCGATTTATTCGTTAACGGAGCAACGTGTAGTTTGCTGGTGATTTCGTCGTTGCTCTTTCAATCAATGCACAAATTTTGGTGCCTACTCGATTTCACTACAAACACCGAAAAGGTTAAGGCGATGTAAACGTGTCGTATGAATGAGTTTCGAGAGTATTCTTTCGCTTTCTCGTCAATTTTGGATGAAAATACAAAGAGTTGTACAGATTTGAAGACGAGTGAAAATTTCAACGGTGGCATATTGTGCTGACATTAACTGAATAAACTTGGGTTGTATTGCGATGATTACAGGAACGTCAGATGAGGGAGTGTGATAGGCGGAACATGAGAGAACAGGGAGACTCGAGAGGATTAAGCATAGTCACGATTTGTCGACGTTTTAAAGTCGGCAATTACTATCAATAAATATAGGGCTGAGACGTTATTTCATTATGCCTTGGTCTACTTTGATTTAGTATTTGATAATTCGCCGTTGTTTTACGACCTAGGTAGTAAAGTACACAGCACCGCAAGAGACAAGAAGGAAAATTCCGAGCCCGAGACACGTATAGCGTACAATGGAAAGGTGTGCGTGTGTGTTCGTAGAGCGAACGATTGCAGCGGGTGCATGAAGTGCTGAACCCGATGTGATATCGTAATTAAGCGTCATTAACCGGGCGAAACAAGATTATGCCGTAAATTCTACGGTACCCAAGTTTACAGCGGCATGCCTTTAAAGCCCATGGTACCGAGTTTGATCAATCAGATATTTCACACCATAAAACTTTTACGTGCGTTCGCGGTACTGCTGGGATTTACGAAGGCTGATGGGAAGGGAAAAAACGCGGTAATGACGTCACGCAACGGCGAATCCGAACCTTGTGAAATACAGTGCTAACGATAACCTGAAAACTGGTTTTCGGAAAAGCTGGCATTACTGGAGATCGGAGATCGAAAAGGGTTGATTTGAAGGAAATCTCATCTTACTTTCGTACATTTTTTTTTTTTTCACCGTTACTTTCAACCGTGCAGAAACGAGTGTCGTAGAATTTACGGAAGTTCAAAAGGCTGGTCTCAAAATTAAACGGCCGATCGAAGACATAATCGGGCATTTGTTTTTTTTTTTTTTTTTATTTTTTTTCTTTCCTTTCTTTTTTTTTCTTCATCTCGATTCAAAATCGAAAGTGATTTTCCCGTCAAATCGTTCGGAATTTCTTACATTCGACTAACCATCGACGTCGTTTGTGTGTCTCGGGTGAAATAAAAGCCGAAGGTACGGGGATTCTCGAGGGTGGAGAAAAGAGGGGGAGAAAATCCGTCGAGTCCTCGTCGTTTCGAATTTCCGCGATCGCGTTCGTCCGTAAAATAAATTTTCAACGACGGAACGGAGCGGGATGAGGGATCAGGAGAAACATTGCCGCAGAGCGCGTCTCGACGAAATTCACCCTTCGTAACAATTTCACTCGGTTAGAGTAAATTTTGATTCAGCTACGTATACGCATCGAAGAATTAGGAATAACCATTTGCGGTAATAAATGCAAATGGGATTTTCAGATTGATTCCACCCGCGTAGCTAGCCAACTTCCTACCTATAATTCCGCCACGAATTACTCGGAATCACAAATCGTGGCTCCCGTTGTACAAGGGGGGAAATTCTCAACCTCTCTGTCTCGCTTCATTGGCTCCAAGATATATTAAATCACAATCCATCCTGATATGGAAGCCAGGGACGATTAATAACCGTATATTCGCGATTGATCCTCTCCTCGAGAGAAATGGAAATTGATGCGAAGAAATTGAGGGAAAACGATTCGCGAGTAAATCAACCGAATCCTCATAGAATTACTTAGAAAGACTTCGTCAGGATCAAAATTATCCAGGGAATTGAAATACGTAGCGTAATAATACGTGTCTTCGTGTCACACTCCTTGAAATATTTCGTAAGCCGTCGTAACAACGAAAACGAAATTATCCGAGAAGAAGATACGAGGGAATTAATAATTGCAGATGCGTCAGAGCGGTGGAAACTCAGAGAGACAAAATGACCTTTGAACTCTTGATTGAACCATGATTGGTCAATAATTCTACCTTCCGAAATTAAAAAGAATTTCAGCCATAGATTTTTTTGTTGATTCTAGAAATTGGAACTAGATTAGTCGAGCATGAGCAACGACGATAACGCGTTGGCTGTGTTTTTGTTCCATTTTCTGTCTTCTCCACTTATTACTTTCGTTCCTTTTTTTTTTTGTCTTTTTCTTCTTATCCTTCCGTTTCATTGGATAACGAGAATTCCGCTGGAATAATGAAAGAGAGAAAAGAATATACGAGCACGCCTCGTTGGCTGCTAGATTCGCGATCCTGAGATTTCGTCGCGGAGATCAACCGACCGCAAAGAACCAACTGTATGTCATCTTGCATCGGGTGAGGCTGGGCTGGGACCTTGACTTTCGAGAGAAACTACGATGCGAGTCTTCTCCATGACGTTCGGAATTCTAACAGAATCAAATTTCATATTTTTAACCCTTACGCTACACACTTCCTGTTTACCTATAATACTGGTCTCGTCTTGGAATCGCTGGAGACCCCAAATCAAAAATCAATGCGTAAAAATAGAGATACTGATTCGATTAACTTGAAAAAATTCTGGAATACTCTCAAACTGTTATATTTCAATGCTAATCAATCATCTTGAGCAAGATGAAATTTGCTTGAAAAAATTATAAATCTATGAATTTTCATTATATTTGGTTAAAAATTGACTGAGTAACTCACAAGCCACAGATATTTGAGGAAAAAATATGCAGATAATTTGTGATGAAAGAAAGTTGCTTATTTGAGTGAGTGAAGTTGAATTATTGTAAAAGGAATAAATTAACGATTTTTACGATATTTCGTTATTTATCTTGGTTCCAATCAGATTATTTTAGATTTTTCTTCATACGTAATTTACGGTGAACATGTCGCGGGGTTATTTTGACCCCGAATTGCAGCGTGAGGGTTAAAGGTTCAAGATGAAATGGCAGAATAACAATTTTTGAAGTTCGTAAATTGATTTTCGAATTTTGTTTTCTCTTCTTTCTTTGAGATTAGAAACATTGTGTAATTTTTTTAAACAATATTCTTCAAATTGGACATCACGCTAACGATAAGTTTGGAAAACGTAGCCAAATCCTTGAAAATGTTCAAATATTCGAGTAAACTAAGTAATTTTTTTGTACTATTCGAATCAGATCGTTTGAATTTAAAAGAATCGTGCGATGAGAGATCACAAAACTGTGAGAAAAAATCAAGTTTTCTTTATTTTTTAAAAAGAAGGAAATTCGACACCTCTGAACGGCGTCGGTAAAACGTTACTACAGCCAACGCGAAGCAAGCAAATCCCATGCGTGAACGCGTTTTCGAGGTCACATCAGAAATCGAATTCAACCAACTCGCCGTTCCGCGAACGAGCCAATTAGCCGGTAGCAAATCGAGCCCTGCTCTCCGGCAATTTCTAGTTGTAAATTTGAAATTCCGAATTCGCAATTCGCCATTCGCTATTCGCTAGTACCCCGGTTGCGAGTGGCAGGATGTGCAGTGGTAGGGTTGCGAGTGGAAACCGATTCTGCGCAGGTTAATGCCGAGGGAACTAGTTAGCAGCGACCACGTCTATAAACATAAACTCTAGTTAGCGCTGCTGTATAAGCTCTGGTTTAGCCTCGAGTTAATCGTTTGTTTAGCCCCGTGCTCTATATTTAACGCCTCGCTTTCAAAGTCTCGACACGTCACCCTTAGGCAAACAAGAGGATGTGGAGGAGGAGGAGGAGGAGGAGGAGGAAGAGCCTGGAGTCGGCAGGATCCGGCCACACAATCAGCTCGGTCGGAATTTTCACGTAGAAAATGCGAAAGGGCTTAGAAAGCTGCACCGTGGCGTCATTATCGTTGCTAGAACATCCGCAAGGATTAAACGTCGAAAGAGAGTCCTTCCTGCAGTAGGCAGGATCAGGAGATGCGGGATATTTTCAAGCCGTAAAATTCCCGGCTCATTTCAAGCCCGAGTTCGCAAACACGTTTCACTCACATTTGTGCAACGACCGGGTTACAAACACAGTGTTACTCGTGAACCCCGCACACAAAACGCACAACAATAATGCTCGTAACGTGCCACTCTGCACATCGCTATATGACCCGGCACGCGTATTATCGGCGTGTCCCAGCCGCCGGCATAGGTTTGGTCTACCAAATCTCCATAAATATCGAGTTAAACGAAACGCAAATTCAAACTTCACTGCCGGCTGGCTGGTCTGCACAAGCGTTGATACCGGCACCGCGATGCACAAAAGAATCTTGTGTTACGGATATTCCGAGTTCCGTATCGGTCCGCCGCACTCTGAAACGTTCGCCGTTTCCTGAACCCTCTTTCAAGAAATTCGAATATACGGTGAACGGTACTGAAGATACCGGTAGGTAATGTCGACTCCAAACTAGTGCTCTTGTGGAATGAATTTGTGATCACTGAAGACTAGCGTTTCGTTCCTAGTATCTCAAATCACGTGAAAAAGCGTCAACAGTTTGTTGGACTAACGAGTTGCAAGTCATTCGTATTATATTCGAAGACAAAATCAGCCTGTAAGAAATCAAACCGATACCGTATCACCTCGAATCATTGAGTATCCTTGAGTTTGTTAATCAGTCCCAAATCAACACCATAAACAAGAGTCGAATGCAGCGTTGCTGATTTGTGAACACGACGTTACGTGTACGCGTGTATGAGAAGACACTTGAATAAGGGACTTGACGATGTGTTCCTTTCGTCGGATTAGTTTATCACAATCAGCAAATTGTCCAAACTGGATGAACGGGTTACTTTCACGTGAAATATATGTTACGAGACTTCGCAGGTCGATGTCATCGAAATAAAGTATCCCAAAAGGAAGCTATTTCGGTATCAGCAACAGCCGGGTCGAAGAAGACATCACGCAGTCTCCGATCTGACATGGAGAAGCTTTCGACTACTGTACAGCGGTAGTTCGGAATTTGGTCTTAACACACTACAAACCAGTTTCGACTAATCAGGCTTCGAAATGGTCTTGCGGGTACCTTTTTACTCCGAGTCTCATTTTCGTCTATCGGGCGGTTTCCTCTTCCATTGGTTATTCCAGAGTCTCTAAACGTTTCGGCGGTAATCCATCCGTCTGCGTCAGAAAAGCAGCCGGTAGAGATAGGGCCTAAGTAGTCAACCCACAGGTTTAAATTACTTCGGGCTGATTTACACTGGCTCACCTAACGTCTCTTCCACGACCGCGGGCAGCCATGCTTAAGATGTTTAAGGCGACTCGGTCGACCTGACACATTCTGATACCAGGCATCGTCCACGCTGAATAAGTCATCAATTTATATCCGTGGCTAATAGTCACGGAACGAGTTGGATGGAAATTCGATGCATGGCCAGGCCGATCACTGATCAGGATTCAAGCGATTCCTATTACCAAAATATCTCCAGCTGCTTGAATTATTTCTTAATCCTTCTTACTTGGTGAGTTTGGGACGTTATCAGTCTAACGAACGGATGCACTCGTCGTAAATGGCTGATGATTCGAATACGAATTACCAGACCTAAAGACACCCGGCAGCTTCTTCTCTCCACTTTGACAGAAAAGTTGTTTCAAACTTGATTCCGTGATCTGATCCACCCGACTGTGATGTTAATTTCAAATTCTTTACATAGCTTTCACGATAGTGTCATTACTGTCATTGTATGTTAACAAAAACGCTACAAGTTTTTGAGACCGTTTTTTCCGCCATTGACACAGCATAGTTTAAAAATAATTATCGCTTCCAGCAACGTTCAAAATTCTGCGGCTGAACAGCAAAGGATAAATCAGCACCATTGAGCATTCAAACCATCATCAGAGAGTCGGGAAATTTCAGGTATTATTTGATCCTTTGTTAAACGTATGGAATTTTCCACGGAATTATGGTAACAAATTTATCCACACCGGCTATCCGAATTTCCGTAAAATTTCAACCAATATTCATCATATTACGAATTTACAAAAAATGCAATTGGCATTTGTTAGATTTATTTCTACCGAACTTTATCCTACCAAGTCTTTGGTTAGAAATGAATCTGCGGAAGACTTCGGATCGCGGTCTCAAATGTGGTTAATAAAACCGCATTGATTCCTGTCAACCACTCCCCACGGCATTTCACACTGATTTTTCGACGCCGTTGGTAGGTTTCGATATACAACCGCAGAACGCAGATGCCTACGCAGATTTCGAGGAAACGTAGGCTGCTTCCTCCTGGGATAAATAAGACATCGGGCAATTCGGAGAATAGTCTCGTCGAAAGAGGCGGAGAAAGAGAGGGAGATGAAGAGAGAGGGAGAGAGAGAGGAAAGATGAAGGTGGCTGGTTTCAGACACCCAAAGCTAAGCCTGCCTCCTCCACCTCCTCCACCTCCTCCACCTCCGCTTCGTTGCGTTGCGTTGCTTTGGCCAGGAAGACAACAACTTCATTAGGCCCATCCGGTGCCTGTTCCTCCTCTATCATTCCTTCGTGAATATGGATGAAGCCGCCACGCACGGTCTATTTCTCCGTATACACCGGGGCCTCTCGCCTTCCACGGAAGGTGATGAACGGGCGAGAAAGATATATATATATGCGCGAATGATATATACACACACCGTCAGATGTGCTGCGATTGCGACGTAACAACACCGACACCCGACGGTTCGAATCATGATTCGAAATGGCAACCACGCGATGAATCAAACCAGTTGAACAGATACCACCCGGTAGGTACTGTTTCGTTTTAAAGTAATTTGCGGCAAAGACTGTTCACCAATTACCACTCAAAGTTGAGTATTCGGAGACCATCGCAATTTCTTATCGTTACCTCTCAACACATTCCGATGAACTTGGAATCGCAACAAGAGTTGAGAAAATCTGTGTCACATTTGAGAGTACCAACGTTCTCTGTTCTGGCATTCACCAGCATTTAGCTACTGCAATAATCTTTGCCTCTGATTGCGAGCAGGAACAGGAATTAACACGGGCTCAACAGCGCTGAACGATAAGTGTCACACGGTATTCACCGCAGTACATGTTATGAAACGAAAATCATATCGAAGTTAGTAAGGTCACGGTAACGATTCGTCTTGAGGGAAAACTGTTACTTAGCGATTTTGTAATTCTTTGAAATACGGTAAATTGTAATAAAACAAAACATAAACTCACTGAAGGATCTACCGAGAAATGAGACAAGTCCGAATGACGACGTCGAAGGGTGAATGTACCTATCGAAGTGCTTCGACCACTTCCGTGAACTTTTCTCCTGCAATATCCGCAGGATAAAAGATTGCCGTATCACCGATTTACGCATTTTCCTTCTATCATTTCTCTCCAAGTGCTCGATCGCCGGAGGTTATACCTTCCTACAAGGATCGCGACAAGCAACGAGTAGCTGCTGGAGCGTACGGTCGGATAATAACCGTAAGATGCTGTTGGGAGGATGTATAAAGGCAAAATGGGTACCGGCGACACGGAGGTATAAGGTGGGCAATGTACATGAATACATAAGAATTTAATCCGTCTGGAACGGTGCAGAAGTGGTTTGAGAAAACTTTTGTTACCAACCTCTTCCTCCAAGCCAAGCTAGCTTCCCGGTGTATGCATATTATATATTAAGTAGCGAGTAACGCCGAGTCTACACGCCACTTCTGCCAACTACATGTAGTTTTATATCCAGCCACAATATAACCATCCTACTCACCTACTTGCCGACTTAACCCACTCGCGGTTTTTCTTATTGTAAAGAAAAGCGGACCAGCCTGGATGGGAAAACGAGATAGACCAAGGAAGAAGATATAAACAAATCACGATGAAGGATTTCTTGCATTGTATCGTGAGACTGAGACATTCGTTTTCGATTCCTAGCTCTATTTTCGACACTCGTAGTATATATATAAGAACATGCATATAGCAGGGATGAAAAAAGGTAAGAATTGGAATAGTTATAGAGGCAGGAATGGATACCGTGACCCACTGACAGCAATCGTTGATTCGTTCGTCCGTTCACCAACGTAGTGATAACAAACGGAAGTGTTACCGGAAGTTTGAAACAAACCGCCTAGAGCCAGGCGCCTGCTGGAAACGGTGTCTGACAGCTGAACAAATTTGAAAACCAAACCTGGCACGCGAGTTTATACACGTTGGTACACAAATTCGTCTGCATCTGAAGAGTCGGGGAAAATAATGTACATTAACGTTTCAACCGTCAAATTTTAGACCGAACTTCTGCAGGGAATTGTAAAAAAGAAGACGAAAAAAAAAAAGTGAAGAGAAAAAAAACCAATTACAAACCTCCGCTAAACAAACACCACCACCGGTAATTTGAAATGTTCAGGTCAGTTGACATTTAATCGTGAAAGTTTCTGGATGTGAAGGAGACACGGAATGATTAAATTTTTGTAAAATTCCGCTGACGCTGGTCGAATAAAATTAAACAAACTAAAAAAATTATGCGTCTCCGGCATGTCGAAAAGTTGTACTTGTTTCAAAATTACGTATCAATTTACGTTTTCCGTTTTCACGTGTCACGTGAACGCTATTTTTCTGAAATTTCATCTAACCGAAAATTATCACTTTTCGAATCCTATTTTTTTGTTTTGCAAATCAATGCTGAACTTCCTGTTGCGTTGAGAAATGAATAAGAAATAAAAAAATGGTTGTTCTTACCGGTTCGATTTTTCACGAATCTCAATCCTTGATTGGCGGAGACTTAGGGGAAGAGGCGGGGGGAAAAAACGGGGTATCGTGAGAAAAGGAAGGAAGCTCACGTGGGCGGTGTAAGATAAAGTAGAACGCTCAGCTAAGGTTTGGGCGCTAATCGCGATCCAGTCTGCGATCCATTTGCGTCACCTGCTATAATATACTCGCACACTTTTATTGCAGGTAACTCAACTCACTCCGCAGGTCGAGGCACCGAAATCTATCATGAACTCTGACAAGTTTCCATTAGTGACCCAGTTCCGGTTCGCTCCCACAATCAGTTCCTCCTCCGTTATATAGACCTCTGCAAGCTCCCTCGACCATCCGCCAACCGTGGTCTACACGCTTATACATTTTCCCACAGATACGCGCCTCTGGAACACACTTGCGTATCTACGTTCCACGCACACCCCTCAAGTCGCAACCGATGGCAACAGCTGAAGAGTTTAATTAGAGGGACCGTCTGGTACGTACTCATCGTTTATGAATGGATTAATTGCCCAGTCAAAACACAGGACGGGTATAATTTTTCGACGTGGTTATGAATTTTAGATACTCTTTATATTGATTCGTTTTATACCGCTTGGAAAGTCGTCAATTCTTGATTTAAACGACCTCGAACCTTTCGGTGAACCGATGTGACTTCAACAATTGACCAAGCATATACGTAACACTTTGAATATTTTCGAAACGATTAAAATAAATACTATCGGTGATTTTGAAAGCTTCGAAAAACGACTCAAACGGATTTTAATGTAACTTTCAGCCGACTCGTATCACTTTAAGCGATTCCACAGCATGTATTCACGTGAAACTACGTGACGTAAAGTTGTGTGATACATTAATCGTTCGTAAGTTGACGGAAATTCTGCGTTTGAAAATAAAAGTGTAATCGTACGAAACCAACTGCAGTATGTATAAAATTGAAGAGGCAAGGCGTGAGTGGTAGAAAAAAAAATTTGTCAACGTCATCGCGGTAATAACTCAGAATAATAAAGAGGCGTGTATCTAGTTTGTAAGAAATCTTGGGTGTACATAACGTATTCGTTCGTTCCTTTGCTTCCGGCGTTTGATTGATATGGCAGTAAAGGATTCGTAGACAGACTAATTTCGTCTTTTGCCACTACAGAGCTGCGTGGGTTCATATCCACGTCCGTATGTAACGCGTTATGTACCGAAAGTTTGGTATCCCGCGATGTTTCGATGTAGCCAGTTATTTCCAGCCCAATGTCAGCTGCACGACCGCAAAATCTTCCCGGCTGGGATAGAAGACGAGCCTCTCGTCGAGTGTCGTCTGCTCGCCCATCAAAATCGAATAATTTACACTCTGAGAAGATTCGTTGATCGAAAAACATCTCGTGATGTGAAATATTTCAAGGCTGAGGAATTACAAGATTCTGACGTTTGATGCGTTATATTACAAAATTATTAATCAGGCGTTAGACTTGTTCGAAAAATTTTTGCCGAAAATGAGTGCAAAGTATAAAACAGGTCGGAAATCTAACTAAAAAAAGTTCAAAGCAAACCCCAGGATACCAGAGAAAATATAGATAACGTGACACATCGATTTGGATCAGTGTTTTCAAGCTGAAATATCAACGCTTTTATTTCCCGATGAACAGCTCTCTCAAGTCTGCGGATAATATTCTTTAATCTTCGAACCGATATCGCACTGCGAATAGTAACAAAGACGGATGAATTTGTTCAAGAGTATCGCTGTCAACTGAAAATAGGAGGTAAAAAATTAAAAAAAAAAAAAAAAAAACAGTATAAAAACGAAGGAAGAAAGAGAAAACCGGATTGAAAAACGTGGGAATGGAGATACCGCTTTACTATGCTAATGGTGATAGGAATAAGAGTGATGGAGATAAAGAAGACTCGAGTTAATACTGAAACAGGAGCGTATCATTTATGCTACGCGTAAATCGCGAGCTGTTTCCACTCGAGCAGTGCGATCTGGTCTATCAGTTGCTCCGAGATTTTTCCCCCGTGTTTTATTTTGCTTCCTTGTCTCAGTTTCTTTATATTCATTTTTTACTTTTTTTACGACTATATCAAGTACCGACGACTCCTGCAGCCTGCATCCAGTTCACCGAGTGAAACGGCCGTTCAAGCGAGTCGGCATCGAGCAACGGTGAAGTGCAGGCCATAAAATATTTGTCCGTTAGAAGAAGGATATGGCGGACAGGGGAAGAGATACGAGAAAGGAGTTTCAAGCTGTGAACGAACCGACTGCACGACATCTACTCGCGCTCAAATCTTATGCAATAATATAAAAATTCGATTCAGGTAAAACATTCTCTCGCTTACACTCGCGAAAATAAGTTCTACGTCGAGCTACGAAAAATTGCGGGTCGTAGAATATGGCGGGAAATTTTATGAAAGCGTAAAATATTGCAGGAAATAATCGTGAAATATCGTAGTATTTTTTGTAGAAGAGTGAGTACAAATTTCTGAGGGGGGGAAAAAAAAAATACAAAAATACAAAAATCCTATGCGAAATTCGATTAGAAATATAAGTTACAATTTTGAATTCAAACAAAACAGAATTTGTCTTCCCTCGAATTGTGTAGAATTTATTAGAATTAAAGCTACGAGTTTCAAACACAAATAGGAAAAGTCTACGCGTTTCATGAAAATGTACGATTATTTACGAAAGAGTATAAGACCCTAGCTAAAAATATAATAACCTACGAAAAATGATGAACTTTTGCAGAA
Organism: Neodiprion pinetum; assembly: GCF_021155775.2. Taxonomy (NCBI): domain Eukaryota; kingdom Metazoa; phylum Arthropoda; class Insecta; order Hymenoptera; family Diprionidae; genus Neodiprion; species Neodiprion pinetum. Next base: position 24,401,230 of record NC_060236.1, on the reverse strand, counting down.
ATTATCACCAGAGGATTACAGAGAAGCAGAAAAAATACGATAATCAATGAAAAATTTCATGACAAAACTATGAAAGTGTTCCAAATGGAGTACAAAATAAAAAAAAAAACATTTTTCGTCATTTGTCGCCAACATTGACATATATGTGGCGAAATTCTGATCAACCTTGATCTGTATTATTTCACAGTGTTAATTGAACATACATATTGTTTCAACTCTAATTACCTGCACAAGATAATCTCGATTCATTTACCATTTTACATCGCTATTCCGCCTCGTGTTCAACGCGACGCGTTTTACACGTAATTAGAATCTCTTCATTCGTCGAGGAACAAGACTATAAAGCAAAGTGAGAGAACAAATTCAAATGAAAGAAGTCGAAGGGCGGAATAAAAATAGGAGGATGTACAGAGAATGAAACGAATGAAAAGAGGCCAAGTACCGCGATGAAGATTTGCAATTACGAAAACGTTACTGCGGCTGCAACGATCTCTGATCTTGTTTAATTTCAAACATCATGAAATCCGGGCAGAGTCAACTTATCCAACATGGAAATTGAAGCGTAATTCAGTCCAAGTTTCAACTGGATAAATAGAGAGCGCGTTGATGCATTCATTGCGTACACGGCAATGTGAAAAGAAACTACAGCGCGTATCAATTTAGACAAGGGTTCATACATTTGTACGTGTCGCGTATAAATGTAGCCAAGAGATGAACGATGGAAAATTTTTTTCAACCTTTAGAACTCGTGATCCACGGCAGTTTGAAACGAAGAAGAGAGAGAGAGAGAAAAAAAAAAGAAAAGTGATTGAAGATTAATTAGAAACGGTTCGATCGCAATCGGTAAAGCGATTAAAATGTATCGAATAATTGTATAAACATATCGTGATTCAACTACTCGTTTTTCAATAATTTTATAAATTGCATACAATATGTAGATTATTCTCTTGCCAATAACTGTGCGCGTGAAATGAATCAGTTTCGTTAAAAATGCATTTACAGCAGATATTTAATTCGCTAGAAATTCTATTTCAATCGTGTGCTGTGTACGTATTGAATCGCACTTTCGTTTCTGAATGAGGTAAAAAGAAGATGGAAAAAAAAAATGAAAATCAAACAAACAAAAGAAGAAAAAAAAATTACTAACCAGCGCGTGAAAAAAAATATAAATAAATATAAAATGTGAGAGGATCGGTTTACCGTGAGCTGTTAGCGGCTGCAGCAGGTATCATATCCGTATATCTGTACATATGTATAATACGTGTTACGCTTCTGTTATATCCGCGTTGAAATTAATCGTGTATTTCGATGTATAACAGCGGCAAAGCTTATTACGAAAACGTGCATACGTGTATGACGTAAAGAGAAAAAAATAAAAAAGTAAAGAAAAAAGGAAACGGTGAAAAAAATAGAGAAAGAAAATTGCCGAAATAAAATGGGGAAAAGCGAAAAAAAAAAAAAAAAATTTCCCATGGCATTTGCCGTGGCCACCTATAACCGATGCAATTCCACGTTGTTTACGAAGCAGCGACAACCCGACGCCGCATCGAGGTTTATGGTCCTTCTGTTAAAAACGCTAAAGCATAAAACTCGTGAGAACGATATGCCCGGGGCGGTGAAAATAGACGAGCTTTGGAAAATGACGAAAAATGTAGTTTTTACACGAGTGCAGGGGTGGTACGTCGACGATGAGATATTCGAGGCGACGCCGGGCGAGAAATAAAACAAAACGACCCCGTTCCTGTGACAGATCCCTGCATACCGTACTTGAATGCTCTTTACGAAGTATAAAAGGCGAATGAATTTTCTCGAGCTTCGAAATTTTCATTTGCATCATTTTTCGTTTTTTTTTTTTTTATCATTTCTTTGGTCAGCCATAATTTTAGATAATCAACGCAGGTCGGCGGAAATCGTGTTTTCATATAATAAAAATTGATCCGATTTCTTCCGAAAGTGTGTTTCCGATTTTTCACAACGCGAGTTATATCAACTTTTCCAACCTCTGAAATTATTTTCAAGTCAATTCCAACCGTAAGAGGTTTCTTTTACTCAACGGGTCAATGGATGAATCACAAACTCTTTCAACCTTCGTATTCGTAATAAAAGCATCAATCACTGTACATACTGAGCTTTTAAGCAAAGTATAATAAAGTGACTCTCATCTTTCGGCTAGAATCCAATGCTGGGTAGAAAAACAAAAAAAAAAAAAACGAACAAAGAATGAAAAAGGACGAGTCAAAAAAAAAAATAAGGCTTTAAGAAAGAGAAAGAATAGTGACGGATACTAGACTTTTCTGGTAACGGCTAGAAAACTAATTTTCATTTTGTACCTCGAACTGTATTTTTCGATTGTGGTAAAAAATGAAAATACATAGTTAAGGACTGAGCCGTAACCGGAATTAAAAATTTCACTCAGTGTGCATGAAAAAAAAAACAAAAAAATGAGGACTAGATATATATGGAGACAGGAAAGAGAGAGAGAGAGAGAGAGAGAGAGAGAGAGAGAAATTTATATTTTAAATTATGAAACGATATCTTAATTCAACCGCGTTAAAAGTTTTAATAAAGTTGCGAGTCTTCTCGCAGATCGTCGGGACTCGGCGTTAAAAATCCTTTTAAATTTAGTTTCAAGGAACAGATTTTCAGGGGTAGAGGAGAAAAAGGAGAAGCAGGGTAGGCGAGGAATCGAGGCGGAGGGAAAACCAGGAGCACCATCAGCACCTGCACACTCGTCGGATGCAGAAGCAGCCACTTGCCGCGCAGTTTAAGAAACCAATTAAATTATATTTACGCTCGGCATCGCCGACGACGAAGAGCCGTGCTCGAGAATTGTACGTCGCACGCTAGTGGACCAGGAAATTATGTGTAATTTAATTAAAACTGGCATTCACCGCGACCGAAGGGAACGACAGGCCGCGAAATAAGGAGCGGAGGGGAACCTGGGGAGGCGATAAAATGGAACCTATTACCGATTTCGAATCCTCGGATAGCATCCGGGAAGATACAAGTTCCGAGGCCATCGGCGCTGATTACGATTACTTGCTTTGGCGAGGAAGAACAAGATTTTCGAATTTTGCCGATGGGTCTGACAAGGAAATAAGGCCCACTTTGACGGGTGAACGTAAAAATATATCGTACTGATGGCTGTATAAAAAGATTCTGTGAGAGTAATCTAGTTGTTTGCGGCTTAACGATAAACCATTATTTTGCACCTTCGAAATAGATCCGAGTGAGTTAAATTTTTGAAGATATCAATTTCTTAAGGGGACGCTACAGTTGGTATTTACCGACTGAGTGAAATGACGGTCGTTTTGTCTATATTCTTCGAAGCCTACGCATCGTTGATGCGGAAATATCGCAGTCAGTACAATCTTAAATGCAATGCTGAATACAGTTGTCTAAAAAAAATTTCGTTTTACGAAATTTATAACGCCAGGTAATGTAATTTTATAATCGAGCTACCACTTATTGCAGGAATACATTATCCGGACTTATTTTGATGGTTTTTATTGCATTTTTGCACAAATGCTTCGTGGGCTGTGACAATGATTACAATAAGTAACATTTTGCTGAGTCGGTAAGGATTAACTACAGTATCGTCTTGAAGCTTTCCGAAGCTTTACTGAACCTTGGACAATCCCAAAGTTACAAAATAATGATTTTTTATAAAACCCATCATTGCATGGGAGTTACGAACCTCACGTTCCATCACAGTAAATATAATTTGTTTCGCTCATCATGTGATGCAGTTATATAATTTTTTTCAGACGTTCCGCTGTGTTAACACCTCTGAAGATTTTTATTTTTAAAAAATCACTTTTGTGCTGATATCCTTGTGTCAATATTGTGCTGCAACATTTCACTTCTTTGGCCTAATTAAAGAAGATTTCACGAGATTCATAAAGACTGAAATCGATGTAAATCAGGACCAGAATTAAAACGCGTGATCGATCAGATAAAACTTTAAAAATGAAGACGTGTTTTGATTCTTGACTCCAAACATCAAGTCGAAGTAGTCGTCTGTTTGTATCGGTCTAAAAAGTCCGACAGATCCGAAGCTCTGATTTTATCCTAACAACGTGTCGAGGTTTTCTTTGAAACCTTAAATTAGGTAGAGTTGATTACATATCCGTAAAACGCGTCGATGAAGAAACGTCAAGCGATCAAAGCAAAGGAGAGGATTAAAATGACACGACATACATGATATTATGATATTTCGTTAGTTTGTATCCTTCTAAGCTTGTGGACTTCTAACGTTAAAATGGCGTTGCAGTTGTAGCAAGTAACAGCCGGTACAATAAGGCGTCGGTTCTGCTGTACAGATTCCAAGAAGTTGCCGAGCGGTGAATTTCTTAATTGTTCGTTAACAAGGAAAGTTGGCACTTGGCACCGTTTACTCTCCAGGCGTCCAATTCGACCCCCTTTTCCTGACCCCAGCTTGCATAACGCCTCTCTTCTTTCTCCTCTATCTTACTATTTTATCGCTCCCTCGGTGTTCACTGACGTTAGAGGAACGTTACGATGAAAATGTGACGCCAAAAGACTTTGCTCTGAGAAAAAAAATAATAATAAAAGCTGGAAAAACAGTTTCCTAGCGACACGTTTCATCATCGTGAGAATTAAGGGAAAAAGTCCGTCGGTTTGTCCGACAAACCTTGGCGATCATCCCGAAAAACGGCCGGGTGAAAAATCTGAAATTTATATGACTTGCCTGCCGAATGAGAAGAATTCGAAAGTAGAATTGAAAAAAAAAAAATAAATAAATAATTTCTGATAAACAAAAACTTTATAATTAAAGAAAAAAAAGGAAGAAGAAAAAAAAAAATATAGAAATTTTTGGCAGGAAATACGAAGAAAGAAACTGGACGAGGGCGCAGAAATTGACTGCGAAGGGTTGTTCGTGCGGCGCCAACTCTTGAAATGCACCCCTTTGCACCAAAACTACACCCCGAATTATTTTCACCCCAAGTTTTTCCCTTTTCTTGCACCACCTCGCATATACACTAACTGCATACATCATGAGCAGAATTTCGCGAAGGATTTTTACGGGCAACGAGGCAACTGTAATGGGAGCGTTTTCTTTTTTTCTTTTTTTTTTTTTTAGCAGCCTCTCTTTGAAAATTGAACCCTTTTCTTCCAAACTGCACGCAGCCTGCGCGAGTGCATTTTTTCGTGCGGTTCTCCATCTCCCTCTTCCGTATTGATTCATTTATCTGTCGTTCATTTTCTTTACTCTTTTAATAAGATTTTTTAAATCCTGAAACGCTTCGATTGTACCGCGTTTTATAATTCTCATTGTACGTATTTTTGTTTATACAGAAATGTTTCATTATTATTCTTTGTACGTAAGACGATGACCTGTCTTATGGTCTTGGCCAAGCTGTAATTTGTAACGTTGGAAACAGCCTCGACCAACATGGACCTCCGCTCTGGTTGTGTCCTCAGTCCGTTATTAATAAACTTCGACTTCAACTTCTTCCCAAAACCCTCGGCTCACAAACACGGGCAGGTACGAATCCACGCAGCTATTTGACAGACGTTGGAGCTCCTTGAAAGTGATCCTTGCTCCCGGAAATTCAGGCAACATTCGCTACGCACGTGTTAATTGTTCCGATTCGGGTTAACGACCGTCCACGTTTATCGCCATACCTGTTTCTTCTGCTTTTTATTCGTATATGAAGAAATTTGCTCAGGTTATATAATCTGTTTCGAGACGGATTAAAAGATGAGTAAATCAGTGAGCGGTGTGAGAAAAGAATTCGTATAATATGCGACACTGTTCGTCTGGATAAAAAATTTTATTTCATGGAATAGAACGATTCTCTGATCGTGCAGTTATTTTAATACAAGGTACGAATTTCTGAACCGAAATAAAATTCCGTCGTATTCCATTTTTGAGGAAATTGAATCTGAATCAAGGTAATGAAAATTACAGCCGCACTGATAAGATTGTGATAAATAAAGTCTGTGACCGGATTTTTCAATGAACGTCAAAAAAGTGAAAATGAAAATACCACTGGTATAATCTAGATAATTCTTATTCGATTTGTGACTCGACAGAATCGAATCCTGTCGAAAACAAAGCTCCGATTGAATTGATGTTTCGGAATTCCTTTGGATATCATTCTACGAAAACTCAACACTTTTTGATAATTAATGCTGCGAGACTTTTGCAAAAAATTGTGGTCATAATTTCTATTCGAATCATCCTGACGTTCATTGAGGCCTCGAAAAGTCACACAAGAATAGCGTCCTCGTGTTCAAATTTGAGATAAATAAATAATCAACAACTTGAAAAGAATGAAACCATAATAAAATTCGATTTCACTGTAAAAATTTTCGGGCGATAAGCAATCCCCGAATATTTACACGAATATTCTACATTTTTTTTTTTTTTTTTTTTTCTTTGTATGATTTTCTATTCAATACCGAAAGGGACGCAAATTATGCGAACATCACTGAAATCAAATTTTTGCGATTGTATCGCGGTTCGAATATTCGATAGCGTGAAGATGATTAGGGAGAATCTCATTTTTGTTCTGCGGTTAAAATACCAACAAATAAATCCGAAGAAATCAAGAAAAATAGGGTAAGTGAGAAAGCGCGGAGGAAGTCAATTTCATAGCAATACAGGCAACTCCTTGTCTGAAGAAAAACGAATCCTCCAAGGTTCGGCCAAACTCCGAACAAATTCAGGTATAAAGGAAAGGTCCTCCACTCCTCCTCTACGGCAAACTTTCAAGATTACTGAAATTCCAGGCACCCGCCATGCCATCCACTATACGATATAACTAAACCAGCTGGGAAATACCTTTCCGTGCATTTTCCAAGTCCGGCCCTTAAGGTAAGCAATAAAATGTCGCAGAGTACCGATCTGGGCCATCCAGCATTGGTATCTAACGAATTTATTTCTCTCTCGTTCTCTTCTCTTCTGATTTCTGATCGTCAGCTAGGTCCTTAAAGTTTTACAATTTCTCTGCTCGAATTCCCAGGACATTCGATACTCGATACATGATACGAATCGGAAAGAAAACCGAGATCGTATTTGATCTAATCAAATTTTCGAAAAAAAAAAAAATTAAACGTTCAGGTGACATGTTTTAATATTTGTCAGGGTGAATAGATTGACCGTTTTTCCTATGTGGCCCAACTTTTATGCTCGTAATCGGTAGTTCGAAGTAACTAAATAATAAAAGCACTTCTGTACGGCATCTGAGATAGACCATAGAAAGCACAGAGCTTTGCGTATAGCTATCTGTACATCTATTTCCGTTCGCTTCGGGGTAGCTAGAGATATAACGGCGTGTTCTTTTGGGCACAAAAGGCATTCCGGTGTATTCTGGTTCTTTTAAGAAGGGGGCTCAAGGGTCTTCGGGGCCTGGCGAGCAATGGTCGACTACTGGATGGGCAAGAGAGGGAGAGGAAAGGAGAGTCGGAGAGAACGAAGACGGGCCGAAAACCCGTATGGAGAGAAAAAATGAGGCTGAAGTTGGTAACGTTACTGTAATTATTAACGTTTCGGAAAATCGTTATTTCACAATTGCAGGAACGTCTGGAATTCGGTAAATCATAATTAAGCAAAACGTATTCATATTTTAAAAACTCAACTACTTCAAAGCCACTGTAAACTTGCCATATAGTAATCCCCCCCCCCCCCAACTTTTCGTTACGTTAATTAACGTTACTAACTTCAGTCTCATGAGATAAAAAGTGACCTGGAGGTTGGATGAGAGTTTGTCATCGATGTATTGAAAGTGGATGAGATAAAACGTTATTGCACATTTGAAATTCGGAATAACGGAAAAAATAGAAAATCATTTTTCCAATTGTATTTTTATACTTATCAAATAAACTCTAAAAATTCTAATATCCTTAGTCCGGCAATCCATGAAGGTTGCTAAGAAAAATTTGCAAACTCATAATTCGTCATTCTTCTTTACGTTCTCCAAAAATTATTTGAAAATTATGAAAAATGATCCCGATTGATAAAAATTTAGAGAGAGAGAGAGAGAGAGAACTCTTTTTTGTGACTGGCAGAACTGATTAAAACATGGTTAACGTATTTACGCGGTTAAAAGAAATTTCAGTGACGATGAGAAATAAGGCAAATGATTTTCTAGAGGAATAAAAAAATTATTGAGCATTTGACAGTACGTGATGAAGTCATAAATAACGGACATTTACTCATTAATTTGTAACGTGAGGGCAAAGAAGTTTTTCCGAAGCGATTTGAAAAAGTAAAATTATAAAACAGCACACTGAAAAAATTTCATTTGTCATCGTAACTAGAAAAATTCGGTAAAACAGGTATCGTTTAAAAAAAAAACTGTTTAAATATCGTTGGCATTGCGAAAAACGAGGCACACGTAATCATTTTGCGTTATCGTCGATCCTTTTTTGGTGATTGCAACGCAAAATCAGTTTGTTCGTTTTATTTTACTTTTTTAGTTAAACAAGGCTTTAACGTCAATTTATTTTTGCACGAGCATTAAATTTTTACAACAGTTGCAAGAAAATCTAGCAACAGTGATCGTAACGAGAAAGAATAGCAACGGATACCAGACTTTCCGGTAACGGCTAGAAAACTAAGTTTCATTTTCTACCTAGAACTATATTTTTCGATAGTCGTAAAAAATGGAAATAGTTAAGGACCGAGCGGTAACCGGAACTAAAAATTTCTCTCACCGCATACCGGTACTTCCAACACAAATTCAAAAACCGCCGTTCCGGCATTAGAAAAAATTTCCATCCCTCGCCCTGCTGCACCCAGAAAACGTTTTTGTTCGGTTTTAGCTCTTCGAGGGGTCAGAATTGCCACTCGTAACGACGAGGAAGTTGCAAAGAAACCGCTTGTGCTTGTCCTCTCGTTCCTAGTGTTCGTACTGCAGGCAGCTGTATCCTCCAACTTGTTCGAAGGTATAACCTCGGCACTATGGGTTCTACGGTGGTACCTGCACTTCCTACGGTCGTGTATTTTCATTTCCCGAAAGGCGGTCCGTGCAGGTACGTAACTCTCGGGTCCTTATCCACCTCACACGGCACTACTTTCCCAACGGCGATTCCGTTTCTACTCGAATTTTCGTAATATTGTAGTAAGTGATACTGACATTTTTGTTTTTTTTTTTAAAAACTTGTTGGCAAAAGAAACGAAGTTAGAAAAAGTGATTTTCGATCGAAACCAATACTTTTCTTCTATCGCCAAAAAACATTGAAAACTGAAAATTCCGCTCCATTATTCATTTATTATTTTCTGTACAAGCTAGAGAATTGAAAAAAAAATTGTTGAACGAAAAGTGTGAGCGACATCCTCATTTCGCTATTGTTCGATTGTATTTCGAGTCTTGCGGTACGTGTGTCTGATTAGAATATATCTGCGAGCGATGAGAATATTTGCGACACATGCGTCGACCTAGACGCGAATAAGTTTTGTCGAAAGTAAAACGCGTACCGGCTGCAAGTACGTGTAAAAGAACTTTTGAAAATACCATTTTCATTTCGCCTATATAGCACCATGCTTTTTCATACCATCGTCGATTCAGACAGCGCAAGATTCAATTTCCTCCTTATTCATAAAGAACTTGTATTCGTAGCGAGGAGATACATGCATACATACATACGCATATACATGGTATGTACATACCGATGCGTATTCAAAAAATGTGAGAGGGTTAGTCGGAGAGCGAGATGAAGAATTCGGTACCAGAGGCAACGGAAAAAAGAGGTAAAAACGGTGGAAATTCTGGCGCGGAGATAACTTCATATACCTGGAAATGTTTGAGTCGGTCCAGCTTGGCTCGAGGGATGAGAAAAGGAGGAGAAAAGCAAGAATAGTCCAGCGGCACGATTAGATGACTAACCCGGCGCCAGCAGCTCTGTTTGCCAAAAGCTTTCCAAAGTTTCGGTTACGAATGCGCCTCCGTGCCGTGCATTTTGCCAGTGAACACACACACACACACACACATAGGCACGCGTGTGTATAAACATATGTAGGTACTGTAGAATTACACATGTGTGTGTCAAACACGCTCTGCTTTGGCTAATTTCGGCCGAAAGTATGAGCGATGAATCGATTGGCGCGTCAATTTTTTAAGTCATGCAATACTCCCACCTTTACCGACCTAGCAAACTCACCCTTTTCCTTGTTATATTAAATAAACAAACGGACAGAAAGGGTCCAAATTTCCACGGTGCATCGCTGTTTTTCAGAGGAATTCAGAAAAGTTATTTGATATGTTATCCCAAATATCGTCAAAACAGTGTATGATTTTTCTGAACCGTACTGTAAAATGAATCGTTTTTTTTCTCTCTCCCTCTCTCTCACTGCGGATCTCTGGATCAATAACAAATGTAAAAGAGTATGCAACAGTTACACAATTCGACCCCGTTTACAAAGCTGTGCTTTTTCCGATTGAATCGCCCCCCAGAACTCTCATCAATCTACTATAATCAATCAAAATTGAGTTATCCCCGTTTTGCACGCGTATCTGTATTCGTTTTACTGTCTAATTCGTTAAAACTGAATCGTAGAATTCTCTGTTCGCCTGAAATGTCCACGTTCTAAATTTTATCAACCTAAGGACCGACCGGAAAGGAGTTTACTGTACGAGGTTTATTTGTTCGACGGAATCATGGACGTACCGTCGTATTTACGTTCACCCATCTTTACGAAAGTACCTACCGACGTAAGAAATATTTCCTCGTATGGACACGTGTAAGCACATAAACGTTTATCAGCTTGTTTACCTCGGAAGGATATACGCAGTATAAGTAATATGGTTTTATTACATCGCAAAGATAACCGAGATATCTTTTGCTCGCTGCTTCGAAACAACAGGAATTAAATTACAAAGGTACAGACGTTTTCTCATGGGTCCCATAATATGTCAGTCGTGATTGTAGGAAAGAAAAATGTCAAAATATATTCGCCGCAAAGGTCAATTTTAAACGAAACGGCACATTGTTTCAGTATAAAAAAAAAAATTCTCATTCGTCATTCAATTTTTCGTTCACCGTCAAATGAATTGCGATCTATCACAAAAGCTCGGTACAAGTGATTCGTCAAAATTCATAGTTTAGACAGCTGAGAATTTTTACAGTATTCGCAACAATTGTTAAAACGGGCCCCACTAATTTTTTTTATTTTTCTTTTTTGTACGTTTAGTTCAGATTTGATTCTACACATTTTTGAAACATTAATCGAGCGAAGAAGTAGGACTGGTAGGTAAATTATAAAGAAAATTGCGTTTTTTCTTGCACCACTGAATAATATTTTGTTTAACTTTTGTACCACTAGTGTCGAAATTAGATACCGTTGATTTTTATTCGTTTCATCGCTGCACCCCGTTATCAGAGACCTTTCTCCTATCGGGTACTGAAAGGATTTCTAGATGAAAGCTAACGCTCGTGAGCCAACCAAACTCAACCGATCGCTTTGCACACTTTTGATACCGACGACGCGGCTCCAAGAACCGGACCCCAAACAAGAATCGCTTTGTAGTAAAACCCTCTTGAATATCCAAACTCAAGATTCGAGACTCCAGACAGTAAGACTTCTTAGATTATCTCAAGTTGATAAAATGGCCGACGCTTGATGTTCACTCAACCCATCGTGCACCACGATACGTGAGCATCCAGCTATTGTGAGAGCCAAGATTCGGTGAATTCTTAAAACGAAACGTTGATTCGTGAGCATCGCTGTTCTGAATATAATTAAAACATAAAAGAGCAATTCAATTGATCTAAAACATTTTTTCTTCTTCTTTCATTTTAGTTCGAATCCTGAATTATAAATATAAAAACCCAAGTCACAGCACTTCCAAAATTTTCTGATCTCCATTCAAATGCAAAGGAAATCGGCGAGACAGATTTTCTAATCCAAATTGCCCCGTAACGTGAAAATTCATGATGTGGACGATCAATTGGGGCAATGATTCACGACTTGAGGATCGAGACGGAAAATAAATGATTTGGAAAATTCTTACGGTATCTACGTTTCAGATATACAATCAACCATGCGTAGGTATAACGATTCTCATCCGTTATCACTGCCGGTTTTCCGTTTTTCATTCATCAATCTTGAGACGCGTTGCATTTCGATTGTCACAGCTCTTACACCAAAAACGAACTACTCGCGGAATGCAATCAGCGACGACGGACATAAAATCAGCTTCAAATTACCAAAACCCTTTTAAGGGAATGGGTAATTTAATTCGGCAATCCATCCCCCTTGAAGTCCAGATATGTCACACTTGATAGTTCCGAACGCCAAAATTTCAATCCTCTAAAATCTCACCCTAGTCTGGAATTGGTCAAACATGCGCAATTTTTTACTATCGATTTATATCTTCTTGAGTATTATTCCGAAGTGGTGATTTAGAATAGCGTCAGTTGAGAAATCTGCCTCAATATGATAAAATAATCAGTCTTCAATCGATGAATAGTGAAAATCTCCATTTACTTGAAAGTTCGGTAGATTCCATAGAATTCTTGGTACCTACGTTCATGCTTGTAGATTCTAGCAGTCAATTTTGTTCATCCCGCATCGGACTCGAACGAGTCAGCCGTTTTTCATATAATTTGACAAATCATTCCATCTAAGTTTGAACAAACATACATTGAGAGAAATTTTTAGTTCCGGTTACCGTTCAGTCCTTAACTATTTTCATTTTTTACCACAATCGAAAAATATAGTTCTAAGTAGAAAATGAAAATTAGTTTTCTAGCTGTTACCGGAAAGTCTGATATCCGTTACTATTCTTTCTCATTACGATCACTATTGCTATATTTTCTTCTAACCGTTGCGAAAATTTAACGCTCGTGCAACGATAAATTGACGTTAAAGCCTCGCTTAACTAAAAAAGTAGAGTAAACCTAACAAACTGATTTTGTGTTGCAATTACCAAAAAAGGATCGACGGTAGCGCAAAATGATTACGCGTACCTCGTTTTTCGTAATTCCAACAATATTCAAACAGTTTTTTTAACGATACCTGGTTTACCGACTGTTTTTTGTTACTGTGACAAATGAAATTTGTCTCAGTGTAAGAAGACTATCGGAATACCGTAGTTCGAGTCACAGGGCGTATCCTGAATCATTTCGACAGTAGTAATGAATTAATTAAGGAACGTTGCGTGTAGTCTAGATTTGCGACAACCTCCACCGAAGACCGGACGTATCTGGATACGTACGAACAGGCAAGGTCCAAATTATATGAAAGACGAAATAGACAACGCTCGGTCTATTTCAGACACCTCGTTAAGGCGCACAATTACTGCTGGCTTCGGTACACCGCGGCAAATTTACATGCATAGAGGATGTCTGTCGCTCGCTCGAGGAGGAGGACCAGGTCGTTTGCATTCTGCATTCCATTCGCTACTCGAGGATTTTTCCCTTTTCCATTTCCATTTCACCTTTCGCTTTCATTCTATTCTACGGCTTACAATAAGTTCATAGCTTGGGTCCGCTGCAAGCTCGTAGTTTTTCTCTTTCCTCTTCCTTGTTCGTCTCTATATTCACGATACTTGATAGCCATCGCCGGCGGATCGACGAATGGACGAACGTATTTGAAACCGAATCTCATGACCAGTATCACGATGTCTCGCGAAATATTCTTACCGGGAGTTTAGAGCAGCGATTTACCGACATTTTCATTTTACCTCGTCAAATTGAAACTTGTTTATTTCTTCATCAGTTATGTGAATGATGTGACAAAATTTTTCAAATATTCTGCTAAAATTTTTGATTCAGAGATGTTTTGGGATCTAGGTAAATCTCCAGTCGCGCAGGTACGTTAGAATTCTCAAAATTGACATTACGCCGTTTTATATTTAAAGTATACGTCAAATTTACAGATATCTTGGGCGAAAAATGCTCATTTTTAACAGAAATTGATTGACAACTTTTTGAACAATTTTGATCACGTGTTAACAATTTTTGTTTTTTTTTTTACCCAGCATTTCTAAGGTTATCGGATCAATTCGATCATAAGTAAATTGTTTTAGATTACGTTGAAGTAATTCAAAGTTCCAAAACTTTAAATGTCAATTTTCTAGTTGAAATTATACATTACTTTCCTTCAACAAATCGGGAGTAAATTCAAAATTTCTACGTTTCTTTCGTTTTTACTTGCGTATCGATTATTCTTTAATATCAAGATCCATATGCCACGTATGTTTTCAAATTACTCAACCGATTTTCATTCAGCTGCATGCACCGCAATTTAAAAAAAAAATTCCTACAATGAATAACAATACAAACGTCACGTTCGATGCTGTAAGAACTATTTTTTTTTTTTTTTTACGTCGTGAATAAATTTTTCATCAAACTAAAAACAGACCCGAACTATAAAAAAGAACGCATCTATTCTAGAATCGCCTCTCTTATCACAGCCAAATGCTGGTGAACTTTTCTACGGCCTATCTTACTAAGAATTCACTAATAACTCACGTTTCTCGGATCTAAGTGCATACAAATTGCGTATAGATAACGCTTTTGGAGCGTTAAACGAATTTCACTTCATTTTGAAGCAAGAGAAAAAAACCGAATACCTACAAGTCCATACATTTTCTATCCGACGGTAAAAATTCTTGATTAAAATTCACAGCCCCCAGCCTAAAAGCAGCTGCATTCAAGAGGTACAATTTTCATCCGTAAAAACGATAATTACCTTTATGATGTCGAAGATGCGAGTGACCGCAGCATGGCTGTTCGAAGTAAGCATGTCCAGGATGAGCGCCAGCGGGTCGGCTAGCAAAGGCCCCAAGCTGTGTGAGAACAGCTGCTAAAACAGCTGCCCTAATCAGGATCATAACATCCGGTAAACGGCGTTTCATTTTTCTCGCACGCACCCTGCACCAAATTACCGACACCTTGTATACCGGCTCCTTTTCCCTCTAAACTACGATTCCCTCTCTCAGTCCAATCCCGTTTCGCATGGCACCACGCGGCGATAAGATAACCCGAGAATCCGGCAACGATCAAAGAGAAACGAACGATCAAACAACCACTTTTCAAGAGAAAACTCGAGTCGCGCACGATCACCGAAAGAAACCAGCAACGCGCCGAACCGTTCAGCGCTCTCTGCTCTCACGCTGCCCTTGAACAGCGCGCGGCTGTTGCCCTTTGAGCGCTGGCTGTGCGCCTAAGCAGCGAGCCACGTTACCCAGCAGCCACCGCGCAGCGCGTGAGGTTTTTCAAAAGGCGAGCGAACCGGTCGCCGAGCGCTCGTTGTTCCCTTCTTGCGTCACACCGTCGTTCCTCCTCTGTTTCTTGGACCGGCGGGAATCTTCGAACGGTTCCAACTTCTTGTCACTCACTTTTATACACGGTTCCGCGATCGCTTTACGCCTCGCACAGACACACTGAATCGATATCCTTGAAATATAAACAGCGTCGACCGGATATCTTCTCTCAATGTTTAGCCGATGCTTATCGACGCGGTTTTCATCTGTGTTTACACAATCGGCTCCGATATCACGCACGTGGGGGAGCGTTGGGACGCAACAGCGGTCACAAATATCCAGAGACGAAGCACCGAGCCGCGAATGTTCGAATTTCTGGCCACACACAGCGGGCGGAATTAATTCGAGAGATCAGGTCTCGGCGCAAGGATGCTTGGAACAGAAAAATCGTCGCTGGGGAGAATAACAACTGCAGAGTCCCGCTAGAGGTGAAACCATAACAAGAAGAACACAAAATCGACACGTTTCATCACTTCCGCGGGACGCGCTACTCACTACCTTTCCTCAATCCTGTTCGCATCCGGCGTCAGGATGATCTTCTTACTCCGAACGCGACGGGCCGACTCGCGATTACCAATTACTATCATAACACTGAATTATTTCTATATTTCCGTTCGCTTTTCACCGTTGCGCGCGCGTGTGTGTGTGTGTGTTTTGACAAATTCGAAATACTCGTAATCGGTATCTGGACCGGACTTATCTCAGCCAATGATCTCTCGACTCGGCTTCCGAACACGCGTGCTTTCGGTCGAACGGACAAGACGGAGCGACTTGGTGCCGAGTAACGTTAACCTGCTCTTTGAACGGCCGCGGCACGACTAGCCGGCTCGTTTGGAGTTTCAGAGCGAGCCACGGCGCCAAGACCGGTGTTCCGGTGCTCGGCCATGTTCGGGACAGTTCGGGACAGTTCGGGACGCCGGTTGCGCCGAACGGTGCAGCTGGTGGTGCTGGTTTTGATGCCAGCGCGGCTGAACGTCAACCGTGAGTCAGTCGCGCGTCGCGACTCGACAAGTTCGGCGCGCTGTTTTCATCGAAGGTGGGTCAATCCTGGATAGCTGATTGTCAGATGTATGATCTTACACTCGCGGTGCCGAAGCTCATTTTCAGAATGAATTCCGAATGGTCATAATTACTAACGAAAGTCGAAAACGATTCACCTTGATGCTGGGTACTTTCGACGATTTTAACCATCTGAATTTAATTGATACATCTTTGACTTCCACATTTTGAATTGTTTGCGAGCTGAATTAATTGTAGCATTTTTTACTGGCTCCACTTGATGAGTACGATTTCTTCAGTTTTACGCTACTAGATTCTGTACAATAGTGAATCAGGATTTCGATTGGAAGCGGAATTTTTAGACCGTACCTGTACGGATAAGAGATATTACGGAATATCAACAGAAATGTGTATTTATCGTATGATATGCTGATAATTTTGTGTGTGATATTTTTTTTAGGTGAATTTGTTCTGATTCATTTTTTATTTCCTGTACAAAGCCACAGTTGCTGTAAAATTGTAATATGATTAGTAACTCCGTTACTAATTGTAAGCATCATTTGCACGCAACTTGATGTTGAAAAAGTGAAATAATTTGACAAAAGTATATACTATTAACAACGGAATTGAAACTTATGAGATGGAATATTTTGTGCAGCATGTTTTGTTTTTATACAACAACCGTGACTGTGGATTTTATGAAAGTTTATCTGTTAAGCATTGCGACACAAGTTAAGCCTATTGAAAAACTCTCTTTTAACATCGTTAAAAATAGTACGATCTAAGAATATATTGAATACCTACGATAAATTCAAACAGGACTGAATCGCTTGTTTTCACAAACGTTATTTATACTAACGGTTGTAGCTTCAGATGCTTAGACATTTTCTCTCAGCTCCAGTGACGTGTCCCATCAACCAGTGAGATCGTAAAATTTAAAAACCATTCAACGCAATGAGAACGAGAAGATGGCGTGGTGTAAGGCGACTCAAGCGACGTTCTACGAGGGAATTGAGAGGCACCACTTTTGTGCGGGTTCTTCGCCGACTATACAACAGAAATGGCTTTGTTCTAAATAATTGTAAGATTCTTAGTATAACGCGCCGTGATACCACGCGACTTTCCGCTGCCTACCGGAAACTGAACAAAGAAACGGAACGGGCCAACGTCAGCGTGTAACGAATTTCGAAAACTGTCTGGAAAAGGACAATACTTGTAGTTGTGCTTGCAGAATCGCCCGCCATGTCAGGTTGACTCTACGGACTCTACCAATGCCGTTAATTCTTCGGCTTGAGGTTAAGTAACAAAAATGAGGACTAAGCAATATGGCGGTGAGAACTGGCTATCAGCAAATCGTATTTGGTCAATTACGTAAATATGAAAGAACAGAAAACTCAGTGCAAGCTGTGAAGCTTTAGTTATATCGCGAGGAATCGATATACCGCAAAAAAATACGACGAGAGAAGTTTTTGAAACTAAATATGGTCGACACGGAGTAACGCGTTATTTTACCACCAGATGTCACAGCAACACATTTCCGTTCCCAATGCTTACGATAACATACCTATATGCTAAATGTTTAGTATTTACATATTTTTCTCGGGTTAATCAAGCGCCAATTTTTCATCATGAAAATGTTATCACCGAAGAGCAAAAGTCCTGACGTGAAAAATATTTCAGGTTTTACTGTACTGATATCAGATAGTGGTTAAAACGTATGCGAGCCACGTCCGCAATAACGCAAGGAAGGAATAAAGTAATGAGAATAGTTTGAGGCCAAAAGAGACCGCGATTCGGAATGATTTCAGTCTCTCCCTCGTTGGTTTGATCGTCCGAGGGTAGAATAGTAGCGGTTCTTGATGACCAGTTTGTTTGCTTGTTTGTGCGTTGTGCTCATTTATTTCTGAGGGAAAAATGTTGAGAGCAGCTTGGAGCGAGGCATCTACTGTCCTGCACGTATCCCTGCTCCTCTCGATGCGTTTGATCTTGTCCGGCTCTGTACACCGTGCGCCATTTTATTGGCAAACATAAAACAGCTCAAAACATACACCCAAGTACATCCTATCCGCATACATAGCTCGACAAATAATACGGAAGAAGCATATACAGTTAATTAACAAACACGGGGCGATCTCTTTGCGAGCAGCGGTCCGAGCCTCGCGGACGTCAAATTACACTCTTCGAAACTCATCTCGACGCCAAAATCATTCTTCCCGTGAAAATTCATATGCAATTCTAGCTTGTTTAGCCGTAAGGCTGGCTAAATAAAACTCATCGTTGAGTTCGAAAGATTATTTTTCCAATATCTCTACAAATTTGAAGCTTCGTGAAATATTTTATTAAAAAATATATTGTGGTTCTAACTATATCATTGATAGAAATAGAAAACTGTACAGTTTATTCAACTCCTGAGAATTCAAATTCTGATATAGTACAGTAATTACTCCTGTAAAATAGACTAGAAGACTTTTAGAATGATTTCAATTTCTAACTCTGACTGGATACATTGATGTCATTTCAATGAACACTTAATTCAATCGCTTGATTGAGTTTGGGAAAATTCTGGCTTAAAGGTCTCCGCATTGGGGTTCAATTTCATGTTTATGGTACTGAGGATTTTCCCTGCCAAATTTGTTGTCCATTAAGACCCGGACGACCAAAATCGATATTTTGTGATGCCCTTTGAATTTTTAGATAACTCGGATCGACTGTATCAGTATATTTTGTCAACATTTTATGTTCAACACATTGACTTTGTTCTGTGCAATGTAACAATGTATTAAATTACAGAAAAAACAATGTTGGATTATCGAGATACAAACATTTCGGTAGACTTCTAGTACGGAAATAGTCATTTGAAATCAGAAGAAGAAGAAGAAGACTGATTCACGGAATTACCTACCGAAAAGATTCAAGTCAACAATATATCACTGCTGTGCGTTGTCTCGAAATTCTTTTAAAAAAAGCCCTCACAAAAGTGAACCTACTCGATACAACGTGGAACAAAAATGCTTCCAATGTCTTTAGAAACCAATATTCGACTAGCTGAATTCACAGCTATGATTCGTCTGTGGTTTCTCTGATCAGTAATTATGGTAAAGAAGAAAGGACTATATAGACGGAGAAAGACACGCGGACGAATGGATCGGTCGGTTAGATAAAGGGAGAAAAACACGGGATAGGAAAGAGGAGAGAGCAGAGAACTCGGGTCTCGGCAGACTCTCAACCCCTTTTCGGGTCCAGTAAATTATACTTAATATCTATCCTGCACGCAGAGGTAACCCTTACTTAGGTTATTCTTCTCAACCGGCAACACATGTTAGACAACGGTATGGCCGCTATTATTTCACTCCCACCTCATCCTCTTCCGCCGTCACCTCCCACAAAAGTGAGGCCCTCACCTCAACCTTTTAATGTCTTACTTTGCTTGTGGATTATATAAGGTGCGTGCCTCTGTGTGCGGGCTTCTACACGTCACGAAAAGTAGCCGGGGCCGAAAGGGAACCCGTTGGGAGATCGCGGCGAGAGAAGAAGGAGCAAAAAAGGGAGAGAGAGAGAGAGAGAGAGAGAGGAAAAGGAGCAAGAAGCTCTCCTAGAGCGACGCTCTTCTGTTCCACAAAATCCGCTTATACCCCGCCGATTCTTGGTATCCTCCTCGACGTCGCACGTTAAGACGTCAAAGAAATCTTGAATACTGCAGAAGAGGACAAGGCAAAGTTTTTCCCTAAATTCAACCTCCCTCGAGGATATACTCAGTTTCTACCCTGTTTCCTGTTTATTTTGAACTCTCTCTCTCTCTCTCTCTCTTCGTCTCGGGCTTTTTATTTCGAGGCTTTTCTCTCACTTTGCTTCCTACCGCATGACTGAAAATTACTTTTTATCTTCCGCACGGGTGTAAGACTGGTGAAAATCGACAGGAAGCTGATACAGATTACAATTATTTTATTTATAATTTCACGCAGTATTTTGACGGTACTAAAACAAATATGGCGTCAAGGAATTACTCATGTTTAAAACCGCATTGCCAAAAGTAAACTGTTCGCGCATACGTCTCGTTAATAAAATCCGGGTTACAAACTTTCAAAGTAATCCTTGGATTTGAGATATCACGTTACCTAGTTGAAAATCCTTCCGTAGCTGATTTGAGAACGCTGTTAAAAAAATCTTCCCGAGAATCTTTATAAGATCGCGACTTATTTTTTCCTATATCCTTGCAGAAAAGTGAAATGATCGTAAGTCTGTGACACATACCGCAGCTCAAAGACTGACGTTGTAACAGCGTTGCACCAAAATGAAGGACATTACTTTCCCGGAGGAGGAAATTATTTGTATAAAAGTCAGGAAACTTGGTGTTTTGATTGGTAGGAAATAACGATGTTGTAACTTGGAATCGTCATCGCCGTTTCCAGGCTGACCTGTTTAAATTTATTTCTAACATCCGTTAAGATAAGATAATGAGAACATGGAAGATTCCTTACTTACAATTCTGTAACCCTGTTTAATATGCCTCACTATTCGGATAGTTAGCAGCCAGAGTTTGGCATACTTGTATAAAATTGTTTAACCATCTGTACCGCGTTTTCGTATAATTTGAAAGAACAAGTATTAGACAGTAAACCTCAAATTGTCATCTCGATGTCGAAAATAGAAAAGTGTAGAGTGACAAGGCCGTCGATGAAAATGAACGTTCCCTGTTTCTAGCTGATCGAAAAACTGTCAGTACAGTCAAAAAAATAACGATCCACCTATTTTTAATCCTCAACACCCTTGAGCGAACGGCCTCAAAGACTTTTCGTTTTCGAGTCACCCCGAGTAATTCGAGATTAATCAACGCGGAGGCAGGCGAATTATAAACGCATCTTTGGAAGCTGTTATAAAACAGTGTCAAAGGAAGGGGGATGGCTGGGCGACCGAGCGCGTTAAGGGCGGGTGGAGGGCAGGGGGCCTCATCAAAGTGACCGACATAGTGCGATCGACGAACAGCAGCCATCCGCAATTTATATAATGCCAATCTTATACGTTATAGGCTACCGGCGAAGGGCGTCACGGTGAATTTAATTAATGCAATTTAGCGTCCATCCATCATCCACCGCGTTTTTGCCTAACAAGGGCGGCCCTCGCCTCGCGTCCTCACACAGAGACACCACCAGCCCCGGAATATCAAACGCTTAGTACCTTTTACTCCTACCTTGGCACCTCGGCGTCGCTAATTCCTGTCTATTTCGGGGACCTCGTCATCTTCGTACTTCCACAGGATCACAGGCCAACGCGTTCCAAAAGCATTCGCAAAGGGTTGTCGCGGTGTCTTTGTGCGTTACGTAATCGGCTCGGTTTTCGTTCTTCATTTGTGCACGTTTTTGAATATCGTATCCAAGTTTGGGTGGCAAATGTTTCGAGATTTTTTAAATTATATTCCCAGCAAACTTGTAACTTACGTTAATAATTCATCACCCCTCGCGCGAGGTATGCTGGATTCTCTTTGTTACGGAGGACGAAATTTTATCGAGTTTCCGTTCTTTGAATAGACGTTTAAATCCAGTCACCCGCTATCTTGGCTAGCCGTGTGCGTCACAAATCACGGCCTCGGTTTCAAACGAATCATCAAAATCTGTTATTAATATTTCAGAAATAGTCTATTCGAGTAATTATTCACCACAAGAAGATCTCCAATTGGTATATGAAATTTTTTTAACATGAACCATTTTCAAATCTGAGTCATTTGCTAAACAATTGTGGATATTATGTTCATTCTAGTCTCGATAAAAAAACTCTTTCAGGAAATACCGAACCATTAATTGAAGTGAGCCGGTTAATTTGACAGGAGTCTCAGAGGCCTGAATCCGACTTTTTTTTATGTAGATTATCTTCCATTTACGAGCCCGTGTTGAAAAATGTTTCAAAATTCTCAAAACGGAGTAAAAACGCTTGAAAGAGAGAGAGAGAGAGAGAGAGAGTGAGGAGAAAAAAAAATCAAAATAAAAAATTCCTCACATATTGAAATCACTGACCACGATATCGAGCATATCGGATCGGGTTTGTATTCAGATGGTACATCGTGCGTGTAATATCGAGGCATAATGGTGTCAGCTGCGGCTCTTCCGCGTCCCGTTAACAAAAAGTGATACTCTCGTGCTCGCATCTAGTTCGAACGGAGATAAAGTCGGGCGGTGGTGCACGGGGCGGTTTTTTTATTTTCCCCCGGTTCGACATTTTTTAACCTTTCACCACTCCTCTGGTTCTAGCCGCTTTTCTGCTCCTCGTCCTTCAGCGAACGCTTAAGCACCGGCACCCCGTCAAGATAGCGGTAACGTCCTTCTTCCTAACGTTTTCCGATAAAGGTAGATGGAAAACGCCTCGCAAACCGTATCTGCGTCTTCGTCTACGCAAAAGCTTCGGAATAAATAATAATTCCTCTTCACCGCATGACATATATATTGTATATATGTACGTGCGCGTGTGTGTAGCTGTACCTAGATACCTTTATTCCTATTTACGGTATTCGCGTCTTTTATCTCGCGGTGTGAATACTTTTTGTCCGATTTTCCACTTTCTTCGTCGTCATTTTCATATTCAACCGGTGTTCAATTTTTCCAACTTCCGCAACAGAGATAAGCCTGATGAATTCATTGAACACAATTATGAATGTTGAATTTACTTTACGTACATTGATTTCATATTGTGCAATTGGCAACCGACTCGTCCTTTTTTTTTTCTCTCAAATTTGCTTTTTCACCCTTCGAGTGATACCTGAATACCCAGGCATGTAGAATATGAAGTAAATTATTTAGAAATATTTACTCAATATTCACACAATCCAAGACCATTTTCGTTTAGCGTGTATTTTTTATCCGTTCGACTTAGAATTTTGATACGATCTTTAGAAATTGTGTTCACCGGTTTGAGCTCATGGCTAGATTTTTGAATATTGGTCCCAAAATAGTTTTATAAAAAATTGTCCAACGATTTTTTGGCCGAAGAATGAAATTTTTTGTTCATAATCGAATATGTTTGAGAAAATATTTTTCGTAACATTTGGACTATGAGCTCGAGCCCGAAAAGACGTTTTAAGCTTTGAAATTTTTTTTCTCTCTGTTACAAGCTGGACAGTAATGTCAGGAAATGCACCACCGGAGAAGCCTTCGAGTTCGGAGTCGTTCGCTGCTTATATACGCCATGCCACCCATTTTGTTATTACTTTCAATGAAAAAATTCTAAAATCTTCTTGAAGCTATAAATAATAAAGCCAAGAGCTGAAACTCAAATTGCTCTAAGTGGATTCATTTTACGAGTTGCACGTCATTAAACTTTTTTCGACGTTCTACTTTTGAATTGTGATAAAAAAAAATTGATTTTTCAGTATTTCTACATTCTAATAAAAAATTCATGTATTCCGTCAAAAGAGACAATATTTACGTCATACTTATAGAGTTATAAATCTTAAAATTTCACCCTCCCAGGGAGTGTCGGTTTTGCAACTGTTCGAAGGAGGATTAAAATTTTGTCTCAAGTAGTTACGTATAGTCGAGGGATTTGAAACATTCAAATAAGACTGAATCGGCTTTCACCCTTCTTACGAGGATTGTCTGAAGAATTTGCAGGTTAAAATAAAGAGCAATCTATCGAGTACGCGAATCTCGATATTTTACATTAGGTTGAATCAGAAAGATCTTCATTATCACGTTTTTAATCTTTTTTTTTTTTTTTTTGCAGATATAGTTATCAAACAATTGATACATTCATAATTCTCTTGAACATTCGGTATCCTGTGACAAGTATCCTGTAATATAATATTGATTTAAAAATTCTTCAAAGCACTCCGTCAAGTTTTTCCCCACTTATCTGGAACTTTGAAACTTCTTTGAATTCATCCCTCTCTTCCCATCGATGTCTGCGATAGCGCAGAGTCTTGTGGTTAAGCGGCATACCGCGTAAAGTTCTACATCATAACTGGGAAGTTTCATCGAATACGATGGTCCAAGAGACAAGAAATCGAGACAGCTAATGCGGAAGGATTCGTATCGCGTGTCTGTAAGGGTTGATATTATCCCTCGTACGACGAGTGTGAATTACGCCGCTGGTACAATTAGGTAAGACATCGTACCTGCAGCCACCGCAGCGTTGCCCATTAATTAAGACTAATTGGATCCCGGGATGCAAAGTCCTCGTGCATGCATTTGCGCCCAATCATCAGACCGGAAGTAGTCGAACCCCTCATATATGGAGAGAGGCGAGGGAAAATAGAGAAACTTAAAATGAGGAAGGGAGAATGAGAAAATTTCCCGTCAAATTAGTCTGCAGGATAACCGGTTCAGGAGCGTAATAATGATCGTCGGGCCTAATTGTATCTCTCTTCATACCCGTGTTTACAAACCACTTTATATCCAACGACTTACGCGATCTAGTTCTGGATTTCAATTCGTCAGCAGCTCTTAGCTGTGAGAAATTTCATTTGCTACTCGATCGGTTGATACTTGTGCGTTGGCTGAAATTCGAAAATTAATGAAATTGGATTCATCCAATCAATTTGACCACGTAGTTGAGTTTTTTTTCTGGATATCTATCATCATTTAAATAACAAATTTTAGGTATTAAACACGCTTCCACGGAACTTTCCTGTACTTGGTTGCTGACAATTATTCACCAATTGACCGAAGAAAAAATGATTCATCGATTTAGCTAACGCGAATTGTTTTTTTAGAATCGATTTTGAACATGGTTATTCTTACAGAAAATTTTTGAGATATGCCCCTTCGGAATTTTCACCATGCCCCAGATCCTGGAAGCCGTTCACGGAAAATCTGCACGGTCGGACAGGTGATGCAAGGAAAATCGATCGCGGCAGTTAGTTGCAGGTGAATATGGATAACGGTTTGTAAAACGGGCGTCAGCGTGGCAATAATGATATCTGTGACACGGTAGGACGCGCATTGGACGCGAGTGTTATCGGCCGGCAGAGAGACGGGTTTTGGTCGCCTTTCTCTTCTCCACGCCAAGGGGAAATTGAAACAGCTAACCAGGTTGGGGCTGACGAGGGTGTCCGACTGGACGAATGCTGCGCGACGACAGAGCGGAACGGACTCGCCGATCCAATCAAACGAACGCATATCAATGAGTCGTTTTCGAGGGAAAACGGATTACACACGTGTCAGGACGCTCTGTTCGTACGAAATGTGTACGTTAGGGTTAGGGGCCGAAGATTGGGCACGATATTTTTGCACGAGTGCCTTTTAGGGGTTGTTATTGCGAAAGTGTTTGGTCGACAAAAATCTTCTTTCTCATCTCAGAACTTGCGCGCCCAGAGAGTGCGTAGGAATGGATTATATATTAGAGTGTTTAAAAAAAACCGACTTTTTTTTTTTTTCGAAGAACATTGAAAAATATTCCGAGTGTCCCTCAAAAATGACCGCGGTAAAATACGAGCTCTTGATATTGATATTTAGAGTTGGCGGTTCTCAAGTTTCTATTTCCCATTTAAATAACATGGGAAAAAACTTTTTAAAAATTTAGAATTTTATTGCTCGAAAACGAATCAGTGTGAAGATATAAAAGAAACATATTCTTGTAGGAAATTTTACGCTCCACGAAAAAGATTCGAATAAAGATTTGCGCAAGGTAAGTCGTTTCGGAGTTATCAGGCCTCAAACATCGAACCGTTTGAAATAATGATGTTATTAATTTATAAATGCTACAAGTTCAACTATTACTGGAATTCTTATGATGAATCCTGAGCTATCAGAAATTCAGGTTTAACCAGTAACCGAAATAATTTACAACACTTGGAACAATTGAGTATTGTAATTTTTTAATGGATTTATTACAAATAAATAAGTACCTGCGACGATTTTTTATTCGTGTTTGGAAATGGAAAGAAAGTTTTTTGCGAAATTTCTACTTTAGATTTTTTCGAAGAAGTTTTCTAAGATTTTAGATAAGATTTCTAAGATAAGTCGAACGATCTCCATTCAATAAGAATAAATTTCAATAAAATTTTCAACCTTTGTCTTATTACTTATAGAATTTCACCGCTGCTGCAGGCCGGTCAAAATTAGAATAGACAATTTCAAAAACTTGCCAAGTACATTTAAGTACAGTCAATATCTCGTTCATCTCTACACCATTCCCTTCGAACTTTAAAATTGTTTTCCTTTATTGCTGGTAACTCGGCAAGCATTGATAAAATCGTAAATTCTAACTGACAAAACACAATGCCTTGCGTGTATTGTTAAAACGAGATTCTAATGTTACCTTTCGTGTTCGATTGAGTATAATATTATAACGGATCTGATTACGCCTATTACTCGCCATAACCAGTGTCTAAGAATAACTTTTCGAAGGTCTGAGAGGATTGTGTCGCATGATATTTCACTTTGAAACTCAAGTATGCAGTCGACGACAAGAGCAAGAACACGCCATATATTCGTTGTTATATGCAACTCGCTGTTAAAACTTGCAATTCTATATCCATCCCCGTATTTTCTTCCTCGTTCTGTGTAGGGTTGCAAAAAAATCACAATTACCCACCTGGAGTTTCGTAGTAATAAACTGCAGACGCGGTATTAAGTTTTCAACTGCGGCTCAACGTGTTGCAAAAAGCTCGGAAGAGCTCTGTGATGCTGAAAAACAGGGAACCTAAATCACTCAAGGAATAGCTGCTATAATTTCTGTGTGTGTTCAATACCGTGATTCAAAAGTAAGGGTGTTTTTTTTTTTTTTTTTTTTTTACAGATTACAACGTCAACGTTTCTATATTCATTTTACCTCTATCCGATCTTCGGGCTTCCAACTGAGAGGAACTACCGCAAAAGTCAAACATAGAAATAATTGAACGATTCCAGAACAAAATTCTGAGATACATATTGACCGTATTGTGGTGTGTACCAAACGAGATAATAAAGAAAGACGCAAATAAACCATCGGTCAAACAAGAAGTGGAAATTTTTTTCCTAAAGATAAGAGGATCGATTATACAAACACTAAACTTGTTTAACCGCAAAACTACTCACCCAAACACTTGGTGCAAATCAAAATTGAGTGGATCAGAAAATACGTAATTGATGTATAAATTTGTGAATAGAGTTTATTGGTACTGATCACTGGAGATTTACCTACACGTTACTCTAAGGTATGTAAAAAATATTCAACTTATTATCTGCCTAGACAGACTGTGAATAAAGATGTAGTTCGAAAGAAAAAAAAAAAAATTTCAATCCAAACTTTATTATGAATTATTGATGCCGGATTTTCAAAATTTCGTTCGTGTATAAAATTGAAAAAGAAGAAAACTGTTTCAATCAAATTGAATTTGGTTAATTTTATTCATAGCTTTTGAAACTACTTCATTGAACGATTATTTATTTTCTCATTTCTTTGACAGCAATTTTTATTAATCTGTGAACCCGATATTTTCACGATCCTTCGAAATTCGCCTCTCAATAGTTATCAGATTTTACGGTGCGGTGAAATTTATCGGAAGTCACCAAGAGTGCGAAATTAATGAAGTATTTTTGGAAACATGAAGTCAGCAACATTCGTATACGTCAACATTAAATGCTGATAATTCAGTTTCTTTCTCAACGTGACGGCAGAATGTTTCGTCGATCGCTGTATACGTGCGGCAAAAAGAAAAGACGATGCGGACCCATACCAGATGCTGAATAAGTGAAAATAGGGAGTGACACGGCGGCGGCCGAAGGCGGAAATTAAATAAGTTAAGTTTTCGAAAGAATCTGAGAAGGAAAGGAGGGAGGAAGGGAGAGGAGAAGCGGGGTGGCGACGTTGGCGAAAAGGAGGGAGAAAGGTTATGGAAGAAGTGTGGCGGTGCGGTAAGAAAATGGAAGAAAAGGGAATAAAAGGTGAGGGAACCGGAGAAGTAGGCGGCAGTGAGGTGACTGGAAAGAATCAAAAGAACAAACAGAAACTAAGAGGAACCTGAGGAACCACCCCTGGAAACCACCCCGCGGACCAACGCAAGACAAACGTGACTTGAGCTGCCATTTTGTGCCTCCTCTCGGTACAGACAGAATCGGGGAGAGTGACGCGAGCCGTCTTGGCGTCGCCTCAACGAATTTTCAAACTTTACCCCGGAGCTGGCCGGCAATTTTCCTTCTCCTTTTCCCGCCCTTGCTTCTCCGTATCTCTCTTTCTAAAACTCCCATCACTTTTTCTTAGTCTCTTTCTCTTTCGCCGCTCGCTGGGAAAGTTTGGTGGAAATTTTTTACTCGCGTTTCTTTACGACCAAGTTTCTTCATTATGTCAATATGGCCGGGCGTCGCGGCGCTGGAATCGCTCTGAATCCCCCGCCGTCCTCACCTTTGCTCCGGTGACCTAACCTGATTTTTGATAAATTGCCAGCCGATTTAACCGAGCAAAGTCTTCTTACCTCGTGGAAGACGGAGACTGCGGTTGGCAAAGTAAAATGTGAGAAAAAAATTTAGGCACAACGAACTGATCCAAGACTGATTTCCGGACGCAGCCAATTATGCACCAGTCATCCGCAGCGAGATTTCAGATCAATTTAACTTCCGGTACTGCAATTACAGCTTTTCCATCAGGGCATCACGTGGGTTTAATAGATTCGATCAGTGTCTGTGAACCACCCCGGAATCTTCTGATTTCGTTTTTACACGATCGTTCTTCGGGTGTGAAAATATCGAGGAATTGATTTTCTGAAAAATCAGAGTATCTGAAAAATGTTTCGCTTCTCGTACCTGACACTACGCAAAAACTCCAAAGTCAAGTTCGAAGACGGAGAATCAGGAACAAGAAGAACAATTTAATCGGATTTCAACATTTGAATTCGAACTCTTCGAAATAATATCCTTCGCCCTAAATTCCACCAGTTTCTGATAAATAAAGAAAAATCATTTACATTATACAGAGCAACACAATAATTAGACCATTATTAAGAATAACTTGTCTCAACTATCGTGAGGAATAACTCTCAATTGAATTCAGATCTCATAAAGACGACTTGCCATATCGATCAACCGTCGTTTTAGCCTCTTAGTCGTTTATTCATATCCGTTTACTTATTTGCGTACATATGCACTGGGAGCAAGGTACTCCCTCTTTTAAGTTGCTGGATAAAAAGTTGGAAACTATCATTCGGATTCATCCATCGGCGGACGTTGCTAGGAAACAATAAATTGTATATTATTGGTGAGACGAGCCAGAGTATTTGTGCGTATCATTTGAGCTATACTACACTCGAGGAATCGGTGAATGCGTTTCAATTTAAACTCACAAAGCATAGATTGTCAAAAAAAGCATCCAAACTCTATCCAATCCTTCTCATTCTTCAAGAATATTCGTTCTATCGAATACCTCTCAATCTGTAAGAAATCCCAAATGCGAATATCACAAGTAACGTTGATACTTCAGTGACGAGCACTCGTTTAAAAATCGGTCATGACGAAGAAAAGAGTACAAATAAAAAAAAAAATAAAAATACCACGTCGGTGAAGAAAAATTATTTGCTCTCCAGTGACGTTCACCGAATGGATAAATTATTCGAACCTAAAGTAGCATTTTGATGGTCAGTGGAGTCTAGTGTCCACTAAAAGTGAGGGTTTGATCGCACAGAAACGATTCTGAATACGATGCGTGGGAGTTGAGTTCACGGCAATCGTGTGGCAACTCCAGTATTCATATACATGCACCGAGCTCGGAGCAACGTTTTCCAGCAGACGTTATATTACGTGCTTGAGTTTACACTATAATTTTGAAATAGGCAGTTACGAAGACGGGAAGGAATGATGATGAGAGTACTGCCAGCGTCGTTCTCATGGTTGAACTAACTCTGGAAGGTAAAGAGGTGGTACACACCTTATATCCACGTATCGAAATATTCTCTTCTTCAATTTATAACATCGAGGTACGTACGTAAGTCACAAGGTAATACCGAGTCGCCGTTTTGTGGGACGAAGGTGGAAGGTATACGAGCGAGGAAAATGCAGACCGAGGTCTCAGGTGAGCTCGAAGTCTTCCTGCATCCGCCCACGCGTCTGGTTCACGGGCTAAACTTGAACGGCGCTGGTAGGATCACAAATCAAACAAAATTGAGTGTCGACGCGTGAGAATGTTAGTTCTTCGGGAGAACCTTGCTCGCTCGCCTCTGGCGCCCAACGAAAAAGAGAGGGAAGATGGAGGGAAAAATTATGAGGAAGACAGAGAGCCGAGGAGGTACCGAAACCAAGGAAGATGGATAAAAAGAAGATCTCGCCTGCGACGAGAGGATCAAGATCCCAACAAATACCGAGATTTCCTCCTCTCTCGGATGATGGATGCCGGGTCGGGATTTCGAAGGGTGGAAAAACTCCGGAGGGATGCAGGGTCGAACCTGCACCCCTCCACCCTCGACGAGAGACAGCTAGGCTCATTGAAAATCGGTGAAAATATCGGGTGAATCCGGTGCAGTTATCCCGCCGGGTCGCATTTCCGTACCTACACTCGTAACGGGAAAAGTTATGCTTTGTCATATCGCGATATTCGTCCACATCGAACATCAGCTGAGGATAGAATTTTCACTCATGCGATGATTTTGTTGGTTTTGGAACATGGTGCGAATCGGCCTGTGTGCGATTTGTTTTTTTTTTTTTATGTTATCTACTCAAAAATTATATGCAGAAGTCTCTTGAACCCGGTGTGGGACAAAAAGAGGTATGAAACATTTCTGCACATCAAATATGTAATTCATTGACTTTCGAACGAATTTCATGATGCAAATTGAGGTGTGAGTTACTCGATTCGATGGTTTATACAACTAGATGTCAAAACACAATTTTCACATGCATCTTTTAGGCCATTGAAACTATTATGAAACGGATAAGAGCGACTATTTTTATGACTATTGTGCCGGATTAGAAAAAAAAAAAATGTGTGATACTCTGTGATTCAGAAACTTTGATTGAAGTCAAGTATGAAGATAAGTTTAGAAGATGTTCAACTAATTTCAACCAAAAAACTCTGGTCGTTAATAAGGCTTGAACAGATAAACTTCTGCTCTTTCGGAAAAGTATGTTAATGTTGCTGTTAATTCTTTCTAGGCAATTTGAAGAAACTGCATTTACAATAAATATGTGCCCTGATTTACTGATCAGGGTAATTGGCTAAACGCTACGATTTTGGTATCTAAAATAAACAAAATTGTATCATGATTCTTTTGAAATTATTCGCAACTGAAGTGCCTCCTACATTTGGGTGATCGATTTTCTCCTTTTACCCATATCAGGAGAAAAAAATCATTGAACAAAATTCGTTTCACGTCAGTTTCACTTCTCAAACCGTGATTTTTTCATTCCCTTTTTCGATTCCTTTTTTACCGGACATCGTGTTTTTTTGATAATACTTTGTCGTGAATATTTGACATTGAAGGGTACGAATGAGAATAAGATTGTTGTAATCGCGAGGTTAATTTTCCAATTTCCAAGAAAAAAGAAAAAAAAGAAAAAAAAAAAACCAGAGTCAACCAACCCGAATTCACCTGAAATTCGATAATGTCCACACAAGGCCGGAAACAAGTCGCGGTTTCCGATTCAAACTCTAAAGTAGGAACAAGACTCGGTCGACGTTGCAGCTGGCAGAAGGCGGATTGCATTGAAGCAGACGAGGAGTTATCGCCAATTATCGGGCGGAAAGCCGGTGTAGATAACCGCGCTATCTACGCTCGTATGGCAGTGTTAGATAATGCGGTGCCGCGAGGAAGTCGGATGCTGAAACATATTTATTTCCGCATTAGAGGTGGTCAGCTTCCGCGTGAGAAAATCTCACCGAATTCGAAGCGAGATGAATTTCGTGACTGATAATTAGCTGCGTACTGGTACACTATTCGAACAAATTTCCAATTTCAAGTCCACCATGTTGGATCCACGATCTTGAATTTTCAAATACGTAATCAGCGACCCCGAAAACCATTGCATACAGTTTTTTTGACCGTATTTGATTAAATTTGAACTTTTGTCCGCCGCATTGGATCCGCCGTCTTGAATTTTTTAAATCTGTCTTCGGATTCGTAATTAGTGATCTCAAAGGCCATCGAATAGTATCTTATTGTAAAAGTTGACTCGGCACAATAATGTGTGACTCAATGGGTTAAGAATTGAATTGGTACCCCTGCAGTAGAGATTCAAAGCGTCTGATATAACCTGACAATTTGTTTTTGGCCAGTACGTAGTTTTGCCATTTTCAATTCTCTAGACTTATTTTTTTTTAACGGTAACGAAATTCCGTAACGGAATTGAAAGAAACGCGACAGTCGAAGTCTTACGTTTAAATTCTTTACGACTCGATTCTTTAGCAGAAGAAAATCTTCCCTTTTCCAGTAAATATATGTAATATTTTTTTACCACAAATTTAGATGAGAATTAAAGTTTTCATGGGTGTAGACCTTCAGCATTATTTATTTGAACGGCTGACGTTTCGATCGAGACAAAACGACAAACAACTACTAGTTCATACATGATCTACAGTGAAAAATCCTAACTATTATCACATACGTGAGTGACATGGTATTTATTTTTTTTTCAACGAATTAGTTAATCTACGATATCCTGGCATAATAATAGACAACAGTGAATCGTTGCTTCAACGGCTAGTCGACAAGTCTCTCCGCATATCTTCGTCAAATAATTTCCTCCATTTCCGGCCAGTGTCCCAGTTCAAATATGACTTAGCGTTTACGCGTGAGTAATTTATTCATTCGTTCTAAATAACCAACCGTAGTTGATACGACTGTCAGAGTGCCCGGAATGCAGACGTTATATCTTGTCACTAATTGCGTAAGAATCATCTTCGAAAGGCGATGCCGTTTTACAATCGAATCCGCGTTTTGACCCTGTTTTACCAGAAACAATTTCTGCGAACAGAGACGAGATTTGGAAAATTGTCGGATTAGACTCACCGAGCTCCATTCTAAGTCGCCCTCGCCCGAATATATTCGAAAATTCTGAATAACTTTATTCATGGGCTGTTCTATTATGCTGATGTAATTTATCGCCGGATCATAAGGCGTTGGATACCAAGCGAGACTGCGAACGGGTCCATCCGTCTGGCGGTGGTCCTTATAAGCGAGAGAAGCGCGAAGCTGCAGACTGGATTTCGTGTTTGGCTCGAGGCGATCTTGAATTAGTATAATGGGACCAGGCGCAGCGTTATATTATAAGTCAACTTTAAGTGGGTATGACGGACGCCTTAAAATTTATGCCTTGCCTCCGGCAACGAGCACCGATGTCGGGTTATACCTCGGTTATCTCGGTGTCACGAGCGCCAAGAATTACCTGCAGTCTCCTACCACCGTAAGCAATTACTCTTCCAGCCTATCGACTCACCGACTGACTGACGATCGCCGCACTTTTACGCGATCGCGTGATTCGTTCAAATTATTCAATTTTTTGTCCCTCCAATCTGTCTTATTCGTGCATTCGGTGATGATTGTCAAGGTAAACTTTTCTCACGTGTACAATCAAGATCGACGTTTGGAAACAATCAAGAAAGCTGATTACTCGTAGGACCAGTTAGGTGCTTGAATTGTCTCCATCTCCGTTAAAACGCAATCTTTAAATCAGTGAAACACGACGTCATTTAATCGTTTACAATGTTTCTGCACAAGTTTTGCAGTTGACAAGATTTTCCAGTCATCGCATGAATGCGGATTAAACTATCAACGGTATTATTAAAATGACTTCACCTTCTCGTCACTTGAAATGATTCCGATTCTAGGAAGAGAATAAAAAAAAAAAAAAGGACAAGATTAATTGACGTAGCTGATCATTAAAGTCAAGATTGGTCTGAGAGGTTTGTGAAACAAAAAAAAAAAAAAACAAAAAAGAACTCGACGACACGCGTTACATGCGTGTAATAGTTGCGATGTAGATCCGTCTCGTTTTTCGGTAACTTAATTGGAGTTATTTCCATATAATTTCCATATTTAGTATCGCGTAATGTATAATCAGGTATACACACATTCACCTGATATATTTGACACTGACAAATGTCGAGCCGTCACTCACGCACGACGATGCCGAGTATGACTTAGATTCGTTTAACGTGGTGACGCGTGTAGACCTCGCGTGAATTCCGTTCGCTTCATCAATTACAAATTGAGTGATATTCGAGACTGGAGGAATACATGCCCAAGTACAGAAGTGAAGAACAGGATTCCTAGAAGCGATTAAGAAGAAGTTAATTGAGAAAATAGTGACTACAAATAAGAGCCTTTGCTTCGAGAACGTGATTCTCGGATCGATCTTTGCTGGATTCAACGGAATTTTAATTAGCATGAGTTTCAATTATTACCACCCTTCTGCAGCCATTTATTAGGCCCGAAATCTGAGACAGGTTATCATTAAAAAACGCCGATCTGATGCAACCTGCACATATATGTGAGGTTTATTCTTTCTTACATCTACATGCGGAACTTTTCGATAACTATACTTTGGTGCTGCAGGAAAGCGGGACCGGTTTCCAAAGAAACGAGATTGCTTCTTCCTTTTTCTCTAATGACTCTTTTACAACTCGGTACTTCGCAACGCTTTGTATTTCTGAATCTATATGTTCATCTTCTTCGCATTAGTGTTTTGAAATCTCGAATTGTACGAAATTCGATTGTGACTTGATACTGTGATGTAAAACTTGTGTGTGAAAAAATGGTTAACGAGTTGTTATTCTTGACTGTCCGAATGACGTGACTAATAAATGCTCCGAGTATAAAAAATCATTTAAGATCATTAATACACCGCCTCTACGACTCTGTAAATAAACTCGTTCCAGTGATACAATATTTAAAAATGAGGACTCACCTTCGTGCAGCTTTTCCAAAGTGCCTTCGGCCGATGCGCTGACGACAAGAAAGACCAGCCAAAGCAGACAAACGGTCTTCCTGGATGTCTCCTTTCTTGAAGTATCCATTTCGTTGACACTTGCCAACTGAAAGCAGAAAACGAATAAGAATTAGTACGATAAAATTCCGTTCAGTCATTCGAGGATTGACAACAGTAATCGATAGCTTGGCCATTAATGCATTGTATAGTGTAGCTCGAAGGGAACTAATGCAGAGAAATTCACAATCGGAAACAGATTATAAAACTACAGATAAAGCAGAGCGCGGTCGTCCGATTTGCCATTGTACGTACGGGTTTTAGCTCTGACGAACTTTATTTACGTCACCTTCTTTTCTGCGACGGTGAAATAACGAGATTTTTTGTATTGTTAGTTCGGTACAAAAGTTGACTGTGCGAGCGATCGCGGAATAAAAATCATTTTTGAAAGAGAACTCGCATCAGGGAGAAAATAGAAATAAAGGCAACTCCTCGTTGAGAAATTCTCATTTCTACTTCTTGCTCTTCAAATTGTGAATAGAGAAAAGTAACAAAAGAATAAGAGGACAGTCAGTACGTGGGCCGAAATTTTCTCGGTTCAAAAACTCGAGAGAGGGAAAGAGAAAGAGAAGAAGAGAAAAAGAGAGAGAGAGAGAGAGAGAGAGTCGCGACGAGCGATGTCTTTCAGTGGTAAAGTTTTGGGAGGCGGAATATGGCCGGGAAAAACAGTTGGCGAGAAGTAAATGAGAAATGAGCCTGTACGATAAGTTTGTAGACATTTGACTGTGTGTGTGAGTATATCAGTCGTATGTTTGCGCACTCGGTGACTAAGGGCAAATATGTTTTTATCCGTATGGTTGACAACGGATCTCGCCTACAGCGAGAGAATGGAAAACTTTTGCTATGGAGTATCAATAACAACGACGAGGACGAGAGAGGTGGATGTAGTAGTGCCCTGAGAGTCGGGGGAGACATGTCCGGATATCCTCCCTCGGCATCCAACGGAAAACCCGAGAGTCGATGATCCAACTTTTTCCCCCCCGTGAAACAAAATAATGAATGATCCTAATAGGGCGATCACAGATCGTGCCAGAACTTTAGCCAAAGAAAATGACGGATAAATATTAGAGAAAGAGGAAAGTTTTCCCCTGTAATAACTGGATTTATCGCGGATAATACGTCTTGCTTTTTTTTTTTTGCCCTTCTTGCTTTTGCATCGATTCTTTCATTTTTTATTTTTTATTTTTTTTTTTTATTCTGCAAGGTGTGAGAGTTTCATTTTCATATCTTATCCCGTCTTGTTCAAGAGTCTTATTCTCTCTCGCAATCAGTTTAAATTTGTTTACTTCTTTCTTTCCGAAAAAAAAAAAAAAACAAAAAACTATTTCGAGTTGGTTCGAATATGAGCGTTCTCAAAATCTTCCACTTCGCCAAAAGTGTAAGAGAGATACTGGTATAAAAGTGAGACACGTATCGTGTTGGTTGATGAAAAAGCGCGAGACTTGGTTCTGAAGTTATACGATACCTGCCTAGTTTGGCATCAGGGTGAGTTGAAAACAACCAAGAACTGAGCTTCGATCTATCGCGGAGAAACTGCAATGGTATATGGCGCGTCGAAACGTCTGTGCAGAGAAACTTTTGAACGAGATGAATGATCATTTCCGATGCTTTCGAGAAAAAGTAATGGTCTTGTGTTGGTAGGCCAGTTATATCCGGTCCCACGATTCACATACTTCGAGATCTTCGAAGAGAAATACTCTTACCGGAAAACCAGCCGTAGGACCTACGCGAAAATAAGCTATTGGACAGGGAACCATTAGGCACAGTATAATGATCGTCATGTCAGACTACGTACTGAACCATCGGTTCGTGTCTTGTTCTCCTTTTCACCGAATACATTCGTAATCGTCGTAATGGAAAATTCGGAGATACTCAGTACCGAAGTATCAAATCGGAATACATTGAAGCAAGATCGAGCGAAGGAAAGAAAGAGCAATCGAGTTGCCAACGTTGTGAGGATTAATTATTGGATATCAAAATGGTTTCCATGGTTACTGTTAAAGCAGGTATATGATCTGTACTTAGCTTCGTTCTTCTAAAGAGGTATTAGTATAAGTACTACAAAAGAGTAGAGGTTGGCTATTACTTCCGTGCACAAGCCGGGGAATCACTTCCTGGGTCCAGTTCTCTAGAGTCTAGCCTCTATGGGTTATCAGATTATTCGTTACTAATCTCTTTCATGTCCCCTTTATATCATCTCTAGATCCATTGGAGAGCACGACAATACGAGGCATATCGGGTATATGTACAAGGTGAATCGAATGAAAAATTAGAAGAGGTAAAAGAGATGTACGGTAAAAAGATTTCCGATAAAATCGGCTGAACCTTGATTCACTCTAATTACATTTGAGTAGTTCAATTTCACCGTATAATCAGGATCGAGAAATGAAATGGAGAAATGGAGACTGTTCGGAAGTCGCGAGGGACTCTTTCGGAACGAATAGACATTTGTACCCATTTGCTGTACTTTCATTCGTATCCTTCAATTCGTTCGTCAATGCACGGTAAAGACCCTAGAAAAATCTCAGTACATAATTGAACTACTGCCTTTCCCTGTCGTACACCTCTTTACGTACGTATAAAAAAGGGCGAATGAGTCCTAAATTTTCAAGTTTCATTTAAATCCTTGACTGTATTGAAAATAGTATTCCAAAATTCAAGGATTTACAATTTATTGGGGTGTATAGTCAGGTCAACAAAGGGTTCAAATTTAGGCTTGATCAAATGAAATTTTGAAAATTGTAACCGAAACTGTTCAAGTTATGTCAAAAAATATACTTCTTGGGTTTGATTCCGATGAAAAGTAGGTCAAATAACCGTAAATTGAATCTTTACAAATAGTTAGATCACGAGTTGGATTTTGGACAACAATAATGTATTTTATGCTTAATCGTATAAGTTTATCACGTGTAACTTGTAACGAATGTATCATGTATCGGATTTTTTATTTACCAACCGACAAGTTGAGAAAAAATGTAGGAACGATTCCTGTCTCCAAATCACAAGAATGACCAAAAACGTGACAATATATTCCCGATCTTATCCAGGCTATGAATTATAAGGTATTCCGAGTCGTAAATGTGGTTGGAATTCGTTGCATCGGCTCGTGGAGAGATGTCGCAATCAATCGGAGTAGGAGTGGGCATCGGATCGCGTCAATGGAATCTGTAGTGGGCTCATCCCTAGACTGTAATGCGAACGTTTCTCCTCAAAGACGTCGAAGAGGTGCTTGGGTTTAACTACAGTCGAAGCACCGAGGCGGGTATTTCGGAAGGTCAGTCGTAGATAGTAGCTGATAGGTG
Source organism: Neodiprion pinetum (assembly GCF_021155775.2). Lineage (NCBI taxonomy): Eukaryota > Metazoa > Arthropoda > Insecta > Hymenoptera > Diprionidae > Neodiprion > Neodiprion pinetum. The sequence continues at coordinate 24,362,818 of NC_060236.1, read as the reverse complement.
GAGAGGTTTCTGGTACGTTCTGGCTTGTAGAGAATATTGCAACGACGAGATGGAGGGCGTTACGTAATCGACTCTACAACCTGAACCTCTTCGATTTAAACGGAGTCAGCTTAACAGATTCGAAATAATCCCAGACCTGTATTCACGGGGATCCGATTCTAGCTTTACCAGAATTATCACTAATTGCCACTTGCCGATATCTGCCATCCGAATGCGGAGAAGGTTGTTCTTTGCGACGGAAAAAAGGTACCTCGGTCGGTTCGACAGTCAACTTCATCAGCATGAAACATTTCGATGTATACTATATAAGTTCGATCACTGTGGGCTTCATACTCTCATATGGTATGAGACTTGATAGTACTACTCCAGCTAAACTTCACTCGTGCATTAAAAAATCAACAGAACTTTTTGGTTGCGCGAAGATAATGTTTAGTCGGATGTCCGTTGACCCTGAAATTTTATTGGCAAGACGGAATTCTGGTCATTGCGACAAAATTTTTTCCCTCGGTGCAAAGGATTTGATTTCAATTAATCTTTCCGGAGGTGCTTCACGCTTCTGCAACGTCGTTCCTTGGCCAGTTGGATTTTCGGAAAACGTTAATCGTTTTCACGTGGTTTATGGTGAGCCAATTGCAGGCACGGTCGCATGGAAGTGGCGATAAATAATGTCCATAAAATTGATGTGAATGGGGCTAAGCACCAGCTGCACCAAGCGTAATTGATAAGTGAGTCAGGGGGCGTAGGCGGTTTAATTGTTCGCGAGAGCAACAGCCACTTATTCGCGTACGTCCGTATGTATAGGTTATGTCAACTCAACTCAGCCAGAAAACGATGCTAGCTGTTGTTTCCATCATCTATTAGTTAAGGAAAATTGTAGGTATGTCAGCATCGCACGCGAATCAATTTATCTTTATCGGAGTTCTCGATTTAAAAATTTATCAAAGCACGTGATAACTCGAAGAGATGAGCTTGCAAGCTTTCTATTTAAAAATACAGAATGACTGTAATGAAACGAGTTCCAAGAACATGTAAACGTAAAAAGTAGATTTACATCGAATTATCAGACTTTTGATTACGGCAGAGGTTTACTATATTTCGCCATAGAATCACAAGTGAACAACCGAAAATTAAAGTTTCTCATAAACACCGAAATTTCTAGTAGCCAAATAATTCCAGCAGGAATAATTCATACGTGTAAATAATTACTGAAACATCTTTTCGAAAACTGTTTCAGACTATTCAAATCCTAAACCCAAGGACTTGGATCGATGCGATTTTGAAGGACGGCTTCTGCCTCGTAACTTAACGCAGCACACTTCATCTGTTGTCGAGGAAAAATGGTTTGAAAGAGAGAGAGAGAGAGAGAGAGAGAGAGTACAAAAACGAAGCCGTAATAACGTTCAAAGAGCGCACTGCTGGCGAGAACGCAAAGTGCAGAGGAGAACGGTATCGCGGAAGCTAAATGGAGTCGAACTGGCGGTAATCGAAGTGGACTAGAGGATCACCGTCTCCGTCTAAGCAAGCGGACGTAGAGGCTGACCAACGGCCTGACGGATCGAGGAAGAGCTCAGGCTTCAAGTCCGGCGATAATCTCGGCTTAATCCGGCCTGAGCCGAGGCGTATTAGCGGTTTCCTTGGTCCTGACGGTCCTTCTCGGTCCTTCTTGGTCCTTAACGAAGGAGGCTGCTCCGGCCGCCTCCCATCTCTCGGTTCGTTAATTGAACCGGTGAAGCAAACTGCAGTCCACAGTCCGACCAGCGAAGCGTCTTTTGCTGGCCGGGCAAAACGCTTCGCCAACTCATCCGGCTCGTCCGCCGCCTCCTCGATCCCGAACCGAATCGCAGGTTCGACGGGAACATGTTTCAGGAGGAGCGATATTTTTCACACTGGAGACAAAACTGAGAGATACTTCGTCGGATAACGATCGCCACTTTCCAGGTACCAATTGTGGCTTTAATTTCTTACGCGCGTCCTCTTTCCAGGGACGAAAAAAAGAAAAAATTTGTCGAAGGCATTGCATTTGGAATAGATCAAGTTCGTTGGTTGCAAATTTAGTATCAATTTAGTGATATTTCTGTTTAGTATGAAAATTCAACGATTTATTAGTAGTACTGCTGACATCGATCTATTCGAAGTTCGTTAGATATAATTTGTCAGTTCAATGATGGATGTGACTTGAGAGCTGCAGTACGAATATCAAGTACAATCTTGAGTCGAAGGAGAAGGCTAGGAATTAAGGGACTGCCAAGAAGGAAGGACTGCACAGTTGGTTATACCGCTTACGCGGGTCTTTGTGTCGACGATGCGATCATGGAATATCCCTCTCATATTCGGTTTATACCGTCTGGATACCGCCCTTGACTCGCCTCGGTCAGAAATAACATATAAGAGGACTGTCGGTACGCTTCAGTCTGAAGTACGTGGCGCCGGATCAATATTTATACTCTGGACAATCCATGAGTCCAAGGCTGATACAGTTGAACGAGAATCCGCAAGCTACAATCCTGCAGATCGTCTGAGAATCCGAGTGTCTAGTTACATTATAAAAATGATTTCATTTGGTTATGTAAAATCGGATTTTGCGCACTGCCTCAGAAAAAATATCAATCGCAATCTGCTAGTCCCTCGGAAAGTGAGTGGACGGGCTTTCGCGTTGTTTGATCGAAACGAAAAGAAGAAGTCAAATGAAGAAAAATGGGTAAAATGGAGCCATGATAAAGCAACTCCATTCCGTGGGAATTGGTGGTGCGAATGAGAGAAGCTGCGAGCTTTTCCCATTAATATATATATATATTCTTCCCCCAGAAAGCAACAATGCAATTGATGCAGCTGCAAGCTCGGTTCTCCCCGCCTTCCTTTGCTGCAATGTCAGCCCTTCAAGGGCGCCGGGTCAAGGGGTGAGGCGAATCGGCGAGACGCCCTCCTCCTTGCAGACGACGTAGGAAGGCTCCGAGGTTCGAAGGTTCGATGGCCGTGGTTCGAGCCGCTTCCCACACCCTCGCCGCGACTCTTTGAAGTTCCTAAAAGCTGGCTGCTGGTTCGAGAAGTCGAGGTGCGGGTTCGCCGTGCGTGGATCCGCCGACACGGACGCGGAAGGTAAAAACTAACCAACCCCTGTCAGCGACGGCGAACGAAACGTATTGCGAAAATTTGCCACATTCTTTTACCCCCCTTGCGTGAGCTGCACTTTCAAAGCCGCGACTCAAACGGTGGCGCCTGCCTCTCGGTCATGTTGACCATCGCATGGATCCGGGGGCTTTACGTAGCTGGACATACCAAGCTATGTGCGATCGTCAAAGAAACTGGCATCCCGATTTTTTTTAAGCATTCAAAACTGTACTACCATTTTTATTAATACATTCAATAATAAGAACGGATAGGAAACTCACGATGCCTGTCACGAGCGCACTAAAAGTCTGATAATAAAGCTCTGACGCACGTGGGTAGAAAATAAAGAATAAAAGAGACGAGGATGCTATTTGAGAAATAGGTTGAAACGAACAATGTTATTGACTGTAAATGACGTGACGGCTTTGACATGAAAACAGGAAAAAATGAGAGACACTGCGAACGCGAGTACTTGGTGAATGTACAAATGACAAGAGTATAAATGCGGTGATGAAACCACGGCGTGCAGATGGAATGAAATCGAATCGTCGATATGCTTTGATGCGGAGGAGCGAATTCAGATCATACAATATCGCTGAGATGCCGATGAGAGAAGAGAAAAAACGACGTTAGCTGTGATGCAGGAATAGATGAGTACATATAAAAATATATCCGTCATAAACATTGATAACAGCAGTGGTAACAAGTGGTAAAAGCTCTGAAATGTACATAGAGGTGAGATGAAAGAGATAAGAGCTCACAATAAACGTAGAAAGAACCACGTTGAGAATCGTTAGAAAATCACATTCGGTACGCAAATAGAAACACAATGGCGTAAAAAAGCGCTGCCAAAAACAGAAGATTGGTTACGTAAATAGAATTGCAAATAAGTTGTTTGAAAGCTCTGACGAACGACTAATGAATGAATAACGATAAGACGGTTGTCAGATATGAACACGAATAAACAAAAATCATATAGAAATTGAACAGCTTAATGTTATTGATCCAAACGATCAATGTAATAATATCCCGCATCAAATGAAAGCTTTTATCTCGTTAGCGTCGATGCAAATGAATCTGGTCAAGAAGCATGAGGAAAGCTTTTGCTCTACCGAGGTCAGGAAAAGAAAAATGATAGATAAATGCGGTGAAAATTGGAACGGTATCAAAAAGCTTAATCTTCAATACCTGCAAAAATTTGAACTGGTGAAAAATCAAATTCAACTTACTTCAAATCACTTTGAGTCATGCGAGTTGACTTGAAGCCATACGAAGTCGTTTCGATTAGCTTGTGTAAATTTCTACGAAATTCGAGTTGCGGTAAATAAAGTCGCGTCAGTTCGCCTTAAGTCGTTCGAAGTGATTTTCACTTACTTTCACTAATGCGGTTATTTCACCGAATGACTTTAGGCGAGTCAATAACCACGTTTTGAGGACCCTTCAAGTTTTATCAATTCATTCAGTCTCACAGTTTTTTGAATCCGTGGAGCCACTGAAAGACTGAATTTTTTTTTTCTTCTTATTCCGAGTACATACATTCGTTTGCTTAAACGCATGACTTTTAATGCTTGAATTGGCTTCGTTAAATATTCGAAATCATCACTGTATTGAGAAATGTAATGGGTCCGAAGTGTTTCGAAAGCCAACGACGAGACTGATCCGTCAACATTTTGAACCTTTGAGATTCCTTGAATTCATTCGAAAAAAGCACGTATGAAATTTAGGACTAGGTCGAAAGCTCTTTGGGTAAACTGACACGATAGCAGAAGCTGCATCGTCGATAATAATCTAGTTACAGCACAGTTGTCAGTGCGGAGTATAGATAGGATAGGTAGAGGAACACTCCGGCTTCTGGTTTGGCAGACGTGTCTAGTCGTCTCCTCGTCTACTCGTCCATTACCGCTAAAAGCCTAGTGGTTTTGATTATCAGGGCACCACTTAAAACTAAAAACAAGCGTGTCAGTCCAGGTGACGTTTTACGTAGCGTCGCACAGATATCCCACCTTCGACACCATTGACGAGTCACACAGGATTTAAAAAAAATCTCCCCGCCCCGACTAACGATCCGTTACGACACCAAAAATCACACCTAAGCCTTACTAATCACTTCGAATTTGTCTCTATTCCCTTACCCGGTACTTACTGATGTTTTTAAACGACATTAATTAATGCCCGATGCCCCGGTGTCGTAACGCCTTACAGTGGTCAGGCCATCTGAGCGCGGGCCACCGGTAATTTAATTATACCCCCGCTAATGTATATTCTTGTTAATCATAATCAGGGAGGCTTTATTGCGCTATTCGTTGGACCCTCAGAGGCGGGCTTATGGAGGAGGACCTTTCCATTAGTCCAGTACTTGACATCCGCCGCTGTACAAATGTGTATGGGATAGAGAAAGGAAGGTGCAACGGATAGAGAGGGACTTGGTGAACTTTTGAATTATTAACCCGTTATACCGAACTCGAAAGATAAAATTTACGCTGACGCGAAGTATGTACGATATTGGATTAGTCGTGTTTTCTGAAAGATAGCTAGACAACCTCAGAAATCGAACCCTGAGTGGAAACATCGTTTACATATATTGTCGAAGATTTTCTCTAACTGTAATACAGTTGAAAAAAATTTGGGTACTTGACAAACATAAATACGGCCTTGGTATTTTTTACCATATTGTTAGATTTTTCATTACTTGGTTTGTCAAAATTTAGAATATTACTCGCTGTTTGCTGTCATCACTTTGAATATGCGCAAATTTTTATGAGAAGTTCTCTGCACACGATTTGGAATATCTACCATACATTTGATATGTATTTTTAAATAATTCACCATCAAGTTTCATCAGGTTGAAGTTGATTAGGTTAATGTTACAGTGATTTCAAACTAGAACCGTTATTTCGGAACTAGAACAAAAGACATGGTCAAGTCAAATTTCCAGTTTAATAAATATTGAATCACGATATTCGAACAAATGCTCATTGATTCCTGAATTTAAGATTCTGATGGATTTTTTTTTTTTTTTACATCAGTTCGCCGAATATTAGCATAAATTCTGCATCAATTAACAGCACCGAGTACCGTGTATAAGTAATTGCTCGAAGAACGATTGAATTAATTTTTCTTCTCTTTGCCGGTGCGATTACCTTTCAAGTTTAAGTTCCGATATTGAGAAAGTGATATATAATTCTACGAATTATCGCAAAGGGCTGACGCTCTGACGAAGGCGCGGAAGAAAGCAAAGCTAGGGCTTGGTAATTTGGACGTTTTAATTGTACGGCTCCGTAGCTAAAGTACAGTGAAATAAAATGTCCAAAGATGGAAATACGCGTGATCGTAATCCCAGACTTCGGATGGTGTAAAATTAAAGCAACATAAACTGGAGTTGAGCCGTTTCAGCCGCGCCAGCGTTCACCGCAGTAACTTTGAACGACTCGATTAAAACCAAGGTGTATGTATATATATATATTTATATACATATATAACATATATATGTGTATATATGCGCGCGCAAAAAGAGAATTAAAAAAAAAACGGTAAAAAATTGAGGGAAACAAAAAGGGTGAAGAGGAGAGACTCTCATCTTCAAAGTAATTAAGTAGAAAGTACCAAGGAAAGAGGAAAATGGAACGTAACTGCAGCCGAAGGAAGGAAAACTGCAAGTGTAAATGTGAAAATATCAACGCTTCTGGTTCCAGCTCGGACAATGGATTTAACATCGCGGATCTGAATTATACTCTGTTTCTGCACTGTTTCATATTCTCTCTACTTTTTGTTCTTCCAATTTTTTTTCCGCTCTCTTTTTTTTCACATTCTTTTCTTCCTTTTTTCTAATAAACTTGATTGCATTGGGAATATAATTTGATTGCCTCTGCGTTCAGTCATACCGATGAAAGCGCTATTCCCAGGTTGGACTTGATGAAAAATGTTATTGGCTATTTTCGACCCGATTATTCGTCGGCCTCGTTATGACTTGCAGCGAAAAAAATTTCACCCCCTCCTCCTTCAAACTTCCGCGGAGAATTTTCAACCGCATATCTGCAGGTACTGCACATTTCGTTGGCGATATGAAACAGGCACGAGAGTCTCGGGAAGAGAGGTCGGGATGCGTTAAACCAATTTGCGCTTTTCTTCTCCTTCTTCTTACTTTTTTCTTGTGCCTCGATAACCTTTCCCAAGAGTCCGAACCTTTCTCTTTGGCTTTTCTTTAAGCCCCTCTTTATTTCCTTCCTTCCTTCTTGTTTTATTTTCCCTTTTCTTACGGGCCTTGTCTCATCCCCTACTCACGGACTTTTGTATTTCTCTATCTCGCCATTCGTGCCACTCGTGCCTCTCCAGCTCTTCGTCAAGATATCGGACTCTGTAGTTCTCCGCATTCGAAGCATGCTTGGTTTTTTTGTTTCGCTTCATGTTTGCCATTTCAACATTCGAAAACTGTCCTTTATTCCACTCCAGACGCGGCTAATAAAAGTTTGAATGAATAATCTCATTGAAACTGGCCAATCATTGTCCCGCGAGTTGATCAAAAGTAACCTAAATATCGACTTTTTTCTGCAGTCGAAAAAATTTCCTACTCTGGAACTTGAACTCGACATGAAATTTGACCTCAGGGTTAACGAACGCTAAAAATGAAATGAAAAACGAACGAATGGTACCGCAGCCGGTGAAAGATTTCATGCGAGTTTATTTCCACTTGTCAAGATTATCACCGTCCAATAAGCGAGAGCTAGACGAGAGGTAAAAACGTGTTATTTCATTGGGTAGTCAAATCTGGTTTACGGGAAAATTTATGACAATACTTTCGTCTACCGGGAACTTATTTGAGACGCCCGTATCGACGGCCCTTCTTCTACCCATCCATATTTCCATTTTATCATTTCATGAATACATGAGTGCGCGGTTGATTTTCCAGGAACCGTTTTAACCGGCGATAACGATCCGCGTAGGGCTCGGCTAAAGTGCGACTCGGCACAGCCAAGACGGCGATAAACTTGCTGAACGCTTGTGTCAAACTGGCTTTTTCTCTTCCATCATGTCTATGCTAGGTATATCGTGACTATAAATCTTCTCATAATGCTTCATGCACTTCATAACGCCTTTTATTATTCACTGTATAATTTATTGTTTATAATCCCGCAGCAAACGGCGTATATGGTCCCGCAATTCCATCTCTGTAAGTTCCCGAGTTCGGGCCTCGACACGTGAAGAGTTTTCTTCAAATCGGTTGCTCGGAAAACTTTCGGCGACGACCCGTAAAATAAAAAAAAAGAAACACAGACGGATTTAAAGTCAGGATGATTAAAACAATAGATCAAATATTCGTATCATCGAACAACCAAAGAATTTTTCTGTAGAATTTACGCTGCAGGTCGTCGATAACAATTGACTGGAATTGAAACAAGAGCTGCGGGTTAATTTCCATTGGACAGGAATAAAGAAACACACATTGGCCGATGTTGTATAACAATTAAAATTGTATCGAAAAGCTTAAACTATTCAAATGAGAATTGTTTTGTGTTCAATTGTTTCCAACATAAATTCATGCAAATTGAAAAGCTTCTTTGCAGCTCCTTACCAAGGCCTAAAAATTACGAAGAAAGCTCAAGGTGGTCAGCCGACGAAATAGCCGAGTCGGTAAAAAGCTTGGAAGAATAGCGAGGCAGATTTTATCATTCAATCAGTTCGCCCTGAGAATCATCAACACCCTCTTTTCACCATCGCGAAAGCAATCGTGGCGTGCAAGGCCTGAATCACGGTATACGTAAGCATACATATATAATCACGCTGCGGTAAGGACGTCGACGTTAAGAGCCGCTGACTTCCGGCGAACGTCGTTAATACTCTCCAGTCAGCTTATAGTGCGGCTAATTTTAGTTCATTCCTGGTTATTTGCCCTGGTCGTGTCGGACTGCGAACCATTCGTACCTCCCTCGTCTACGTGTGCGTATTGTACACACGTAACTTTCACCTATAGCTTTTCACGGGAGTGAATGTAACAGGAAAATAAACGGGGACTTCGAGAAAGGCCCTACGAAGGGAAACTGAATCCTATGATTCATCCGTCGCTATTATTCCGTCGTTACCGTCTGACCTCAGCTTAATCCCAAAGTGCCGGTTAAACCCCGTTGTAATTTGTTTCCGTCCACCCTGCTGTGCCGTGTGTGCGTGTGACGGTGTCCGTGCTTTTTTCCAGCATGTTATATCTTCCAATTTTTTTTTATACATTTTTTTCTTTCTCTCTCTCTCACTCTCTCTCTCTCTTCTAGGCTCCCTCGATTCGGAGTCGGTGGTCAAGGGGGCTGAAAAACTCGGCGTGAAATCGTGGAATACTGAAACAGGGTGGAAGCTGGTTTCGAATGTTTTAGCTAATTAAACTATGCCTCTCATTGGACGGGCGTGCATTTAGGCGCTAAAATTCAATCGCGTTAATTGATCAACGCACTTGTGCTAATGGGTGCAGCGGCGGTTATTGCTGATAAGGAAGAAATTCGGTCTTATCCTTCTTCTCCATTTCCTCTTTCCGTTGTTCTTTCACCCTTGGTATTCGACTTTCGCGGGACTGCCGATTGAAAGCCGTTCACTCAATTTTTAAACCACTTGAGAAATAATTTCGTCCCTCTTATGTTGCCCCTTCCCTTCACGTGTCCCTGATTTGAGGAGAGCTTGCACAATGTGAACTGAACATAGACCTGTGGAGTAGGAACCACTTCGGTTGTCGCATTACCTACGGTCCAACGAATCGAACAGAGGTTTCCAGTCAGCGGGAGAGGAAAGAGGATCAAAACAAGTACACTTACGTCGTACTTATGGCGATGCTTTGTTCTGGAATCTAAAATACAAGGCTGAGTGAAATAAAGAAAACGAACATGCGGAGGAAGAGGAAGAAAGAGAAACAACAGTGAGAAATTGGCACACGTAGAATTTGCCACAGATTGATTTTTTTTTTTTTGCTTAATTTATTATAAAAATTCAATTTTTTCTTCCAAGGACATGCAAACTTTGGAGTTCCAGAAATGATTAATGTAGCGTAAAAGTCGTGGATCTTTAAAGCTTTTGTCTTTTTCAAAGCATATTTACGAAGTGTACAACTTGTTTTGCAGATTTTTCAAAAATCGCTGCATGCTGCGACTTCGATAGAAACGTAAATAAAATTGACCAATTGTTTAAAATTAGAAATTCATCACGCTGTTTTATTCAACTTATTCTCAGTGTGAAAACACTGACTAAACTGATCTATAAATACTGGAATCTGTAATAGAAATTCGTTCCTGTATCGCCGGATTTTATGTAGAGAATTAATTTTTGCGCACTCTGAAAAAACACGAGAAATAAATTTTTTTGACTAAAATATTATAGAGATTCGCTGTATTTCGAAACGATTGAACCATTAAATTTGATCATACGAGTGTAAGGAAAAATTCACGAAAAACAACTCGTGAGTATAAACGGGAGAAAAAGCGTCGGAGAAATGGGTAAATAATAGGGATGGCGGGAAAGAGAGTGAAATCAGGGGTTGAAATTGAAGAGGGTGGTTCCCGCAGGGTAGTCTGTGTTCGTCTCTTGCAGCGGGCGTATCCATCCAGTCCTGCAGGATGAATTCACGAGGGAAGAGGAACCGAGGAATAATCCGGGGCGTTGAGTTGGTTCCCAAGGTTCGTCTCTCTCGTCTCACCTCGCCGGCGGATCGTTTATGGGACGCTGAGCCCGGAGATTATTAATTGTAATTAAATTCACAGTCCTAGATCGAGAAACCGAGCGGTTTATATTAGACACTCAGCCGCCCGAGCGGACACGTTCAATTTATCACGCTACACGCTCCTTTGTTTCTGTAAAGATATCAACCGAATATGAAAAGCTACGGAAATTCCATTGCGAATCACGCTGACGAAGAATTTCCTGATTTATTACTTCGAGATCGTCAAATAATACTCGACGAATCGCGATTATATAATTAAGCTTGTTATTCTTTTCTGGCATTCGAGCTCGTGGAATTCAATTTTCGTATTTCAAACCTGATTTCCAATTCCGATTGAAAATATTTGAATAAATTGTCAAAATGCGGACCAAAAAGCATCGTAATATTTCATAGGATGAAAATTCGAGATGCTTTTGAAATTTGATGGCTGCGATTCGAGAACATGTGAAAACTTATATTCACCCGGTAAAGTCCAAGTCTTTTTTTCACGTGTCACCGTAAGAACCAAATGACAGTCAGATAAGTTTGCGTCTCAAATTTCGGGAAGATTTATACATAAAATTCATACTTATTGTTAGTATCAATGATTTTGGAGTTGAGATCGTTGTCAATTCACAACCGGAAATTCTGACAATTTGCAAATTTCATTCGTCGCACATCAGATCCATTGAATAGTGTAAAATAAAATTTTTCATCCGAGAGATGCTGTCGTCTAAAAATACGAAAAGTAAAAATGCCTTCACGTGAAGAACGTGAATCGTGAATAGAGCTTGTTTCATCGAACTCTTTAGCCGTGAGAGTGCATAAAGCCTCTGCACAGTGCCAAAACGGGAGGTTCGGTTAACTGAGGCGTTCATTCTTGCGTGAGCCAGATTCGCTTAATGCGTTGTTTGCAAAGAATCGAGTCGCAGAGGTGAATTTATTAGAGAGCAACGGGGGGTGATGGTACTAGACTGGGTGCAGCGGTGGACAAAGTGGATATATTTAGGAAATGGGATTATAGTCTGGATCCTGTCCAAGAGTTCGTACCACGCGACTACTGCCGACTACCCATCCTCACATACCTACACATACATCTGCCAAAACAATAATGCAAAATGTTTCACAGCGTTTGGCTACGACTTAATCCAGTTTCTCGACTCCTCCAAGACCGACTCCTTAAATCAGTTTGCTCTCTGCAGCCTCCGTATTATTACACAAGAGAAAAGCCCCAGCGCGATGTCCTCATCATCAATCTCTGCGTCCCATTTCCACGGAGACCGGGATCAGAGGAATAAAATGTTATCGGCCGGAATAACTGAATGCAGTTCACAGAAAATCGTCAGTATTTTTTACAGCTCATGCCAGTTTCTTTAGTCATGTGTCCAAGAACGTACCTCTTGAGTCGTACGCGAATCAAGTAGTTACTGGATTTGATCGATCGTCAAAAATTTGTTCGTTTACTCGTGTGCATCTATCTATAAATTCACGAGTACATGTGTATAGTGAATTGCGTTGTGGAGTTCGAATTGTTTTTCACTTTATCAGAGTGGAACGTTTTGTAGTACGGAGAATTTTTATACAATCATACATGAATTAATCAATCCTGCGGTACCTAACAGGGTCCCGGCAAATGGCTTTTAAACAAACGCAAATCGCCTGGTAGTCGTTGTTTAACCATCGTAAAAATTCGTCAAAAGTGTGTCCAGTATGACGAAATATACGTTAATGTACGCGTGAGAACAGAGTTTTTGCGGTTATCTCTTCTTCATTCATTCTAACGCGTATTTTCGTTCGTAACTCCAAATCCATTAAATCGATTTCAATCCTTTTTTTTTTCGGTAGATAGCCACAACATCTGGCCAGGCTTTAGGCTTTATTTCATTACAATTAGATCGGTAATTCTGGAGATGTGACAATATTTGTATCTAAGCCAAGCCGGAACTCGGGTACACAATTATACGAACGGTGATTAAATAACTTAATTTATTATTCACAAAACGTGTCAATTTCTCCAATATCTTTTACCGAATGCCTTTTCCTCTCTTTTCGCGACAATCCCGTGGAAAAAGCGCTGTTTATCAAACTCGAACTTATTTTTTATCAATCAAACATTCACAAATGACTCTAAATCAACTCCGAACTAATTTACAAACTATAAACCAACGCACAAGCCTTTCCTACACAAGGTTGGCCTCAAGTTAGATAAGGTACGGAATGAAACGACCGTCGTGAACCACGAGAAATAAATGAAAAACAAAACCGAGTAAGATGAGTGAAAAAAAAAAAAAAATGGATATAAAAATAATCAACAGAGCGAAAAAAACTGTAACCACGTTGGAGTGAAACGTGGAATATTTTGCATCGGGGATACCGAGACTCGACAAATCGGTACCGTTTCGGTCGACGTGACGCAAAATAACTTTCCGAGCGAATTATCGTCAAACAGTTTACCGCGGTTACATACGTATATCTCCACCGATACACTAATGCGGACAATACACGTTCCGTTTGGAACTCGACGCACCCAGGAAACTCTGACCGTCGCTCTCGACGCCATTCCGTTGGCGAATCATACGCGGATATGAATTCAAATTTCAGGCGTCTGCGTCTGCAGGAGTTTGTCTATTCTGTGGTCGGTTGACGCTGCATGTCGACAGTAGGATTTCAGGAGTTTCCAGCATCGCGTATTGTCGCGAAAACAGCGCTCCTCGCGAGTGCTCAAAACCTCTCATCGAACCTCTCGGACTTTATTTAATTTCGCCTCACGCATCAATTGCCTCGCCCATGATCACTGGAATATCAAGATGGTATTAAATACGGAACCAGTTTTACAGTGTTGGATTTGTCAGCGTGAGAAAGAGTGGTTTTCAAATAACAATCGTTTCGCTGAAAGACACGTTCTTTTTTTTTTTTTTTTTTGGTGTTTGAAAGTTTTGTTATCGCGATTACTTGTTTGATTCATACCATTTCTCAACATGTAAGCATGTGCATCTGCGTAATATACATCTCAACAAATGTTTGTAAGCTGGATTCAAGAAGACGTAGGTCGCCAATTTTTAAATAAAATTTAAATAAATACCAGGAAAAATGTAGCATTTGCCATTAATAATTCATGAACTTCTTGTCGCAAAATTTAACGAGTTTTCACACTCGGAGATAATTTTCATGAAACTGTATTTCAATTTCCAGGAAGTCTGATGAACCAAATTTTTCCCAACGAATCAAATATTCGAAGAAAAATGTGCCACAAAAATTGTCAATTTCTTATTTCTTTCAGTTACTATTCGAAGATCCATCATTCGGTCACGGAATTTGATCCAGACGCTGCTCCACTTTATTTTTACCCGAGGGGAGAGATTTTCAAAGGACTAGCAGTCCTGTTTTAAATTGATACATCAGGACTTGTCCTTTATTATTTCCGGATCATGAATGTCACACAGCTTTAATTAAAGAAATTGGAAAAATGGTGAACCTTAAAAAACCTCGATGCCATAATTTGCACCATTGTTCATCCAGTCAGGTAAACTCTTTATTCTACCCTTGGAACAAATAGATATATACTGTCTACGAGGTGCGTTGGAGGTAAAATTTTTTGAAAATCTCCTCAATATTATATTCCGCCGGTGAAAACAATACCGAGTCCATGGAAGCCGGATGAAAGCCTGACTAGGATTCAAGAGAACCGAGTGTGTATCGTTCTCGACTTTGTGAAATTACAGCGAAACTCACTAACGAGGCGGAATGGATGTGGTGCTTTATTTTCTGCCGAAAGGTGTTTTGCTGGCCAGTTTTCATTCGCATTACTTTATTTTTTCTCCGCATCGTGGTTCTGCCTTGTCAGCCGAGAACTCGAGCGACTTTGGCATTCTCCCTGCAACTAACCATCGAAACTGCGGTAAGTATAATGCAGACGTATAAATGGTTAAACTGTTTTTCGCGTTCACTATAAAGGAAGCGCACCTCGTTTTCCGCTGAGAGCTACGTAAATGTAAAGGCCTTCAAAATCTGGTGAAATTATACAAGCTGTGACAAAGTAATATGTTTCAATTTTTTTTTGGTTCGTTTACGTAGAATATAATGTCGCGAAGTGAATACTGTGAATTTAAGAATTCTGATTTAGATTCTTTTTCTCTTAATATTGTAATCCTTAACCTCATTAATAATCAATTGCCAAGAACCGAATATTGGAAACATCTCATACTTTTGAAGCAACGGAAAACGGAAGAATTGAATCATTTTTGGCAAGCATTATTCAAGTTTCTAGACCATTTTTTGGATGCGAGAAATTACTAAATGGAAAATAATGAGGTATCGATTTGTTTGCGTCTCTGCATTGTTTGTACCCCACGATTGATTTATTTTCGACGAAAACTTTGATTAATTGTGCTCGGCTTGACTGAGTTAGCTTCAACTCCAAATTCACCGCTGTTCATCTTACTTTTTATTAGTTTATTCTTCAGTCTAAATTTCATTCTTGCACTCTCGATCTCAGTTCAACTCAACTGTCATTCAACCGTTTCAACTTCATTTTAATTGCTATATCCATCCACCTTAGCTTGAAGTTCATAACTTCAAGTCATCTATAATTCAGCCTTAAATTTCATATTGTACACTAAGTAAGTTTTCATTATCGAATATGGCTTGTCACCTGCAACAAACCGTTCATATTCCGTGAATAAAAAAGTGAAAAGTTCTAACGAACCTGCAGAGCTTAGGAAAAAAACAAAAAAAAAAACGTCACCGCAGTTATTGTCACGGATAATCAGAATCGAGTGAAAACGGGACACACAATTAGAGTCTGAAAATGTAAAATATGCATGAAAACAATACAATACCCGAGAGTAAGAGATATACATATACATATGTATAATATATGACTAACAATAAATACAGAGGGAAAATGGAAAGCAGCCAGTAGATAACGCGGCTCAATTCATTAAGCCGCACCTATAGCTGATAATTAGATTTCCCGACCATTTTACTAAAACGCCCTCGCCGCGTCTCCGTTGACAGAGCCGCCCGCAGGGGGGACGGGGGTTGGGGTGGGGGTGGGGGTGGCTGGACTCGGGCTCAGCGACGGCATAACTGCATTAACCTTTCAACCCCCTCTGCCAAGAGTGTCTCGAGCGTAGAGAGGACGAGGCGTCACGCCGAGCCTTAATCATCTTCGATGATTTTGAACGCCTGCCTAAACGGATTTAAGGGCCGATTTCATCTCGACTCGTGCCGCCGCACGGAATAAATCAAAGTAGGCAAATCTGGCCGCTTCGCGAAAAATTGTCAAGTGGGGATTCGTTATTGATGGGGGGGGGGGGGGGGGGGGGGGGTATTTCGTTTTACGCTTTTGGTACGATATAAAACCGAAATAGGACGTAATTTTTTAGTACATTCTCTTCAGGTCCGCGAACCATGAATGAAATGAAATTTCGATTTCTCTATTAGTTCGAGAGCACGCATTCTTTATTTCTGGCAACACCATCGTGTTGTAAATTTTTTTTTTTTTTTTTATGACAATCAGAACTCTTTACAAATCGGTTTTAGGACGAAGAAACTCGATATTTAATCGGTGATCGCTTTGATATTAGAAATGATCCTAAGAACTTGGATTTACCTGAATATCGTGCCATAGATTTTATCCTCGTCAAAATCGTTTGAGTTCTATGAAGAATATTCCTAATCAATAGTTCAAACAACGGAGATAATTGCAGATTGTTTACATCAAACAGATTACTCAATATGCAGATAATTTTTTTCTCAACCTTCGTTTATAGATACTATTATATCTAAATGAACGGTATTTTTTTTTTTTTTTATTATCGAAAGCGGAAAAAATGTTCCTTTTTTATCATTTCGTTTCTTTGGCCATCGCAGGATCTAAAACCGTTGAATATAATTATAGATTCTTCTTATTGTCAGAATATATCTTATCAACCGTCTTATGAGCTACACACACCCCCGTCATCGAACGAATAATTTCACGAGCCTGTCGCGGGCTTTGATCAAGCGGCTATGTCTCTCTGCGTGATAAATGGTGAAATATGCAATACAGGCCAAAAATTCTGGTCCTCGATATTGGGTAGAGCTATCCGATGTACCCTGCACCGACTATCGATGAGTGGCGAGGGGTTGATTTAGTTCGTTAGTTAGATAACAGGCGCTAATAATACGAGCCAATTGTCCGTATCAAAGTTCTACCGCGTCGACCAATCAGTGTCGTCTGTCATTAGCGCGACCTTAATTAGCCCCTCGCACGTGAAAGCTCTGTTTCAATATTGAAAGCTCCGAGGTAGTCCACTTCCAATACTCACGTAACAGTTACGTTTTCAAATTTTAATCCGTCGAATAAATTTATGTGAAGTTGAAAATTTTTGAAAGCCCTACACGGGAAAAAAGAAATTACAAATTTAAGACCACAATATCTTTGCAGATTTTACATAATTGCTAAGGTTCTAGGAAAAACAGTGGCAACTGTTTTATCGTTCGGAGGGGATGAATTTTTTTTTTCTCAGACTTTCCGCCCTCGGTTCCCGAGGCATTTCTTATCTTTTTAGAATATATTCTGAACGTGCGGTCTGAAAAATTTTCACCTGAAAATTTACATACGGGAGTATTCCGACCCTTCGATCAATACCGGATTAGCATTCGATCGGTTCCAAAATTATTGGACGTTCGACGGTCGGGTAGGAGAATCGTTTGGCAATTTCACTCTTCAAACAGACTCGTCATTAAAAAACGAAGTGCCGAATAAGAAGCGTGACGCGTCAAGCTCAAACCATTCTTTAGGGCGGGTGTCGGCCTCCTTTGGTACAAAATAGGGTATAAAGGTTAGGATGTATGAAAAATGAGAAATTCGTGAAGAGTCGGGAAATGTATATCCCACAGAGAACGAGGAGTTTGAGTACATTCCTTTTAAGCCCTAAAATGTAATTTTCCAGTAATTGACAGGATGTGACTCGGCGCGTTCATCCCTCGTGGTTCCCGCTGTCTAAACCGCCTCTGCGTTTTGATGTCACCTCGGCTCCTCTCCCCCTAATTCGATTCCAAAACGTGACCGTTGCACGGAGAAATCCGTCTGCCGGTTCTCAAAGCGGGGCGGACTTCAGGAGCTCGAATAGCTTCGCTGAAAGCTCTGTTGGCTCTTAGTTGAAGAGAAGCATGCAAATAGAGTGGTTAAGTGTAACTGAACGTACCTACCGGAGCCAAATAACCACACCGTAAAAGCCGGTTTCTTCCGGAATCCAGGCCACCGCATGCAGACGCTCTGGTAAAACGCACGCGGCGTGATTACGCGTTTCGTCATAATTAGCCGAGTCTTATTATACGAGTATCAGCCAAGTTTCGACGGGGCGCGTGATTATCGCGAAAGGTCTTTACGAGGGCGAGAATTTGCCGGCTCGTTGACAACCGGCGCACGTAGGGTTTTCCTGCTAATTGGGGATAATACCGGATAGCGCGAGAGGGTGCGGAGATAAGTCTTTCGAAGTATCAACCCGGGGTCTCGTCAATTTTTCGGATCCCGAAAAAATCCTCGATCGCGGTGTCCTGCCGTTAAAGGCGTAATCCTCTGCCGTGGTTCAATTTGCCAGGATGTACCTCTGCGCATCCAATGGCCCTGGTGTACTTCGAAAGAGCTCAGAAGTCGAAGTTCAAGCTGCGTGTGACTGAGCCGCGATATTATACCTCGTTTACTCTTATTACTGCCGTAGCTACGTCGCTATTGGTCTTTCCGCCGTTCGCGATCACCCAGACTCATAACCTGTCCCAAGGATTGACGACGAAGAGACCGAGGCTCTTAATTAAACCAGAGAGAGAGAGGGGGATGCCAGACGCCTCGATCCCTCTCGTTACTCCATTTATCGGCTCGATTTTAGAGCCACTAAATCTTTGTGGCTACTTATGTTATATGTATTATAGGTGCGGACTATTACCCACGATCAGGGTCAAGGCGTCGAAAAATGAGCCGAGCTAACACGGTAATGATTAAGCTTCGCGGGCGGAAGGCATTAAAAACACATTTGGAACCATTAACCTCTGTGTCAAAAATTTCATCCTCAAGCCATGTTAGCGCAGTTCACGTACCAAATGTCTATAGTTTCTTTTTATTAGTTAAGAAGGCTGAATATCGAATGTTGGTAATGGGAAAGAACCATCGATATTCAACTTTGGAACGGTCAGTCATGAACTAATTCAAGGGAAGAGTGACTAGGGTTCAAGGTTTGTGAGTCCAGAGTAGTTCGAATCTCTTCGAAAAGAAAATAGTGAAACTTAGTGAACCTTCATGACGAAGTGACGATTTAAACGTCACCGAATCGAACGTACGTTCTTACCTTGAATACCAGAATCGTAGCAAAGGTCTGAGCCTCGAACAAGGAACATCAATTTTGTCGTAATTCAAATTCGTGAGGTGGTACTGTCCAATTCATTTGCGACACCATGCTTCGGGTAGTCACCGTAAACTATGTGTCGTGATCAATATTTCAGAAGTGTGATATGGGATTTTGCAGCGAGGCAGCGTACAGTCTGGGCGAATAAAAGAGAGTAGGATGAGGCAGAGGTGGAGGGCAGTCGTCAGAGTGTTTTGACCGGTGAATATAATTCGTATTTTACTGCAGCACTTCATTATACCACTTCAACGCGGGTTGACAGCGACCGCATCGGGTTGCTGGTGGCGGATGAAAAAGAGGGAACTGCTGGTGGCACTGGGGGACGTGTGTCGGTGAAGAGGCGAGGCGAGGCGAGGGTGGTGCAGAGAACAAGGGGTCGCAAATGAGTGGACGACTGGCTTGACCGCGGCCGAATGTACCGTCCTGGTACCGTAGCCACCAGAGTCCACAGACGAGCCACCGAAGCTCACGGGAAACCACATCTCGCCAAACTGCTGGTCCATACATCAAGGACGACCTTCGAACATATCTGTGAGACTCTCTCGGACGATCGCAGCCACCTGGGTTTCGTGCGTCGAGGACAGGAGGCGTTCGATCTCACTGACAACTCTCCAATCACACTTCCAAATGCCTAATGGACTCCTCCGCCTTTTCCTGAATGGCACTTCGTCACCAGCGTGTCAACTCGTTTCGTTATACATGTTTCGACCAGATTTCACATGCCATCGTTCCGCAGGACACTTTGGTGGAGTGAGGCTAATTCATTGAGGATATAGTTGTTGATTATTTGCTTATTACATTGATAACTACTTGACTTCATAGTCAGTTGGGTTTAGATATTTGGTTGATACATGACATTGTTGTTGGTTTGAGGTCTTGGCGTGTACCGAGTTTTTGGTAATCATCAAAGAAAGGGTTTGGGAAATTTTTGTAAACGTGGAGGGTGTAAAAGTTTGCTGATTAGTCGATTATTGTGAGTGGTGGGAATTTAGGATTGGTCAAGAATTTATACCGGAAATGTTAGTTGTGAGAATTGTAATTTTGTACATATGAAGGAAGTGGGAGCGTCTAGATATGTCTTAAAGCTAAACATTAGGTGACCTACAGTCCAGACAGACCAACGTCCACATATGGTAGCCAGCTGAGCATTGTATATGGGTTAAACCTGATTATAACAACGGAGAACAAATCCGTCCTGTAAGCCACGTACGACCCTTCGACTATTTAGTCATTGTTTGATGTTATTTCATTGTTTAGGTTCATAGTACCTTCAGCGCGGTATTACCGTCCCAGATGTGGGACTCTTGCCTTTTCTGGACAGCATCGATCTGGCTTGGAATCTACCTTTCGTGGAAATTCTAATTGTATAAGAATGTATAAATTAAAAATAAGACTAATCATCGTTCCTGATTATACTAATGGGATCGTGTTGATACACAACAGTGACAAAACTCTACGTCATTTTATCAGGTCAGCCCGACCTTCATTCGAATAATCGTAACGCATGGTGCACTGGCTTTCTAGCACTGAATCCTGATTTGCAGTACTAACTCTGGCAAATTTCAACCATAAAGACTGACGGGACTTCGCTCGTGTTTCTTTTTTTTTTGATGCTTGAACGTCACGGTTTACTCGAACAGCACGGAGATGCGCTTACGGTATTTTATGGTATTTCGAATTTCATTCGGGTAGTATAAGCCACTTGACATCAACATGCCAAACGTTACGTGTGTCTTTTTCTTTTCTATAACGAGGATTCGATGGATTTGGAACTGAAAGTGATAGACCCAAATCAACGTATGGTTCGAAAATTTCCAGAACCTGTAATGTAGGTCGGAATATTCTAGTACTGCTAATTTCTGTTTCTGACATGTCAATTTAGCATACTATTGATTTAGGTCAACTCGCGAACTACGATGAAGCTCATACATTTTAATGGCGCTCTCTGAAGGTTCGGGCGTTCTCGAATATACAGCTTACATTAGTAAACTGTTTCATACAACAATCACCGATTTCCTCGGGAAATTTTGTACGTTCTTCAATTCTCTGTGTAGAATTTTACTGACCCGCTAATTTATGGAATTCTATTGGGAAAGGTTTCGTCAAACTTTAGAACCATTCGATATATTTTTATACATATATATATAATTTTTCTGTTCGTCCGCTGTGATCGTGTAACTGCTGAACGACTTCGATCAACGCCATGTTCCTTTTGCTTTGTTTCCGATAAAAGATGACGCGATTCCACCACTTTGTCATTCTTGGTGACGGTCGATTCTCACTTCGGTACTTTTATCTACCTCTGCCGCATTTCGTTACTTTCTTTTTTTCAATTGATTGAATTAGTGTTTCAAGTTGGACCAGTTAGCACAACTCCATACATATTTCACTTCGTTAATACCACACGCGAAGAAGAATCGTAACGACGAAATGGTTGAAATATCATTGAAACATGCCTGATTTTGACAGCAGTGAATTTTCCGCTCAACGACGTCGGAAGAATGCTTTCGATACTGTGAATACCTGCCAGACGCATACTTCACTACGAAGGGGCAGATTGGTATGTCATAGATGCGTTAGGCGGGTCTGACTTGCGCCAAATATGAACCAACGCGAACCGCGGAATTGCAGGGCAAACCGGTCTTTGCAATTCCGGCTGGATCTGACCGTCGCTAATGCCATTCCAATGAATATTGCAGGCCTCTAAGTCGCGCTTCCACGCATAGCTGTAACGTACAAGCACGCGACTCGTAGGTGTCTGTGAATACCTTGCAGCACGGGATACCTTACCGACCGTTCCAAAATCCTTAGGAAATACCGAGTCGGCGCTTTACGCAGATTAATTCGCGGAAGCTTGGAGTATCCGTCTCGATCATGGGTAACGAGTTTTTTTAATCCCGTGATTTGAGATATCGGGCAGAGTCGTTTCCAAATTCAATTTCATATCCTGGCTTCTGCTCGACCGGGGAAAAATGAAAAAATTAAAAACAAACCGAGCGAAGCTCTCGAGTTACCCGATTATCATAAAAATCCGCGCTTTCGCTGCTCCGCAAAAATTTCATTTTCTGTCATTCCATCCTCTCAGGAAAAACCAAAAAATGATCGGGTACTCTTATATTTCATAGTTTTTGCTCAGATCGACATGACCATCGTCTTGATTGAAAATTTACTTCACTTATTAGTAGACCATGAGTTAAAAAAAAAAAAAATTCCAACGGAATTAAATTTAGCACCTTTTTTAATTTTGCAATAAACATACGTTATTATTTGTTATAAATATACGCCGTAAACCGAACCATCATTATTGATTCATCACTTAGGACAGAATTCCTTCGTCCGCTAATCAATAATGTAAATAGCTCTGCATTTTATGTATTCAGGCTGTTGGGTTGTAATTATTGTCATCTAATTTTTGTATAGTAATAAATAATGCGGTCAGAAATAAATCAGTACTAATGGCCACGTGTTTCGCCTGAATGATTCAAGCCCTGATCACGCCCTTCTTTGAGCTTGATGGAAATTTCTACATGGGAAGTTCTCTTATTTGTATTTTTTTTTTTTTACTTTGAGTCGAAAATGATTTTGACTGAACTCTTCGGAAACAATCAATGCGTAAAAAACACATCACCGTAACATAAAGCAAGACTCCATTTTACGAATCGATGCGGCCCTCGTAAGAAACGCGTAAAAACAGTCGAAAAGTAGAAAAATAATCTTCTCGAACTGTAGCGGAAGCTTCGAACCTCGGAGTTCCGCGATGCTGCATCTCTCAGCTTCCTCTGAGACTGGCATGCCTCTCAAAGACGTCAGTCATCCGTGACGGTCGATTTCCTGCGACGAAGATTTGCTCTTACACGCGCGCTATTCCGTGTCTCCACTTCCTGCTGCGTCGTCGTCATCTTCGTCCTCTTCGTCCTCTCCCCACTCAATCGAGTGCTCGTATCCTGCTGCAGATCAAAACTTGCACACAACTTGCCGAGGAGGAAGGAAGAACCGGGCAGTTCTCTGCCGAAATAAAGCAAAACTAGCTCTCGGAGAAGATCGCTGGATGCACGGCTGATTCAACTACTCTGCTAAGATATAACCTGATCAGGACCTACCTGATCAAATTTCTACTCAGTTTATGACATTTAAAGGGTATTTTTAAGTTTGAGCACATTTTTCAGGACATTAAATCCAGAGACAGAAACCAGATCGATGATTTTGAAAATATATTGCTACATTTCAGGTTTTTTTTTCATGCGATCAAAAACGTCGCTCACATCGAACGAATTTTTAAAAAACTGCAATTCTTCATCATTTTTGCTCAGGCATTACGAGTTACAATTTGAATTACAAGTTAGGTGATAAGTTGATGCGTTTATTTTTTTTTTTCTTTAATTTCGTTCTCAAATTGTTTAATATTACCCAAACTAGAAGGTGAGGTCGTTATTGTCCGTAGTTTTCAAACCCTAGTAGTTATCTACTATTCAGAAATTATTTAAAGTAAGATCACGCATATTTATCCCTATAATAATCTGAAAATTCGACAATGTACCAAACAAAAGTAGATTTTCCACTTATTCCGGCGATGCGTCGCCTCTTTTCACGGATTAAAGTCGGCAGAACTAGGATAACAATAATAATGATAAGAACAATAATAGTAATAAAAGTCTCTTCCAGACTGCGGTCCAGTCTACGACTCACCCCATGACCGCACTCTCTCCCTGCACACCGGACCCCCTTTGTTTTATCCCAACATATTGTTCCCGGAAGGTGTGGAACCTCCTCCCTCGTTACGTTCCCCTTCGCCAGAAGCGTATGTATGTACCAATATATGCGCGAGTGTCAGCTTAGCTATAATGGGTGCCTGCAAGTACGAAGTACCGCCGTGGCGAAGTGGCGATTTCTGTTAGGGGACCGTCATTGAAACGAAGTGCAAAAAAAAAAGAAAAAAAAGGAGGAAAAAATTTTTGATTTCGGCCCGCGTAATCTCTAAAAACGGAAAAATAAAAAAATAATGAGAACTCCGAAACAAGCTTGACGTTTGTTGAATGTAAATTAATGTTATTTTGTCGATAATTCTCCGGGAGTTGTTAATACGTTGATTGTGCGAATGATTTTCCTGATTCAGAAGTCAAGTTCCGAACACTTTCAATTTCTAACCAAAGATGTATGTAACTACGTTTAACCCTTTGAGTCACACGTTGTTGTGCTGACAATTAGTCAACTTTCATAACGAGATAGTATTCTACAGTTTTTGGGATTGTTGATTACGAATCTGAAAACGGATTTCAAAAATTGAAGATAACAGAAAAAAATTTCAAATTTGATTGAATCCGGTCAAAAAAACTCTATGCAAGGGTTTTCGGGGTCACTGATTGGATTCGCCAAACTGAATTTTCAAAGTCTGATTTCTGACATTCATGTAGAGGAGTAACTTTCTCGGAAATGAATCAACCTTTCGATGTTCACGATTTTTTTCAATCAATTTCTTTCTAACAATAAGAATTTACATTACATCCGAATAATTACTCTCGAGTATTGAAAAATTGATCAGTGCACTATCAGAAATAGTTCTCCAAATATACAAATAATGGATACATAAAATGAAAGCGTGGAATTTGCGGTGATTCATTTTTCACCGTATGCGTAATTCGATTTCTTTCGTACCGCTCTTACCGTGTACTCTTGTTGCCGGCGCATTTGTTTACTGACATGTTAAAACGCGATAAACAGAGGTAGTAGGTGGCCCTCGCACGAGAGATTTTGCAAACGCGGAGGAAGCGGGAAGCAGGAGGTTAAGGGGTGGAAAGAGATCGGGATACACGCAGCGAGGGGGGTGGTTTCCACCCCTCGGTGTTTGTAAGCACTTATCCACGGCTTATTGTACGCCGCCCGGTCCTCTTTGTCGGGATTTGTAAAACCGCTCCCACCGTTAATTCCTCGAATGGTATGGCCGCACCTTTGGTGAGATAAAAACCAGATCCCTTCCAGGATTTCGCACCGATTTATCCACGGTTGAACGCAGCTTGGGATGAATGAGATTCGAAGCGGCAAACATTTTTGAATCGATACCAAAGTAACGCGTGACACGCATTTAAGTGTCAATATCGACTTTGAAAATACATTTTTTTTCTTCGTTCCATGCAATCGCGATTCCTTTTTGTAACTTACCGTTATAATTCCTCATAATATACGTGGGAAATATTCTTTATGAATGAATTCTTACCCATTATAAACGACTTCAAAGCGCCTTAAATCGGGATAAGATATTTGAAATTACTGTCAAAATTATAAATATTTATTTGTTTGTAATCCGTAGCAATTATTGAAAATCGTATTCGAAAAACACTGACGAATGGGTCAAACCTGAGATGTTTGCACGAGTTACAATTGTTTGAAAATCGACTTCGTGTATGCGATTTCGTTCACGATTTCTATTGATAAACAAAAAATTGGAACAAGTCACAAACCCCGAAGAATGAAAACGTGTAAACGCGAATTGAACGTATAAAGCCACGATAAATATCGTTATGATTGAGAATTTTTCAATGTAGAGTATAACGAAAACTACGTTACATATTTATTGGAAAAATTCTCGGGCGTACCGCAACTGCTGTTCCTATGCATTGACACACCTTATTCTCAGGGAATTGCATGCACGGTTCGCCGCTTTTTAACAGCTTTGCTATCTCGCCTTTTTCCTTGTCACCTGGGGAATTCGAATTTTCGCGCTAGGCTGGATACAGCCGAAGACGTCGCGACGCCGTTATAAGCTCGTACTTTTCTTCCCTCGTTCTCTCGGGTTTTACACGTACACGGAGAAACGCGTTGTATATTTATTCTCCCTTTTGGAATCCGGAAATCGGGGCAAAATAAATTCCAGAAAAAAATGAATACGAAACATTCAGATGAGTGTCGACGAAATTTTGAAATTGTAATGTTTGCCTGACGTGTCTACATTGGTTTTGTTCTTTTTTCTTTTTTTCTATTTTATCATAATACGCGTCAAAAATTGTTCATTGTAAGTTTTTTCGCAATATTAAATTCAACATCGAGCCTTTGCAGGAATAATTTTCTGACAAGAGCAAAAACCACAATTAGGATGAATATTGAGAAAAGATTTGATTAACAGAAATTCAATTCAAATGAAAAAATATTTTCGTCATAAAGTGAGAAGTATGTTGTATTAATGTTGGGTTCAAATTTCATTACGTACAGTTGTTGGATATTAAACTTCATCCAAGAAATTATGTGCAGTTTTGAGAGTTTTCGTTTCGCATTCGTCACGTAAATAAAACGAAATTGCGCAATATTTATTTGCAGAAAAGGACATTTAATAGATAATTAATTTTCAATTACAACACGAACAAAATTTTTCGTTAGAAAAGTATTTGTTACCTGTGATGAATTTCACGCTGCCAAGTGCAGGAAAGTGCTTGGGAGATTGAAAAATTCAACACATGTGCTCTGTGTTTCAAATATTTGATGTCTTGATAAGCTTTCAGTTGAACAAACAATCTACAGCTAAGCAGAATATTTTATCGAGCGAAAGCTTCGTCAAAGAAGCTTTGATGAATATCAAGACTAGAATTTCATGCAAACGTTTTTTGTATTCCATGTGATTTTTTCTCACAAATTTCGTGCGCGAAAGGTTATAACAAGAAAATCACGACACAGTTGAACGAAACTGTATTTAAATAATGATTATTATCAAAACCGGTTGATTAAATTGAATATTTTTCATTTTATATCAAATATCTCTTAGCTAAGCCTTATTACCCGCAGGTACCTTATTCGTCCTTTGAAATCGGAATAAGAAAAAGCGAAATTATAAATTATAGCAAGGTATGAACCACATTTCACATCGAAAGAAATTGAACTTTGCTGCTAATGTTCTGCGTGCACAATGTAAGGCAGTTTCGAGACGAGCCAATAGTATTATAAGACTTTGATTATTCAATGTGTGATTTGCTTTTTATCAATAATATTTGCAAAAAATTAATAAAAAAATGTGTAAAGCATTCGTGAATTTAGAGGTAAAAGTATTATTTTTATTACCATTGTTTTTTAAAGATATTAGTTAGATTTTTTTATATCACCTATCATTGAAGAAAACTTATAACGGATTCGAAAATTTTTGTAACACATCTGATTTTAAAACCTAAATACTCTATTTGGATAGTAACTTAAAAAAAAAAAAAACACTTTCTAGAAACGTGATACTACAATTACTGATATATTTATTGATAGGAAATTTATTCATTAATACCTGCTCGAAAAGTTTGATTTTCGCAGCACTCTCGTTTGCGACCACCGCTGCAAACTTCATACTCACCAGAAATCACCCACTTTCCGCACTTGCAACATCAGTATATCGTTTCAACTACAATATACACGCTTTAAGGCATAAAAATTTCTAATCCTTGCTAAAATGAAAACATCCGAAATCATCGTTATATCCCAAAAATCGAGATGAATAATTTCATTCCTTTTTTCGCAACTCTTAGATTGTTATTTTCGCAGCATTTGCAAAACGCTGATTCTGGTAACGAAACACAGAGTATAATAATATGGTATAATTCAAATGTTAGGTCAGTTTCACCTCATAAATAACTGAAGAAACGCTTAAATTGAAAAATTAAAATACGACCGAAGGGTTGCTGTGGTTCACCCCTTGGGTGTGACCGAAACAAAAGGGGTAAGAAAAAAATGTATTCCGCAGGGAAATAATTTGAGCGTCTGGAAAGTCTGAACGAACACGTACGACGAGAATTTTACGTGTGTGTGTAACCACAGGTGTAAGTAGTTGGCGCCGTTGGAACACCTTGGGCATGTTATACCCCGCCTGGTGCGGAGCCAACATCATATTAAAATAAGTTTTAAGGGTGGGAGTAAGAGCAGCAAGAAACCAGGTGTAAGGGTGCTAGAATTAAACGACAGAGGCCTTAATTTCACTGGATTAGTACCAACGGAATTCTGCCGGTACGTTTCGTTCGCCCTTCACGTCTTCCGCGATACACCTTTATTTTGCAGTTTTACTGCAAAATACTGAGCAACAAATGAAGAAGAAAATCAACGGGTGGTTTGTTCTAATTCTCACGCTATAAGTTATTATTTGATTCTTAAACCCTGAAACAAGTGATATTTAAAGGATTTTTAGAAGAAGTGAAAAATCGAATAATTGCCATTTCAAAAGTAACATAGAACGTTCAGCTTTGGAATGAGTCTTTCCTTCAACCCAAACAAACTTTTCATAGCGTACCACGATAGGAATTTGCAATCTATTTTTTCGTCCAACAACCTAATGTATAGTTACAACGCTTGAATCTTTCTATTTTAGCAACATTTAAAACGCCGTCAGACGTGTTCGTCAGGAATTCGTCGTCAAGATTAATCACCGTCACAACTGGTCCGAACGAACGTCATGTACTAGATTGTCACGAGGACAGTGTAAGCGTCTTAATGAGCCCAGAGTAGTCTCGAACACGTTCCAAAATAATTTGTTCTCATGAATGAACGAAGGTAATGAAAATTTATCACTGGTTTCGTGTAGAGTAAACTGTGAGCTGGAAGAACTCTAGAAAAAATTTTCTGAAGCTTGACAAGAGTTCAGTTAAGAAACTAGACGAGGGAATAAAAAAAATCGAAATTTATCATTCGACTGTGGAACCTTGTTTCAAGGTTCGTTCCAAGATCAATAATTTTTCAAACCTGTGATCAAAAAAAATAACTATCATGGTTTTTAAAAACTGAGCACTCGTTAGAAATAATATTATTCTATCCTTATCCGATTTTCGGTCACAGGACGTCAGGGAACGTCCAAGAAATAGAATAATTTAAAAATTGAAGTGGAGCAATTGCCAGCATAGTGTGACCCACGCAACGTCAAATCAAGCATCGTGAAAATGAAATAATAAATTGAATTCTAGTATCTGCGTTTTGGATGATATATATTTGACACATATGTATGGCTTCCAAAGAATTAAACTATTGAAGAATTCTATAATTGTTTTAAATTCAAATAAGTAGTTTTCATTTTGATGTTTAAATCGTCATTGGATTCGCTATTTTGAGAATTGAAATTTTTTACCCTGCTATAGATTTGGATTGAGTCATACCAAGAAGCACTTTTTATCTTCTAATCTCCCGACCTCATTTGACGGTGTCTATAAATCTATTATAAAACGGATCGAACCACTGTTTCGGTGTTTCCTATTTCGACATCTTCAAATACCAATTGGACGAAAAAATGTACATCGCAGGTAGGTAACGGGATAACGATATCCTAATAGTTCTAAATCGTCTCGTACGCCGATCTCTCCAATATAAAACATGTGTAACCTTTTCCCTTTCCATTTACCCTTCCGTCTGAGCTTTTTTTCTTCTATAAATTTCTACCGGTAGGTGAGAACTCGGGATTTTGTTTACCAGAATATATACGTACGGGAGGCCTGAAACAAGGGGAATGGGGGCTGATGGCTTGCCTACCAGTAACTGGCAACGCGTTCCCACGATGCCTATAGTAATCCGGTGCAAAGCGTCTACCGCCACACTAACGCCAAGAGCGATGCAACGCGACGAGAAGGTCTAGGTATCGGAACAGAGCCAGTCTAGCGAGGAGGCTGATTATGTGAGCCGAAGCCCGTTTCAGTGATACCCGTGAAGGCCCCGTTGTAGAGAAAGAGAGAGAGAGAGAAAGGTTAGGAACTCACCTAACGACCGGCCCGCAGAGAGAGGAGAGAAATCGAGTGCCTAGGAACGCTGCGGAGGAAATCATGGCGGCCTAATGAAGACGCATGACAACCTCGGGGGCTCGACACGCTGCGTTAACTTCTCTGCCAGGCAGCGAGGCGGGAGCTCACTTTGGATCTTTTTTATTCAGAGGCGAGAATTTTCCCCCCTCCCTGGCGTGTATGTTACCTGTGGTTCGTTGTATCCATACCCGAGGTGTGCCTACATCCATGCCTACTCTTCTCCCAATCTCACGCTATGTGACGACCCCATTTTTTCAAATTATTCCTCTCCTTGCACGGTTAGTAGAGGAAAGATTGAACCGGAGTTTTCACGTTATTTGAATACACCCAGAAAATGTGGCATGTGAATTTATGATCATTTATCTGCGCCGTTGCGTCTGCCTTGGCGAATTTGGATTTGGTTAATGTATTGCTATCGGGATTGTCATTTTGCGATACGTCATCTGGGGAGAAAAAATCGAACTAATACAACCAGGCTGACAGCTGACCGTTGACCGTGTTTTTTCGCGTCTGGAAAGTAGAACAGATATATTTTATTAATTATGTTTAAATAATTTATGTGACACGAGTAATTTGAAACTGTAAGAATTACGAACTGACTCTGTTAAAGTTAATGGCGCCGACAATCAGGCTCTGACGTCACGAGGACATTTTCCAATAAACTGTCGAGAGTTTTCTGTGAAACTTGCCACTGAATACCAGCAGATAGGCAACCAAACTTACGTTTCGAGTCCCCGTAGACTTTTTTAAAAAAATTTGACTCGGCAGTTGACGCGAACTCCGTCGGTCAGGTAAATAGGAATATCTTTCTGTAAATTGCTGTTATACAGACCTGAGGCATAACTTTGGTTACCAATGGGTCCGTTGGTGAGTGTCGTGTTTCACGGAAAACTCCCGGTATAATTGGTATCGTGAACTGGTTAATTTCTTTCTTCTGCAAAATCGAAGTTTGTCAGGCTAAGAATAAAATGCAAAATTGTGCGAGTGAAGATGAAGATGATGAAAAAATTGCTTTCGTGCACGGGGGGAAGGGTGGTGACGGCATTTGGAAACGTTTTAAACACGAGTGAACCAAATCAGAGCGCACGTGACCGTTCTAGGAACGTTTTCGGCTGTCGCTGTTGGAGGGTACGTGATCTCTCAGCATGGCAGCATCGTTCCGCATACGAAATTTCGGCTGGTCTACCGCACCATGACGGCAATGTAACTGTTGGTTCGTTACGACGCTACCGGGGTATTTAAATTTAAATACACACGTGTATCTCATCGTCAACGCCGTTGTAATTCTCGAGGAGGAACGAGCAATTCTACACTCGAATGGCAATTAGCTGACGAGCTTGCGGTTCATGCCGTGGGGTTTTTACGGATGAGATTAACCTTGCGATTTTGTCCTACTCTTCTACTCTTTCAATTTTAATTGCCATACCCTGCGCTTTGGTGATAACGCGATGCGAACACGCATGTTATACTGATTCGCAAGTGAACTGTGCGGAAAAAGTGAAAAGCACGAAAACCTTAAAAATCTTGCGATAATTTGATAAAATCCTTTGTATTTTCCAAAAACGGAAATACGAATGTTCTATTACTGGATGAAAAATATACTGTTCTAATAAAGTTGGGTATCTGAGTAACAATGAATTTGACAGTATTGCATATGTAGAAACTAACCAAGGCGTGAATAGCATTGGATGGATTTAAATTAACGCAGTGTCAAAGGTAAGATTAAAATTAAAATAAATGAGTAATACGCTAGTAGAAAGATGAAATTCGTTCACATAGATGACAATAGAATCAATCATTGAAACAGTACCTAGTAAAACCCATTTCTATGAATTCCGTTTGCCCAGCTTTATTCCCAATTAAAAGTTGATATGATTAGTATTACCGACCTATGCTATTAGAAGAGATTATTCCTCGAGGTTATCTGGGATCTGCATATAACTTGATGTGTCTTGTTGAAATAAACTGGGATAAATTATTAAGGACTAATTATGCCGGGCGCGTGTTCGAAACGTGCCATAAATACACTGCGGGTAAATGGATTGAATGATAGATGGATAAATCTAGGTCAATCCTGCATCGGTAGATACTCTGGGGCAAGTTCCCTTCAAACTGCTAAATCAATTGCAATATCACTGCTTGGTTCCAGCTTCAGTAGCTGAAAATATCCATATTCGAGAACTGAAGATTGAAATATATAAACTAAAAAAAAATGATGGTGAAATGTTGGCTTTCAGCTATCTGTAAATGTCTTTGTGAACAACGTTTGACACTTAACAAATAGAATGAAGTGTAATTTAAAAAAAAATGAAGACTGATCTTGATTCATTAAGAAACGATAGAGCCAAAGTAAACAAATTAGAGCTATCCGTAGTTTTGATGCTAGAAGGAGTCGCTATAGACTGTGAAGAAGACTTCCGGAGAGATACTATTCGTCGCTCCTGCGAATGAAGAGTAATACTTGAAATAGAAATTATTCCACGTACTTTTGATTGTGATAATGATAAAAATGAAGTGAAAATAATTGCAGCCATTGATCAATCAGAGTCCAGCGTGCCAGAGACATCTATGACACTCATCGAGCGTTTGCCGACCCGCTGTTCCAGACTTCAGGACTCTGATTCGGTGCAGATATCAACCCATTCCTCGTCGACGAGATCCTCGAACTAGCCCTCGACTCGAGCAATGCCTGTCTGAAGTCCCCCAAACCGCCGATGAAGGACTCAGTGGCACAAGTGTTCGACGACTGGTGCTGACAACCTCGATTGATGTATTCGCCTGTTTTGACGATTTCAATTCCGAGGCCATGACTAAATGCGGAAAGGCGGGTATTTCGCGTGGTTTAAACACTGTGTCTTTGAAGGGACTTCAGAATTCGGAAAATATTGCAAAAACCAGTAACTAATGTTTGGAACTAAGTATTTTACTCGCAAATTTTTTTGCGGGGTTTGAGGATTCACTGGGATTGATTCCAAGCAACGTTATGTAACCTGAAACTTAATTTTTGTCACAAGTAGCCTGACTTGATATTGGAATATTTGAGCAGTTCTTTCAATTGACGTACACGAATTTGTAATTGGTATTGTTCCAAAATTTAAAAATCGACGAACGTCAGAAAATTTTATTTCGAATCTAAGATTTATGTTTAGTCTACAATTATAATCTGATGCATATTGTTTATCAAAAATTTTTCAAGTCACTTGACATCTCCAAGAGCCTTGAGACTTTGAAGATCACTTTAAAACTAATGAAATCTTTTAAAATCACCCGAAATATGCGAAATCATACCGATTGAAGTTACACAGTACGTTTTGAAATTTCATGAAATCATTTCAATTAATCTCATGAAATCTTTTGGAATTTGGCTACCAGCGACATAACGTGAAGTATTTTTCAAAAAACTAGAATCGCTAGAAATCACTGAAACGCCATAACATATTTCAACATTTCTCAAAAATGTGAGATTGAATGCTTGAATGTATTTTGAAATTCTGTACTAAATCAGTAGAAAAGTTTATCGAATCATTTGAAATCTTCAGTTTCGGAGCACAATATTGCAAATACATGGTCTACGGATGGTTGAACAGCCAAGGATAATGTGGTGGCAATCATGGCCATATTGTAACATCCCACAACCAAAAGCGTACACTCAAATTTTACAGAAATTTTAACTGTCTATCACCCAGTATCCGTATAGAGTGAATGTAGCCAATGGTAAGAGCATTGCCAAAGTTTCCAAGCTCCGGTATATTCCGTTGGTATCGGCTATGCGGCCAGACGTATGAGTGCAATGCACATGCATGCACACACAGGCTTTAACAGTGGCTAACGAAGTTTTAGTACTAGAAACTAGACGATTAGGACTAACGTCAGCGCTGCCCAACTTGGCTCAGAGTTTCCCTATCCTACGTCAGCTATGCCCGGCACAAGGTACGGTACACCTATACTTCTACGATGATCGGACCTCGCTTCACATACAGCTATTGCACTGAAGTATATGCTGGCACAATTACTCACCGTAGAGCTACAGTGAGTTATTATCCAAAGTCAAAGAAAGGGAGGCCACCCTTGCAATTAGTGTATTCCAAATCTGTCCCGGAAACCTCAGCTGTCCCGTTGAGTAGCCTAGATTCAGTCTCCACTGTACAAATCTGACGTGGAATTCACCAGATGTGAGAACAGAAGATGGGCAGCTTCTTCCAAAACCCAACACGATTTATGGCATGTGAAGTGAGCCAATGCGTTGCCTCACTTTTAACCAAAACTACGATGTCGGAATTGTTATGTCAAAATCAAATTTAGTGTCAAGTTAGACTTCAATAGATCATCGCGAATGACTTTGTTTTTTATTTCATTGTCGAAGCTATCATCGCGTCGCATTCAGCTAAAATGACTAGAGATCGCATGGTTCGTGATATAAAATTGTAATTTGCACATACTAGTTTTAGAACTTCTGAAACTACAAGCTGACAATTTTTCACCTAGCGTTGGACTTTGCGTACCTCAACGCATACGAACGTTGTTGGACGATTTCCATTTTACACTATTTTCTGGCTTCAACCGAAGTTTGCCGAGCTTTTAAGTGTTGATCAAAGCGAATCTGGCCTTGCGACTCCCGACGTCCCTTTTCATCCTCTCACTCCTTCGCATCGTTTGCCGGAGGTTTGATTAGCACCCCGCCGCTTTGCGTTTCACGTTTGAGACAGATGACTGAGTGTCCCACGGTTTTATCCAAAAGGTTTCAGCCTCGGAGTCTAGTTCTCCACTATGTTGAGTGTTTCGTCTCGTCTGGTCTGGCCCAAGTTTGCCCGACTACCCAATATACCTGTCTCAGCAATCTGACGTGTAATCTTGAGTCGTGCTTACTATTCAAGAGCCAACCGTCGCTCACCATCTCGGGGAAGGTAATACGTAACGACTTCGCTGCCACGCCGCCAACGCGATCCTCGAGTCACACTCCTTCCCTGTTCGAAGAATTAAAAACCCTCCCGACAAACTCATCGTGATGACAATTTTTTTCAACAAGCGCATGGAACGGTTGCGATTAACGAATCCAGCGGTAAAACGTGACTCGTAGAAAGAAACTCGGTGCTTGTTTGTGGCCTATCACACTGACATTTGATCCCCATTTAAGGTACATCGACATCCAGGTGGAGCAGAAGTGTAAGAAAACTTGATTTTTAAAGGTCGTCACGGGGCAAAAGGTAAGAAGCTCATTTGCTTTTTTTATCATAGCTTGTTTCATGTAGCGATGAGAATGAGACCTGGAAAAGTTGCATTGTTTTTGATAATTTTTGGAGTGACTTTATACATCCATATTAGGTTCTATGACCACTTCGACGAAGATTGTTCATTCAGTGTTTGTGTTATAAGAGCTAAAAAAGATTGTGCGCAATACGTGAGAGAAACAGGTTCGTATTTTAAATGGAAAAGTGTTTCTGAAAATGAGTTCATCTTTCCAATTTTATAGTGACAAAGTACCAATGATTCAAATCGATGATGCTGATTCATTGACGTTCTGCTTGTGGAAAATCAAAGAAAATTTCGTGATAACCTTCGTAATTCAATAAAAATCTACACTTGAGTGAGAGAGTAAAAAAAATCGTCTCGAAAAACACTTTTCAATAAACATATTTGAAAACCATTACGAAAATCAAGTGTCAGGAAAAATGTTAATGTCTTGCCAACGAGCTCACTCCGATCAAATCTCTGTCAATTTCCATTACGAGTAATAATTGTTGCTAAAATGATGCCCAGCTGTTTTAAAAAAATCATGAAGCCAATCGGATAATGCAATTTTGCTATAGTACCTGTAATAAAAATTAGGCAATTTCTTTCATCGACATCACGTTATTTCATTCGCAGCCAATGGTAGGTGCCTATAAATATGCACAGCGTGTAATTACTGTTTAATTGTGACTTGGTGGAATTTCCCAAGTTTCCCTGGAGCGGAGGGGGGTGGTTAGCCTTCGCCACCGCCAAGCGCTTAGTCGGAGGCAGAAAGAGGGAGGAAGGAAGAACCACGCGGCGTAGCGTCGGTCCATGAAATGAAGAACAATTAGATACAACGGAATTTTCGAGAAAATTAGAAATATCTGAGCGAGGGTTGAGGCGCAAATTAGGATCTTCCTGGGCGACCCGAAATGCGTCAGAGCCACCAGGATCGGGGGTCGGAAGGACTCGCAGGATTCGCCGGACGCCGTATAATTAACGAGGCCGACGCCCTTAGCCGACGGACGCATTACTCCAAAGTGCAGGTGAGGACTCGGCTGTGCTTTCGGGGTGTTCCTCGCTATGCCTCAGAGATATACTACACCGCAGTTTGGAGGTAGGTACCAATCTGCAATATCACTCGAATAAAACAACCGGCCATCTCTCTTTGGCTAACCTTATTAAACTCATACCAGCTTTCCGTTAATAGCTCGTAATTCAATTTGCGGATTGGAGCTCCAACTGCGATCTCCTCGCTTATTTTTCTGCCTCTGATTTTCAGGCCAGACTCCAGCCTTGGATCGAAGATCTGCGGGCTGACTTCCGCCCCGCCGGAACGTCGATGTAGGCACCCTTTTTTTTTCCTCTGTACCGTAAAAGCATCACTTTTGTTTCTTCTCGACTTGGACAATGGCAATGGAATAAGTTTTATCTTTCCGTAAATAGATACTTTCTAAATTTGAATTAGTGGAAATTCAATGATTCCCAGTTATAAGTATACCACTGTAAAAACCTGTGCACATAGCCTGACCTTTCAGCGACTTTTCACTGATATTTCACTGATTTAAAATGTATATAGATAGACTGATTTTCTCCACTGGTATACTTATAACTGATTTACATTTAGAGAGTAGATTTTATCCACACACTTCATTTCATAATTAGTCATATTTCCACGTATATGATTCAAACCCAGTTGAGTAATCAAGATAGAGCATCTAAATGTAGAACGAACGGAATTGTCTTCCAGTATTTTCTGGTCGTAACATTCGACCTGTCTTTAATCGAAGTATATCAAAGTCATGCGCTTCTTTTTGGAAATGATATACACGTAAAAAGCACTTGTTCATAATTTATTTAACATAATCAAACTGTTTTAAAATTTCTTGAAGAATCCGTGAATTTTGACAAAAGTAAATAAGGAACTCAGAGGTTTCTTTCAATTCATCAACTGTCATCACACAAAGTTGCCATAAATCTGCACCAGCTTGACTTGTATACTAAACGTGATGTTCAAATAAAATATTGTTCAGCATCTATGGCTTGACAGTGAATTGAGAGTCTTGAATTATAAATCGTAAACACTAATTCTTCACGTTTGTTCAAAGTGTATATGAAAGCACATGTCAAAATAACCAGTTTGCGATTTTTGAATTAAAATCATCAAGGCATTTTCATAATTGAAGAAAAAAAAAAAAAAAATTGCAATATAGAAAATTAAGGAAGATCATTCGGCGTACACCCTAGGTGTTGACGATACTTGATGGTTGGTAATTCATCATTCCGAAAGACAGGAAAATAACTCTACGATAATGAAGTAGTCCCAGGAACGAGAATATGCCGGGTCTTTGTAATGGAAAATTTGCGTTGCTAATGTCGAGAGACCCTTTGGACTCTGGAGGGCAACAAAGATAAATTTGCCTTCCAAGGACTAGATTTCCTTAGAGCAAAGTCAACGGTAGGTACACAACTGCACACCGTGCCACCAACTCCACTCACCGATCCCTTAGTCAAAGCGGCCTGATGCAGAGGGGTTAAATAGCGCCCGAACCCTCTCTGGTTTCCTATATGCCAATAGCAGAAAGGGAACTCCAAGAGTTTTGGGGGACCCAGCTGCCCCCTTCATCCGAGCACAATGCTGTGTTTGGTTATTTTTAATTGACAACTCGCGTATATTGTGTCTAGGCACCCCTTTCGGGAGTGTCTGTGATACGTTCCCTGAACTAATAATAGACCGAATTTTCCATAAGACGATAGATTCATAGGTGATAGATTGGCCAGGATGCAAGAAGTTAGAGTAACAGCACCGTGAATCATTAGAATTGAATCGTAGTATATTCGCGAAAATAAAAACTACTTGATCATTGCCCAAATAATGCAGAACTCAAGGTCTATATTATTCCAACTTCCTGTTCTACCAGAAATTAACCAATTCTCAATGTTTGACCTACAAACGTATACTTTTTCCTCCTTGTTACTTTTTCTCAATAAGCGATTATGTTTTTCCCAGTTTACACGTTTATTTTTTAAAAAATTGCTGAACTTTTTTTTTCTAATTTTTCTTTCAAAACCTTCTCATTCGGCTGCCAAGTCCTATTAGTTACAGATTTTTCACTCGACCATTTTCGAGATCATCGCAAAAGTTTATCAGACAGACCGACGGACTCTTCCCTTTTCATGGTGATGAAAAGTACTGCGTAAAAACTGTTTTTCACAGCCTATTTTTTTTCTCTTCTTCTTCCACCGCCTTGAAACTCTGACTTGAAATCCGTCTACGTCACTAGAAAAATCATATATTTTTTTTTTTTTTGCGGTAATTTCCCTCGAATAGCGTATTTTTATCTCCGTCAACAAGTATTTCACGCGGCTAAAGAAGAAGTTTCGCATTCTGTATGAAAAAGCAAGGAACGGGCATTACGGAAGTTGAAGCAAATAAAGACAAAGCCAACGTCTCACTCTCTGCATGTATCTGCAGGGGGTAGGAAAATGGCTCGGGATGAAATTCGTGGGGGGATAGGCGTGTCTCCCTTCGAGCCTGTAATAGAGACGGAGAGCCAATCTTTTTCTTCCGCCTGCTAGCGGGTTCTACCCGTAGACGAGAGATGCTTCTACATACCACCGGCTCTCTAATCTACAGAGGAACCCTTTCAGCCTTTACGACGGACCGGCAAACACGAGGTGGACGTTTAACCACCTCGGCTGCTTGTCACTACCTACCGTGTTCAGCCATCCTTCTCTCTCCCTCTTTCTCTCTCTGTCTCTTTTTCTCTCGACCATCTTTCCTACCCAGCCTCAAACCGTGTGATTGATACGTGGCTGTTATTATTAGGTGTATAAAAGAAAAGAAAAAAAGAAGATAACAAAAACACTTCCGATAAGTTCTCACGTGTATGGAGAAGAAATTATGTAAGCAAATATTGAACAGCTATTGCAATCACCACTTTTGATTAACAAATGTTTTTGCACGATACACGCTTTTCTATGATAAAATTAAGAGCCCGTAATAAGGTTTGGATATTTTAAATTAGAGGTGACCGGTGAGATATTTTTATAACGTAACCTTGAGTGTGAGATAAAAAGCGTTAAAAAGCTTCAATTTTCTATCAAAGTGACGATTCGTCTGGTTCGTTGACCGAGTTGAATCCGTTAGCGTTCTAGCCGATTCCTGTTCAGAACCCACTAATGCAGAATTTGGATGCAAAAGAAACTGAGATGGAGAACAAAAATGCTTTTAACCACAGTATTTTAGAATATTATATCTACTCAAAGATAATTGTGGGTCGAGGTAGATTCGGTATCGGCCCCGTCTATAAAGGTATTATTTTTGACGATGCGTTTTTGGAAAAAAACTTCAGTTCACGTTTGACCAAAATGAACGGAACCGTCGATCTGTAATGTTTAAAAATACATAGAATTGATTTGAGGTGTTTTTCACCGTCACACATCGCTCAAGGAATGAATTTCAATCAGAACAGTGCAACAAAACTCAAAATACAAAGCATAACCCAGTGAACACATGACCTCCATATGACGTCATAGATAGGTCACATAGAGATCATCGAATTTTTACATAGATATGAGATAAAAATGACTTTATTGATGACTCTGATATGATGTCATGTAGTATGACATCATTATGACATAGTACTGACCTAACATTTGACTTTTATATGACGTCATGATTGTGACTTAAATATTAGGTAAATATTATGTCTTATCCCTGTCATATGTGTGACGTCACATCAAAGTCATAAATTTATATATTATTTACGTAAGAAATAAATCATACATTTACA
Source organism: Neodiprion pinetum (assembly GCF_021155775.2). Lineage (NCBI taxonomy): Eukaryota > Metazoa > Arthropoda > Insecta > Hymenoptera > Diprionidae > Neodiprion > Neodiprion pinetum. Next base: position 24,322,908 of record NC_060236.1, on the reverse strand, counting down.
TAAATTACAAGTCATATTCTGACGTCAAAAGAATTTCATAATACCGTCATACGTTTACGTAAGAAACAACTCATATTTTTACGTAAAATTGATCAGCTTCCGGTCTTTCTTTTACATACGAGTGACATAATACTAATGTCACGACGGTATAAAAAAAAACCATCAACGATACTTTTCTATTTATGTTCTATGTTGCATCATGTATTGATTTAATAATTCGTAAGTGGAATTTCATATGACATTTCTTAATTTTTACTTTTATATTTAGTGCCCAAATTCAACTCACCGCAAATTCTCTTTAAATGCACTCATTAAATATATTTTTAACATTGAAAATATTAGGATATTGTCATAAATAAAATATATAAACTAATTTCAAAATCAATTATTATATTGTAATAGAAGTACGGTAACAAAATAATCACTATTTATAAATGAAAAATATAAACATTTTGACTTTACGAGGTCTGTTGTAACAGTTATATTATTATAAGCATTCTTAAATACTTTTTATCGCTATGACATCAGAGTTATGTCATCGAGACGTCAGGTAAGTTATAATCATGTCAGCCAGACGTTACAATTTTGTAAGCATTGGACGCAACTTTATATCACTATTTTACCTCAAATTTAAGTCATCTTGACGTCAGCTAAATAACAAGTACGTCAGCTGGACGTCATATTTTTGTAAGCTTCCGGTACCGACTTTACTTCTCTATGACATCAGAGTTATGTCATTTTGACGCCAGTCAAGTCATAATGATGTCAATTGGAGGTCATATTTACGTCATTTATCTTACGTAAGATTCTTACGTCAGGAAGTGGGAAATTATGAGTCATATGTGACTCATATATGACTCACATCTTACGTAAATCATGACGTGACATGACGTCATTCTGACATCAGTTTGACATAATTGTGTTCACTGGGAAATGTAACCGAGTTCGGAAAATTTTGTTTTTTGTTTTAAACTTTTTTAAAAAATGTATCGCTTTCTTTGTGTGGCCCGCCAAGAAGCGGGCTAACAGGGGTAAAAAAAGCATACATCATGAACCAGCCTCTTGAAGAAGCATCATATCCACCCTCCTTTTGCGGTTTCAATGACTTCGCAAGCTTGCGCAAACCCCCGACCAGCGTATACCGCGATAAATATCAAAGTAAATAAGGCCATCGAGGGGGCCGCGTTGCTCCGGCCCTTCGTTAGGGCCCGCGAAGGGCACAGAAGGGTTCAGAGCCAGGGTACAAAGGAATTGATGAATAATTATTGAGAGTACACTTGAAACTAAAACAACCAACTAATCATGCTCGACTTAAGGACCGAGGAACGGGGCGCGTTTAACAAACACAGCCGAGAGGGGGCCGAGGGGTCTGAGATAGTAATAATACCGGGGTCGAAAGTCGAAGTCGAGGATCCGATTGATCGAGGAGTTACGGCGGAATTTCGGACCGAATCGCAGCCGTGATTCAAGGATCATTGCGTTACACGGGAAATTAGGGGCTGAGGATTCGGAGTGGAAGTGGAAGTGGAAGTGGAAGTGGAAGTGGAAGTGGAAGTGGAAGTGGAAGTACGTACAGGTATTGTGTACCATACATACATTATTCTATGAAAAGAGAATTCCGCAACCCCTCGTCAAATCACCCCGTCGACAAAATACGACTGATGATAATAATTCCGGTGGTAATAATGAGAGCAACTCGGATTATGTTCGTTTTATATATACGTATAATGTATATATATATGGTACTGAAGCTGCAAAACTCTCCTAAGTACCAAGGATGATAATTAAACTTCAGCAGAATTCTATGGCGATTATTATATCAACCCTTAAGAGGATACGGTACCCAGCTAAGACGCTGTATCAAGTGGATTTCTACCTCACTGCTCCATTGTCATTCGACAAGATCATCATCAACGTTTCTCGAAATTCACATTATACGCGTTGTACAAGGTATTCACTTGTGTGTGAATATAAAGAATCGTCGGATATTGTATTGATGAAAAAAAAACTTCGGAAATGGAGTGTGGGACTTTATACATGTAGAAAAAAAAAGAAAAAAAAACAAACAACCTCAATTTGGGTGTAAAGTCGCACTCGCAACTTATAGATAATGCTAAATTGCCATAAGAAAAAAGTTGAGGGTGCAAATTTACATCCAAGTCGAGGCTTTTTTTTCTCCATCAGGGCACTTTTGAACATACTGTTTCACAAATTTTATGCAATATTTCTCAAAGTCAGAGTGAATTTTTTCAAATTATACGTTAATGAGAAATCATCGCTGCGTGAAATATTTGTAAAATTCACATGATTTCACTGAATTGAAAAGTGTTTAGAAAGAATTAGTAGTTCAATGGGGCTTTACTATCGACAATTAGCGTCAGCCCGCTATTGCCATGGCGAATACAATTTTTCGCACCACTTTGTCTTATTTAGAAAACAGATTAATTTTCTTTCCTTTGTTTGTGTTTTTTTTTTTTTGTCTTCTTTCTTTGCCCAGAACTCCAACACTGAAAACAGAGACGAGTTTTCAAGGGTAGTAAAAATGGACGATTCCCCAAAGAGTTCCTGCCTGACGATGAAAGCACGAGGGGTCTTTTCTCGTATTTTTGAAAGCAGGAGTAAGTGCGTACTGCATGCCCATGCCTATACTGTACTCACAGTCTTCCGAGCTGTATACCTGGGTAAAAATATACACGAATGTATATTTATCAGTAACGTTTTTTTTTTTTTTTTTATTTATTATTTCTCTTCTACTCTCCTTCGCAAAGGACACGCGGCAAAAAGCAAGATCAGAGCATCTGGCGTAGCGGAATTTAGTAGCAGAGTGCGTATGTATGTACATTTTACACATATATACCTAGATGTGTACGCGACAGATGGAGAACCGCGAATTTGCGAATAATACGCGCCAAGGGATTCGACGCTCGTCCCTGTGTCGTGGTTTTAAAACACTTTCTTACGTACTTTCACCGGAGTTTCGGAAATGGCACGGGTGTGGGCCGGAGGTCCAAAAGTAAAACTCCCCTTTGACATCGTATAGATAAAATGTGAAACTACTCCCCCTTATCCTTAGTCTTCTGACTCCATTTCCAGTTCGTACTTCCTTCTGTACTGAAGTATCGTAAAAAAGAAAAACAAAAAAAAAAAAAAAATACCCTCGAGAGTTACGCGGAAAGCAAATGGATTCGTAGTTGAGTAAGCAGGGAGTTGAGAATTTTTTTTCTGAGAACTAATCCTGCGATTTCTTTTTCGACAATTTTTACACTCGGCGCATTTTTCCGCGATAGAGTCGCGATAATTTCAAAAACGGTCGAAACGTGCAGTGAAACTTTTATTTCCGTTACAACTGCATTGGTATAACCGGTAAAATCAGAGGGACTACAAGCCGTAAAAGGAACACTGGGAATAAGATCTAACAAGAAGAGTTTGTTCAATCTCTGAAACGTGACAGCGCCCATGGGACGTGACGGAGTGTTTCAAAGTTGGTAAAATTGTTGGGCGGAACAGAAGCCTAATAAGTTGTTCCGGCGTGCGAAAATCTCTGAAGAATAAAAATGTCGAGTAATAGTAATGAATTGACTTTTTTTTCACATAGTGTGGGTAAAATTCGATTTCACGCACTGTTATTAGTGCGTAAAATGGCACTTTTCCATACGGTGCGTAAGGTCGAATTTTGCGCACCAATCATCGTGCTTGAATTCGAATTGCGTTACGCATACTGGGTGTGTCAAAAAGTGTCGCTAAGAAAAAAAAAAAAAAATCATTAAAAACACGTTTGTTAAATCGCATTTTACGCACTTGTTGCATAATACGCTATTCCATTCTACCGCTCCTTTCATCAGGCTAGGTGGGTTGGAGTTCTACGTGAAATCGATGCCTTTATTCTATTTCAAGGATGATAACAAGCGTGCAGCGAACTGCGGGTACGTGAGTGGCTCTGATTTCGACGGACATTTGATTTCAGGGACATGATCTACGCCTCGTTACCTGACAGGTACGCGGGCGGAGTGGGCATGCCGTGAATCTGAAACTCGACATGCCGCATGCTCTTCATAAAGCGTTACTTAACCCTGCATTTCCACTGACGTGCACTCGAGCGCTCTTAATTGCCGGTTGTGACGTGCCGTAAAGTTGGCTGACATGCGGCTCGTTCGAATTCACTGAAAGTCAGTTACACTGACCGATTTTGGCGGATCGGTTAATTGAATTCCAAAATCAATTTCTATCAGGGTTACCAGAGTGCCCTACACGTTTTCAATCCGGAATTAGTAGTTCTGAATCGTAAACTATAATTTTATTGACCTTCTTTTAATCCCTGGCATTGTTGGGATTTGCTTTGATTCGATGTTCACGAAAATAGATTTAACGTGACAGTGTTTAAGTGCCTATCTTACAATTCCGGGTCTTGCAAAATAATTATGAGAGTATATGTGCAATTGATCGTTTTGTATGATGAAACGCATTGCTTTTGAAGATATTTAGAGTTTGCAATAGCAGTTCCGGGTTTCCGACTTTCTTAAATTTTGAATTCGAAAATGCTAAGCCTGCTTCTTTAGTTGAAAACTTCGAAAACCAAGAAAATCTGTGTAAGAGTGAGAGTTTTCAAATTGCAACATTATTGAACTCGAAGATTTGTCCATTTTTTCGCAACTTCCAGGTCTTCAACTTGGTGGAATTATTGATGAGTATCTTTCATCGGGTATTTGACTATCCCAGTCGCAAGATATTCAATTTTCTGAAGCTTGAACTTATTGAATTCAAATAATATTCTAATGTTCCAATTTGAGAACCTTAATACTAATAATTTGATCCATTTAAGAATTCTACGATCAAAACCCTCGGAAAATAGTTCATATCTCAACAATTCACGTGAATTTTTAATGAAAAAATGTATGGCAGATAAAAATTATGTGCACTGAGACATTTACAATTCAGAAATTGCCTAATTTTACGTACGAGGAATTTCGAAATCCGAATATCCACAGTGAGAAAAATATTGCATTTAGTAGCAGCAATTTTTTATGTGTACGCTAGATTCACGACAAATCTTAGTAAACCAAAACTGAGAAAGCGATTCCACGATTAAAGTTTTTGAAAATTGGTGAACTTGAATACTATTCTGCATTTTTTTATAAGTGAAAATTCGTAAAGTTTTACGAATCGTGGAGGTTGACATCAGCGAGAATATTTACAACCGAAAAAGGAATAAGGATCTAGAAAGGAGACGTGTTCAAGATTCCATCGCGGTTGACTTACTCGGAGCCTCCAATCTGCTGCAACAACATTTATCCCTCCGTTCGTTTCACCGACGACGTATACGCCGCATCAGAGTCCGCGCGAAAAGTTAGAGCTCCATTGCACGGCAGCGGGACTCTAGCATCCCTTAAGAAAACTCCCCAATATTTACTCAACAGAAATCAGCACGACGTAAAAATACAAATCACCCTAATCATTATTTACTTTAGTTTCACCCTGACGAACTGCGATCCCTCTCCCCTTCTCTCTCTCTCTCTCTCTTTCTTTCCCTCTCGCTCTTTCTTTTTTTACTCCCTGCCTCGAAATCACCCTGTCTCGACGAAGAGAAAGGGAGAGAAGGGGAAGGAAAACGGTTAACTTTTCAACTTCCGCACCGTAGTAAATATGCATTACTCAGGATATTGCCTTTTCATTTTTCGTCAAATATTTCATGCTCAATTTAATGAGATTTGTAAATGATGATGTAATTATTACAATAATCAGTCGTTACTTTCGCTATTCTGCTCGATTCTGATTTAAAAAAATTGAACAATTTTTAGAGCTCATGATCGGCTGCTGAAAAGGCGAGGCAAAAAAAAAAAGGCAACTCGAGGTTTTTAAAATAGAATTTTAATTTTTTTGTATATTATGATTTTTAAGTTTACTCTAAACTGAGACTTTTTCATATTCAACTTGTTTTTGTATGATCATTAGTTTTTGAATCATACATAGGTATCACAGACAGGTGTATCATATTAGCTAACATTCGAATGTGTTTAAATAAAAATCTATGAGAAATCACTCATATTTTTATTCACCAAGAAAGGTATTTACGAAGCTTGTACATACCAAGTCTGAGAGTGTCAGATCAGATCGCGCAATTTCACGTGTAACGCCTCATTTCGATTCAACAATTATAAATATAAAGACGAGTTTTTCTTTTTTGATATCGTGTACATTGAGCCAGGCTGCGAATGATTATGGAAGAAGGAGCAACATCCCATCGAAGAATGAAGACTAGGGGACGTAGAAAATCGAGAAGCGAAAACCGGAAGTGAACACGTCAGAGCAACAAGGAGACAAAACGGCTCATCGAGCGCGCGTTCGCCTAACTGCGTTACTCGGGATGCCATCAATTTCTTTCCAGAGAACCGGATTCCGAATCCGGCGGCCAACAGCACCAACGAGACTCTGACTGAATGACTATATTTCGTCCCCGCTTTCCGTTTCCAGCGGATCACGGATGGCAGTAATTTTTAACCGCGAGGCAACCGACGCAAAATCCAAAAAGAGGAAATGTGGAGGAAGAAAGAGGAGAAAAAAATAATATCACGCGAGAAACAAAAACAGAAAAGAAATACGCTATTTTCCGAAAAAGGGTGAATTTCTCTGACGGCATTGACGCGGCCCTGAGGGAGGCTTTGGGAAATTGAATAGTGTTTGCGAAATTGAAAGAGGAAATTTGACGCCTTTCGTCGCTTTGTTGTTTCGTCCCTTTGTAATAGGCTCGTTCAGCCGTTGGGCCGCGGAATTGATCACGACCGATTTAGACAGCCACCCGAGCTGCCGGGACAGCCCCCGACTCGCAATAACATATCGCCCGACTTTACGCACCAAGATAAGGAAACCCTGATCCGTGAACACTTGAGCCAAATCTCAATCCGCTTGTTATAGCTCTCTCTAAATCAACCTGCTAACTCAACGAGCTATAACATCTATTCAAGGTATATATACAGAGTGAATTCTTCAAGGCTAAATGGTCCGTCGTCTGTTAAATGCTGAAATTTAATGCGCACGCGCCACAACTCAAGAGCGGCTGTTTGCCAGGGTGACCAACTGTCTCTAACCTAAAAAATTTAACAGGTTTCGGTGTCAGTTATGCTCAATTCACAACTTTCAAAATTTCTGAGGTTAGAGACAGAACGTATACGGAGTCAATTCTTAACGACTGAATGGTCTGTTGTTGTTAACATTTAATGCGAGTGCGCTACAATCCAAGAGCAACTGATTTCCAGGGTGACCATCTGTCTCTAACCTCAAAAATTCTATCAGTTATCGGTACGGCTGTTGTCTTCAATTCCCAATTGGCAAAATTTGTTAGGTTAGAGACAGTTGGTCAGCCTGGCAAGCAGTTGCTTTTGGATTGTAGCGCATGCGCGCCGAATTTCATCGGACGACAGACCATGCAGACTTCAGAAATTCACTCTGCACACGTATGCGAGTTGATAAAGTTACAGGTGGATTAAAAATTATATAAACTAATTTTTCAATGGAGCGAAAACAGCTACTAAATTTTTTGTTTTTTCATGTACGCATACTTGTCGTTAGAAATACCTGAAAGCTAGGGTAAGATTTTTGTAAAAAATCTATTTCGTCAAGAGAAAGCTTCGCCCAACATTTCAATAATATTTTATGGTGGTAGAGTTGTGAATGTCAAGTATACCTATTTAATTGAAGAGGACATCACCTGGCACAAATTCTGCACACAGAGTCAAAACACTAGTCAGTCAGGTACTCGAAACTCACTTTCAGTCTCCAACGAAACGAAACACTTGACACCAGCGCTTGACGATTCTGCAATTAATGAAATTCACAACAGCACTGTTATACCTGTATAACCGACGAATGCAAACTGATGGCAGAAAGATAAACAAGATGGATAGCATTCACTTTCAGTCACGGTAAACACCGGCAATGGGCACTTGAATATAGATCGACACGTACGTCGTGTTCCTTGTCGAACGGAATTCACAACACCACTCGCGAAGATCCTGGGGACAAACACACCACCTTGTGCTGTTTGCTCACTCAACTTCATTGTTAGTAAGTTTGGCTCGCAGTTAGTTGTACCGAGTTTACCTTCCAGGTGTGATCAGTCGTGATGTCTTTTGGGTCGCATTCAGAATCTACGTCATACTTTGGCACGATTTGATGGACACGTTTGAAGATATCGAACTTTAACGTGAATACACTCGTGCTCACATAATTTCAAAAGTGGAAGCGGTAAAAATTATACTTATTGTTAGTTATTTTCTGTTCATTTCTTTGGTCCTCGAGAAAGTAAAAATAAACTGAGGCAACTAGACCAATCTCACGACTAATTAGTCACGTTTGGTATTATTACTATCTGCTTATTGCTTTTATTGAAAGGCATTGTAACTTCAATCTGTTATGTATAATATATTGTGTTTTGTATTGATTGGATCGTTGTTATCAACTTTACTGAATTGAAATACTCGATCCCTGTACAAAGAATTAAATACAACCTCAATAATACGCTTCTTGGTTGAATAAAATAATCTCTTCTCCAGTGAAGCGTATTTGACCATTTTTCATTGAGCATCGACACAGGAATAATTGGTCTTAGGCGATACCTGAAAGTCGAATGCTTAATTCCATTTTGATTAACGTCAAATAGATACCGAAATTCTTATATTTTCGAAAAATAATTAGAATGAAAACATTTCTCTGTCAATTCTTAATTAGAGCATACTATTTTCTTCGTATCTAATTTGTGAGAAATGTACCTTTAGTCATCATGTTCGAAATAATTTTCAGCGCTGGAAGATTCTTATCGGATTCTTTTCCTTTGACACGAATTATTCTTAGGCATAACATCGTGAGTCGAAATTATTAGAATGGTGATAATACTGGCAATGGTCGTGATAATAATAGTAACGGTGATATAATAATAATAATAATCGTAGGAGAGTGGAATAGTTAGTGAAGCTTCGGGGTAGTTTTAGCTGCAATGCTGCAGAGCAGCAGTGGAGCTGGGCTAAAATTTCTTGCTCGGGGTTTTCCTCTGCAGAGCAGCTAGCCGTGTGCAGGAGATCGTATATTTTATCGAAATGGTAGTATAATTAGTTAGAATAAGGAAAGATAAAGCGTCGTCGTTACCTAACCGTTGCAATAAATGTAAATCAGGCACTCGAGGAACCAGTAATAATTCGCATTAAAAACATCATCCCCCTCCCTACGTTCACCAACTCATCCGCTTTTGCTACTTTTCATCGTATGCTAAACACACACACACACACACACACGCGCGTACACCCACTCGCTTGACATGAAAAGTAATTTTCTCTATGTCGTTACTTAAAGCTCTCTCCGCTGTTTCTCAACATCTGAAAAGAAGATAAATATAACAAATATTTTCAACCGAAGAATTTAAATATTTAATATGATGAATCTCTTGTAAAAAATAATCTATACGAATTAGTGATTTAGATATTTTTCATTTTTATACTATATATATATATATATATAGAAGCTATGAATTTATACCGGTTTTGAAAATTTACTTACAACTTTCTAATTTCATATTCCAGATCAATAATCGATAATTTGTAATTTAAAGTAAATTTTTATCCTCTTTTTGTGTATACTCTGTTAGGTCTTAAAAAAATCGACTAGTCTTAGAAGCTCAGGCAGTACTAAGTACTTTCTGTTGTTTGATGCAATATTTTTTTTGATATAAAGCTTTGATCGAGTTTGGAAAAACTCGACGCGTTATAGGGTGTTCCAATTTTCTCAGAAATATGTATTCAAAATCAATCAATTCTTCGCAATCATTCTCACCTCACTTTGTTTCACAACTTATATGTTTCCGAATATTCCCGACACTCGTTTACAACTACGTGCATGCTCTCTATTCGTAAAATTTTCCAACATCACGACCTGCTATTCCACTGTTAAACTTCCAAAACTCCTGCTATTTTTGATAAATAAAGCTGTATTCACCTATAGTACAAAACAGCGAACCGCCGTTTATTTTTGTCCAGATCAGCTGTGTGTACACTTTTTTTACGCGGTTGTTTGGGGAACATTTTATCCCTTAGTCTCGGTCCGAATCTTATGGCTGCAAGAAGAGAGAAGATCGTGTAAAGGGAAGCAGATATAATGTCCCACGTTATCGTCACAGTATTTGTACGAAAATATAGACACCCTCCACTGTATCCTGCTCTCCAGCAGTTGGCGTGCAACTCAGCCGCCCTGCAGGGCAGTTCTTTTATATTAGGCCCATAAAAGCAGTGCGATCCGGATGGTTTATGTGGTGGCGATTACCGAGAGGATGGATTGTGGGATACAACTGATTCGAGGCGACGTCTCTAGCGAAAGCTAGATCGCCGAGAATCGAGGGTGAGAAACTCGAGCCGGTCGCGTGTGCCAAGGCGACTTCTTCCCCCGTTTCACCCACCCCCATAAATATAAGTATCAAACTTCCTATGCCGTTGGCGGTTGTTCATACAGCTGTGACGCATTTTTTGCTGCATGATGTACCTACGCCTTGCATCGCGTGGAGCCTCGAATTTTTATCTCCACGTTCCATGTCGTACCGCTTTTTGCTTCCACGTCTCAGATTTTGCTGCGATTAACCATCGGACGGTTCTTCCAGACAGATATTAATCGCGTACCTACCATGGAAAAAGTAACGTTTAAGTAACAGTTATTTCGTGTTTCAAAATTGAACAGATTAGCTCCAATTGCGATTTTTTCAGAGCACCCAATTTTGTATGTTGGTACATGAAGTTAGTGATGTTTAAAACAAGTTGGGCGGATGCTTATTTTTAATACCTAGTAAACTTTAAAATTGGATGTGGGACATGGACTATTCGTCAGGAATGCGGTTATTGGATGTTTTCAGATCATTTACTGGAGTGCAAACGTACGGTGTGATTCATATTTCATTAAAACAGACTTGAGTCTGGCACGCAGAAGCTTCAACGTCGACAATGCCTGCGCAGTATTCACACAGCTTGGTAAGTCCTGTTAAAATAAACTGTGCCTTTAGCGGGAAAAAGAGACGAATTGAGATACCGCGGGCTAGCGGGCCAAGTTGGCAGCTCAGAGCGTAAAACGTAAAAGCTTACAGCGTTCCGTAGCTGGTTGACAAAGGAGGCAGAAGCCCACCCACCCCAGAAAAAGTTTCCTCTTTGTGCGAGAGGAGGCCGTCTCTGTAGGCACTGCACAGTAACGCGAGTGTGAGACAACCCGGTCTTTATGGGATTGTGATGCTGCAAGGCTGCGAGGCTGCGACGACGCGTAGTCAGTCCACTTCGCCATCGTGGCATTGTGCTCAGTGCAAACTGCCCGTTTTACCGACCACCGCACAGACCCGACTGACTCGTGTTATGCGTCCGCATTACTTGCCTCTTACTTCATAAAAGGGAAGCTGCGTCGCGAACCTCGGATATCGTGCACTAGTAGCGAGGAGTCGACGGTGTAACCAAGCCAATGTCCTTGGAAAGCTCCACAGCGGTCTTTTTTGTCAAATCCAAAGCGTAGATGCATGGGAGAACGTCACTTTTGTGGGGATGAAGAAATTTACTTGGTGCCTTTCCGAGTCGGAACTATTGGAGGAAAGTTTCATCAAAGTTATATAATGATTTGAGAACCAAGCGCTGTGAGAAAAGTTTCTATTTTGGCTTTTGAACTAGATTAGGTGTGAACTTTGTGTCAATCTAACACCATCCAAATTTCCGGATTGACCATAAGAATTGTTCTGTAATAGTCTACAGTGAACAAATTTAGTCGATTTCATCATCAACATTTTCTACTATGTGTGAGATTTTGAGGATAGTATATCCGAAACGATTTTGGCCAAAGACCGAGTCATGGACATTGAAGGAAGTAACCGAGTGGAACACTTAGTCGATAGAAATTTGGTAACGGTGAAGCGGAAAATCGTAAAATGTACGCATAAAATGTGTGCAATGGTGAGTATACGCTTGGATCGATCTGGACTTCGGAAATTATAGGGAACATTGAAAGTGGTCGATAATTCTAGCTATAAAATGGCAGGTAGCGGTAAACAAAGCAGTCCAATTGCTTGAAATTCATGCGACACGCAATGAAAATTCAGTCGAAATACACAAGAACCTTTGAAGTTTTGAAGGTCCGGTAATCACCGTGTTGTATCACAACATACCCCTTGATCAGTTAAAACTTCTAGGGAGAAATTTCAGTACACACCCTGATCAGAAGGGTTGATTTGACAAAGTCATTCATTAACTGATTATCTATACCTATAATTCACCGGTGTTTTGGTTATAGGTTTACCAAAGTAATGATAAACGGATAGTTACGAAAACAATCGTTCCATGGATAATGTAGTGAATAATAACTGGTATGCTTGCAGAGACGGTATTGGAAGTCCATCAAAACAGCATCATTTCTAATGACCGTTTTAAGTTTCAATGAAAGTTGCATAAGTTGAACACATAACATTATACGTGAAATTTCCACGATTGATGAGGACTAGCGAATGAATGTCAAATCGGACATGCGGATTCAAATACATATTGAGCAATGCAGATATGCGGTAGTGCGGATCTCTGCTGCACCACTAGAGAGAAGAGCGTCTAGCGTCGAGTGGCAAGAGGCTGCAATGGGGAACTGAGGGCTTCCGCGGGGGAGCTTTCGGGATGAAGAGGGGCATCCACGAGGACGGGGATGAGGTGAGACGAAACGCAGGTTGGCCGGGAGGGTGGAGGGGCGTAACGACGCCTTGTCGCATGCAGAATCACCCCCCGATAACCGTGATAAAACGACGCCATTACCATCCACCCGCACTCCGATGGTGCTCAAATATTTTTGAAACGTGTTGAAATCACTCTGCAGTCTCTCGCCGATCCTCCGCGCCTTTCGAACACACCTAAGACTCGACCCACGTGCACCTATTACCATAATTTTATACCTGATACGTGCATATGCTACGTGCGATTTCCCTTACGCAATGTCCTGCCACGGAAGTCCTTGTTGGTTCTGGAAAACATAGCGTTCAGCATGCCAAACTGGAGTACCAGGTAGGTTTGAGGAAATTTATGAATATAAACAAATCAAGCTGTTTCAATTCGAAAAAGGTGAGATTGATTTGATTTGGGATTATGGACCTGAACGTGCCTGCGTAACGATAATATTATACAGGATGTGCCGTCTGCCAAAATTTAATGCACATGCGCTTCAATTCGAGAGCAGTTGTTTGCCAGGGCGGCCAACCGTTATAAATTTAAATGACATCTCGTCGCGATGTATGTAACCTGAATAATTTTGACAGCTGTCGGAGTTGAACGCAACTGTCAGCGACGTCTGTTAAAATGTTTGAGATTACGTTCATGATGGTTGGTCACCCTGATAAATGATTGCTCTCGGATTGTAGCGCATGCGCATTAAATTGTAACAGGCGACAAAGTAAATATGAGTTTTGATCGAGTTCTGAAGAAATCGTATAAGCGTAGTTTTTCTTACGGTACGAGTCAGATGCATTGTATTTCAAATTGATTCACACGCGGAATCTACAGTGTGGTATTCTTACCACAATCATGTGAATACTCAAATGAGCTAGGCTCTGCTGGTGAACAAACAGTTTCGCTCATCCGCAAACACGAGCCAGAGAATTTAACTGCTTTAAATTATTTCATTCCATTGAATGTAATATGTATAGTCAGTCCTAAACCAACTTTATATGAGCGACGAAATTTTACTCTGGTAATTTGTAATTTGTAATTTTAACGTTAGAGGTGTAATTCCAAGCAGCTTGATAAGCATAATTTGATGGAAGACAAAAATTTATTTGGCTCACCGACATTCTTGAATTAAATAAACACGGCGTTTTCAGGAAAATTGATAATAGCGGAACACGTCTCTGTCAACGTCTCAACATCATGCTCGTACGTTAATCCATGATTCTAATGATTTATATCAGAGATTTGTGAATTTTTTAGAGATTTAAAAGACATGATTCACCATATTTAATAAATGAAAAATTTTATGATTGTTCCTCCATCATCATCGAAAGACTCACGAATTGCGATCAAGCCGGATTTGAAAACAATTACAGACTTAAAAAAATGTTCAGAACTCTTATGAATTGGTGACATTTTACTTGGAGTTTGATGATACAATTCAACCGTTTAGTTTAAAAATATTCTTGAATCTCGATGTTGAACCTTCGAGTTAGGAACATTACTTCCTTGGAAGGAGGAAAATGGAAATCAGATTTCGTTTCATGTTTTGCCCGACAAGTGCGAAAACCATTCCCTTTGTTTTACACTCCTATTCAGTGAACGACATCCACACACGCAAACGCTGCACACTCTCGCGTGATATTCTTATTCGGTAGGATACACGCATACTTGCATACGTAACGCGCTGGGATGCAAGCGGCAATTTATATCCGAGATTAGGTGAACCTCAATTCATGACATACACAATGCGTTCGGCTCAGGGTGTTATTTACTCCCGGGTGTAGGTGGCTGCGGGGTCCTCGTCGAGTCTGGGATGGCATTGGAGATGGAGGTTCGCGTTGATCGGGTCCGGGTCGTAGAGTGGAGTGGTAGAGCGGCACATAATCAATCATAGAATCTATTAGCGCAGCACTAGTGCAGCGTCTGATTAGAATCACAATCGTCCGTAGGGTGGTGCCGCGGACGCCACACCGGAACGACATTTCCTGCTATGGTGTACATGTCCGCCAGTCGTTCACCATGTCGGACTTGGTACCCGGATCGTTCACGTTCACGTTCCACCCTCGATCCATCCTCCATGCATATATGCATGTCCGACATTCTTGAGGTCAGCCCGAGAAGCACAGCAACGAGCCTCCGGACGATCCTGACTGCCATATTTTCTCACCGAGGAAACCAACCCGATCTGTATCGAGGATTCCGTCAGCTTCTTATGGTCACCCAGCAGTCGTAAATTCCTGTTCTAACTTATTGTGAAGTCGAGATGACCAACCTCGATTGGTATTCAACGTACACTCACGCAGAAAAAAGAAAAAGTTTAATACAGTATTTACAGAACCTTGAACAAGAAGCGCCTATTTGATCATTCGTTGGAAGTCGAAATTGTTTTACAGCTGTGCTGGAAAATTTATTTTGAAATGGTCAGTTAGAGATAGGAATGACATACCATAAATTGACATTGTCCAATCGCCATCATAGCTCGTCTGCACGAGCGACCAAAAAAGTTAGATCATCTTTAACTTATGTAGGTGACATGAAAACAACTGAAAATAATTACCAAGATTTTGCGTTAAGTTATACGATTATTAAGTGATGATTTTACGTCAACTTACACACGTGGCACTTGGACACTGGCGCACTAGTAGTGTGCAGTGGATGTAACAAAGAAACATGAATAGATTTATGAGATCATTCATATGAGATGTGACTGGTAATCCAGGGATGTCTGACAGTTGGCTCGATTCACATAGCATCAAGTAATACGTAACTATTTTATTGAATTTGTTTGACGGTACCAAATGGTAGGCAATAGAGCTATGGCCCAACTACTGTAACCGCATTCTACGTTATTCACAGAACACTTTGAACAAATAAAATTACTGGTCATTTTCAATGTAAAATACGAGTCCGTCATACTAAAGTATTTTATGCATTGATCGATCAATTTTTGAATCAATAGTTGCACAGTGAACTACACAGAATCATAAGTGAGTCATTAAGTATGTTACACATGTACGTTAAAAAGAGAAATAATATTCAACGAAGTGAATGATGAATTGAATGAATGGCACGTTTTAAATGAAATTATGCTGTTACAGCAGAAAGAAAAATTTATTCCACTTGACATCGAATGATAATGTCAGGACGAACGCTGTAAACTTAATACTCATTGGAATTTGCCTACTTTCTGCACTGATAGAATCATGTACTATTTTCTTGCTAATAGATGCCGATAATAATTGATCACCGAATTAAGCGCCCATTGAAATCAGCGAGCTTGAATCCAGTCGTAGATATGCAGTGTCAAAGTCCTCACCCTTTTCATTCTCCAGCCCTACCATCTCGTCGTGTGATTAATCACCTAATATTTTTTGAGCCCATTTGATGCACGTGCTTATGGTGCGTTGACACGTAATCCCAAAAGATTAACTGTTTAATCTATGCGCCTCCATATGCATCGTAATAAATGTCGTTTCTACTGGTTATACCTTTCAGAGGTTCTTACCATAGATATAATGAAATGTTTGAAGCACTATCATGTGTTCAGCACATAGCGTCTACTCAGAAATTAAAAAACCGTTTACATGTGTATCTGGAAAGCTGAAACTACAAAAACCTTCCACGTCCTCTTAGCTCTTATACATGATTTTAATGACACATTTTTCAAAATCTATTTAGATGTGAACAATTCCGTTTTACCGTTTCATCCCAATTCGCTCCATAAAAAGATTAAAAAAAAAAGGTTTCTAACCGGAGCTTCTGATTTGACGATACAACGAAAGAATTTTGTCCAAACTGAAAAGAGAATTCGAAATACTGCATAGTTGATTCATTTTATAACGATATCAAGGGAGTCCAGATGAAATCGCACATAATCCACAACAATGAGTGACTAATTGAGTGACTCATTGTCAGAAGAATTTGAGGGTTCAAAATTGTAGTAATGAAAAATCGCACGTTTCCCAGTAAAATGCTACAACCCCATAGCGTCATCCAAGAAAAAACGAGCCATCGAATGCCTTTCTGAGTTTCAGATCAGTGAAAGTGATCGAAAGCTTGACGTTGTGTGGATTTCTGTTATAAGTCATCAATACTAGACTACAGTGATTTCCGCATCCCAACACAAGACTGATAAGATTCCGTTCCAAAGTTAAAGGGATGGTGGCACGCTACGGAATTTAATGGTCTTCTTTGCAGAAGTGCACCCAACGTGTAGGGTGAGCATACATAATGAAGTCTTCGGGGTGGTCGACAGCCGTGCCATGCCGGACTCTGAAGGCGCGCGCGATTTCCATGTATATCTCGTTGTGCCAGCGTGTGCGTCAGCGTCTGTGTCTGTCTGCGCGACGGAGAGCCATGGCAAAAGGGGATATCAACGGGTCCCATCTATGCGTGAAAAATGATGGCTATATATCAAACTTGGAGCCATTAATCATCTCGGATGCGGCTATAGTGTCACCACCGCAAAACGAAATCCTCCAGGCAGAACCGCCACCCGCGTGCTCCCGCCACAGGAAAAACCATCTCCGGATAGAGCGGCCAAAATTCTCCAGTAAATGGACGCTGATGCTCCCCGACATGACCACGTAGTATTTGCAGACTATTTCGTTACCTTTAACTTCCCAAGTCCACTGCAGTCGGTTCAATTTATTCCCTTTTTCATCATTCAGAATAGATTATAAGAGATTTAGGTAACCTGAGGGTGTTGATTTAGGTAGTGTCAATCATAAGGTATGATCACACTGTGTGTGAAGTCGATGAATGTCAATACTGCAGTAGTGCCATGTCTCGAACACTTGTGTCTGATAGCGGAAGCTTGAAGATTTCGTATTTTCCTGAAGTTTGCCGATCCTTCTCGTTTGTAGGAGTGTAATTCGATGACAAGTTACATCGACGTGCGTTTCTGGTAACACTACACACAGAGGACGAGAAGGATCCGTATCAAACAAATTGAGTGAAGTTCCGGTTCTGACTCGTTTATAATGATATCATGCCGACCTGTCTCCGCTCGCCAGCCAAACCACCAATCGTTTGCTCGCCCGCTGACGCACGCACGCGCATACCATCACTAATGAAAAAGAGCAGAGTCCATTAGTAATAGAGGAAAAGTCACTCGTTGCATGAATACATATTCCATTCGTACTGTCGTAAAATTCAAGAAAAAAGTGATGGAACGGGATTGATGACGGGGGGTGAAGTTTTACTTTGAGGTATGTAGATTGCCGTGTCTACCTCTGTATCCATGGGTCCTCTTTTCCACTCTAATCCTGTCTATTACCATACAACGCTTGTAGATTGCTTAGCATTCGTTCGAGCGCACAGCTCTATTCAGTGGCTTTCTAGAATTGAAGTAAATGCATTCAACGCTCTTCACACGCGTGAAAATTCACACTAAGGCGATAAAAAAGTGAACCTGCATACGGGATGCGAATAGATATTGTAGGATACCTATATGAGATTTCATTGCACGCGCTGCCGCGCGTCGTGGTTCCATTTGAGATACCCAGTCTCGCAGCCTTATTCTTCCATTCTTGTCTTCCAGCACCCACTGCCTCCCCATCTCATTTTTCCCCCCTTTTTTCCGTGTCTCTGTCATTGTGAGAAGTCCGTGCACGCAGAGTTGAACCCTTTAACATTTAAGCGTCGCGCTTCAGGGGTGGAAGGTGAATGAAGTCGTCTGGACTTTTTCATAGCCTTATGCGTCTTCACTCAGCGCTAGCCGTTAGCGTTTATATGCGAGCAGCGCATGCACAGTGAGAGGCGTTGAACAAATGTCTTCAGCTTCAGAAGCAAACCTTGAACATGGTCAAAGACGCTGCACCTTCTTGAAACTGCGGATCTTAAGATGCGTCTAACGACTTGGACCGACGTTTTAAACGCCGTTTTATATGTCCTTCTGCACTTTCGTTAGGGGTCCCCAACTTCAGCAGCGAAATTCCAACAAACAACGCTTCGGAATTATTATCGTCATTATCGTTTGGCATTTATAATTCTCAATACTGTTTCGGCTAGAGATGTGGTGTTTCGGACGTGCAATTTGCAGATAAATACGAAAATGTCAGTGTCAAGTATTCCGATAGAACGAATAGTATTGAATGCAAGAATGTGGTTGCAGATATCAGATGACAGACAATCAGACACTGGTTAATTTGCATCCTCGTGAAGTAGCTGAAGCTTAAGCAAGTCGCATGCATGTGCCACATAACCGGTAGTCGATGGACATAGGACGTGAAAGAAACAGTCGATACGCACAATCTAGCGTCGATGAAAAAAGTATGAAAGTTTTTGAGAAAGGAAAACGTGAAATAAAAATAAAACAATTTAAAAAAACGAAACAATTGGAAATGACCGGTGTCTGTGGCAATCGTACCGTGATGCTATCGGATTTCAGCCATGTAAACCGATTTCGCGGATGATAACTGCCCGTTTCGTATATATACTGCGGCTAATAATACGAAATGAATGATGATTCATGCTACACGCGAACGATTCCATCTACCCTAAGTACTGGCCGTGTGTCCGTACACACGCGTAGGTATATCTATACGACCTTCGCAGGGGTGTGAAACAGGGGAAAGTGGAGGAGGGGGGAAGGGAAGGTGAAGAAGGAGAAAGGACTAAGTGGGGGATAATGTGCCGTCATTTGGTAGGTGAACAAGAAAGGACCAAGTCAACGGGCAATCAATACGCGTCTACGTGTCGCGTGCCGTACGTTCTGTTACACCTACCCATACAAGCCGGCTCTCCACATCCTGGATCTCTTTTTTCTTCTGTTTTTTTATTTGTTCTTTTTTTCACATTATATATGCGTCATCCAGATGGTGGAAGTAGGCACATTGTTTAGTATTGTGTATAGGAAAAGCTGGTATCCGGCCACCGTGGGTGGTTCTGTTCAACCCCCTGAGAAAAGCTGTACGCCTCTGGGGGATCAGCCTAGGGTTCATAGCGAGGACCTGACCCGCAGGAACTAGATCACTATTATTATTTTATATTTATATTTATATCCGCGTGTCACGCTATCAAACGAAAATATATAATACGGGGTAACGAAACCTCTAATTATTTTGTTTAAGTCGTGAGTCAGGCGGTTTTGTTGGAAAATTGGTGTTATTTCACCCCCGTGCCTTTCGTAATCCGTATTATTATAATAATGGTATCGCATAAACACGTCGCAATTAAGTGCAATTACCACCGTACACCGTAAAATGTAAACGGCAACGGAAACGGAAATGAAAAATAGAAAACAAGGGGTAACGCGAACACCGGATATTACGTGATTTGATATCACAAATCTTTTGGTTTTCCTAAAAACAAGGGAAAATCAATACGAAAGTCACAATTATACACTCGCCAACTTATTCTTCCATCGACCGTCTGTATAATATTTTGTTACATAAAAAACTTTATCGTTTTTAATTGTCGGACGTTGTGGCCGGAATCCTTATAGCTTTCCAGTAATCTTAATTTTCTGAATAACCTTGAGATGAATGTAACTGACTAGACAGGTAATTGATCCATGAGAGTATCAATCAATTTTGAATGAAATGATGAGAATCTTATTAACTAGCCATTCAATTGGCACTTCAAAATACACACTCGTTTTCCAAAACGCCGATGAAAGTTGTGACCTCAGAATACTGTACATATATTTCCGAACAGTTAATCATTTTCAAAATAATTGTGACGGAGTCTTAAGTTTCACTCTCTTCATAGTTACCGAAGTTACTTTTGAAACAAGAGATTTGCCAACATGCCTGATTCGAGTGTATTTCAAAACACGAACCTGCAGTGGCAAAAAGTGTTAAAGTTGACCCTGCAGGGTGTTAAAACCCTAGAAGAGGACCAATTGACAACCCCACGATTGAAAAACTGCTAGGTAGGAAGAAGGGGCGACGCTCGAAATACAGCTCATGTAGACATTACGTAGGTCATCATTTATACAATGGCTGGATAGTTTGCATTGTTGAACCCATTTCGGGTAGAGGATGGATCGAAGAGCCGCGACACGGTGTAAGAAGGCTTTGTTGCGCGCAGAGTCCGTGCTCATCGAACACTCTCTGAAGCAAAGGAACACTTCGAGGGCCAGGCGGCTGCAAAGGGGCGAAGGCTTGCCGATAATTACCTCCGAATCTGCCCCCGGAAGCTGCATGGTAGCCCAGCGCAGGCGTGCGGACAAGTTTATCGCAAACATCACACGCTGATCAGGCACAAACCGCCGCTCCTTGTTTTGCCCCTAATTCAAAGTTTCTCACAAGGAAAATCGCCGGCTGCTGCGGCCGGCACCGTCAGCTCTCTCTCTCTCTCTCTCTCCCTCTCTCGTCAGGCATTCAAAATTAATTACTAAATTTGTTTCATAACATTTTCTAATTAACAAAACCGCTAATTATACGCAATTGTTACGTGGAGAAGATATTCATGTAGAAAGTTCAAGCTTTGGAGTGAAATTAATTTCTGAGGTACATTTTTTTCATTCAAATATTCGGAGGTTAACGCTGAATTCGTATTACGCTGCTTTCTCAGTAAAACATTTCGTTTTCTTCATTTTCTTACTTTGTCACGAATTTGTTACTATAAAGAGACATTTCGATTCAACTCTTTGTCGTCGTATTTTTACTACAGTTTTAAAGAAAGCTTCGATAACGGTTTTATTACTGAAGAAAGTCGATTGATATGACAACCATTTTTGTCTGAAAATGTGGGAAATACGTGAAAGCAATCCAAGATACAAGTTGTTTGAATTATCACATGGGATTATCGCAAAATTACTGAAAATACCTTTACCTCACATTTTCTGTCATTTTCCAAAGAGTTTCATTAAACCTCAAAGAGAAACAGAATTGTACTAATTGTTTTTGCAAACTCACTGTTAGTCAGAAAATACCTTAAAAAGTGATGACAAATGTGAATCACCTGTCATCTACCAAACACAATCGGAACTAAGTGACAGAATCTATAATATCATCAAAGGGCAGATGGCACCAGGTACCAAAAATAACGTCAAGAGTTTGACAATTTTAGATCTCCGACGGAAATTCACATAATGCGTATCTATGACATTATGATCAATTTCCAAAGCTGAACGATATCATCAAGCTAGCGATAGCAAGAAGGTTATGAGTGTTGAAAATGTATATACTTTGATTGCTGTATGGAAACGATTGAAGAGAGTATTAACAGGGGTGAAGTAAGATGCGTCAAAACGGAGAGAGAACCAAAGATCGAAATAGAACAAGGAGCGAAACAGAAAGGACGAACAGCCTGCAGACGTGCGGAGGAGTTGGTAATAATTTGAGTGACGGTAGTCAGCTCACGTGGAAAACTTTATTGGAATTGGATCCGTAATCTTGGAACATTTCCCCAGATACATAGGCGCGTATGTGTTTCACGGAAGAAGGGAGGTACGAACGGGAATCGGGAAGGCCCTAATCTGAAGGCTTACCAACGTTAATATCACTCTGTACCAGGTCGCTTTCCCGCCCCTTCCCCACGTCAGTGGGGAACAACTATTCAGGCAGGCGGATCCAAGATTCAGGGCGAGATTCCACGCCACGCACGCTCTCGGTTTGCGATCAGGGAGAGTGTGGGTCTTAGCAGTTGCGTGGCGAATCTACTTTCCTTCACAAACGGCCAAAGCTATGATTTACCCATGGCCACATGGCGTGCAACTTTCGCGCTGGTATTAAGGCACGTTCGTCTCTCAATTCCGGACTATTGTGATGGTATAAGTACAAGATGCACCATTTTTGGTCACCTTGGAAAAACTCTGTTCCCATTACCTTGACCTTGAATCTCTTTAATTGCCGGATTCGTGGCTGAAATCGAATGTTGATCGAGTTTTTGGACAAAATTTTCTAGTACGTGGTGCACGTTTTTATCATTCGAAAATTGTTGTCACCTTCGATGAAACGTGGCGAATATGACCAAAGCTGTTAGTAGCAAAAGAACATCACCTGGTTGTTGGATGGACTCCAATTTCTTTTTGGACTGCATTTTTATGAACTGACGAAGAATCAATTTTGGTTTTGCTCCATTTGCTTTCAAGTTTTTTCAAGCGCAATGGAGAAAGGGGCGCTCGGGATTCGTGTTCGGGTTTCAAAGGAAGCGAGATGTGCGTTCTGTCGAGCTCCTTTTTGCCAAGTGAAATCCGCACGCTCTGACACGCGTGTCGCGTGCTACGACGCGTGTACGTGACATTCGTGGGGGAGCTCCGCTAAGCGGTACACGAACTGGTCTGACTGGCACCCTCCGATAGGGATTACCGACTGGGTTGGTAATTGCCGCTTGCAATCTACCTTCAGGTCTGGTTACTAGGAAACACTCCCTCGAATCGTTCTCGTCACTCGGTTGCTGATACGAGTCCAGCTGCACATGCATGCCTTTCTCGAGAATTCTCTGAAGTCACTGCGTAAAAATATTGGCATTTTTCATCTAAGATTTCTACTCCTCAAAATCACTGTATTTTTCTCAGACATCTCCTGAAGATAGAATCTTCGTCAGATTTGCTTGTACTCTAGTGACAGCGGTGGGATAGGGTGGAGTCTGAAACGAAACTTGAAAAGTGGTGAAACAAAGTTTTAAACGATATGTCGATGTTTTACTGAATGTGGAAGGTACGATATTGTTACTAACCACAAATTTCTGATTTCTTTATTTTTTTAACAAATACAAAATATCGACGCATGAAAAAGTTTGATCCGAAAACATGAAATTTCATGAAACAAGAAACGCTAAAATCGTTGAATAATATCATTTTTGGTTCACTTCATACTGAAACACGATTAAAAGCAGTTTGATTATTCGTGCGTCATTGATTTAATTGTTGTCTCTATAATTTGTGATTTTTGGCAGTATAATGAAGAAAATAAAGAGAACCAAAAATTTCATCCGGCACATAATATGCTTTGGCTAAATGTCATTCATTTTTAATGGACGGTCGAGCGCTGTTCATTATCAAGTAACAGCGGTGTGATGGAATTCAAGGATTTGCCTTGGGTCGAGATTTCAAGTTGTGTCTCGTGGAAGAACAATATCTCCGAAGGTATAATCTAGGCGAACTGTGCGCCAGGAGTGCAAGCCAGGATTGAGTAAAGCAAAGAGGACTAAGTAATAAACGATGCCGTCGCAAGCTTAGGTTGCAGGCTTTACGGGATCCTCTCCGAGGAATATGATTAATAATTCTCCTCATCTTCGCGCATAGTGAGCTGCCTTAGATCTACGCTTACACTACCACCGTGATCCAAGGAAGCCTTAGTATACATCATACACTCCTGCAGGTATGACTAGTCTCGGAATATTAATCACTAACCACTGTACTAACCTCAAGGCAAAATTTTCGCCTGAAAAGACTCGCTTGAAATGCCACTCTGATTGCTATCCACTGAATCCGTGCCACTCTCGGTGTATAATAATTTTCACGATTTCGAGAAAACTTTTTTCACGACTTACGGTACATCGTACCTCAAAGCACTGTGCACACTTTCACAAGAAGAAAAAAAGCACGGTTGAAGGAAGAACCGTAGAGTTAGAAAAAAACTAAGTCTCAGCACAAGATGCCGTGAAATTGGTCACGAGTTAATCACGTTAGGGGTAGAATCAGGCCTTTGATATCCTGCTGGTCTACATCCTGTCGCCTAGCGGGGGTTTCAGTGAAACTGAACAGACGAGATCTGTCTGTGATTAATTTAATTTATGGTTTACAGACACCGCGACAGGACAGTCCTACGTCATTTCCGCTGTTTGTTCTTGTGAGCGGAATCGACGCATGCACCAAACCGTCGCTCGTGATTGTAGGCAGTGTTACACGAACCCTGAACAACCGGCTACAACCCTGTCCACTTGTCAGTACACGGATACGGGACTATATGACGACTGGAATAACACGGGGAGACAGAGCGGCAAGCATACATATACATTCACACGGATTGGATAATTTCGAATTAATTCAAACCACCCGGGATACAAGCCTCTGTGTCCATCTGCATTTATATTCGAGCGAATCTATTCAAATTGATTGGAAATTGAATCGGGCAAAGTGCATTTCGGAATTTTTGTTTCCACTGAAAGATGATTTTACGATATGTTTTTGGTTCCGGCTTTTATCAAACTCAACTATCATTGTGCACAAAAAATAGGTAAGTACAAAAATCAATAATCTTTAAATTGTCGATGATCGTCAAGTATCCGATTTGTTATTTCTAAAGATAGAGAAACAGTTGCAGTAACATTCGTATGAAAAGTAAGGAAGTGATAATATTGGTGAAAATAACGCATTTTATTGAATTATTGAATCACCAGTACCTAGAATTTGTTGAAAAACGAATTGACGTGAAGAGTATCGAGTAACGATAGTAGAAAAGAAAAGGCGGTCCATTCTCGTGCATTTGAAATAAAAGTCAAAGAAAAGATCTCGTTCACTGCGTTTAAATATTACTCACCATCCCATTTTCCAATACGTTCAGTGTTAATTTTTTTCGTTTATGAGATTCCAGTGAAGGTAGGAATAATAAGTCAGAACAACACAAACCGAAGCATTTGAAATCAGTAGTGAATTTCAGTTAAACCGTCTGACGAACATTTCTCACGAAACACTTTTTCCGTAAAAATCAAACTTTGGAAACTATCGAAAAATAATCATAATAACCATGTCTAATTGACATGTATCAACGTATATGCCATTTTTTCACGGTAATTTTCGACGCTGATCTTCAATCAGGAAGAAAAATCAAATGTAGATAAAAAAAAAAAAAAATATGGTAAAACGTAGGTACATACTCGTTAGACGAAGTTTTCACCTCGATTACACCGAGCATGAAAAAGTAGTTTGAAATTTCGCCGGACTCGACATCGCCAGAAGAAAATAGCCATTTTCGAGTCTCTTCTCCCCCTCCTTTGAACCACGCACGATAAAAAGACGTGCAGCTTGGGGTGCGTCAGAGTTTCCTGAGTGGCAGACAGGAGGTTAGGCACCTCCTGGAAGGGCTAGGCTGAGATGAGGCTGGAGGGCGCAACGGTAGGGAGGCCAATCCATCAGAGGGTGGTCTCGCCGAGGACGCCGCCACCGTTTCCTGCTCCTACCGCATCTGCCTGCTGCCACGGGCAGAAGTTTGCCCTCGGCAACGAGCTATCCTCGATCGGAGAAGAATTCCCCGTGGCTTGTGGCTTGCGGCTTGCACGGTAGGACGCGCAACACCGAATGCTATCAACTGCAGTCAGATCCAGGTGTATTTTGTTAATAGTGTCCGCGCTCCTTGGCTAACGATTTTTTTCCTCCCTCATCTTTCCCAATGAAAGAAAAAGCAAAAAATCAAAATCAGAGACAGCGCCGGCTAATGCTCGTAGGTATTTCATTACCGTGTCGTTGAAAGGTTGATTACAAAAGTGCAGTCAGTCAGAGAATTTTCAGGCAACTTCGTGCAGAATGTGAAAGCTGACTTTTTCGGAAAACGATAATTTTTTCCTGTTTTAATTTCGTCGATCATATGATCACTCGCGTCAGAGACAGCGAACCATAATTGCATTGCAAAAACAGAAAATCCAAAGAACTATCTTTAATGGTGAAACTATTCGTTATTACTATCGCAAGTGTTCCTGATAAAAGGTAAAGGATTTTACATTTCGATGAATTCGAAAAAGAAATCTCCGCTGTGTATAATTTTTTGAACGTCATGCCTTGAGTTTGAATCACGATTCCTCGCAAGTCGAAACGAGTAGACTGTACGTCAGATTTTACTTTCCCCCAGTTGAACCATAAGCCACTGTAACAAGTTTACCTCGAGCCCTAAACATGTGATATAGACTTCCAACTCGGTGTAAATTATATCTTGAAAATCTCTAGTGCAGCTAGAGAGAGAGGAATAGACGGGGTGAGAGGAGGAAGAGGAAGAGGAGGAGGAGAAACGGGGTTGGTCCTCTCCCTTAGTAGTCCGCGGGCTAAATTATCCGCGGGCAAATTGGATCATGAAATCTTTTCAGCGTATCAGACGCAGGATCAAGTTTTAATTAAACCGGGGATCATAGGGTTTAAGGTATTTATTTTATATTTCAACACCCTCTCGGTCTCAATTCTATGGATCTCGATCCCTCCTCTCTCCTCTTCACTCCTTTTCACTTGCCATTTTCATCGTCAACCCGCGCACCACGGCATTGCACTCGGCCCTTCACAGCCCGATTCTTGAATCTCACTCTATGAGGTGCAGTATAAAGATCACACTGCAGAACACGAAAGGCCAACAATTTTACGCTTCTCCTTTCTCAAGGAATTAACCAACCCTCTCAATTCCTTCCGAATGGTTATTTCTAGGTCTGTATTCCTGGTTATGCGAAGTAACGTATCGAGTCATTCGATGTTCCCATTCCGTCAATCATTAAAGACTATCGGTTATATCCTAGTCTGTCATCAAAGTTAAAAATTACAATGAAAAACACTTAAATTTACAAATTTCTCGTGGAAAATATATGAACTATTTCTGAAATCCGATGGCGAAGGTATATAGAATAAATCGATGACGGAAGACACGCGCGCCTTTTTGTCCAACGCTTACGTGCGTCAAATGCCGTTGAACCTGCATCCACGCGATGTCCCTGTCAGCAAACATCTCTCCCTCCTCTTTTTTCCTTATTCCGTTGGTCCAGTTCCCTCTGTATGCCGGTCACATATCACTTAAGGGTCAGAGACCCCTTCAAAATAGATCCATTTCACGAAATAACATGTGCTACCATGAAAGCTCGTCATCGCCCTTGCATACAAATGCACAGATACGGGGGGTCGAGGAACCGCGGATATCCCCAAATTCGATCCCAAACTCGATGGAATATTCCAAGCAAAGAATAATGGAAATCAATCAATGAACGAAAACACTGAATGAAAAAGAAAGAAGAAAGTTGAAAAACGCTACTCTTACTCCTCGCAGGTTTCGCGGCTTGCAGGAAAATTCAGTGAAAACAGCTTTCGTCGGGTGGAACGGTAAAAGACGGTACGTTGAGACTTGACAGACAGTTCATGCTGAATATCTTTCGCCAAGTCAACGTGGAATAAATTATATGTACGTTGTTTCTGCGTATATTTTTGCGACGGTATGTATTCTTCGATGCAGAATTAAGCAGTCGGAATGTGAAAGCAGGAAACACGATAATCCCCTAAAGTCACAGGGTAAAAAGTGACGTGGCCTCTGACAAATAAACTCTGATTTAATTTTCTCTCGAGCATTCTTGCATCCACCCTTAAACGCACCGAAAGATTATTCCTAATATTACGCTGGCTGATAGTCGTATTAATTAATCTCATCCTGTTTCTGTATCTCGCTCGTATGTGCGCAAAGTGAGCATGAACAGAAACAGAGACAGGCTCTGAATCAGACGGTTCGCAAATACATGAGATTATAAAATTGCTCGAATATAAATGTAAATACGATCTTTTTACGCTATGGGAATATCATGTGAAATTCACCGTCATCGTAAGATTATAAAGAGGAAAGAAAAAAATGGAGATATCAGATAATGGTGAATTCTAGAACTAAAAAGCACAAAATCAAATACCGAAGTTATCTACAAGAGAATGAATAATATAACTCAAAATGTAAGTAAACGTGGATCGAAAGTCAAAAAAGAAAATAATTAAGTACTTGAACTGTTAGCAAGCTCTTATAATAAGATCCGCAATATTTCTTGTCAATTGAAAAATACGCACAAACTCTTCTGTTTTTGATGTACGATATCAGAAAAACTAGTAAAAATAGATTTCCGGGGCACAAAAATAATAAAAAAAAAAAAAAACGTTAACTTTGAAAAAGAAATCTCCGGGCTCGAAAAGAATTATCATCGCAAAGATTTATTCAACGAAACTCCTTGCGAAATTTAAAAATTCAAACAAAACTCGAGTTTCAAACTAAATTTTTAAACAGAGAAATCGAGAAATGGTCCAAGTTATAAGGGTGGCTTTGCACGTCGTGGCGACATCTCGGAATCTAGGCGCAATCTTCGTACCAACGATCAAAGCCCATCCCCCACCCCGTTGCGGTGCGCTTGCAAACCCCTACCCAGATAGCACTGCTCGTACCGACGGCGGCGTCGGGACGCCGATAGAATGAGCCGGCTTCGAACCGACGAATTACTGTTTTATCGACCACCGACGTTCTTGTATCAAGGAACTATCGGATAGCTTCATTTACCGCGCACTTAGCACGGCTGTTAAGTCGACCGAATTTTATCGCAACGATTAGCAAATATTAATAGAATTACGTGATCTTTGTGTAATTATTATTCAGTTTTGGTTTCATTATCCCTCGATTTTCAACACTGTAAGAGGGAAACTTCACTCTGAGATGGCCTCAGGAAATGCAAAAGCTCATTATACAATGAGAAAATTGGAGAACCAGTCAAAGTCATAGGTAGTGGAAAATAAAAACTATCGTCCAATGAAGGAATAGATTTGCGGACATCTTCGAGAAAAGCCAATGGTTGGTTAAAAAATAATTTTCAATTTCTACGCCTGTTTTATTTCTTTACTGTTCCGTACTGAATTTGATTTTCTTTTGAGTTCTGAGAACGGCGATTAACATTCCCAACCCATTCTTTTCGCGTGAAGAAATTGGAGTTTCATTTTTGAAAATTTCATCGGTGACTCACAGGCAGTTAAACGGAGGGTTGAATTCATTCGCGGGAGACGAATTATCTCACTTTCCTAAAATTTGGCGAGAGCAAAGAAGTGAAAGGAAAGAAAAAAAGAGTATAAAAAAATTAGCACCATCGATTCATTAACGTCGAAACCGTTCAATCACAAACGCACGACGTGCAATCGTAGCGAAAGTGGCTATTCATGTCCAGCATAGAATTGTGGGAAAATTGAGAGCGACTTGGATGAAGATGTGGGCAGGTATAGGTGCACCGGCGGGTTATTCAATCTGTTCCAGCAGCGCCAAGGTACTTTTTACAGAGCGCAAGGCCGCTGCGGCGAGCAGTTTTTGCTTCGCCCCTTTCATTCGTCACTATCCAACTTTTTTTCCTCGGTCCGTCAAGAGAGTGGATTGTACTGTGTCCAAATCCTTCCAGATAACGCGAGGAAAGTCAACCTGATTCACCGGATTTTCTTCCGTGCGGACTGTAGATCAAGGTTCAGAATTTTTACAAAAAGTATCTGCCAATCATCTCCGCACAGTCAGTTTCACCGGGTTTTCTTGAAAATTTGAAAATGCGGAAATTTTCAGAACAGGCGTTTTATAGATGTCTGAAAAGTTCGCTTGTCAGAGGTGACCAAAAATTTGTTGACGCAGGTTTCGTGAGCGCTAAAATTTCCATTCCTGTCTTGCTATATTTTTCGTGGTACATCAACTACTTTCGTCTTTCAGACGAAAACTTCTCTTCTATATTGTTATTTTCAACACTGTCACACCTCATTGTTACGCGGTGTAGAAAAATGAACTTGTAGACAAAAATGAACTTTGACTCTTTTGCAATTTTGAAAGATTGAGAATTTCGGAAACGCGTGAGAAATAGTTTGTGGAATCGTCGTTCTGGTACATTGTGGTTTTATAAAATCCAATCACTTTGTAAAAAAGTTTTACCTACTCAAAAATCCAGATTTCTAAATAATAGTAAGATCGTCATTATAGAGAAGACGCCAATTTTTAAATCAGAATTATAACGAGGTACCGAATGCAGATGTCAATATGAAGAAGAGAATCATTTTTGTTCCACGCAGTTGCGATCAATTGGGTTTTGGAAAAAAAAAACAAAATTTCGATCCGTCTAGACTTTACGTAATTTCCTTTTGATGGTCAAGTTTATTCTTCGAATGAAAAACCTTCCTTTTTGCATGTTTCAAGTTTGAACGTAAACTTTTTGAGTCAACTTAAGCGGACCTTTTTCAAAGGACTGAAAGATTCGACACTTAATTTTATTTCATCGCCCTTCGTTCAAATTATAGACGAAAATTTTTAAGATTGTATAACAGCTTTTCTGAAGACTTGATTTTCTGGAGATCTTATCGAATGTCAAATTGAAAAATGCCAAGGTCATTCGCTATTCGGAAAATATTATTTCGTATTTTATAACTCTTGTACCAAATTTGTCAAAACCATTATTCCAAAACTCGCTGCATACTACTGAATACGTGTATCAGATCCAATCAATATTTGAAAAATTTCGAAAGATCAACCACCATGTTCGCACGTTGTCAAGCCTATAAAATGGCGAATCGTGAGCGAGTAATGGGAGCCAGAATTGATTGGATCTGCACGAACGCGGCTATAATAACGACCGTTTCTATTCTATTGAGCAAGCCGCTATTCACTCGCAGAATATACCCAACAAGTGATTGCAATATTCCTGTAATGCTTTCAATCAATTTCAAATGCGATTTATGATTATTCCAATTACTGAAACAAAATTTTCTGCAAGCTTGAGCAATTTTAACCCGTATTTTCACAACTGTTCTATGCGATTTCTGGTTCACTTCTTAAAACGATTGCTTCGGAACTTGTGATTGACGATCCTAAAAGGCGGCTTATAATTCATAATTCGCACTGATACGAACCGTTCTTTTAAAGGTGATAACCTGATAACTTACATTCACAATTTTTGAATACTACCTCGAATTTGTTTCAGTAAAACAACAAAATTTGTCGATTAATAATTTCGATACTGAATATTTGATACACGGTTCCCAAGAGAATATCATTGTCACGTTGTATCCTCGGCCTCTTTATCTCCTCACCCCTTGTTTTCAATAAGCTTTCAAAATTTGGCTACCAAATCCAAGCCGCAGTAGCAACGTATACGAGAATTTGCATTCGTAGCAAGAAGGCAGGTAGGAAAATCCGTTTACAGTGAAAGAAGAAGTAAAAAAAGGAGTAAATAATAAAAATAAAAAAAATAAAATAAAAACACAAGGCACCTCGGGAGGTACGGAAACCTTTCCCAGAGAAATTTCGGGGTAGATGCAGAACGAGCAAAGCACGACCCGCGAGAGATCATTGATCGGGCGATGGCGGTGGCGGTGCTAACCAGAAGGAGGCCACGAGGGAGCTCTCGCTTCCCTTTCTTGGGAGAATGCTCGGGACGATACACCGCGCCTCTCTAGCCTCGCAGGACCAACGTTCCAAACTTTTTTGGTAGCACTTTTTTATACTTCTTAATCAAGCATTCTCTAAATTTTAAGTTTCTTTCTTTACACGAGGCTGAAAGCGTTATACTATTGAATTTACCTCGGGGAAAAGAGTTCTTTCGGTGACTTGATTATTTGCAAATATCTGCTCCGAAATAATTATTCGGTACGATTTAAATAACGTTGTTTGTTGAAGGTAACGGACATCTTCTGGTTATTAATTAAGCTCACTTTGTTTTTTGGCTTATTGCAAGATTTATAAAGATTATTTTGGGAACAGGTATAGTATTCGTTTTTAATTCTTACAGAGTATAATATTGTACGGTAATAGTGGAAAATACATGTAGATGGAAGAGATGATTATCTTGTAATTTTTATAACTTGTAGCAAAACTTTCTTCGCGATACGCGTGGAGGTTTGAAGGGTTGGGACTAAATTATGAACGCTTTATCGTAAAACGGGAGCTGAATCAATATTTAAACAGTTTTGCAAAGGTAGAGGGAAATCGCTAATGTAGTCATGTGAAACCGTGATTTTGTGTAAATACAATCTCAGCCAGTGAAATTGATTAATCTTTCATGTTTCTTTTCTCAACTTTTTCCCTCAGGATTAAAATTCAGAGAAATCATATCCAGATTTATTTTTAAACCACTTTGAATTTTGAACTTAACAAAAGTTGTGAAAATCGTACCTCATTTGGCGATACTAAATAATGGTAATATTTCCATATAATCTAGATTAATCATGATTTCTGTAAACTTATAAATAGTCGTGAATTTTATTTAAAAAAAAAAAAGACGAAAACCGCAGTACTTCTTTTTGATTAGCCGAATTAGGTCGACGATTGAAAAATATGAAGTTTCTTTCTACGATAACAAGGAAGAATATTCCTGCGATTCTAATACCGTCCCTCTAATATTCAGTATGGTAGAAATTGCAAAGTTTAATACAATTTACAGTGTTGACAGGCTTTCACTGGATGAGTAATGTTTATTTTTTGTTACTTCAAGAATGTAAATTTGGCAAAGTAATGTTGAAGTTAAGAAACTTTAAAAAATACAGCGTGTATTCGTGTGGAAAAGAGGAGCTTTTTCAGCCGCGAAACAACGGGTCCGGAATTGGATTTACTTGCAAACAAACTTTTCAGAAATTCGTAAAATTTTAACATCAACTTCTTATTATCAAAAGCAAGCAAAAACAAGTTCTTAAGAATTTTCACCTTATTCTTGACAAAGAGGTGAAAACTCCTTTAAACACAATTTCCCGGAGAAAAGGGCATGCGAGAATATTTACCCGTACTTATGAGGAAAGTGAATAGAGAAAGTCCGAATGTCAAAACGGCGTACACAAGAGAGGAGATGCTTTGATGTCAGAAATCAAGGGTCAAACACGATTCGTGCAAGGCTGAAAATTCTGGAAGTAGGTTGCAGAGGATTAGATTACTTTGCTCTTGATTTCGAGTCCAGATCGTAGCTGATCCTCGACGAAACAACCTTCGAAACCTCTCCTACATTCTGCCAGAGAGAGTATGCATACACACATATAACCATCGCCCACCCACTCACCTACAGATTTCGAGGCTCCCCCTGCCGACCGGGGATCATTGTTGGTAAGCCGCTTCCTTTATCACCGAGTACTTCCGGTTTCGACAAATGGGTGTATAGCAGGTATCAATGAGGCAAATTTGTGTGCAGAAAATATTCGACACCGAGGCGTAAGATTATCCAAAAGTTATATCCAATAATTTGTTACTGGTAAAAGATCCCTTTATATTTACTTTACCTCGCTCTGATATGACATTTCGAATATGCTATTCAGTGTACAATAATTAATTTTTCGTGTTACTTTGTAGAAAATATCTGATCTACAAAATACAATTCTGGAAATGATCTTGGACGTGAAACGAATTGGCTACACCGCGGACTTTGTAATGGGTAAAAAATGGTACAGTCTATTTCACGTGAAAGTTGAAAGTTCTTTAACGTTAATTGGTCCTCCTAAATTCAGCTCTATAATGGATAAAAGATTCGGGGTTGTCGACCTTTGACCTGAAAATTTGAGTCCCGTGTAGAGGACCTTTATGGAAATATGACGGACCTTCGTCCCTAGCCTCGATGTTACGCGAGCTCTGTGCTGGTGATCGGGTTCAGAAAATACCAATAGCGCATGCATTATCCATTTATGGTTAGCAGACGCTGAGAGACTTGAGAACAGAGTGTTCTCAAAGGACTTGGGCTCGAAGGTCCTTGCGCAACACGTGCTACAATGTACGATCTATACACATATCCATTGTCCAATTGACCTACGTGCAGGGTATAATACCTACCCCGTCTTTGCCGATCGTAACGAATGATTGACCTTTCGAGAAAGGTGAAGCACTCACCTGAAACAGATAAAAGAGTAAACCGATTAAATTAATTATTTTCAACGAGAAAAGAATATCTCAGCTAGTGTGTTTGGAAGTAGAGATCATAGCTTAGTCCAGGTGACCTGAAGTAACTGGTGTGAATATTAAATTAGTCGTATCTTGTTGGAATGACCATGTTGAAATTAATATGCTTCTGAAGTGAGCTTAGAAATTTTGTGCTCACATCGAGTCCTAAAATTACGTCAAGTGCATGTGTGGATTGATAAAAATTTCAAAAATTTCAACTAGATTGAAGTTTGCCGAGGCTGAGAAACGGGAAATATCGGAGTGCAAATCGGTAGTGTGAAAATGGAAGGTGAAACAGTACAACCGCATGGTATAAATTCGCTCGCAACGCGTACTGTTTATGGAACGGTAATTGCAACCCTTGAGTAATTAGAATGATAATTAAACCTAAGGCGAAAGGAGATGGCCTTTCATGGTGCACGGTGCGGTAGGTTTAAAAGCGGTTCACTTTCCTTGAACGGTGCAACGGACACCAACACACACTATCGTAACATGTGGACACGTAAAGCGGCGTCCAAGTAGGTGAGCGCTAGGCGTTCGTGTCGCGAGTGTTTACCAAGTGTGAAATTAAAGCTGTGTTAATTAAGTTAAGACACTCTCGAGAAACCACGAAAGTGCGTGTGTAGTAAATCTATAGGCATTCAGAGTCAAAGGGTTGTTTTTCCCGGCGTGTACAATGTATCTTTTTATAAGCGAAGTAGGGAGCCTCAAAGGCTACTCTCTCTACCTTCCCTTGACATTCCTTTTTTTCCGTCTCCTTTCACCCTTCTTTTTTTGATTTTTTAACACTCTGGATTCCCCGCGACCCAAGTGTGAACGCAAACTGACTCGACGGGTCTAAGGGAAGCGGATTACAACCTCCCTCGCCCTCTGGCGATATTCAGACAACAACAAGGTGGACCTTGTCGAACGGTGAGACAATCAGTCGACTTTATCTTAAACAACTGCACCAACAATTCATTTGCACGTCGGAACATCACCCAAATCCATAAACAACTTTTCGTTCTCAGGTATCAAATGTTGCCAAGTTTGCAAGCTTTCTTTCTTTACGAGTTTATGTTTCAGTTCGATACGTCAGTGATGTCTCATGTCAAATCATCCAGTATCCGATACTGGCAATTTCCAATTGTTCAATTGACATCCGTGCGTTCTTCTGTAATTTTTATTTTTTTTTGTTTCTCGTTTAGTATACCTGATCTTTTCACAGATGTTCGTACCGACGTAGAGATTTCTTAAAAAAAAAAAAAAAAAAAAAAATTGCTATCTATTTGTAACTGTTAATTTTCAGTCTGGCGGAAGAAGTGGGAATTCACTAGATGCTAATCCACGCCTTTTTTTGAAGTCTGGTGAGAGTCAGCTGGGAACGTGAACTTTTTATCTGTTGATTTCAACGTTCAGGTTTCTTGGGCAGTGCAGAGAACTGTAGTGGAGTCTGCCTTGCAGACTTTTAGCCATCGTGTGAAATGTTACAGATGCAGTAGGAAGGGAGGAGAACACTGTCATCTCAACTTCGAAGCACGTTTCGTTACTCACTAAATCGTTTTCTAGCGTTCGCTAACTCTCGAAAATCACGTACTACGGATGAAATTGTCTACCAAACTTTTCAAACTTCAATCATTTCCGGTTCTAGAATTGTACGACGGCCTTTATACCTTTGAAATGGAACCTATGATGGTACATTATCATAGTTTTTAATCGTGTTTGATAAAACTTCATTTACCTATGTATGGTATTTTTAACCTCGAAATGCGAAGAGCCATATATCAATTCAATGATGTTATAATTGGTAAAATATGATTCGAAATTGCTACCATTGAGAGATTGACAATGATAATTTAAACTTCTGAATCTGGTGATTCAAAAATGTTGAGAATTGAAATCTCTCGGACCTCCTTACAGTTTCACAAACTCAAAAAAGCGTTCGAAAAACTCAACTGTCCGAATTTATTCGATTTTAATGTTTGGTGTTGACGAAATACTTAGAAATTCATGATTGGGCTAACCCTAGATTTTAACCCTTAGCTGGCACACATCAATTCTTCAATTCTGATAACGAGCCCAAAAACCACTGAGTAACAAATTTCAAAAGACTTATTCCACTTCTCGACTATTTGGTACAAAGATGCTGAAGCCGAGTAACAATCACCGGAATTTCAAGCCACCATTCTCAATCCCTTATTTTCAATTTTTCAATTCTACTTTCAAATTTGGATTCAACTACCCCCCCCAAACGGTTGTGTACCAATTTTTTTCCAAATCCATCGAGAAATATCAGAGTTATTAAAAAATGTACATGTCCGATCCATTACCAGTTTGGACAATTTTTTTCTGCGCATGTATGATCCATTACCAGTGAACCGGTTAAGACTACTTTGGGAGAAGAGAATCGAAAAATCGGAGGGAGGGTGTCGCCGGCATACATCAGACGTAAGAGGCACAAGTAGGGTGGATTAGCAGAGATCACGCGGCGAGTCAAGGCTCGAGGCACTTTCCTCGGTACACAATTACCCAATTCTCTCTGTACTCTATACCCCAGAAGTGGAGCTGTTATACCCACCGACACTTCAGCCGACCTATACGCAGAGCTACGCGAATGAGTGCTCAAGCCATATGCCAAACGAGAGAATTGAGTCCCTGCCGGAATGCCGAATGCGGCGGCTCGTTTAATTCACGCAGCATTTTTCGCGTTGCCGGAGGAAGTAACTGGTGGAAAAAGAGAAAGAGAGATAGAGAGTGAGAGTGATAAAACAAAGCAAGAGGAATGAGGGTGAGAGTGAGAGCCAGAGATAGGGAGACAGTCAAAAAGTACGAAACGATTTTTACATGGGCCTTGAAACAATGGCGACAGACAATGACTCTTGTAGTACTAGTCAAATGGCGGCTGAAATGGTTGAATACACGGGACAAAAAATTGTTGCACTTCTTTTTAACCCGGTTCACGAAATGCGAGGCCGACACTCGAACGTACCAATGTTCACGATGCAAGAGTCGAAGTGATTGGAAATCTGGAACGAAGTTGATCATACGAAACGATTAGTGAAGAGAGACAATCAAATCTCTTCTTCCTGCCAATCCTACGTATGCCACTTGAATGTTAATTCAAATGAAATAATCCAAATCGGAGATTATCCTTATTGTTAATCCGGATTTGTAAACGTCTGCAGGGTGAACCATCAAACCTGGTTTCGAAAACAACGATCGAGCCGAACGTTTATTTCATGATCAAAGCTTCACACGCCGTTGAAACACAATGGGTCAATAGTCTTAATTTCTAAGACCAATAATTGCCTGATTAGCTAACAGCTTTTAGAGCTTGTACAGGAGTAGCCTCACCTAGTTTCAAATGAAATCCGATATACTTCGACGCGATCGACAAAGAATACAACATTCCGGAGTGAATCGAACGCAAAGTTGTAGGTATCAGATTTCCCATTAACTCGGATAAATTGGCGGTAGTATTTCCCCATAAACATCATCCCTCCCTCCCTCTCTTCTTTTCTCTTTCTTGTGGTTGTAGGACGAGTGACTAAATCAATAAACGAGTAAACGAATGGGGAACTTTACCGAAGATGGTGCCGCAGGTTGATAGCTGGGAGAAATCGGTCAGGTGAGGTTGGGCCGGCCATTGGCTGAGGATGGATATGGTGCGGTGGTGGATATTATGTAGATTGCGGAGGTTGTATTATATTATGTATTACTCCGACAATCGTGAGGCTCGGCACGTTTCTGAGGAACTCTTGCGCACAGCCTTAGGCGGCAATCACACCGAGCTTCTCTATCAGCCTCCCGCATTGGCTCGATCACGACTGAATCAGCGAAGAGTGTTCACGGAAAATTCATTTCTTCAAAGGCGCTTCCCTCGGGAAAAGGTTGCGTTCCACCATTGTTTGAAAGCACGGCACGTCCTTCAAGGCGGAAGAGGAAGCGAGCTCGATGAAACCGATGCACAATCTAAGGACAGTTGAAAAATCGAAAGTTCGTCATCGGTTGATCGACATGCCGTTTTCTCTTCCCAGCTGCTACATTTTTTCCAACCGAATACTGCAGAGCGTGAGTTTCACCGGATATCGCCGTCAGGCTGCAGCCTTCGTGAAGTTTGTAACGCTAATGTAATAACGCATCTTTTGAAAAAATCGTTATTTTCAAACTTTAGGATTATTTGAAACTGACTAAATACTGTTGATACAGCATGAACAGACTTAGATTTTGTTAATTCAACTTCTTCGGGTATTCTGAAAGGTACAAAATAGTAATTTTTGTTTCAACGTTGCTAAACTTCAGCCTTGTGTATCGCCATGGTGTAAGTATCGCGGCACTTCAACCCCCTTTGCAGCGTCGGTAGCTAGAGGATTGAAATTCACAACTCCAAATATTTGAATTAATTTGTATGACAATCTCGATGTGTTTACGCCGAGTGAACTTTGCGCACGAATTAATTCAGTCACGTAGGTTTATCGAAGTAGGGGTATACTTCGTGGGGAAGAGGAAGGGTGTGGGAGAGAAAGTGAGAAACAGGAAACGTGGGACAAAACGTCGGATATAATGACAGACTGATAGACAAGGAAACAGACGCGGAAAGGAGATCGCAGCAGGAATGATGGACCTTCGTCCTGTCGGCTACAATCCTGATCCATTATGCGCATAGAAGGTTGCGAAGAGTCAGAGAAAGAGAAAAAATACATGAAGAGACGATCGTGTTTTTATACATATGTATTCCTGAAATGCAAAGTTAAATTCCTAGGTCTTAAGCGTTTCAGCAGTAAATCAAATTTGTTTTTATTGATTCGGAACTCTGCCTTATATTATTATCAGCCTATCTATCCCACGATTTGTTACCTATTAGCCATAACTTCATGATTACCAAGTCGTGAAAGACTAATGTCCCAAGAAAATTCGTCTTCACTTTATCGCGACCATTACTCAATAATGCAACTCTTCTGTGAACGAGAAAACACGGATCTCCGAATTGAATTTAATTGTATTAGAATAGTACTTGTAATATTTTAAACTGATATAAGTAACGCAGTTCTCACGTGAATAAATGGGTCTTCAAGTGAGTAGTACATATTAAAGCAATCATATATAAATATACTCGTGTCGAAATTGAACATGCGCGTGAATATACCTGTTTCTTTTTTTTTTTCACGGAATTAATTTGATTTTCAAATTGAGGCTTTTAGTCAGCACTGCCGTTGGAGTACAACGGAGCGTTATCGTTTGTTGTAACAAGATTGAGATCGTAAGACTTTTAGTCCTTGGAAAATAATTCCCTTCAGCATAAATTAAAAATGAAACGTTCACGATGGGTAATGCTTTATACTTTATAATTATTTAGAAATTATTTTTTGACGAGTTTCTTACGATGAAAAAGTTCCAGCCAATTAAACAACACCATTACATACCGCCAGCTTCTCAATATGAATATCTGTAGTCTGAAACATTTCATAAATGCGTCTAATCATAGATAATTGTACTTCGTTCCACTTCTTATTCGAGGTTATCGTAGACACCTATAAGTGACTGAATTAATATTGAGCCTTGAAAAGATTACACATAAATCTGTCCAGCGGGAGTCCCAAAGCCTCTTTCGATATAGCTACAAGGTACAGAGCCGCCTGAGTGTATAAATTTTCCCCTCTTTGTCGAAATGTAAATCGAATCTTGTTCATTAAGGTCGAAACTCCGGACGTAAATTAAATTTCAAGACGTAAATGCCTCGGTATACAATTTTATGTAGACAGGCAGATAAAATATGTACAAAGAAGTCGGTAATTAATAATACGAAGCATCGGATTGTCAGGGAAAACCGGACATCGCGAGATGTAATTAGTAATTCTACATATATACATACATACAAGCTTAGTAAAAAGTTTTTTACTCATGAATATACATCATATAACACACACACACACACACACACACGCACACACGAGACTCCGTCGACTAATGAGAACCATTCTCCAAAGTCGTGAGTAAATAATAATCACGACTTCGTCGGTTCTTATTTTTTTCGCGAAAATTCTCTTCCTGCGAAGGTCTTCGCCCCCTCCTCCCCCATTCCCAGCTAGTTTCCCCCTTCCGACGGCCTAATTTCCCACCTTATTTTCCCCGCGGCTCTGGCAGCATCAGCCTCCTGGCGAGCGTAGAACGCTGCGTATTTGGAGCGGGTGAAGGAAGGTCTGGGGGGAGTCTTTGGCCCCAGCGTATACTAATAAGTCCAAAGCCTTCATAAAAACAACCCCAGTTCAAATACCTCACCACCCCGTAGATCCAGGGGCCAGCTCCTCCACCGCCTTATAAAAAGTTTAATCATTTCTGGTTTTAATGAGTCTTCAATTTCACGGACAGTGGTGCTCGTTTGAGGGCGCGCAAAAACTGCGGCCCAGTAATCACTGCCGGCTCAAACTCCCCCCTTAACGATGCCGTCAGGTGGGGAGGATACCTGCTACACAGAGGGAAAACGGTCTCAGGAGGAGGGAATCCCTACATCGACGAACTTCCTTCTCGCAAAGATTTTAACCTCCGGGTCGAGTCCTCCTATCCACCTTGGGAATTCGGGTCCTTCTCAGTCGAAGACGAGCTTCACCGAGGTGCGAATATTGATAAAGTCCGATGGCATCCCTTTGACTCGGATCAAAGTGTTTCCCTCAAGGTATAAGAAACGAAAAAAAAAACGATTCTTTCGCCGGTTAAGAAGTTTTTCAAACGCGTACTTTTATGGTCTGGGATCCTATAAGATTATGCCTCGTATTTGAAACGGGAATTCAGATAATTATCAAAGAATTTATACCCGTGTGACCATAACTTCAAAGACTGAATTGTGGAACTTAGAAAATCTTTGTTCTTACTAAACTATCGTTAGATCCCGTAGTTTTTTATGAAGAAATTAGTTTATCATAATGCTTACAAGGAACCTCAAGGTAAATCGGAACCTTTGTATTTCATTTGTATCCAGCGAGATGTGTGCAAAAAAACGCAGCAATCTGCAGAGTCACAGCAACATGGGTTCCAGAGTAGTGACCATTTTCAGTGTCTTGATGTTGTCTCCAAGAGCGATGCAATGTGCTCCAGTTGCACCTCGTATACCAAGAACGAATGGAGGAAAAAGTTTCGATCGTATTCGATAACCGCAGCCTTATGGAGACCATTATGGGATATTCGTTCCTGTAAATTGGAATCACCATCATGGTCACGACACTAATGAGTCCTACTGATCAGAAGGAAAAGTAACACCATATTCGCCAATGATCCTGAAGATAAAGTCTGCCCGTAATGTTTCCACAATGGATTTACGTTAAATGGATCGAGAAACTGAGTGCAGTAATAAATATTGGGCAAGTTCTCGTTGTTGCGTTTTGTCAGGGTGAAAGAAAGAGTTCAACAATGT
The DNA here is from genome assembly GCF_021155775.2 of Neodiprion pinetum. NCBI lineage: Eukaryota > Metazoa > Arthropoda > Insecta > Hymenoptera > Diprionidae > Neodiprion > Neodiprion pinetum. The sequence continues at coordinate 24,281,284 of NC_060236.1, read as the reverse complement.
TTCAACTTTTTTCGTACACATTCCAGGTCCGATGCAACGCAACATGCAAGATCGCCTAAGCACAGCGTCGCGGAGTCGTAGCGTGTCGATTAATTATGTCTGAAGATAATAAAAAATTCTTGCAACACTCACGGCTTTCCCAGGGTAATAAAAAGATCGCCTGTACACACCAGACTTGCGGGACCAGTCTGCAGTTTCGCTCTGTGAGTTACCGGCTGATATTGCCTTTTTACGGCACGTTTCACGTGTCGTTTCGAAGAAATGAAATACCTACTCCTACTGCGCCAGACTCACCTACATAGCCAACCTCTCCGTCACGTTATCTACCGCAGAAAGGATTGCACATGCACACAACATCTTGTTGTAACGGAACATCAGCTCGAGTCTCACGGTCGAATCAAAAAAATCGAAGAATTCTCTGGATTTCATAAATTTCTCTAACAGAAATACGTTTCTGTTATTTTTCCCTTCTCTCTCTGCAGGTCTCGATTTAAGAGAGATGAGGGTGTTTTCAAATTCCAACTCTCTCTCTCTCCGTGAGGTGACGGAGCGGGTTTCTATTCCAAGATTATTTTTCGGGGATGATAATAAGCGGCGGGGGTTCGAGGGGCCGAATGGGAGCCGCAGTGAGGCGTGATATTGATACTTCTCCATCTCGGAGGAAAAGACGGAGGAGTGTCCTCTCATCCCGCCCGCACCCTTCCTTCCGCCCTTCTTCTTTTCGGCTTTAAAGCTCGCGGCTCACCAGTGAGTGAGCAGGATTTTTACGATAACAGATTAGAGGATCCGGAGGCGCGCGCTGCAGGCCTGTGTCGTTTCCAAATCCTGAGGCTAAAGGAGACAGGGAACGACGTATATGAGAAGATGAAAATAGAGGAGAAAGGACTCGCCGCCCCGTGTTTCTCGCGCGTGATGTGATTTTCCGAAGAGCCACCTTATCGCCTATCGATCAAAGGAGTAGCGGGTAAGTTCGGGACCTGACGTCACTGTCGCAAGCCCTTGCAGAGAAGTTGGTCGTAGTCGAGGAGTGAAATCTTGGTAGCGTCGTTCCTAATCTTCAGGAACGTCACCGAGCCGAATACCCACCTCGAGATATGGATAACGTAATGAGGCCGGGAATTGAATTGACGAAATGGAATATCACCGCGGCTCGCCTTGCCGTTGGAGGAAGATGATGAAACCGTAAACCGTGACCCAGAAATGTTGCTTTTCTTATTTGTTACCAACTCGGTGGAGGGAATAAAAATATTGTAACAACCAATGCGGGGTCTGATTTTCCTTTCCACAAAATCCATTACAAACTTTTCCCGCATGTCGTATCTCGATGCCGGTGTAATATTGGTAATATCCGAACAAGAAAGATCACCTGATACCAGATAAGCAATGTCATAACCATTTTCGTTATGAATGATAAAAATGATCGGAAGAAGTTATGGATAGCCAGTGATACTTACCCGGCAGCCATAATTTGCGGTCGCTTTATGAAATCGTTCCAAGAATCCGAAATCAAACAAACTTGCGTGTTTCCAACGCAAAAGCTTTCCACGAAAGAGCATGAAACTTTTCACATATCGCTAGGCCTCTGGGTATAATGTATACAAGTTAATAAATATTCATGGGAAAAAAGAACTACACTGCAATAAAGGCGAGTGCCAAACACGAATTTGTAAAAGTTGACCTTTGTACGAATAGAAAATAACGTCACGTTCAAGCAATGGCCACGAAACACGTCGGAATTGCCTCTTAAACGCGCAACGCCTTATCAGTATTTATTAGTACCTACATTTGTCCTAATTTAAAACATGGCATTTCAGTTGCCATGTCGTTCAAAACGCCAGTGAATATAAGCTCCGTTTTATGCCGTGCAGGATGATTCGATTGATTGAAACCCGCTGACAGGTTCAGAACGATTTCGAGTTCAGTCACGTTTTCATCCCACTTGACCTCGGGTAAGTACCGTTTTGGAAACACTTACGCAGCATCGATTGACTCTCTAGATACAGTCCCGATCGGCACTCATAGTATACCGCCATTACACGTCTACAATCTGGAACGAAGTGCTTCTCTTCTCTTGCACTTCAACTGTTATCTCAACCCTCGTTTGGACAAAATCCAAATACTCGGATAATCGTAATCGCTTAATTACATGCTGGAGTCAGAAAACACACCGATCTCGGACTCGTTCCGTCATTCATAAAATTTCAGTCCAACGGCAGCCCAACCGTCATAACGCGTTAATATCTCAGAGATATCACGATGGCATTATGAACCCAATGTTGAATCATGTGCTGTTGAGGAAACCAGTCTGTCGCAAAAACTGGTGACTGTGGGACGCGAACGTTGATTTCTTTTTCAAGTACTATATATTTTAACGATTGGAAAAATTTAGAATTGATTCCAAACGTTTAACCGCAAAAACCTCTTTTTACGTTATCAATTCATCAGTAATACAGAGGTCCATTTTTTTTTTTTGGAGAAACCAACTGGTTGATTGAAGGTACTTTGTCAGTTTAATTCGACTTCAAAAGGTACTGTTCTCTTCAGAAAACTCTGTTATCTGGGAATTCGGAAAAAGAAATTCAATGCAGAAAATATCATGTATTTTTAGTAGACTTTGAGAGAAATTTATCAAAAATTTATCGCTGCTTTGTTACAACTCGGCCAAAAATGAAAAATCTCTGTACCAAAGGAGAAATGGCATGTCTGCTAAAGAGAATGTCGTGTCTCACTAAGTCGAATTAGACTAATGGTGTACCTTCAACCTTACGACAACTAAACGTGGTTATTGATGTAGAAACAGTGAACTTGAACTATGAATTTTCCGCAACGTCCAGAATTTGTAGTACTGGAGAACAAAATGATATTTGCATCCCGCAGTAGTCAGTTTCGGCAACATATTAGTCCATTAACTATGAGCAAAGGGCATTCTCCAGAAACTAGACATGTGCGATGAAAATGCGTCTGGACAACAAGGCCGTTGAACCTGCAGAGTGACACGGGGACCACGGGTTTCGACATCCATCAGGATTCGGATGGTAGTTGACTGAGAAATGGGTTGGGCAATGGTGTGCCTACCTACCCACTACCAACGGAGTAACGTAAAATCTTGCGATCCTCTGCTCCGGCGGTTGAGGCAAGAAGAGGGAAGGTTTGTACGTGTCGCGATTACACGGTATTGGATTTGTAAATACGCCGGCTGGGGTTTGGGGTAGTATTGATCGGGGCCCAGCTGCGCGGGTTTACTGAAACAGTAGGCACTTCTAGTGACTAGAGTATCGCGGCAAAACCCGAAGACGCTCGTCCTTGACGAGCGCATGTCCTGGTTCTCTCCTTCCCTTCCTCCCTCTCTCTTTCTCTTTCTCTCCTAGCTCTCCTTCGTCCTCCCGTTCCTTTTAACTCCGTTCCCTTGTCTCCCCCGCTTTTTACAGAGGGAGGCGAGAGAAATCAAGCGATGCTTTTTGATTTTAAGGAGATTTTCACGGCCCGTTTGTCATCCCCGTCACCCCAGCTGCCAAGGACGCCTTCGAAGGCGCTGCCGAGGGTGTGTAAGGACACTTCGTTCAAGGCCGTGGATTCTCGGAGCTCGGCTAGCAATGTGGATATCAGAGGGAACGACGAAGGAGAGCGAGAGAAATTGAAAGAGTGCAGGAAGAAACGGAGGGCTGACGGAGCAACTGCAAAGCGAAACGGCGGTTTTCTTTCCCCGTTACTCGTTTCTCCCTCCCTCCCTCTTTCTCTCTCTCTCTCTCTCTCTCTCTCTCTTTTCTCCACTTACCTGGCACGTCTCGCTATATCTATATACCTTCTCACCTCGCTTTCCTGTCGCGAAGAGATTACACGTTCCTATTAGACCAATCCCACCCTCCGTCGTAGAAATACCGTCGGTGAGGTACGTGCCAATTACTGTAAACGGAAGAAATAAATTGAAGTAATACTCGAGCTTCGTGTACTTCTCTATGTACTTACTGATGAACGATTAAGCTTGCCGATATTATCGGACACAGTCACCGTTGGAACAACATACGTCTCGGACGGCTGAACGAGGGTTCCAAATCAGTCGAATCAATCCTCAGGTAACTTCGCGAGAAAGCAATTGCTTCTGTTACCGATAAATTTTGTATTTTTTACTTACCGAGACAATGCGCTACCGCTCGCGTCATTCAAGAATTATTAACAAGCTTCGTTAATAACGATGAGATTTGGAAAAATCACGGATACATTGTGCTGGGAATTAATCATCGGAGAAGAGTGAGAACGGAAGCTTCAAAAAGCTTTGCTTTGCTTCGCGACTTAGTCGCAAGCTCAATTATTCGGAGATGCTGATTCGACAGAGAGTCTCGCCCGCTCGACTTCAGTGCAGACAAAGCTTTTCTCCGAGGCTGGAGAAGTGTAGCGAAAATCAGAAATTGCGGGAGTACCTGCCCCAGGGACAGCAGGTGAGATTGCAATTTTCCAGACAATTGCGATCGTTCCAACTGTCGCCTCGTTTAATTGATAGTAAATCGCGGGGCGTTTTCCGGAGAAAAAGAGAACGCGCGCGAACGAATCGAAGCGAAGTGAAAGTAGAAATTCCAGAAGGGAGGAAGGCGATGGGGTGAAAAACTTTTTTAATAAACTTTCCATAATAAGAATAAATTACGAAATTTCACGTTTTTGATCGACGTCAGTGACAACCTGCCGCATATTGGCTCAACGGGATGGAAACTCGTGTCAATCGTTCAATCTCCCAAAGAGGGTTGACAGAACGCGATGGAACCCCGAGGCACCCGCGTCATCGTCAGCCCCGGAAGTTCTTTGTCTTCCCCGTGTCTGTATCGCCGGAATTTCACGAAAACCAGCTTGCGGTTATTCTCTTCCGAAAACTTTCATCCCTTAAGGATCGAGGCCCCCGGCTCGACCTCACGTACCGAATGTTTTCACCGAAGTCCTGTTCAACAAGGCTACACAATTCTGAACAAGGAATACACGCCTGCAAAGGCCACATTCCTTGAATTCCAAATTACGTATTTCATGTTCACTTAGCAAAGGTCAAATTTCAATCAGGTTCTGTATACCAATTTCTTAGGGCAACATTTCGACTTTTCGAGAAATGAAAAAAAGAATAAGAAATCGCATCATTTTTTACGCCGGAATGTACCAGCCCAGGGGTTAATCATTTAGTCTGCAGTCTGGAGTATACGTCACCTGAAGTCACTTGAAGTCAGTGAAGTTTCTCAAAGTCAGTGAAGCCAATGACGTCACGTGAAGACGCTTGACGTCACTGAAGTCAGTAAAGTCGGTGGAGGCACTTGAAGTCAGTGAAGTTACCTGAAGTCACGTGAAGTTATCTGGAGCCAGTGAAGTTGGCGAAGTCAGTGAAGTCACCTGAAGTTTCTTGAAGTCACGTGAAGTCATTCAAAGTCAATTGACTTCACAACGTTTTCGGAAGTTGGTCAATCGAAGCAGTTGTTAACCCATCGGTACAAACTATAATTCAGCCTCAGAAAAATAGTGCAGAATGTCTTTTATACCAATAGACACTTTCCTCGTCAAAGAAGGATGTTAATCAATTCTTCTACCGAATCAAGCTTAGCTCGAAGTACAGAAACGCGCAATTTCGCCAGGAGTAAAGCGACCTGCAAGTGCTCAGTGAGCTATTTCGATTCCTTATTGTAGAGGTTCGCTTTCAATCTTTGCCACCAGTGCAACGATTCACGAGGGTGAACTTTTACAACTGACATTCGATTCGCTTCAGCCTGAATAAGGATACCGATGAAAGCATATCCAACAGGAGATCGTAACCGGAAGGGAAATGGACGAAAGGAAAGGTGAAATTGTCGCTGAACGTGTCCGTGTAGAAATTGTAGGCAAGCTGTAGATGGCAGATGATTTTCACTTCCTAAGAATAGTGCCAAGACCTACCCTGTAAATAAATATAAAAATTTTACCTCAGCACGCCCGCGTGGCCAGGAAAAATCTCGGCGTATGCAAAGACCGGAACACTGTCTGGGATAACGGAGAGAACATTAAGAAGCGCAGAGTGAAGCGGCTACACTGAATGAATATTTAAAGAAAATCTCGGTTCCGCTGCCGTGGTTCCTGGAGCGATGTTCCTTCCCAGTTTCACGATTCTTATCGCATCGCGAATATAAAATTTGGAATAATTCACGGATAACTCGTATCGTTTCTTCGCTTGTATTAAATTTTTTCATCGATCACAAGCACAGATATTTGTCACCGTTGAATAATAGATTTATTTCGGGTAACCGAAGCGCACTTTCTTTCGCCTTGCAGGGAAATAATGACTAGATCTTATCGTAGGCTATTATTACTTTTAGTTACAGTTTGTACTTGTGAAAGTATCCAGAATTCACAATTTCGATAGAAATTTACGGTTTGATTCGACACCTTTCTCACTTTTCAAAAATCCCTGTAATTTTTGATAAATTTCATACAGACAGAATTTGTTGATCAAATCACGACAACCGCGAAACTTTGGAAAAAAAGAATTGTAATGTTACCGGATTATAGATTATTTAGAAATTCTGTTACCCTAGTTGGTATAACAATTATAAGTACGATTTCCGGTAAAAAACGATCCTGCTCAAAATACGACAAAACAATAATTTATTTACTTTCTGAAGAGACGGAAGCAAGTCACGTTTCGGAGCTTGAAAGTAGTTTAGACACGTGCCGCTGGATTAAAATTTCTAGTGTCGGTTGTTATCACTCTCGAAAGTTATTTACGAGGCGTATCTGTATTTGTACCATCTCGGATCAAACTATTTGTATTCTTCGCGCGTTCAAACTTATCGCAAAGTCGTTTACTTACAACTTCTATACCGCGTTTTAGATAAACATGTTATGTATAAGATGGAGCCTCCATATTGCATACAGATAAAATGCAAAGATATCCCCTCTACAGTGTGAACTTAGTTCCATTTCTTTGCTACCGAATTTCAAAAGAGTATCTTTTGATTTCTCGCTGTTTATTTTCGACAATGTCCATATTTGATTTTTGAATTTATTAACAGATATGACAAAATCGGAATTTCTTTGCTAGAAAGAATCATTCTCACATTAACAGCTGAATATTATCACAATTTTGAATTCGTAAAATGTACTGGAATTTTGAAGCTTTACATTATACTTCAGAAACCTGAATTTATCTTAGATTTATTTTTATAACCTATTAGCATATCATTCGTTGGTTATCAATCAGATACTGTTTTCCAGTTTTTTTTTTTTTCATATGTTTCACGATTTGGCAGATATAAGAATTCAACATAAGTCAGGATATTCGCGTTTCTTTTCGTACAGAAGTTGTATTCTAATACTGTACGCCAGGAAATTGCTTTCGTTAACTCAAAGCTGAAGCGCACGATCCTAAGTTTAGAAATCGAGTCGTCCAACCGGTTGATCTTTGACGCCAACACATTTCGATATTGAAGGAACGAAAAAAAAAAAAAAAAAAACAAGTGGAAAACTCTCCTTCAGAATGGCAGAATCCGAGAGCCGTCAATGAGCAGCAAGTGAAGATGGGAGAATGGAAGAAAGAAAAATGTAGAGACGGGGGTGGTTTGTAAAAGCACGTGTATGAGGGGTAAATGAGGGCACAGATGCGCAGTCAGATAAGTCGTGATAGAAGCTATGCTCCTGAAAAGAGCTGTCTTACCTTTGGCACAAAGCAATCTCTCGAACCGGGAGACAAACGCCTAAGTAGGAACACCCTCGGCTCAAGGGTAAAAGACTTTGGAATACTGCTGCACCAGTTTTCAGCTCTACGCAAGTAATAGCTCTAAAGGTTTCCTTTCGCGCTGAGATGTCGCGTCATAAAGCATCGATTACGTGAAAGGAGAAGAGGCTTGTTTGATTGATAAATCTTACGGTTATTGCGGATATTCCAAGGATGTCTAACCGAGAGGAAAAGAAAGGGCGAGAGTGGAAATGAAAATTAGAGAATTGCGAATGGTTTACAAAATCGAAGTTGATCACGTTTACGTAACGATGCAAATTTAGAAAATTCTTGAACAATTCTTTGTTAAGAAAAACCTTAAAGGTTTTCAATTTTCTTGACGAAAGCCCATTTCATTTGTTAATCAATTCTTTTCTGATAGTTTATTATACAATTTTACATATATATTTTAAGAATGTTCAATTGAATGAAAATGGATATGAAAATTAGAAAATTGCAGCTGGTTGACAAAATTCAAGTCTGTCATCTTTACGTAACGATGCAATTTCAGCAATTCTTCAACAATTCTTCGCGAAGAAAAGGTTTAAAGCTTTTCAATTGTGCCCGTCAAAACCAATTTAATTTGTAAATGAATTCTTTACCGATTATTCATTATACAATTTTGCAAAAATTGATGTACTTCTCAATGATTTACTGTATCGTCTTGATATGAAAAACCAAAAGGTATTTTATTTTGAATCTACTCTGAATTGAGAGATGCGTGATAAAAATCTGTCTCACCTGATTCGAAGACATTTTTTAAAAAATTTATTTATATATTTTATTAATAAATAAAAAAAAAAAAAAACAAACATAGATGCTCGTCGATGAGATTTAAGCTGTCTTCGCTTCGATGTCGTCAGATATTATTTTCAATACATTTTTTTAACCTTACTGTTCGGATGATTTTACTTCTTGCAGTTTAAGGCACGACACGTATAATGACTCGAAAGTCGTTGACCGCAAATCGTATCGATTCTGCGGAATATGATTATTTCGAAAACAGTTCGCAAGTTCCGCGAGAGGCGAGTATGTAAGAGTTGAATATGGATTTTTTAATCAAGCCACACGGAGGGTTGCGTGGCAAATAATCATTCCGGACATTTTATTCCCTCCATGTTTAAATTATTATTATTATTGTTATTATTATTATTATTTTCTCGATTACAATAATTTTTTTTCCTCCTCGTTTCGCTCGTTCCTTTCACGGTTCGTTTCCACTCGGCGTGTCTCTCTTTTGCTCTACATCGTTTGTCTCTCTATCGTGAAAAAAGAGTTATTGATTTATCGGCTTTCGCCTCGCGCTATATAATAACGATGATTCGAACCGTGCCTCACATCCACGAGGCGTTGGTTGATATTGCTTAATTACCCTTGCCTCGTATTATCGTCTACAGAGTGGTTGTAAAAATCGATGTTCGCAAACAGCAGTTTTTTAACGCGTTCGAACAGTTCGTATAAATTTTTTCCTCTCGGAAATTTACGTATTTACACACCAATTACGCGATTTCATTGAAAAGTGATCGACAGTACGACGGTGTTAAAAAAAAATGGCGTACGCCGAAAGCTGAAAGCTCTGCGCTTTCGTAGATCCGTGCAATACAATAAGGTTGTTTTACTCGGAAAGCTGTGGCCGCACCAGGGGAAAGATTTCGATAACTTTATCGTTACAGTTTGAAATTTTACGAGCCTCCTCACCGGCAAATTGAATTCTTTTTTATGTCTTTATCCGGGCTTATTTCTCACCCGCTGATATCTCGTATTTCTTCGACTGAAACGCGTTAAGAAAATTCTGTTGAATTCGATTTTCGCTTTCCAAACTGCCCGCCCAGATTCATAAAGTTTGATAATTCGGTTAAACAATTCGAGTTTTGAACAACTCCACGTTTTTCGCTACTTCAGAGGTGATTACGAATCTAAGGATCCCGATTCTCTACTCGGTGATATTAATGCGAATGTTACTCGAACTGCAGAGGAAAGGAATTCAAGTACGGGAAGAAAATATTTAGGGTTTTCCCAGTTTACAGGGAAGTCTTTAGAAATTATATAAATATTTGCTCCACAATACAGGATTCATTACGTTTCGTTCATCAAAATCAATGTTTCATCCTTTCGCCATTTTTATTTTTAACTCGAGTAAATGATGGAATTACAATTTTTTACGTCGTTGGTGTTTAGGCATTTGAAGCATTTTTTTTTACAAATGTTTCGGATGTATGTAAATCATTATCTGACATCTGAAATTCCGTAAAAATGTATCGAAGCTAAGAATTTCAGGGAAAAATTCATGTAACAATTCTTGAAATTCGCAAGCGCAAAACATAATTAAGATAAGATTATTGATTTAAAAATTGTCTTTCGAAACCTAGTCAAGCATGTCGTTGAAGTGATGACAAAGAAAATTTCATCCAACTTGTCAATATTCTAGGATCAAATCACGCGTGAATCTGTCGTCAAATGAACTACGGGAAAATATGCCTTTGCCGATTTTACGGAAATCGAAATTGTAAAATAAAATTTCGTAAAACCGAGTAGGTGAGTATAGCTCGTGATTGAACGAAAGATTTAAAAAAAAATTGAAATTTAAGTTTTTGGTAGAGTTGTATTCAAAACAGTACGATTCTCGATAAAATCTGAACCATGTATTCCCTTGTAAAATAACTTGCGATCGCAGGAAAATAAGCCTACGTTCAATCACGAGCTATACTCACCTACTAACAGTACATATTTGTTTTTTTTTTTTATCTCAGCTAAAGCTATATCATGAATTATCTCACGATATTCTCAACGACTCAATTTTCAAAACATTCGGTCGAAACTTAAAAAAAAAAAATCGTTCCATTACACGTTTGAAGTTTAATAATTTTTCAAAACAGACGAAACGCAATGACTTTCGAAGCGATTGTCTGCGTCGGGCAAACGTGCATCGAACACGATCGCACCTTGCGTAAAATTGTGTAACGTGAAACGGCACAAGCGGCAATTCGCATCCCTTGGCACCGCTGTCGCACGAAGGTCCCGCCCCTGAGAGCTTATAACTTGCCGTTACGGAATTGCGTCGCAAGTTTCCTTTCCGGGTGGAAATGAGCGTATACCCATAACCTACACTTAGGTAGGTAGTCACCTACTGTTGCATTCGAGACGCATAAATAGCCTCGTGTCACCGTTAAGGCTTATCGGTATTCCGCACACGGGGCGCAGGTCCGCAGGACGGAGGGCGAAACAGCGCTAACTACTCAAGAGTGTCGAGGAGTCGGCGGGTGTCGCATTCGGGCAAAGTCGAACAAGGCCAGATAAATAACCAAACACGCCGAGCGCCGGAGACGACGTCGGTTAGCTGCCTCTGTAAGCGCGACGATTTGCATGGAAATGCGACCAACTTGTACTATTAGGAAAAGGGTCTCGCCCACCGGAAAGATCGGGGTATTCACTTAGGTCGGGTGTATCTTATCGACCGGTGTGCACCGGGATGCAGACTTTATTGTATCGAGGACCTGGTTCTCATCATATTTTACTAAGAAAAATTCAGTAAAACGTCTTAGTTAAACGAGGCTTTAACGTCAACTTATCGTTGCACAAGCGTTAAATTGTCGCAACAGTTGCAAGAAAATACAGCAACAGTGATCGTAATGAGAAAGAATAGCAACGGATACTAGACTTTCTGGTAACGGCTAGAAAACTAATTTTCATTTTCTACCTAGGACTATGTTTTTCGATTGTGGTAAAAAATGAAAATAGTCACCGGAACTAAAAATTACTCTCAGTGTACTGTCGTAACGTAGTATATTGATAGGGGCGCGCGAATATAATTGAATACTCGGATTGTATCGAATATTTGGTTAACTTGAATATGTCGCGTGCCTAAAGGTAAAAGGGCATATCCCTACATGTTAGTAGGGATTTATGCTGAAAGGGCGTACAAAAAAATTTTTTTTTGCCAATCGGTTCAAAATCGTCTGAAACGTAAAGATCTGTAAAAAAAATTTTTTTGGCATCCTAATGCTAAAAGGGCGTATCTCAAGACATACGCCCTTTCACCTTTTAGAAAAATAATACTTAAAAGTAAAAGGGCGCATAAAGAAAAATTCTCATTTTGATACTAAATGTTGAAAAATAGTTTCACGAAACATGCACTAAAAAAAAATTTTTTTTATACCTAAGAAATTTTTCCTTATGGATAAAAAAATGATAAAAATAATAAAAAAATGATTCTTGGGATTAGAATATGGAAGTTTTTTAACTATAAGAATATAGTTTTCTGACTGTCAAAAAACTAGCCTTATAATAAAACGTGGTATTCTAAGGTTAAGAAAACCAATTTTTTTAAATCAAGAAAACTCGCGTAAAAAATTTAGTATTCTAGGTAGAAGTAATTTTTTTTTCAGTGTGTTAGACTGTAATATTTAACAGTTTAATACATAAAGTTTTTTTTATAGGCAACGGAAAAAGTAATTAACAAAAAACAGATTACTTAAAAATCAAGTAATCAATAAAACAATGTTAGATGATATTCAAATATTTTGAAATTTCCCGCCTAGGCGCCATATTGAATACTGCTACTGGTGCTGCTCCGAACAGCTGTTACGTCTTGATCCCGAGTCCAGTTGCAATATTTTTCAAAACATGTCAAATAATTTGTGTTAAATCGATTTATCAACTATTGCAATAATTAAATTTTGTCTTCATTATTTATATATTTCGAATTCTTAAAGGTGAAAGGGCGTATAATTAAAGACATACGCCCTTTCACCTTTGGAATTTTTTTTTTTGATTTTAAGCTTAGAATATATCAACCACTTGATTGGCAATAAAAAAAAAAATTATACGCCCTTTCACTTTTGCAAAGGTAAAAGGGCACATAGATTGGGATGCGCCCTTTTACCTTTAGTCACGCGATGTGGTTTGAATACATTAAATTATGTGCCTGAAATCTTGAATTTTTCATTTTGTTTTCTGTTCGAAAATTATTACTCAGTCGAATGAAACTTTCGAAATTCTCACAACTGACAGGAAATGAAATGTTATTTTTGAGTTGTATTTAGTCAATTTTAGGAGATAATAGTATTAATTACGAACGATTGCCGTATCTTGGATTCAAGAGAAACTGTAAAATATAGTTAACTAGTGTGCCAGGAAAAAAATAATCTGGCAATCACGAATTATTCGAATCAATATCTACAAGAAACTCACTGCTGAATATACATTAAATTCAAACACTGGAGGAAATATGTTTTATGAAACTTTGTTGATATAATTGAAAATCAATGTTAACGGATAATGTTTAAAGTTTTATTACCTTCTTCCAAAAACTTCGTGTCAATTTGACTTATTCTTTTACCTCGCGATTTCGTGCAGCAAGAAACGAAAGAATTTATAATACTCTTCTTTCCCAAAGATAACTTGATACTATTTCTTTAAACTCTCTTCACGATTGTAAAAAAAAATTGAACCCGTGTCTCGAAGAGTAGGAAAAACAGTAAGCCGAGATAACTTGTCCTGCAACTTTTATCTGTCAATGGAAAATCAATATCGTGATAATCACTGATGAATGTTTAAAATCTGTTAAAAATAAATTTTCTCCGAGTAAAGATCGTTCACTTTCAAGTCCGCATCGTTTCCAACTCTTCTCCGAAACATTTGGTATAACTGTTATAAAATGGGAAGAGATGGGATATTTCCCCGGCATGTTCATAGGATCGAAACTGTCTGACTATGCAAATATAACATGTTCATTAATTAGCATTTCACTGTACCCGGGCGAATTGGCGCCCTTCTCTTCTCATTCAAAAAGCTCTTTCTACCAGCAGGAGAATTCACCAGAGCGAGGACGACCCTCTCGCAGCATCCCTCGCGCCATTCTCAACCCACTCCCCGTCACTTCCGCTTCAAACTCTGTCCAGAAGAAGAACAAGAGCTGAGATAAACGTGATGATTTTGCATTGTTTCAGCTGCAGACCGGTATTTCAGCTCGTCTACTACCGAACTCACGCTCAAGTTATCACTTGTCTTCGCCAAGTCTGGCATTCTCGTTGTATTACGTTACAATTCTTCTCCAACGAAGCGCTGCAGCCAACTTCTCAGATTTAAGGTCAAAACACACGAACACTCGGAAAAATTCCCTGTAATACAGCTGCTGGAAAATTTTAGTAAAACTATTGTCGCTGTAACAACGATTTATAAATATTGTTGGAATCGCGAGAAAATGTGATAAAATTGACTGTTTAGGTTAGGTTTGGTTAGAACAAGAAAAAAATAAAAATAAAATACAGTATTAGCGACCGTGACGATAAAGAAGAGTAACAAACACTACATTTTCTGGTTCCATGGCAGAAATAATTTGTTTTTTTTTTTTTGTGTATTTTTATATGTGGCAGAAAACGTAAGCAGCTTATTACTGCGTTTTAAGCTGGGAATTTCTTTCAATGGTGCTTTTGCCTCGATATTTTCGTTATCGGTATTACGATCTTGGTGACTGTGAATAAAACAGAAAAACTTGTTGCGGGAAAAATTGAGGATGAACATCGATTGGCTTCCGCATCACCTACGTACACCGATAAGCCGATTTGTCAATGACTCGAGGAGGTCACGTATATATATACATACACAGTCGTGGAGGAAAACTTCGATCTGTCCGAATTAAACCATGTCGACATTCATACATACTAGGGTGTTTTAGGACAAAATAATACGCGATGTTTCACCGTGCCACGCGCTAAAATTTTTTTCTCAGGTCAAAAGCATGATTCTGCAAAAAGGTGAACGTTTCAAGTTACGTGGAAGATCGTGCTCATATCATTTTTGATATTTTTCTTTTTTTGAATTTCTGAAGAAGCACGTAGCTCTTCAATTATTTTTTACTTTCCTGACATGTAACGGGAATCTTATTCGTCTAAATTAGAAGTTCTGAATATTAAATTGTGACTATTTTATGAGATTGAGTTATTAATGAAAAAGTCGTCAGATACACTTCTCAAACATCAACTGGAGATTCAATAATACAAATGTGGGAATTCCGACAAGTAAGGTCACCCAGGTCGATCTGACTTAATTTCTTTTGTAATATCTAGAAACTAAGCGACACGTATTTATTTATTTTTTTTTCATCTGCCATTAAACAAGTTTAGGGGGTGAAACCACCCTCCAAAGTAAGGCATGTCAAGGGGCGGTTTGTCGGTTTCACCCACAAGAATACAATATTTTTCATCCAATTCGACTGGAAAATTTTTCTCATAACGTGAAATGAAAAATGTAATTTTCTCATAAAAAACAAAAAACAGCCAAATCACCCCTTGACATGCCTTACTTTGGAGCGTAGTTTTACTTCCTTGAAATGCCTAATGGCAAATAAAGAAATATATACCTGTCGCTTAGTTTTTAATTTACTATAACATATCACAAAAGATATCAAATCGGAGGGATCGACCTGGCATACCTTCCTTGTTAGTGAAATAAATTGATATTATGATTGGTATAAGCGATAAGAAAAAAAAAAAAACAAACTTCACTCACCATACTTCACAAGTTTAAGAAAACGTGTATGAGTGAAAAATCAACTGAACGTGATCTTTCGCATAACGTTGAGCGTTCATCTTTTCCAGAATCTTTATTTCAACCTAAAAAAAACTTTTCCGGGGGTGCCATGATGGAAAATCGTAACTAATTTTTTTCTCAAACATCCCAATACACTGAGAGAAATTTTTAGTTCAGGTTACCGCTCAGTCCTTAACTATTTTCATTTTTTACCACAATCGAAAAATATAGTTCTAACTAGAAAATGAAAATTAGTTTTCTAGCTGTTACCGGAAAGTCTAGCATCCGTTGCTATTCTTCTTCATTACGATCACCGTTACTGTATTTTCCTGCAACTGTTGCGAAAATTTAATGCCTGTGCAACGATAAATTGACGTCAAAGCTTTGTTTAACTAAAAAAGTAGAGTAAACCTCAGAAACTGATTTTGCGTTGCGATTACCAAAAAAGGATCGACGATAGCGCAAAATGGTGACGCGTACCTCGTTTTTCATAATTCCAACAATATTCAAACAGTTTTTTCAACGATACCTGTTTTACCGAATTCTTCTAGTCACTGTAACGAATGAAATTTTTCTCCGTGTACATGCGTATTTCCCACATAATTTTCCTCCATGAACACGAAGGACACGCAGGCCCAAACTAATCGTCAATTACACATTCCGAGTGTCGGCAACGGTGCAGGTTACAACGGACGCAACGTCACCGGATGTACAATGGCATCGGACGTCTCGATCGCTATTCCGCATTCACGTATCAGCGACTCGTTCATGCTACGTAACGAGACACGCATTCGTACACCATGGTGTACACCGTACACACGGATATGAATACGGAGATAAGTTGGGGAGATTGTGTATTATAGATAGAAGCACGCACCTAGGTCCGATCGTGAGGGGCTCTCATCGACCCAGGTGGTATCAACCTGTCAGCCTTCGCTTCGTTACTCAATCATTTTTTCATTCACCACTGTGACAACCTTTTTCCGCGTCGTCCACGAATCGTGATCAGGCACTTCAGATCTTATGCAGTAATACTTTTCGCTACGAGAGGTCAGAAAGAAAAAAAAAAAAAAAACTCTTCCGTTTTCGTCTATATGATTCATTGCCACGAAGATCGATTCATCTCTCACTCACAGATCAATGTCTCCAACTTCTATAGTATAATGAATTTTACGCTTGATTAGTTTTTCCATTTGTGTCGTATCGATGCACTTTGATACTTAAGTGTAAATATTTCTAGCTTTTAGGTAAAAAACTAATACCATGAGTTGGATAAAACTGAACTTTCATTCTCAAATATTGTTGGATTTACCATTTTTGTGTCGATATTGAGTAAAAAAAAAATTACATCATATTTTATAGTTTCATGGTTGAAGGATGGCAACACTTCCCTTTGAGATTCAACGCAAGGCAACTTCTTTTTTTTTTCATTTTTGTCTCTCAATCAGCTTTGCTTAAAAAAGTATTATCAGGTGTTACCGAATTTTTGAATAATTTTATGCATGCATTGTCAGCATAGAATATTACTTTCAGTTTCATATTTATACCTACTACAGCGAACTGTATTTTTTTGGAAGTAGTTTTTTACGAACCCCTTTTTAGTAAGAGACTCGATTCTTTCGCCATGGTTACCTAAGTTTCACCGAAATACGTGGAATATGAAACTTCTATAGTAATTCTCTTCAAATAAGAATGCACTTTTCACCTTTACATCAAAGTTTGAAATGCTATTTTGATGTTTTCTACGATTTTAAAACGTGCGCTAAACGTGATAATCTTCCCATTTTTCATTTAAAAAATTTCAAAACTTGCAGTGCCAAAGTATTGTGTACAGAATTGTGAAGTTCACGCGTGCTATCAATCGCGACGAAACATTTTTCTAATCCATTGAAATCACATTTTGATATAAAACTTGAATTTCTTACTTACAAAACATGCATAAAAAGCACAGAGTATACAAATGGACTCGATAAAGTGTTCATTATATCGGATCAATGATAAAATTTAATGGGTAAGAAATTTTGCTTCCAATATACGCGCAAAGTAATCAAAAATAATTGAGTCGGGTTGTTTCATTTCAGTTACAAACGATAATTGCAAAGTTTGATGCAATTGGATTTTACTTTTTTGATATTACCGGATATATACATCAACGCGAGTGACCTTAAACAGAACTTTTTCCAACTATCGGATAATATTCTTCAACATTTATTAAATGTACAAAATAAAAGAGATCCATAAAGCTGTTGCATTTTGTTTATACCGTGAGCTCTGAACGATAAAAGCTACGGATTTTCATTAACTCGCGACGAAATTCACTCCCTCTCAACACGCGTGCAATAACATTAACGTCATGCGGCGTGAAAATGTGCTATAAAGTCCGTGAATAATTACAATCGCAAGCGTAATCGGGAGGAAAAATGGAACCCGGTTTCGGCTCGGGTGAAAAGGAAAAAGAGGAGGTATCAGAAGCGCCGGCACATTTGGCTGTGTCAATTTCTGCAGGGGAAGAGCCGTGGAAGTTTCCTTTGTCTTTCGGTTAAATTCTGTGAGAAGAGAGCGTGAGCGCGTGAAGCAAGTGTCTCGTCGTTAGCGAGGGCGTTTATCGTGCAGGGTACAGCAGCCGCGAAACGGGATAATATTCTCAAACGTTCTCGACATGACGAAGTATGAATTAAACCCGTCAGTTCCAGCCCTCAGCCGGTAACATGTGCCATGCAAATTCCGGGAATGGATTCACGAGTGCTCGAATATCGAGCCTGATCTAGAACACTCTGTATAGGGTGTGAGATTCGACAAGGATAGAATTCCAACACGCGAGGAATGTAGTTTGGTACATTAGAATACAAAATTCGATTTACAAAACAGCCCTACGGAATGCAAATTACAATATAGGATAGAATAATACGATTCATCTCAAAAAAATTACAGGGGATCAAAAATTTGAGTGATATTATAGAACGGTTTGAATTTAAAGTCTGAATTGCAGATAGTTTCACAGATATTAAATTCCCCGAGGAAAGATAACACAAGAGTTGAAGCTTCGATAATACAAAAACTTGAATTTTCCCAATCCCAAGAGTTCCAAGTTAGGAAATGAAAAACAATTCACCA
The DNA here is from genome assembly GCF_021155775.2 of Neodiprion pinetum. Classification (NCBI taxonomy): domain Eukaryota; kingdom Metazoa; phylum Arthropoda; class Insecta; order Hymenoptera; family Diprionidae; genus Neodiprion; species Neodiprion pinetum. The sequence goes on along the minus strand of NC_060236.1, from coordinate 24,262,926 downwards.
ATTTAAACGTAACGACCATGGGGGAAAATCTACCACAATGTTATACTTTAGAATATTTCGAGAAACAAATTCCAGAATTTCTCGATTAAATATGTCAGAGTGGCTTTTTTTTTAATTTTTCGCTTCGTCAACGCAAGTGTGAACCTAACACCGATCACATATCGATTCGTGTAGTTTATTTTCTTCATATTAGATTCTTTCACGGGTAAATTTTATTTTAAATTTAATTTTCCGTCCCTCATTAACTCTGCAGTAAAATTTTTCAACCGGCACTAGTATTACCATTACAGTCCTCGAAGAATAAAAACACAGTGTAGATACTCCATAGACTCTACTCTCCATCCACCCACTCGACGACGCCTCGTACGTCGGTAGCAACCATAACCCTTTGGTGCCAGAGCTATTTGCTCCCGCTACCCCTACTCGAGCGGTAAACAAAACCCGCGAAACGGGGCCGGGACACAAAACAAGGCGACACCCGCGCCCATCTCGTTCCATGGGATCCGTACACAGCCAAGCCGAACACGTAGATGTATTATGTCTGCCACGTGAACCAGACCCTCGCCTCCACCCTGTGCACATTTGCCATACAGTGTACCCACCGAGCTCCGAGCCCCCCAAGCACCGAAAGCTGGTCTCCAGTCAAGGGCAACAGGCACCCGCACAACGGAAATGCGTTATCTAATTTGTTTGCTCTTACAGTGGGGCTGAAAAGATCCACCTCGGAAATAGTTGCGATAAGGTTAGCTTGTTTTCGAAAGGGCCTTCTACCGAATCCGTTGTCTCAATTTCAAACTAGCCTCGCTGAGCTGCGTCCACGCCGATTGGAAAGGATATTATGACATTCAACTGAAATTATGACCTTCGACCCCAATTGAAAACGATATTATGACGTTCCAGCTCAATTGGAAACTATGTTGTGGCATTCCACGTCGATGATGAGCTTCAACCTCAATTGGAATCGATGTCGTGACATTCCATCGCAAATGGAAACTATATCGTGACATTTCGAATCAATTGGAAACGACGTTATGATATTCTACTTAATTATGAGTTTTCACCTCAATTGTAAACGATATTATGACATTGCAGCTCAATTGGAATCGATGTCGTGACATTCCACCTCAACTCGTAACGATATTACGACACTCCAGCGCAATTAGAAACGATATTATGACATCAACTGAGGGTATGATACACCAAAAGACGAGAGTTTTGTCGAGAAATATAAAGAGTCGTATGCTGATACAAAATATGGTCCTCAAACGTGTGATTACAAGTGTGAAATCATCACAATGGAAGGACGTTTTTGAAATACGAACATTTCTGTGAATGTGTTACGTGCTGTTTAGCTCGAGTATTGTTCAAAATAGCTTCAATTGTTCAAAGCTTCCAATTATTGCATTAATATCAAACACTCCGTATACGTTATTCAATTCGCGGGGAGTACGTTACAGAAATTTAAATGTGGAAGTGCTGTTACATATATTTTCTGATTTTCATTCGGAAGTTTTTTTTCTTCGCAGAATTTAACAAGAAATTCTACATTAACATATTTGCGGTGGTAAATGCGCACTAAAGTTAGTTGTTGTAATTCATAGGGAAGTCATATGAAGCATCTATCGGTACTAAAATCACTTTTAACTGTTACAATAAAACAAACGGTTATTTAACTGCCCTGCACTATTCATCCCGTGCATCGTACGTGTCGAACAGCGGCTGCATCAGCGATGCACGATACGTATTTCAGCAAGTTTCATATTATAGTACAAAGTTTGAAATCGATACTTGCAAGAGATAAAAGACGCGATCGAGTCTTCATGCTCCAACGGAACTTAAACTGCAGTTTAAAAATTTGTAGACAAAAATAAGTTCTGTGTTGATTTGGACGATTTCTAAAGACAACACAAAAATGTGAACAGGATATTGATGCAGGGTTGAATTTCGTAAAGTTAGCGCGAAGAAATATTGGTAATGAGAATCACCGTTTTGCAAATGTAGAGTATCTTCAAAAAGCCAAGTTTTCATAATGTGAGTGTGTTTTGCTTTATTACTAATCTACCGAATTTCACAGCAGCGATGTTATGATTTTATGATAAACACACGCGGAAAACAAAAATTCTTGAAGAAAAACCAGTCAATCGATTCGAAGTTGTTTTAATTGCTAAGCTTAGTTGTTTCGATGAAACTTAAATCGAGATTTTTTAAAATTCTATGACTCTAACAGTCAAAAATACGGATAAAGCATTAAACTCAAACGTGAGTATTTCATTCTCACCGAGATGAAATTCATCGGTACCTAAGTCCCAAAAATAGATCGAAGTAAATTTCAAACATTACAGCTATACGTTTTTTCATTGACTTTTCTACTTGGTTTGGGGGAAAAATTGTGGTGAATTTCTATTAAAACTTTGAAAATGTTTGTCTTGCTTTTGCGTGAATCAGAGACATTTTCAGTCACATTCATAACTCTGTAATCGAATTTGAAAATCGAAAATTGTTGATCTTAGCGGTATCAAAATCATTGTTGAAATTTATGACGAATTGAAAAAAAACGGTATACGATGCAAAGGGGCATAAACCATTGTTCAATTGATTGACTTTTCACATCACACGTTTAAAGGATCATCCTAGTGTAAAATGTTAAAAAAAAAAATATATATATATATATATATATATATATATATATTTGTTTTTTAATTGACCGATAGTATAGACGGGATATCACAAAGGAATAGTTTCCAAACTATCCGTTTCAAATTTGGACACAATATTCTTCACGCTATTCTTCATATTGGTATGGAAGCTTTTTTTTTGAAATCGTCACATTTTTCTAACGAAAAACTATCGAAACAATAGGCTAAATTCGATACACTTTTTTCAGACCACGGCCATTTTGTCAATTTTGTTGAAATAAAAAAAAAAAAAACTTTATAGCAAGATGGCGGCTTTTATACCGATTAATGATCTTTTCACAAATTTCATTTTACGTAATATTTACAGCCACAACCGTGCACACTATGAGGATTCCTCTTTTTCGAAGACATTTTCAACTGTTGAAAAAGTAAATAAATAAATAAATAAATAGAAAAAAAAAACTGAAAATAAACGTTCAAAAATCTTTGTTCTGTTCTTCGCGAGTGCTTTGATTTGACGTGAAAAAAAAAATAACAGCTGACCAGCGTATTTCAACCATAGAAAAAAAAATCGTACGTGTGGGATCCCTTAAGCCCTTGGAATCCTGTTGCTACAAACAGAGGTTGTACCTAAATAAATGTTTACAGAAACTGATATCAGCGGCACGATTCCTCCGGTAACAGGTGATACGAAATGCGTCCGCGGAAGTTGAGCAGCTCTTGTTAACCGTCAACAAGGAGTGAAACGATAGTTGTTTTGCAAAGTGGACATTCCCCGCATCTTCGTTCCGCAAGAGAATCCGACTGCAGTGCAGCGACGAATGGCTCGGATTCCGATTTCATTTCACGGTGGCGAGCGGGCGGTTCGTACTTATTTTGCATATTCCGCATGCATCATATTCACTTCCCAATCCGTACGCTCACGTTCCCCGATGGCTTTCTATGCGGTCATTTCGTACGTTCATCCATATGCATGTATATTTTTCATTCCCTGCATACACGTGCGATTTGTCGCTCAGGCTCGTCGTCCGGGAATGAAAAACGTAAAAATACATATACGCGGTAAATTTTTCCTAAAACGAGTAGGTATCGATCTTCACCCACAACGGTGCGTGCCAACTTAATTAGGTACGTGGGGAGATTCGGTGACTCGGTTTACGACTGTATTATAAAACGAAACTGATTAATTATATACACCGTAATCTGCACTTCGCACCCAACTTTGTAAACGTTAAATATCAATTATTTCAAACGCAGCATTCCGTTCGAAAATATTACGCGTCAAAGCGAAAGCCGCGAGGGTAACGTGCGCAAAACGATATGAAAAATGTCGAATTAACGTTGTGAGTGAGTGTTGCAAAATGCGAGGGTCCTGTGCTGGAGAGTTTGCGCACTGAACCGAACAAACTGAGAGTTTGTATTGTTTGATCTTTTTTTAGCTCGCATTTTCTTTTTCCTTTTTCTTTTCTTTTTTTTTGCTTTGCAAATGCACGTACCGCTGCGTTTTATTTATTTCTTTTTTTTTTTCTATCATTGAATCACCGGATTCAATTTACCGCGCGATAAAATCTCCCGTTCTTCTAGGCATCTGATTCGAATAAACAGGAGGGAGGATTTGACGGCTGATGGGGGGGGGGGGGGGGGGGGGGAGCACGAGTTTGTGTAAAAAAAAAAAAAAAAAAAAAAAAGCACTAGCGGGGGAACAAATCAGGGGAAACGTTTGTAAAGTCGAGTTAAATCTTTCCGCGCGTACGAATTTTTGCACAACTGATTCAATCACGGATAACTCGGGAGACTTGCAAATTCGGTTCGTTAATCGATAGCTCCGTGCATTTAATTCTACTTTTTTTTTTATAGAATAATATTTCAGTTGGTATTTGAGAATCGAGCGTTCGATGAAACGCCGCAAGGAACATCCGCGTGTAAGAATGACGGTGAATGTTTTTTTTTTTCTGTGTTCTTCTTCTAGACGTTAGCGGGGGAGGTTATTAAATAAATTCAAAGGTTATCCATTGGAAAGTATCGAGCCTTGGCGGTCCGCTCGTAAAATGGAGGTTTGGCTTTGGTTAAGAGTGTGGGCGTGTTACGGGGTAGTTCATGGAACTGGAGGGTTACTTTAGCCCCATACTCAGCGGTATATCGGGGCGAGGATCACGCGTACCCTCGTCTGAATACTGATTCTCCACCGAGGACGCATACATTACGCGAGGATAAAAGGATATTTGCATCTTGATGGACCACGCGGAGTGCATTTGACATTCTTCCTTATGCACTCAGCGTTCCGGTTATCGTCCTTGCTTTTTTCATCATTCATTCGCCTACCGCAGCTCTCTTGTTTATTGCCCGAATATCGGCGAGACCATTCACGAAACTCTGATAACTCTTCATTGCCAATTATTTCCTTCTCAATATACATACCGGCAAAGAACCAAACTGGATATCATAAATTTAACCGACGATTTGCAGTGTAATTCGACGAACATTTCAAAGCTTGTGCTAAGATGATCGATGCGCTGCGAGAGTGAAATGAAAGCTTCATTCCACTGCTCAGACATTTGATGTAGAATTAGGTAAATTTCGCCCACTTCATTTTTACCCATCCAGGATACAGTAATTATGTTATAATGATAGCTAGTAGTAATTCGAGTTGGCTTTTTTTTTTTTATTGCCGTAGGCAAAGTCACACGTTCGTTTCTTATACTCACAGGCTAAATTCATTGTTAATTATATCGCGACGCGATAACCAAGATTATTTAGAGAACCAATCGGGTGAATGGTGTGACGATTCATTTGTTATTGAAAAATATTGATTATAATTCAACTTGCCATTTTCGAAGTTCGTCTTCGCATTCGAGGACGGTGAGACATCGAATAGTTTGCTACGATGAGATGCGTTTAAGCTTCGGTATCTCGCTGAAGCCGATACCAGAAAACCACACACTTCACTAATACAAGTCACTTAACGTCACTCAACACCTAAATCGTGATTCTGCCGTACCTCCATAGCAGCGAGACGAAAACGAACCGCAATTGTCATGCCTGGAAGCAGAAAAACAAATAAACCTTATTATCCTATTTTCCAAATTCGGTAGACGTATTTTTCAGTGATCTTACGTGTTTTTCACTTAATCCATGCTGTGAAGTACAAATTATACCAATTACCAGATACCTGAATGTCATTGAATTCAGTGAGCTTATATCAAATGTCCATAGCAATCTTAGATTAAAAATTTATTTCTTGTAAAGAAGAAACATAAATTTCGTTTCCCCTGTGAGTTAAAAAATCTGTCAGTGAAGTGGTACAAAAGTAATTTCAAATAAAATTTTCAACGAATTCACTCGTGTGTTTGAAAAGACACCAAAAATACTAACCCTGCCCTATATAAAAAAAACCTGGATTTTTCTCCGAAAATATTATGGAAAATCCATCGAATTAGAGATAATAAATTTGATCAAAGTGTGTTGCGCGTGTGTGTCTGAAATTTCCGAAGATCATCCTGAGGGAACGTCTACGTTCTCGGGAATGAAATGATTTACTCAAAGCTGTCACGCGTTTAAGTCACGGCTGCAGTCCCATTTCGCTTCCCCGCATATAATGTAAAAGATTGAAACAATAAACCAAGTTGTTACACAGGGTGAAATAATAACAATAATAACAATAATAATAATAATAAATAAAACAGGAAAAAAAACAGTTAAAAAGTAGTGGAAGAAGTATAAGAATATATAATAAGAGAAGGGGAAGCGAGGAGAAAAAAAAGATATAAAAGCTCGGCTTGGGTTCCGCCCTTCGGGTGCGTGGAAGGCGCGGGGAAAGCTTTACTTTCGTTGTAAACACGGACTCGCAGCAGTCACGTGCTTTTGTGCACCGCGTGTGATGGGAGTAGAGAATTTTACGAGTAAAGCGAGGTTCGCCGACTCCCCAGAAACTCTCGCTTCTGGCACCTCGACGGTGTCTCGTCGCATTGTTCAGCAGCACAAATGCCAGACGTCCTGGCTTTTGAAAAATATGCGTATTTCACGGTTGGATATTCGCTGCATTCCCTGCACCCCGCAGGATTCTGTCACGTGAACAGGGGTTGGACGCCGTTGCGTTTTGCCTGCAAGCGATACGAAATAAACTCATCCAGATATGTACGGACAAGTTCCAAACGTCTTTTGAAACATTCTCCAACACCGATTGTCAACATACGCCACAGCTACGAGCCAAGTATTACCAAAAGTAATCGGTTTTCGATTTGATTGATTATTTCTACTCGATTAATCGAGTGTAATCGATTATTTTAGTACCTCAAAATCGGTTTTTGTTTTTTACTCTCGTGAACGATGCGATGCATTGTCAACTCATGCGATTAAAGTATTAACTTATTGTTGTATTATTTGATGTAACAAGTGAAAGATGAATGTATATTTTCACATGAAATTGAAAAATATTTTGAATGAAACTGTAAATTATCAAAAAACTTCTCCGCTATTATGACAACAGAAATTTACGAAATTTTCGTTTCATACGCACCGTTCCAAGAAAATACGAAATAATCGAAACATCGATTAATTTTCACCGATTTAATCGAGTCGTGTTCGATTATTTTTTTTTGGACCCGATTAATCGATGCATCGATTATTTTTAGCTTAATGGCCATTGCTAACTTTGGACTGGATCGGCAATCCGGCCAAACGGGTTCCGTTTATCTCACCGTATTAAATCGGCTTACTTCACTGAGAAATAATCGTTTATTGAGCGCTCGGAAGGTAATTTTGTTATCGCCAACTTACCTTGGCCATGTGACTGACCTAGCTCGCGAATTTGTTGTGGCACCGAGTCGTTTCGTTCGGTTATCAAGGTCTTCCGGCAATCGAGGGGAGCAAAATTCTGAGTAAGAATTTGGCAAGTTTTTCAAAAAAAAAAGAGCGGTGATTATAAAGAACGATACACTTAGAAAAATTTGATTTGTTACAGTAACTAGCAGAATTCAATAAAACAGGTATCGTTGAAAAAACCGTTTGATTATTGTTGGAATTACGAAAAACGGGTTACACCTAACAATTTTGCGCTAACGTCGATCCAGTTTTGGTAATTGCAACGCAAAAACAGTTTCTGAGGTTTACTCTACGTTTTTAGTTAAATAAGGCTTGGACGTCAATTTATTGTTGCACGATATAAGCATTAAATTTTCGCAACAGTTGGAAGAAAATATAGCAACGGTGATCGTAACGAGAAAGAATAGTAACGGATGCTAGAAAACTAATTTTCATTTTCTACCCAGAACTATATTTTTCGATTTTGGTAAGAAATGAAAATGGTTAAGGACCGAGCGGTAACCGGAACTAAAAATTTCTCTCAGTGTACGTTTGTTATCCGAATTGCTCACCCTTGTTCGACTCTCGCACTTCGACTTATCCACGTTCACTATACGCTGCACAAAATTCACTTCATGACAATGTGTACACACGATATATAAATGGAGAACTTCTCGACACTCTCTGCGCGAGTCGCGACGCACGAATGAATCGGTGACCGCAGCCGGCTTGTCAACATCTGAATCAGATGTGTTTCTATCTAACGATAAGATGCCACTCGGCGCGAGAATTTGAACTTTGACCAAGCTCGGCTGCATTGATTTAGCTCTTTTAAGACGTGAATTAATCCTATCTTGCCACGATTCACACATTTTGATTTTCAACTGGTTATTTGTAATCGGAACTGAATTTGAGCGGATTATAAATGAACAAAGATATTTGTGACTGATCTCTACCCACCACCACACTGCTTAGCTTACTCTCGTCTAATGGTCGTTTGGTTAAATCAAGACTGATCAAAGCAATGATTCCAACGCTGATTTGCCTCTTTACCGAAAATGGGACGCTTGAAAAAGACCTCTGATGACTTGTTGAAATATAAATTTGACTGGGAGGAAAAAACAGAGCTCTGCTTTCTCAAATCTCATTTCCAAACTTCAAATAATAAGAACCTTACCGAATTATTAAAATTATGAAATAACGCTAACCACTGACTAGAAATTTTTTCGACGCACTGAATGAGATTTTACGGTCAGAGCCTTTCGAAAATGAGAACCACTCGTTATTTCAACTGTTCATCAATTCAACTATCCGGAGTGTTGTTCGTTCTGAAAATAGATCAATCAGAATTTTGACCATTCCAACTGATGAGATTTGTTTAGTTAGCCAATCTGAAATATCATCATTGAGAACTTTGAATCGCTTTAAAATGACGATTGCTTTTCTGGTTTGCGGTCAGGCAGAGAAGAGAAATTGAAGTATAAGAATATACAATATTTCGACAAAAAACAAAAATTGTTCAGTGAGAATTGGGTCAAAACGAAGACGCAGATTCTGCACGGAAACTTTCGGCTGAAAGTCCAAGCTTAATTTGGGGGAATAAAAAATTCTACCAAGGTTTATTAATGATTCCGTTCACTGCAGGCAGCGAGGAGTTAGTGTCATTATAATGCGAGATACATAACGGAGGATTTAGTGAAATGCTGTCGGGGAATCTCTATGATACCTGATGCCGAGTTACATCAGCATGGCTCTCGCACCCTTAACAACACTTCAATTAGTTCTGGCTTAACAGCTTTAAGTTTCCCGGCGACTCGTGACCGGCATGTCAGAGAATTATTATTAAACGACCGACCCAAATGTCTTATCGGACTTTTGCAAACTTCTACGACCGAACTAATTAGCCCTAAAAACCTTCGGTAACAGCTAATCACAAAGTTGCCAAGGAACCGCCATTTTTTCATCGTAAGATTCGGAAACAGGGGATGTGTTATATATATATATAATATATTACATATATACATGTCTGGCAGCGATCCCAAAGATCGCCATTCGCAAACACACATGTATGAGGTATTCCACGTTAACGCAAGAAATGATTTTCCATCACGATTTTTTTATTTCGTTCAGAATCAGCATCAATAGCACTCTGGATTATTTCGGACTTTTTTTTCGCCAACCATTGTTTTTTTATAAATTTTCAAAAATCAAAACGGAACGGTATTTTTGAAAATATCGAAAAAATTCTCTAAAATTCTTTAATCAAAGACGATCATTTTAGACAAATACGTGAGTGAAGGGCATTTTTTTTTTTTTTTTCATGTATATTTGACTAATTTCAGAAGGAATAAAAATTCCTAAATCTCCTTTATTTGATATTCTTAACGGTAATTATTCATTTCTATTGGATCTGGAATAATTCAAGAGTGTTACTTAGAGTCGGAACAATCGTAGAAAAATTATAAACCAAATCGAAAATGGTGAAGGAAAATCATGCATTGAGTTAGCGTGGACCTTGTATGTACAATTTATTGAGTGTTATGATTCAAATTTGGAATCACCACGACATGCTTTAAATTCTGTGACTGTGAAGCAGACTAACAGAGTTAGCTGTTTCAATAAATGCTCAACCGTGTACCTAATCGTTTGTTAAAAGGAGTGTTACAATTTTCATACACTAATGGTACAGACTACAATATCTATGAAAATCGTGTTTCGATAAAAACAGAATTGTATTTCACGATAGAAAATCTCTCGAGATATTCAAAAATAAAACACGCTGATTGTGAGTAAAAGAAAAAAAAAAAAAAAGCGTGCCTGACGTGAACGATTGCTGATTCTATTATGTTGCGAACAACGAGGATCCAGAACGATCAGATATTGGTCTAAGAAGGGAGTTAAGACGTAATTTTCCATTGGGAACATCACGTGAAATTTCCGTCCAGTTACCTGAAATATTCCCGTTGAGATTATCGTGACTTGGTAATAATTCGGTAGCGGGAATTAATTTAAGAGCTTATTAAAGGTCCGCTCTCTCTCTCTCTCTGTCTCTCTCTCTCTCTCGCTATAAAGCATATTCCTGCAACAGTTCCTGGAAGCTACCGAGGGCAGTTATACGGCCTAATGTGTTTGCACGAGGAGTAAGTAAATGAAATACTGCTGCAGCATTTGCAGCACAAACGAGCTAGAGAACTCTAAAGGAGCTGGAGGAGTTAATAGCCAACTTTCTTGGCTGCCTTGGCAGAGCCTTACTTATACCGAGGTATATCAGCTGGATACGTCGAGGAGTGTTTAGTCGCTAGTGAATTTTAAGCGATGCATTTTGGCAGCCAGACTTGAGCGTCTCCCCAAGGATTATAAATTCAAAACCTCGATGTCAGCCTGCGAAACGAATTACATATAAAATATTTCTTTGCAAAACGGTTCGTCTCGCCTTTCGACTCTCGGTAATCGTGCGATGCGGCAGGACAAACTTTCCGCGACAACGTTCATCGAATACGTATGCACAGGCAGCGTGAACCTATAACGCATGAAAAATTCTCATCCGAGGCATTGTTTCCCGCGAGTGCAATTAAGGGGGCAATTATGGTTACCGTTGCGCCGCTGCGGCGAGGTATTGTTTGAATTTTTGACGATGGTAATTACATAATTACGCAAGGTATACCCTTCGTCCTGGTAGAAGGACCTACTTTAATGATTACGCCCGGCAGCATGCTGATTTCAAAAAGTCATTAACGTCCCTAATGGCCAGTCGACTGCGATATTTCAAACGAGCTTTTGAACATTTCCACGTGTAGTCGATTCCGGATTAATTGTTATCCAGTCTTTTACCCTTACGATTTTCCCCGATATCGCTCTTCGGAATGGTAAAAAAAAAAAAAAAACACAAAAAAAACAAAAAAAAAAAAAGAACTGAAGGATTGCAAGGCAATATCTGAATCCCATTAGCTACAAACTCGAGCCGCATCATATCCTAAACGACTGAAAGCTTTGCGGTCCTTGCTGCGAGCCATATATTGTGGATTTATCGGAAGCCCCAATCCATCAATTCTGTTCGATGCATGGCCACCGTCAATCCAGGTAACCCTCGGCTAATTCGACTAGCTCCAGCTTCTGACCGGGCTTCCATTCTCCGTCATGGCCATGGTATAAACACAACTGATCGGAATTAATGACCCTCACTTGATGACGGAATTCATAGGTGATAGCTCATCCACGTTTTAATCAGGTCGTATCAGAGGATCTGTACTTCAGAATCAAGTTTTTGTTACGAAGTGATATTACAAACATGGCAATTGAACGCACGTTCGTAGTTGGAATTTTAATTAATTGAACCGTCAGGCCGTGAAATTTTAAACTGATCTTCTGTATCCTGTTTCAAAGTTACACAATCTTACAGTTTCTGGATTTTGGTTCGCTCTCTCAACGATTTTTGAGAAGATGCTCGTTTCACCACCGGTATAAAAAATTTTTGAAACTTTATCGATAGCAAAAATTTTCCAACGACAATGATTTTACATTGATATAGCAGAACCAGTTTGAAATCAATTTTAGTCAGGTTGGAATTGAAAGGGCACCAAATCATTATAAATCACAAGGGGCAACAACAGGGAAGTGAAGAAAAAAAAATTCGCATGACATTTTTGCTACGGACATAAATAAAAATTCGAGGAAAGCGAAGCAGTGCCAAAGAGTGACGTCGAGAGTTGGTTCGAATACCGAATCCTTTAGCACACGCGTTGGTATATAAGTATATATATGTGTGTGTGGGTGTGTATACATATAGATCCAGGCGCCAAGCGGTGAGAAATTTATATTCTCCATTTCCCTCGTGCAGAGCAAATCTCGTATCTAAAGCGGATACGGAAGTGATAAATAATTGCCCGAAGCCGTGGTAACAAAAGCCAGGCGGGTACCTACTAGGCGTGTACAAAGGTTTGTAGTTACAAGGGTAGAGAAAGAACCGGGATCCAAGGACGTCGAGCAACTCGTCAAATAACATCCAGCTCCGTGCCTTCGGGACGTGAATGCCAAGTAATATCGTTTTGAGCGGGTGGATACACTGTGCAGGGAAGGGGGAAAAGAGGTAATCAAATGATGCCTTATAAGCTGCAAGGTCCATATCCCCGGGCGGTCTCCCGGTCCTCCAGGAGATAAAAGGCATATACACGAGGAGTGAACGCGATGCGGCTGAACTTGTGGCATAGAGACGGGAATAGAAGCCGGAGGAAAACATTACCGAGGGGGGAGAAAGATTTCTAGCCGGGCAAAGAGACGCTCGCGCCTTTTTCCCTGCCTGCCCGGTGGAGCTTTACCGGGACGAAGGACACCTCGCGGATGCTCCTTTCTCCTCATCCCCTCTTTCATCAAGCCTCTGTCTCCTTCTAGTTCACTCTCTTTTTTTCTCATGGTCTTCCTGTCTTCCCGAAATATGAATCATTCCCGATCTCGGAACGACGACAAAGCATTCGCATAAAACGAGCCTCCAAGGATCAAATGAATAAAGACTATTTTTTCGTCGATAAAAATTTTTCGGTCAGCGGCGATACCGAAGGGTTACGATATTTTTACCTTCTGGTAGCAGGCTGTTTTCATTTTTCGTGATTTTAATTGGATCTAATCGCATGATCGAGGAGGGATGCATGTCCGGTATATGCAGCTTCCAGAGGCGTACTGTTCAATCGAGAAATTCGATCTTTCGTCATCTTTGTTTTACTTGCATACTGTTGCAAGGAACGATTTCTCCTTAACTATCGATCACTTCTTGACTGATAATACCTGGGTCTTAAATAACCTAACTGAACCTATCCTGGCCTAACCTTCATTCATTTCTCGATTTTTAACACCTGACCACGATCTTTTCCATTTTTCAATTTATTTCCAACCTAACCTAACCTAACCATCGCTCATTTCTCAATTTGTAAAACCTGACCACAATCTTTTCCATTTTTCGATTCAATTCTAAGCTAACCTAACCTAACCTAACCATCACTCACTTCTCGATTTCTAAAACCTGACTGAAACCTTTTCCATTTTTCAATTCCTTTCTGTGATACCTGTAAATTCCTTGTAATTAAACACAAATTTCGAGGTCATAGTGAAAATAGGTACGTATAATTAGCTTAGAAGAAACGAATCAATCAATTTAGAAAAAAAATCAAACACTTTCACTGAGAAAGAAATGAAGAACAACAAATTACCAATAAAAAAAAGTTCTTTATCGGGATTTGAGTACGGATCACAAGATCTCCGTGCCAAATATTCTGTCTTTCATACTGACTTTTTTTGCCTCTCCAACTTTATCAATCGAATTTCTGATGTTTTTGAAATTGATTTGCTCGCATCTCCCTGGCCAAATGCACATTCATTCTAAATCAAGGCTACATTTGATTTTGTCTTTTTTTAACGAATTCACTTCCTACATTTCATTGCAATCAATCATAGCTGTTTATATTAACAATGATTTCACTGATTAAACGATCGTTAGAGTTTGAAAGGAAATATTTCCCTAACGAGATTTGATTCAGCTTAGCACAATGTACGTTTGTTTATAATTAATTTTTATTTTCTCCACTTTCGTTGGCGTGAAACTTCATTGGTGGTGTAGAGAAAAGTTATTGTCAGACCAATTTGTGCAGGAGGTGGGGGAAAAGAAAAAAAAAAAAATGATATGAGTAATTTCACAGAAAACGCTACTGATTGCGGGACAAGAGTAGACGGAAATGAATGAATGAATGAATAAAATATTGTGAAACGTCGGTAACGGTGGGAACAGGAATTGTCTTTCGTGTCGGGCAACTTTTGCCGGAGGAGTTATTCTCCAGCCGATCATCGCTTCCCTATAAATCACAACGGTCAATACACGTATAAGCCCCAAGCAGCCCTTCCCCTATACGCACCGACACCATCACCCACCAAATTCTTACAGACGACCTTTTTACGCCCACACTCATCCGAACAAAAGTGCGTACAGTTTACCGCCGTTCCACATCTATTTTAAGGTTACTGCAATCGATGGGATATTATGGATGGCAAGAGGCGATAAGTCACATTTGTAAATGGTAGCTAGTAGAAGAATATTGAATTCTTTATGGATAAAAATCGATGTATACATTGCATTTGGTGTCTCGAACGAATAATACGATGGATACTTGTGGGACAGTTTGAATCAATTTTGAAATCCGCCTTTGACTCGAATCGTCCGGTGAATGCTTAACCTGATTGAGAAAAGCTCTCTTTAGATAGTCGAAACGGATTCAGAAGAGAACATTCGGTTCCTGATCAAAGACACACAAAAGGTAGACCCTGAAGGTGACCAACAAAGATCGAGAACAATCCTCACCCAGACAATGTTAAGTATGACACCAGTCGGCTTTAATTTATTAGTCGACTGAACAAACAGTCGTTAATTACATAATCGAGCAAATCTTTGAATGGCTTTCTCCGCGCCCTTTAGAATCACTATACATTCAAGTCCTTTGCCTTCGTGTAGATTGAGTCGCTAAACAGGTTCGATAATGTAGTTGATTATCTGATGACTTTAACGTCTCACGTTCAGAAATAACGATAATTTCGTATTGGTTCGTTACAAACATTTCAAAGATATTCCAGTTTTCAATTATTTATTGCGTCTTGTTTTAATTTCCTTCATACTAAGAAAAAAAAAAAACATTTTTCTTCTATTTCAACATGTGAACCGCATTTCAGCTAAAGTTCCACCCCCATTTTTACACACACAATATGCTTTTGTAAACCGGAGTGATTTGGGAAACACTTAAATCCCACTTGATATAGCGACGGAATGACCATCCGAGAACGCCAGAAAGAAAGAAGCGAAAAGCACAAAAACTTTTATATTACATTCTTTATTGAGCGACGTACCTCGTAACTTAGGTACAGAGAGTTGGTAAAGTTGTGGAGAGAAGGGACCTCGAGGGTCAACCTTCTCGGAGGTTCGGTATAAAGCGCGAGGACTCCAAACCCTCGAGGACATCCATGGCCAGGGGCGAGGACTGGTCTTCCCTCACAGGACACACCGCGAGTCCTTAGCGCGCATTGAGTTTCGCCTCTGAGACATATAATAGACGCGCGATGCAGGCGTGGGGCATATATACTTTACAATATCAATCATAGCTTGCAATAAAGGGGACCTCGCAGGTTCGTTGCTAAGATACAGAACCGGTTAATGGCACTATTACCCGCGCCGAGTTAAGCTTAGCTACAGGGGAACGTCGCCTGAACCTGCTACCAGCTGTGACTTATAACGTATCATAGCCGGACCACCTCGAGCCGTGTGTCAAACTGAAATACACGTTCAATAATACAGGTGATTTATTGACGTAGCGCCGCAAGTCTGGTCCGACATGTTCGCCTTGATTCCTTCAATCCGACAGTCTTTCAACTACCAGTCTATCCTTTACATAAACTCGATAAATCTTTACTAAGATCACTTGTTCAACGTCCTTCTTGCTCTTCAAAGGAAGTAGATACCTATCCAGGTATGCGTTCAGCTTGAACTCGGTCGAAGCAAATCTTCTCCGGAATAGACCGTTTGATTCCTGTAATTATATACACGTTCGCAATGTAATCTTTTTTATTTTCACGTTCAAATCGGTTTACGAATTGTAGTAACGTGGCCTAAATGGCTAAACGTAATACGATTGGGAGGCGAAAAACGTCGTTGAATTCGGTATGTCGTTAGTAGGTACACGAAACGAAAAACGAACCGGTCTACTTTGTAGAAGGTGACCTAAAATAAATACGCATTTGGTGGAATATTTCGTGGGAAAACTACTGCGTAGGTATAACTGAATTATTGAGCTTCGCGAAACGCTTTTCTATTATAATTCAGGATTATAGAAATTCGGCTAGCTGCATGTTAGTACGACTATACGTACGCTCATACAGGCTGTTCTCACCCAGAATGAAAATTAAACCTGGTGTTGAGTTGGTATGCGAAGAATTTTTTTAATTTCCTTTTACCCTCATACCACGCACAAAATTAATTTTACTCGAGTAATTGAAGTGGAAGGGTAATTTTGTGTGGAGAGTACGGTGTGCATACGAATGTCAGCGGCTTTTTAACTTGAATTCCTACTGACTCGCATATCCTGTTTTTAAGAAACTCATCTGAAACTTTTCTCACAACGACGAGCTTTTGTTACCAAAGAAATCGGCAACGCGTTCATCCGTTTGTGAGACCTCGACACCTGTTTCAAAGATTTTTTTCCGTCCCCTCGTAGAATCACGTCACTTACATCCAAAACCAATTCTCATATCCGTCACGAATGACCAAACCATACGGAAGTATTTTCCAATAATTTAGGTTAAGTGTACCACTTTTTTTCCGTGTGAAAAACCCATCGACGGTATTGAAATTGTTTCGATTTCAGTGTATTGAATACCTGATGAACAAAATTACCCTGAAAATCTGTAAATATCGTAAGCATAATATTCTTCAATCGCGACAAGATGAATGCGTCGGGAAAAATATGACTAACATTTATCAGAGATGCGGTTTCCACTGCCTGACGATGCGGACAATTTCCTCATCCAATTTGTGATCAAATGTCTGTTGAACGGCAGTCGAACCAACGAACGAACGGTGAAAAATAATCAACATCCTAGTTTAATGTACCGGCACCGACCGAGTGGCGAGATTTAATTGTAAATTGCTGAAAATATATTCCACGGTAGTTGTGAGTACAAAAAGTAATTGCACCGGTCAGAGGCAGAAGATGCGTATTGCATGGAAATCACAGGGTTGGAGGAATAATATCGACAGAGAATCACGAGGAGCGATTGTGCCCGTTGTGCGTTGTTCATTTGCACGTGTGCTACTTGAAAAGTAATTACCCAGTTGTCATCAACACGCAGCCACGTTACGCAGATACTGCTTGGAGAGACGGGGAGATAAGAGACACAGAGAGAAAGAGAGAGAGAGAGAGAGAGAGAGAGAGAGAGAGAGAGAGAGAGAGAGAGAAGGAGAGGGCGAGAGTGAAAGAGAAAAAGGGGCGGGAGAAACGTAACGCGGAGGTTCGATATCCCGGGTAAAAACAGGGTGGAGGCAAACCCGGGGGGTGGCTCTTCATTATTTTTCAATACACCGGTAAAGTTATCTCCTAACAGGCATCTACGCCGGCTGCACGTCTCCTCGCTTCACTTTCCACTAACTTTTTCTTCTCTTACCCTCGCGTTCCTTCGCAGACTGTTTCAACCCTCGTTCCTTATCGCTCTTTCCGGCCATCTCCAGCCTTCCTTATCATGCGGCTGGAATCATCGGGCGAACCAAGAAGGTACGCGGAGGCCAAAATCGCGTCCAATGATCATTTTAACGCCAATACATGATCAACTCCACTATCGAAGGTGAAACCTTTCGGCGTGCGAGTCATCGTACTTTGCGTATGCATGGGTGTATTATTATTTGCACTACTGAGTAAATATTTGAGGCGTACACTTTGATGTTACGGGTAGTTGAGCACGTTGGCAAGCCAACTCTGCACTTTATTCACTGATATATATAATATGTATATATATATGTACACTCTCTCTTTCACCGCTTCTCCTCCTCCTCCTCTCATTACGGTGTTTTCAATCAAAACACTCCGGTTTGTTTTCGGTAGGGATTGTCCGGCCAAGATTGACGGTAGATAACTAATATCCCTGTCAGTCCTGAGTGGAGGATGGTTCGGAGTGGAATCGGCGACCCTATTAGCGTCCATACACAGGGTTCGGCTATAACTGATCCCTCTGTTATGTGCGCGGCATCAAAGAGTCTTACTTTCGATCAAGTCTCGCTCGAAGGTTCGTTACTACAAGGGCCGATACACGTATCGCTAGAATCACGAGAAAAGATCTTAAGCTGGTATAATGCTCGAGGATCGAACGGCCATCTCGCTGGAGCTTAGTGCCTTGTTTACACCAAATATTTGTCACGAAAGAGCGTCGCGAACAACGATGACGCGGGGGATTGTTCTCAACCCGGATTAATTTCATAAATTTAGTATCAAACGAGGATCGGTACACGGTGGGATCTCAGTGGAAGGTACAGGATGTCGATGTCAATTACACACGCGTCGATTCGACAACCAGAAGCTCCAGTTCTGCCCGAGGCGAGTGCTTGCGAACAGACACCTCAAAGAAGAGAATGCGCGGAAGTGAAATTGCCCGGGACAATTGGAATCGTGGAGAAATTTGAGACAGATCCGATTCACCGGCATGTGGTCAACCCAACGACCGAGGATGAAAAATCGTGCTTCCGTGTTCCTCGCCTGCTGGCGGATAAAAAGCACAAGAAGAAACGACGTCGCGTTCGAGTAGCTGCGTAAACCACGAACTCCGCGTCACGCGTTTCTCAGTTGACAAATGTGCTTGTTTCCATGCCATTTGATGCGAAGTTGAGTATCAAGTGGAACTGGAGTAACTGTGTTTCTTCTACTTTTGGTTCGTCTTCCCTTTCTTCTCTGTATCCAATTTTTCACCCTCTGACCTCGTTGCTTTTCTCCGGGATAGGTGCCTTGATCAGAGCGATTCGATCCTGGACGTTGAAAAAGAAAACAACAAATCCTAGGGAATACACGATTGCGTTGGTTCGTCTAACGAGACGACAACCATCGAGTTTTGTCTCCCTCACGACTCACCTGAGGAATGAGAAATTACCCTGCGATGGTGAAGAGGTGTCTTTGTGACTCGAGCTGGGCATGAAATCGATTCGATGGCCGGGTGTGCAGGAGGAGTCGATACGGTCGTTTCTTTTTCAGCCTTTCTATTTTCTTATTTCGCTAGCGTCTCTTTCCCGTTTTCGCTTCTCCATTATTCGACCTTTCCTGGATCGATATACAGCCGATACGTAACGCCGCGTCATATTGTTCGCGGAGACAATTAGTCTTTGGAGTTTAAGTATCTTCCGTTCGGTCGATCAGCGAGCCAGCGAAAAGCATCGGTAATCGGATCTCACAATGATCGAGATAAGGAAGCAGTCGAATCGCTGGGCAGAAGCGAGTACGAGAGGAACAGAAAAGAGAATTAAAAATAACAACAATGATGGCAAAGAAAATCGGAAAAACGAAACCCCCGACGCCTTTGTTCGCCTCACAAAGCCGGAATCTTTAATATGCCGCGTATCATTTGAAGCAACAGCTTGCCTGACAGCAACCCATTGCCGAGAACGATCGCGTTTCGATGCTCACCTAATTGCCAGAAAATCAGAAATCAATAGTCTCTCCGCCTATCGCTTCGCGGTGACAGCGTGAGGTACGCGAATAATAAAAATACGGAAGGTAAAAAAAGGTGAAACGGTATGGTAATAATGGAAACTCGCATCAACCTGTCGCCAATTCTTCCATCTCGAGGGAATACGCGAACAAATCTGACAGCCGGACGCGCACCGCCAATTTGAGGTAAAATTCAGCAATATTCATGAATCCGTAACTTCTGGATGTCAAAAATTGTCCCAGCTTGAAAATTCGACTTTGATATTCCGAATATCCCGAACGTAATTTGCTAAGTACGTTTCGTTGTTCTTCTCTTTATTTAAACCGAATACTTTTCAACAAGACGACCGTCATCAGATCTAGTAAAATGCGGTCTGGATAATTATCGATTTAGTTCAGTGCGCATGCCATCTGAAAAATGATGAAATTCTTCAATCTTCCAATAGTTGGCAAAATATAGTTTATTTTAATTTTATCTTCCACACTCTGCGCAATAACGATCAACAATAAGTCCTAAAAACACTATTCTCGGATCTATGATAGTCTGTTCATTAACCAAACGTTGATAGACATTGGACTCTGTAACAATCTCCTCACTGATCGGACACTTGTCCACAACGGATTGATCATAATTACCGATCATAGCTCCAATGATCGAGTCATCGCATATTCCTTAATATCACCGAGAGTCCAATTCTTTCAAGAACAAATTACCATGCCGCCGGCTATCGTTACACGAGGCGAAAATCGTCATTGAATATCTCAAGAATCTCAAAAAGTCGGAATGAGCAAACTTTCCAATCAATAGACGGAATTTCATCTCCTTGTTTCTTCTTCGCGGAAACGGATGCGAAGTAACACCTGGCGCGATGGATTTTACATCCGTTTGCACGGCGGTTTTTCAAGTGTATGACTGTTAAGTGCAGAAACAGTCGTGTTGTGTGTACATAAAATAGTGATGCGAGTCGCTAGGATGGAACGCGGATAGAGAGAAATTATTTTAAAAGCCCCTGGGCTTGCTCCACGCACATACTTTCATGTCCCCGTTTCACTTTCGGAAAAGAGAACGCGCGAAACGCTAAAAAGGATGAGAGGAACAAGAATTCAAAAAGAAAAAAAAATTCAGAAATGTGGTTAAAAACATTTCGCACAATCATAAACGGATGTCTCTTTTTGGGTCTCTGTTTCTATTTCACTCGAGGATGAATGCGAAAATTGTGCTACTCGCTATTTGTGACTCACTATTTTCTTTCAACCAAACCTGAAACGAATTTTCTTTATAGAGAAATTCAACGTGTTCACGTTTTAATGATCAACGTATCGTTTGTTTCTCCTGTCACTTTCGTCGCCGGTCATTGGGACATGAAATTCGGTTAGAAAACAGACTCGTACCAGTTTTGATTCCAAAAAAAATTTTAAGCCACTGGAAACCTATCAACGAACGTTACTGTACGCATTGAAAGCACTGCTCCTAATCCAATGAACTGCGCATCGACGCCAAAAGCTGCAGGCTTGATCGCGTCCGTAAATTTGTTAGCAAATTGCATGAGATTTCAGGGTACTCTACAGGATATCAGCGTGTAACGTGGCAAAGTAGATTGATGCGTACATCGTATGACGTATAGAACGTACGTAGAGTATACTAACCTCAGAATTAGCGTTTCCAATAAATATCCATGGTCCTTTGCTTTCGGGGTCGCAGGGTTGACGCAATATGAATAATATAGGGGAAGGGAATAATAGTGTTTTAATTATACTTCATCGATCGACATCCTCGGGTTGAAAAAGAGCGTGATTAATTTACCCGAAAGCCTAATTAACGTCACTATACCGACACTGTGGCACAATGTTGTCCCCGCATAATCCCGAATCTAGGGAACGACTAACACAACCGACCGACTGACTGCAGAATGACTCCGCACAACTCGTCCAAGTATCTGCACAGCGTAATTAAACACAACAGCGGCTGGCCGCGCGGTTCCCGCACGTATTCTCACAACAAACCATCAAACCCACCCCGATGGCGGTGGTAAAATAAAAAGAAGAAGAAGAAGAAGAAGAAACCAACACAAAAGCACAAACACGCGCGCACAGTAATAAGCAAACGAAAAACAATCCCTTCACCAATCCTCGCAGCAAAACGGTCTTCTCATCGTTGCGGAGAAAGAGCCTCGATCAGTTTCACAATAAATCGAATAACCGCAGGCGCGGAATTTTCCCGTGGTGAAAATTCGTCCAAAAGTCACAGATCTCGATTCATCGAGCCGCCACGCTCTCTTCGAGAGCGTCAAAAGGTGCGGGGGCTGCGATTATGGCCAGATGGTGGGATGTAAACAGTATCATGATCGGGGACCGATTCGCGATCGACGATCTTACTGACCAGGCGGCTCGAGACGGGGAATTAGCAGTCTTCACTCACGGCGTGGAATGGCTCGAGGGGATGCGAATAGCGGTGGCTGAAAAAAAAATCCACGTCCGCGTATATGCGATGCAGTTTTATAGGCGCGGTAGACCCGCTGCTTGCAGGTCGACCCGGTGACTGAGGCCTCGGGGAAAGGGGCCGGGTTCCAACCCCACGTCCATCCATCCGCCCACGCAACGCGCCAGCGCAGATCGCCCGGCTTACCAGCCGAAACCTTGTCTCGCCGGCTACGCCGCGGGACTCGAAACCAGCTGCACCACCACCCTCCGCATCGGCTAGGCTGTAACTGTCCTCTTATCATAACCGCGGAGGATATTCTCTTGTCGCAATTCGTATCGCAGTACCAGCGAAATGTGGTGTTTGTTACACTGAGAGAAATTTCAAGTTTCAAACAATTTTTCTAACGATACCTGTTTTACTCAATTTTTCTACTTACTATGACAAATGAAATTTTTCTCATTGTGCTTTCGGTGTTTTTCAACATTTTCGCGATCGTCGGACGGGGGTCAAAAACCAGAAAGCGTAAAAAGTCGGCTGATGAAGGCCCGACATTTTTAAGATGCGAATTTTGATAAATCAACCGGTAGAATAACTGTTTTCATGAAACTTCATTCCAAACCAGACGCTCTTTTATCTGAAAAAGTATTTTCAGAACAGCCTGCATTCCGAATGAACAAAGCTCGGTATGTGAAGATGTAGAAAAATGAAAGTTCCTTACGATACAATACTTTCAACTTTTATAACAAGTCTTATAAGTACTTCGATATAAAAAAAAAAAAAAAAAACATTGATAATCAGTTGACTGAGATTAATTTAACAATTTTTCAATTATCTCTTTAAAAACGCTTAATCTAATTAGAAAAGAACATTCAATATTTGATAGATAAGGCGGATATTTATACAGAAGATATCCGGATCCTATGCAATTATTGGTGTTTACTCCGTCATCCTGTGTACATAATGGGATGTTTCGTATTGCTATATATTGATAAACGTCTTTTTACACATGTTAACCGTGGATGAAAAACGGAAAGCATAAGATGGAAACATGCTTCTTTTTTTTTGTTGCCATTTTGATATTGAAGAATTTTCCAATTCTTCCCTATTATTTCAAACCATTTCAAATTGTGATTACAGAAGTATATCACATAAGAGCTGATTACGCTTTCAGTAGATTATAAAAACTGTTTATTAAATACAATTGAATTTAGCGCTTTCGGAACTTTTCAAATTCGGAATTTCAACCCCATCCCTTAAATCTCATTTCTAAACTATTCAAAACTATATTTGTAATCTACAATTCGTAATTGAACGATCACAATCCAGCCCCTCCCTGCACTGATTAGCCTTCAAAATCGATGGGTCTTTTTTCTCAAAATGTGTTTCCACAGCCAAGTTACGGTGACTGTGCAGGACGCACAATTTTTACCTTCGAACGAAATGTGTTGCTATAGGTTAGAAAAACAAAAAAAAAAAAAAAACGCAACAAAAAAAAAACAACATAGCAGGCCTCGATATATTGGCGCGGAGGCTAATTCTCATCGGTAACTTTTTCCCGGCAGCCTCGCCAGCGAACAAGAAGCAAATTACTTTATTTCCAACTTTTTTCAGCGAACCTGCCCGATGCCAGGCGCAAGGTCTATCCTCGCGATTAGAGTTGGCGACAGGGTGCGAATTGGTCCTCCATTCTCGTTCCTCCTCTCTCTTCTCTCTTCTCTCCTCGCTTCTCGCTCCTCTCTCGTCTTCTGCCTTTTGTCTTTTACCGGCCGATTCGTTATCGCGTGGTACGGACACGCAATATCACCGCGTGTAGAACCGGAGGGAACGATGGAAAGGGAAGGGAGGGATAAAACGAAGAAACCGAACTTTTAATTAAAAGCCATTCAATTACACGAGCCGCCAGCTTCGCCGATAACCCGCCCGTCTGCCGTTTTCATACTTTCAAAATGCGGTTGTCCCTCCGGTTTCGAGTCTCGACTCGCACAATGCGACGTATAGCCGCATAATCGATCCACGCCGGGATATTTAAACGAGAGTTGTTATTTTAATCACTTTCCTCATTTTTATCTGTCTGCTCCACATCGGTCGTCGCATTGAACAATTTTCTTCCTTCACGTTCGGGTTACCGGGTCAATTTTTATTTCTTATACATCTCGAAAATAGAGCCACTGCATTTTTCTCTGTATTTTTCGTAGGTACGGAAAAAAGTGTTAAAGACAATTCGTTGAATTTTAATATCATTGAAACAATTCCCGTGATCTTAAAATATGGACTAAAAATCGTTTAATTTTTTTCACGTAATATAATCAAGAATTTACTTTCCTACCGAACTTTCAGACGGTTCAGGCGGTTACAAATTATAATTCTGTTCAAATCAAACACGTCCAGGTATGTTTGAAACACCTTTCAGACCACAATTCCGAAAATTCAATCCATTCACAGATCAGAATTACAATTTTACTAAAATTTTGAATTATTCTCAATTAGAGTTGTAATATTTGAAGAAAAAATCAATTCCTAGCTTCGATTTTACTGACTCAGTAAATATACGTAGCACAAAATTACGAAAAGTGAAAAATTCCCCAACTAAGTTGAAAAAATAAAGCAATTATCCAGCTAATTTCACCCTATGAATAACTTATCCAGCACTGTTTCGATCGTTTTGAATACATTAAAAATATAGCAGTCGATATATATTCGTTGGTTCAATTCTTTCAGAGTTTCATCTAATTTTAACTCAAGAAAAAAGATAAGAAAATTTATGCTGATGAGGCGATAAAGATTAATGGAAAATGAAGAGCTCGCAATGTGAAAATCGAAACTTCTCTCTCGTGGGAAATTAGTAAATAAATGAATGGATGAAGAAATCTATCCACTGCGAGGCGACTGCATTTATATATCGAAGCTTTCGTTCCTTCACTTTTCAATTCTGCCGAGACAATTATTCTTGAACGGAGAATTACGACAGTTAACGAGGCACCTGAATGTGATTGCGTAACACGAGTTGGTACTTTAAGATAAGAAAATGGAGAAAGAAATCTTCGGCGACATCTGCAATCGCATTGTCTTTTTACATCGTTCCAGTTTCTTGACGTCACTCTACGTTATTAATCTAATATAACATAATGGGAACTTGGAATTTTCTGTACATTTAGGTTAAAATTTATTCTGTTGAAATTTTTCGTCGCGGACTGCCGAATTTCATGTGCCATAAAAGGAAATACAAAATAAAGACATCCTCTAGTAGCGAGATGATTTCTTTTTTACGGATATCAACTTTTCTCGATTCAAATTCACTACTAATTTTTCATTTTTATATCTCTTGTCGTCTAAAATTGACGGTGAACCATATTATAAATCGGATTATTCTTGTTTTTCGAATGATTAGAGTTTCCGAACGTATCCTTATTCACAACGACCAAAGTAGGAAACACTAAAATTAGGGGAGTCCTCTGATATAAATAAAGTGAGACGGGGTTGAAATTCCGAATTTAAGCACTTTCGAAACCAACAAATTCCGAATTTTTTGTTAATGAAAGGTAAAATAAAAAAATTATACTTTGACGTAACATCAAAGTTCCGAATGGTCCAAAATTCCGACAGTGCAAAGTTCCGAAAGGGTAAAATGAAAAAATCTGAACCAACGAAATTCCGAATGCTCGAAGATTTTCAATTCTGTGAATTTCTGTCTGGGTGAAATTTCACTACTTTGATATTTCTTTGTTTTGGATTTTCGATATTTTACGTTTGAAATCTTGGTCATTCGGATTTACGGTTTGTCTGATTTTTTATAACCATTATTCATGAGTAAACTACGCTGTGCGATTATATTTCAATTTTCGGAATTTCGCACCATCTCACCTTGAATTTACGGAATCCTGCATTTCGGAACTTTGATCCGTCAGGTTTCCGACCATTCAAAACTTTGTTTTTTCATAAAAGTTTGATTTCTCAACGTCAAGTTTCACCACCAAACAAATCGGAATCAAGCGTTTCCGGGTCTTTCAAAATTCTGAACTCCAGCACCGCTCAAATAAAGTGATTGAAATGAGTCTGGTGGTGAAAAATTCCTGAAAACTATTCGACTATCGAAATATTGCATCATGTGCTGGTTGTTTGTCGCGAACAAGATGTGTAACAAAAAAAAAGAAAAAAAAAACACTTTGAAGTGAAGAAAAAACCACGCGTAAAACTACCTCGCTCTTTCACTGATCTCCAGAATAAAAGCGTATTTGCCGAAGTAAAAATATTCCGGAAAAAATGACATGCGACCCGGAAACCGCTCGCGGTCTGATCTCTCGGCGGATGTAAGGCGGTCCTCTTCGATCCTCTTCTCCGCGGGTCCGAAACGGGAGGTAGTCGGTATTTATGGCCGTATTCTTCGGAGGCTAGGCGGCCATAGGAGAGAAAGCTGGTATGTCGGGTCAAAAGGTGCAGAAGACTGTTTCTTTTAGGTGATACCTCCACTCGGCGCTCGCTATGAGCCGGCCGGATCCTTGCGCCCCTTCCTTCATCCCCGAAGCGGCGTGGAACGCGGGTAAACGAGAAAGAGAACGTATGGTGTTCGTTCGCTGCGGGTTTAGTTGGAGTTTGTGACCCGCGTAGAAAACCGCAGGGTCGAGCGAGTCGGTGCTTCCACCAATTTCCCCGTTTGCCGAAAAAGAAGAAAACGAAAATGAAGAAAATGTACCTAGAAATGACCGAGACCTTTTTTCGTTCGAGTTCCTGCTCAGCCTCGCTCGGTTTATCCGATTACCGGTAACACGTGCGGATTCTCATCAGTCTTTGATCGCGAGTCAGTCCACGACTCGTTCTCGTTATATCAAATCGGTGAAAATTTTGTGACGGTAAAAACTAATTTGAATAATACGCGCTGCAATGTGATGTGTAAGAAGGACTATCTCCGTCTATTGAAAAATGTCCTAGTGACGTCAGAGACCGATTATCGGCGACATTTGTTCACTACGTAACGAAAATTTTTCATTTTAATGGAGGTAAATTGTAATTCTTGAGGTTTCCAATTAATGCAATAGTCGGTTACAATATAGTATAATTTTTACGGAATATTCCCAATGAATATTGTTAACTAACAGGTAACGAAAGAATTGTTCAAATAATGTATAAATGAGTTATGAAAGTACAAAGTTGATATTCAATTGAATGATTAATTAAAGAAACTATCTGTCTAATTTTAAGTAGAAGGTTTCTGCGTCTTATTTGAAGTCATTCTATTTGTGTCTTTTGTAATCCCGTCAACTTCGCTTTTCACATTACTGGCTTAAATTCGTGATATTTTCCCATAAATATAAGTTTAAAATAAGATTAATATTTGGCAAATTTGGTTTATGGCAATCGTAATATCGTATGGATCGTGATGTTGCTTCTTTGAAATAACTGATCAACGTTGAGATTATAAAGAAACATTCTCCGGTTTATGAAAAAGAATTTATTCAATACAATTTCGATACTAAACAATATCTAGGTAAAAATTTGTCTTCTACAAAGTTTCATCTCTGTTTATCCCAGAGGCGTACGATTTCATCGAAATTGATTAACGTCTGAAATGTCCGAAAACTCAGAGACTTTAAGTTTCGAAAATATTTTCCTGATTAATATATTTCATGATTCAATCAATTTCACTGTGAAAATACATACATTGCAGTAGGACAATCAAACTTGACTATTACAAATACCTCGTTAAGTTTTTCTTCAACTCTTACGGTCATCCCGGAAAACGCATTTTAAGCTTGAATAATTTGTATCAGCGTCTGGACATTCGATATGAGTTATCGGCTGGTGTAGGCTCATTTATATGCTGATCGTTTATACTCGCGTAATTAATATCCAGATTATTTGGAGTGTGGGCGATGCTGAAATATTTTCAATTACCCGGGAACCAGGAGTCTCGGTCCCTCGAATTGGGGAGCTAAGAACTTCGGGCTCGATCTTGAATTTTATTCGGTTGATATCAGCCTCGGTTTTGCATATCTCTAATTGTGCGGTTTCATTATAATACGAAAACGAAGGACTATTCTAATGAATTAGGTCCATTATGCGTCGTTTGGCGGATACGCGAGGCTAGGACCTCAAGAATTTCGGTATACGAAACGTTCGTCGCATACATTACTGTCACTGTTTTAAATGAAAAACACACCCCAATAATGAACCTGCCACACTTCACGATTCGCCACGCGAATAAATTTAAAATTACGTATTTCTTTTTAAGAAGAAAATTTATTCTTTAATCAACTTCAAGTGATTTCTTCACCATCTTCGCCTCTTTATCAACGTACGGGTACGAAATTCCATTATTCGTTACAATTTTCTTCAATACATTCATGCTAGACGTAAACGACGATGATATTTTTTTCCAGTATACTTAGAGCACGTAATTATCGCATTGATAAAACAAATTCCCGTGCACTTGACGGTATTACTGCGTATGATTTTTGGCTTCGAAGCAAAGATTTTTGTTCTGAAATCTAGATAGCAAAAAAATTTTTTTCAATGACTAATCAGAATTTGGATAATCTTCATGCTCGAAAGCCATTTTTTATTTATTTGATTTTTTTATCTATCGCTTTAAATGTTCTCATGCTGTTTAAGATAGAATGAATATTGCTTGAAATTTCGTTTAAAAAACTGTGAGCTACACGGGGTTACCTTATACGTGGAATAAATGAGCAGCCAGTTGACAAATGAGGAGTGACTGTCCTCCGGCAGGTGTCTAAAAAAATTATAAAAACTTGACGATCGTAGAGGACAAGTATAATTAAAATTTCAGATGATACGAAATGAAGCGGGAGATTCTCGCCTGCGTACTCAACTCGCGAAACGTACCTCATGTTTTTCAACCTCGTTTGAAGACCATTTCAGCGACGTTCTCCAAAAATTCGAGCATCCCGATGATGCCCTCACGCAGCTGAGGATAAATTTATTCATGACTGTTAGCAGTTGGCTAACAGAATTAGTCGCCGCCATTTAAGATCAGTCCTGAAAAGCGCGAAGAGTCGCTCGTTCGCGTTACTTGTTGTGTAAAGTGTCTTCTTGAGTAACTTTGTAGACATTCTACCGCAGATTACACAACTGTTAACGACAGATTTCCTTTTCCAAATTTTCTCTTATTTGAGAAAGTTATTAGCTAAACACTCCGTTCGCCAGTTTCACTTTCGGGTCAATTTCCTCCCGTAAGTGGATAGTTTCACGATTCGAACGGACGGAGCTCAAACGCTGCTTCTTGCGAAAAGGCGACAGTATTGTAAACGCGCTTGAGAGCCTCGTTGGCATCCTGGCCTAAGTGCACCGTGGAGAGCTAACAATACAACAGGCTATTTTTCCCTCGCAATCTTCAAGTTCCTTCTATCCTTCCGCTTGTATTATACATTTAGCTTTTCTTCTGCCTTTATAGGTAAACGTCTCTTTCCCAGTACCCGAGTTTTTATTGGCCTACTTTTGTAGTCAGGAGAGAGAGATTCCAATTTCATTGGCTTGACATGAGAACGGCTGAATCGTCTTGCCTTCATGGAACAAACGCATCAACGAATATTTCCCGCGTGAACTTCCTTGACACAATATGAGCAAGTTTTTCACACTGATGCGAACAGACATTGAACATTTATCACCGAAATCACCAATCTCACAATAATTTCACTGGTAATATGCAATATTAAACTTTCGGTAAATCAGGAAATAATACCAAAAAATGTGACTTTCGGGAATGAATATCTTTTCCCAGAGATTTGTAAATGCATCAGGAAGAAAAAAACAAAGACAAAAAAAAAAAAAAATAGTCATCACTGTTTTGAAGTGAATTGAAGATGAAGACTCACTTGTAGCCCAATTCTACGCACACGGTAGCCAAAGCAGATCGCCGTGACATTTTGGGATGATTACGAGATACTTATTTACCTTGCTTTCAAAACACGTTTATTTGGCCTGTGTACATGCGAAAATTGAAACGGCACGACTTTCTCATTGGCAGCGTGTATAAGCTCGGTGTATTAGGAGTTTGTATTTAACGCGTGGGAGACGCGTGCTGTTCAAGGTGAACTTCAGGTCTGAAAGTTCTAGCTTTTTGCCTTTTGGCAGGGTGTGTACAACCACCGAAGCAATTAGAAGCCGGGAGCTTATCGACGTAAAAACAAGGAGTGAATTCGAGAACGTACAAGCTCAAGCTCTCATCTTACCAAGATACATGGTTCTTAAACTAAGCGTGGAAATTGAATGTTGTGACAGTGGTGGTTCTATTTCAACACGTCGCGCATCTAATGGAACAGGATCGTAAACGCTAGTACAGGACTTTCAGTCATGTGATAGGTTGAAAGGTCGTGTAATTTTTTTACTCTCAAGGCTGCGCGAGACACATTACATGAAACTGTTCTGAAAGATATTAACATTGAAAAATTCAATATCGGTTGAAAGTAAATAATCGTCACTGTTAGTGGCACCTACCAGTCTTTGTTTCAAACTTTGAAAAAGAAACGGTGATAAACAAATTGCGGAAGTGAAAAGATTAATTACGAGTATCGTAACCGTATAACCCTTTGGTCTCACCTCAATCGATAGTTTTGGTGAGCTGTTATTGCCACAGGTGATGAAAACATAGTATCTTAGGTGTCTTCATGGCATGAAATTTCCGATGACGCTCAACAATGGCTAAGCACCTGATTTCACTGTCAATAAGACATTCAAAATTGGTCCTGGTCTTTGGTAGAATAATAGAAACAATGAGTATGGGAACACGTTACCAAAAACTCTTAAAGACCCCTCCTCGACACTGAAATATCTGTTAATCTGTGCAACGGCGATGACAATTTTCCTAAATTTGATTATTAAAAATCAAAGTGCAGTGCTCTAAATCATTGAGTTGACACGAATTCGTCGCCATATTTTCAGAAGTGAGGATCAACTTTTGAGGGACCGTTAGCAAAACGATCTCATCGTGAACGCCGTAAAATCCCTCCATCTCTTTCGCCTCTTCCTTCTCCCAACAACAGTTGAACTTTTGGAAAGAGTTTTAAGTGTGAAGAACGGACCTTAGTTTACGGTTTTAGTTCCAGTCGACGAAAGTGAGACGCTGAGTCCGGAACAGCACATACGTAGGCTGGAAGGGGACTTCGAGGAAGAAAGAGGAAAGGTTGACTCGTTGGATGGGCTGTCAGGTTACCTATGTGTCCTCGGGGACACGTCGAATGTACAGAACGACAGAGAACCGCTCCACTGTTTTCCCGCCCCATGGACTACACGGGCTTGTCTTCTCCGTCGGTCTTACTGTCTCCACCCGATCCCCCAGGAGTGACGATAAAAACCCGTACCAGTCAGCATTGGGGAATGAAGAACCTCGGAGGCAGCTACAGGGGTGGAGGGAGTTCCAAGGCGTTTGAAAATCGCGAATTAGATTCGTTCTTCCAGTATACGCAGAGATTCTCGCTGGAGAAGCGTCGGATCCAAATCGGGCCGCGATACCAGGACGAGCTGTCTACGCGGCGAATTGTACACCTGATTCAACCTGATGATTAATTGATCCAAGCAATACCTTCGGCGGCTTGCCGCGAGATACAATTCTTGACGTTATTGCGATGTTTAAAGGAAGCACATTTTCATCATTTGCCTATAGAATTCGAATGATGGATTAGCCTCCATTGTTGCACGGAATAACAGGGATGATCGAACGCCCTGCTCCAGCTGCTCTTCGTTCTACTACATGCACTTCTCTTGCTATTCGCCGGTTCTCGCGGAAAAGGAGGTTTTTCCACTTCGAACCAACGCTGATCTTGAATCGCGAAAACTAATGGAGATTATACCTTTTTTACACAATGTGCTACGCACCTTCGAACACTTGTGCCTGAATCACATACCATTTTTGCTTCGTGGTTCCTTAGGAACTTCCATAAACTCGAGCTGGCTTGAACATTTGAACTCGATATTCTCCATTATTTAACACAAGAAAAAGAATCAACACACGAATATATTCATGTCGTTGGATTACTTCACGCTAATTGCAAGAACCACAGCGCAACGAAAAGAGAACAAGTGTATAACAAGATTCAAAGCCCTCGGGATCTTTGGCGTAGTCAAACCGTTTCATACTTCTTATCAAAAAATAATCTACAGTAATTTTGTTCCATTTTCCTACTTGGATTGAAACATATACTTGTACATAAAGAAGAAACCCGTCGTTAGCAAAAGTTCGCTTAACTGCACTAATGAAAATCGGAAAGTGATCAACACCGGAAGCATTCGAAATAAAATCGATAATAAGAATATGGAATTGCATTTCTAGTAAGAAACGATACGGCAATGACGAGAAAGACTATGTACGAAGGTAGTAGGTAAAAATTATATAACATTAAAGAGGGTGCGAGGAAGAAAGATTTGCGAAGCGTTTCAGAGCCTTTATGAAACTAGGAATCGTTGCTCGGGCATTTCCTCGAAACGAAGCGAAGAACTCGGTGTTCTCCGGCACCTCGTTTCAAGTTTGCTGCTGTGTACGGTTACCTGAAGCAGAATCCACCCTTCTTGAGAGTGTAGAACTTTTCCAAGTGTAAACCGATCAAATGGAAGCGTTGCCAGGGCGATGGATTATATCTGAAAGGGGAGAGAGAGAGAGAAAGAGAGAGAGAGAGAGAGAGAGAGAGAGAGAGAGAGAGAGTACTGCTGACGTAAGTCTGGGTTCATATCAGGTACGCCTATAACTCTTGGTTTAACTGTTACGTTTAATTTCCTCTTGCTGCAACGCCCGTTGTTTCTGCCGCAGACAAAAAATACTCACGCATAAGTATTGTTGTGATAATTATCTTCTCGTTTTTTGGAACGGCGAAGTAAAGTTCACACGGAGCTTATCTGTACCTTGTCAACCGCCAGAAATTTGAACTGAAGTGCTACGCCAGAGCCATTGACGTATGTAGATGAAATAATCGTTCAAATTACGTACCATGATTAAACATCACAAGAGCCAGTGATCATGAAACCTTTAACTGCTTTCGGAAAATTATATCCCAATCTCAGCGCAGTCTCCAGATATTTTCGTCTTCGACAAAAGCTGCTTCCCAAATTGAAATATGATATTTCAAGCTTGTATCAATGTTTGTGGATAAATATGATGCTGGAATGGTTGGAAAAATAAGTGCTGTCGCGAGTATTGATTCAGTGATTATTATTTTTTGTTTTGATTTTATTTAAGAAAAAGTCTTGCCCCGTGATTGCCTTTTTTTCCGTCACGAAGGATGCTAACAAGTGTGGTGGATTATTATTTGAAAAATAATTCTCAAAGCCAGAGTTGCGCCTAATTTGTGAAACTTCAACGTCCTGTGATGGTATCAAAGTTTCTTAGACTAGACAATTCCTTCAACAGCTATTGTCGTAGTTGGAGACTGCAATTTAATACAAGAAAAAAAAAGAACATTGTCTCGGTTGTAGACCGATCCGTCACTGGAGGGATTCAACCGTAAACACCTGATAAAAAAATTTTACCAGACGGATGAAGTTAGCTGGAATGGGTATCCATAAAGTATAGACCGAATGGTAGTAAATTAAGGACTTTGCCGTCGTAGAAATTTCGAAGAAGCATGAAACTTTTCCATTAAGGGTGGTTTAATTAGCCTCGCTTGTCGATGCTGCGCCGCAACACTTTATTATATGCGTAGGTATGTAGCAGCCAATAAGGTTGATGATTCCACCCGACACGATTGAAGTACAAAAATCCCCGAGAGCGACGGTAATTTTCCAACTAAAAATTAACACAATTTCCGAGAAAATTTATTTCAGCACCGAGGAATTCTTGCGTAACGCATAATTTACTTTCAGTGATAGAAATTTCTGGGTCTAATTATCGATATCTGCTGATCCTCGATCCTGAGTCTATTTAGCTCTGGATTTGGACCCGCGAACAGAACGTGGACAGAGATTGATACTTTCTCGGAAAGTTCTCCCTAATTCGTTGTGAAAGCAGGTGATACCGGGTCCTTTTGGTGAAATGACAGGTGTATGGTATCGGTGGTACCAGAATTTGATACCTGCGCAGTCAGGTGTAATCGATACGGTAAAGCTGAAAGCCTCGAACTCGTCACAACGTGGTCAATAGTGAAAAGAATTTGGTATGTAGTACAATTGGGACGGAAAATTGCCTTCAATGAGAAAGAAAAAAAAAAAAATAATTACGGTTGCTAATTACGGTATACTTAAACACTGCCGAACAGTAAAGTTCAACGTGCATAAAAAATTACACTCCATTTTGAGAATGATATTCCAAGGCAAACGGAATGACTGATAGCCAGCGATCCAGTGGACTGTTTGCTGTTTTTCGACATTGTCAGGTTGAATAAATTTTAATTGTATACTTGGGGTCAGTCAATCTAAGACGGCTAATTTCTTGGACAAGTTGGGTAAGTTGGCAATGCAGAATCAGCGTGCAGCGCCACCACCGGCTGGCCACGGAACAGGCTCAATCCTTTTAAACTCAACATAATCCATGACGGTAGAATCTAACACAAAAATACAAAATTCGACGGTCACGGTGTTATATTTAAAAGGATTGAGCCTGTTTCGTAGCCGAACGGTGGTGGCGCTACGGGCTGATTCTGCGTTGCCAACGCAACCAACTTGTCCAAGGAATTGGCCGTCGCAGAGTGAGTGTACTTACTACGGCTAACCATGCCTTTCGTCACGGAAATTTACTATGATACAAAATCTGAGAAAACTTTATGTATACATGAATATGA
This sequence comes from Neodiprion pinetum, assembly GCF_021155775.2. NCBI lineage: Eukaryota > Metazoa > Arthropoda > Insecta > Hymenoptera > Diprionidae > Neodiprion > Neodiprion pinetum. The sequence continues at coordinate 24,228,137 of NC_060236.1, read as the reverse complement.
TCCCGATATGAAATGAAGGAATAGTTCTTCAAATAGCCGCCTTGGGGTTGCTGGCGCTGCAGCTTTAAGTACCGCACAACGCCATTACAGAACGCTGGCGTCGATTGCATAGTCGAGAGGATGACAAAGGCCGGGTACGATATATGTCAAAGTGATTACTTAGCGGAGGAAGGGGTTTGAATTTTACAGAGTATCTTACAACTATTGGGTGAAATAATTTTCACTCCCGTGATCCCCGGGAAAGCTTTTCGAGCATCAACAATTCGCTGTCGTCGTGATTTAATTAGCGACGTCTGTCCGTCTGTCTCTTTCTCCCTCTCACTCAGTCTCTCGGTCTCTCCGTCACCCTACTCGGCCTGAGCTTGCAGGCTGTACGCCTCTGCGACATAGCAAGTGAGTCAACCGAAGGCTCGGCCAATTAGGCTGGGGTAAGAGGAATCAGTTTAGCTAACTCAGTTACGCCGCTTTTACGAGATTGAAAACGTACCAACAAAAAAGATGGGAACCGAGAGGCCGCATGGACAAATCTAATTTGAAAGGATGTCGTTCCACGGATAAGATAAAATTCTCCGAGTAAAAGTCCGGAGGAACCGCTGAGACGTTGATTCGCGTACCTATCCGCGCTCACCCCCATAGAATTTTATCGTTGTGAAACGTCGAAGCTCGGTATATTACAAACAATTCCTCAACGTCCTTTCTAATTCAAACGTTCTACGACGAAGACATGTATTCGTGATGTGTAATGGCATCGATTCTACAAAAAACAGTTCTTAAAGGTGAATCTTCTACACGATGGTTTTTACAGGAAAAATTACCCTTGAGTTTCTCTGGTTGCTATATTTACAATTGATTTTTCCTACACGGCTGAATAAATGCTGCATATATCATACGCAAGTAGTTATTTACCTATTTTTAGCACAACTTCCGAATACCTCAAAACGAATTAGGCTGTAAATTCAACAATTCTTTCAAATTGTTCAAACAGGTTTGAAATTTCTTGGTCGAGACATTTCATTAAAAAATTAGCCCTTCTTTTTCGGACCATTGAAGAAATAACCTTTCGTCACAAAAAACTTGAATTAGTGATCCAAAATGGAAAGCTACTATTCTTATCAGAAAGAGCATAACGTAGTTTTCACTTCGCTCCCATTATTGATTTTGCGATAATCCCGATTAGAGAGGTGATTGTAGAATTTCAGTAACAAAAAGAAAGTGGATTTCGTAAAAATTAACCTACACGCGATGAATTGTCAAAACTGTAGTGAAAACCTTCGTCGATGTTAGGATTTTGAGTTGATTATTTGTAGTATTCCTCACATCGGTTTAAGTCCTACATTTCCCACTATGCATACACATCGCATCCATGAACAGATGGGGTGGGTGTTTGCGTATAGTTGCTTGTTTGCCATTTGGAACTAAAATTCTAATTAAAGCTCCTACCAAAGTTGGCCGCTGTTATAACGAGAGATATATGTGTGGATGAGCGCTGACCATGTTCGAGCAAACAGTATTATGAATTTCATAACGATAGTTTCAATTCCAATTTCACTACATTGACGTTTCACTGCGGTCTACAGGCCCGTCCGTCGGGGTTTCTAAATGCCTCGACGGACCGTAGTAATTGGCGGTTCAAAATCCAATCAGAAACAGAGAAACACTCGGAACAAGAACTGAAATACAATTACCTTTTACCACGTTTCCCGTACCTACCTGCGACTGCTTCGGCTCTGTCATACGGTATATTTTCATAGTCGACTCGATAGGACTGTGAATATTTCATCTCAGAGTCGACAAACACCTACCGTATGGAAAAACATTCACTGACAATTGAAAACATGAAATGGACTTACAATTACTACCAGCGAAATGACAATGTTTGAATTGAAGAACTCATTTTATTTTTCAAAGATATATAATTAACTATCAAAGTTCTGGCCTACTGTTTGGCCTATTCTCTTTGACCGAATGATCCTAAAGACTAGATATCTCATTTAGGTTATGGAACAATACGTAAGAATCACTTTATGATTGACGAGACTATTTTGAATTAGACAAAAATCTCTTGGATGTTGTAGCAGCTATTTAACTTCACGTTTTGATGATTAGTCAGCCGATTACTATATCTGTAACCAGCGTTAAAAACATGTCAGAAAGAATAAACTTATAGGTACCTCGATATCATATACGTATCAACAACACTGGAAGGTTTGATTAAGGACGTGGTTGTCACCTATTGTTCGTTCAATCCTAACTTATCCACAGAGGCTATCGTGGGTATCTGAAAGGGACATTTTGAATAGCGGACCCCGGGAGCTATTCAAGACAGTCGTGTACTCTGAACAGTCGTATATCTGCTTTGCTCAGCCATTACTGGTTTGGAACCGCCAGTCACCACAACCGTAATTTTTGGATTTCTTAGCCGTTGCGGAGATCTTAAATTCTTGCTACGAAAATAGGAAGTTATTTGAAGAAAAAAAACAAACAAGAGAATTGATTGAATGGGAAGCGAACAAAAAATCAGCCTGTTGGCATGAAAAATATTTGGTGATCAACAATTCTTAAGGCATCGTACTATTCTGTCCATTTTGTATTAAAAAAAAAAAAAAAAAAATGCTGTGTATGTCCAATGTCAACAAATCATAGCCTATTTGGTTTGTGAACCTATAACATCTGCAATTTGTCGAGACTGAAATTATCGCTTAGACTTTCAATTTGTCGAAAAATAACTGGTGTGTAATCCATACCAGTTTACAATCCACTTGCAAATAAAATATGCTATCATTTATTCGAATTGAATAATCGGGATGAATTTGACACAACATCAAATGGTGCTCGATAATGCAACACGTCGCAGACTAATAATTACTGTACTGTTCAGTTTTAAACTAAAACTCATGAATACTTGATTTGTTTATTGATTACAAGCCTCTGTCTTTCAATTTTTGTGTTTTCACATTTTTTTACTGAACTGTGCGCCTGATACATCCTAAAGAACCAAAATTATTCTGGTTGGAGTGAATTCAAAAACAAAAAGGAAATAAAAATTTCGTAAAACATAGACGAAGAGTAGTTTTGAATTATATAAACAGCTTGATTCCAACCATGCATGCGAATGAAAATCCGTTGACCTCTCCGAGCACGTGATATTTTATTTTCGTTCAACAAATGGAAGGCGATAGATACACAATGTCATGCCGCAGTAGTTAATTAAAACGAATTAATTAACAACTCGGTATGAAGCTACTTCAAGTTGAATATTAACCACTGTCTGCGATCTTATACCGCATCCGATGGAAGCTTAACTGAACCGAACTATCAACTACGGTTTCACCGTTCACTCAGACTCGGGGTCGGGAACCTGGACGAATGCATCGGGCCGAGGCGTTCCAGGATCAGTTAATACTTACTCAGCTCATAACGGCCGATGCATTTGCAAGAGGACACAGTAATTGTGGGAAAACTGCAAGGTCTCGGAAGCGTTGTGCACTGCAAAGTACACGGACCACAGCAACCAACGAGGTGGAACTAACCGCTGACGTCTCCTTCAACGCCCTTCCCCCATGCTGTGATCTATAATAATTGGTCGGATTATCGATGGGATATGGTTATAGGAAGTGCCAAGCCCGCGGTTCGCCGGGCCAATCTCCACTCTGATTGCATTTGACGCGTCATTGAGTGGAATGATGAAGACGCGAATCCTAAGTCGGGCACAGCGTCGACGGGGCCCCGTTATCGCCCCTACATTTCACCCGAGATCATCCCATCATTCAACTCTCGAAAAGATAAGCCCGCCAAAATTCATCCCGAATAAAACGTCGGAAGGGGTTTTCGAATAATGACCTGGTAAATTTGGGAAGCGTCAAAAGCTAGCGTTGGTAAGTCCCTTCAACGGAGCCCCTTTCATGGGGTGAAAAGGACCTTCGCGTCACTTTCGCAAATCCACTGCACCACAAATTCTTTTTTTTAACCTCAACTCAGATTTTCAGACCGCTGTTGCAAAGTCCGTAGATCAAACGCGAAGGTGATCCAGCCATGATCACTTTCTGTAAACAAGACGAAGTGAGGACTCGCAATGTTCAGAATGTCTAAATCGATGGATCATTAGGCTTGGGATGAAGCTTCTTGCAGCCAAAGCTTCGCCGTGTAAGTACCATCTCTGTCTCTCTCTCTGTTTCTCTCTCACTATCTCTCATGCGCTTGTTCTCGTCTGCTCGTTTGTTAAATTATCTGGGCGTGGATCGGGCATGCTTCTTTACGACCAACTAAGTGGGTAATCCAGAGAGTTTTTAGAGTACATTGACTACGTGGCGCAAGAAGGAAGACACGTTCGTCCGTCAAAGAAGACCGACAATCCATTCGAGGTAAATTCTGCACAATTGGAACGGCTCCACTCTTTACAATGCTCCGTTCATTACGTTCGCCGTTTTGTAATGTTCTCACGATACTTTTATCCCCCATCAGGCCATGATGGACACTTTTATCAGGCTATAAGCGCCTATTCTTCCATAGTTTCTTGGACCTCTACTTTCATTACAACGAATACACGTGTATTGAGCATTCAAAGTTGGAAGGATTCCTACACATACGTCTACCTAACTATGGTTATTCATGGTATGGTGTAACCGATATAACTCATACCATGTTTCCCAATGGTGCTATGAATTCATCTTCAAACTTCTTAAACCTCATTGACGCAAGTCTTTCTTTTATCATCGCAAACGTTTTCAAGCTGTTCTACGGACGCCTGTTTATACTACATGCTCGATTCAATCGATCCAAGTCCAAGAATTCATCGCGTGCCTTGCTCTTGCCTGCATCTTCTACTAGTCCAGCTACTATACAAGTTTCTTGTTGGCCTGATGTTCATTACTTAAAAATAAAGCGTATGTATTTCTTTTTTACCTTTTGTGCTTATCTTTTGCTATTATAATGTTTTACAAGATTTAAGCCATTCTGAATAAAAAAATGAGTGCTGATTTTGAGTTACAACGGATATTAGTGCTCTGATAAAGTGGGCTCAGACAATTGATGCTCTACGATAATAACTTTATCCTGACATTTCATTCAATGAGCAGCACTAACTGAAGATGGTAATCAATTTTGACCCCATCTACTGGTGCAGAGCTTATTCCACATCAAGGAAATATAAGTTCATAAACTTTCGGTTCAATAACTCGTTCAGATTCACACAAAAAAAAGTGGCCACTCATTAGTGCTTTGCCATTAAGAACCTTTAAATCCACGTTCATACACTTTTCTTCTTCTATCACATTTTTTCGAATATTGAAACTAAATTTTACACCACGTGACTTTCTCCTGTAATATATCAGCAATTTGCGGACGCCTGAAAAGCTGCGACAGCGATGGTGGTGAAGGCTTGGCGTGACGTAAAAGCGACTGGGTGATGGAATTATTATCTGAAAGGATGCATTATTGTCGAGATTAATTGAAGTAGTTAAGCCTTGAGGCTTGCGATCACGTTGAACAATGTCATCTTGTATACGGGTAGGTACGGTGTGCAGGATAAAGCGGCAATTTTCATCATCCAAGTAATTTTCCGATACGATGAAAATTGGTATAATAATAATCTAAGCCGGATAATGAAAGGGCTTGGGTAATTACTACTAGATGTATACGAAACCCATAACCACTACGGATTTCTATCATCATTCTGCGTCCCTTCATAACGACAATTTTTAACCTACTGCCGAGATCCTATAATGAAAATTCGATTACGTGTAGGCACACGTTATACCTTTGAAGAGCATCAATGAAATCTATGAACGTACTTGAACTATGTGCCCAGTTACTCAGAAGAAAGTGTATCAAAGTGTGTTTTTTACCTTGATTTTACTCATGTATAAATTAGATTCAACCAAATACATCAACACACACTGATATTGCAACAGCATTCGGAAAATGATGGAACATTTGTCTTCGAATTAGCAATATATCTCATTCCAATCACCCTTTTTTCATCAAATTTGTGCAGGATATCTGTGCCAAGCTGCGGTTAAAGCGAGCCAATTTTTTTTTTTTGATCACGCAAAATATAAGTCTTTGATTTAATGAGTCTTAAAACTTTTGGTATGTATCAAGATGGATTCTTGAACTTTCCCGAACTTGGAACTAACTTCTGCACTCTCGAAAACTGGTACGAAAAAAAGAAATTCTGTTCTGTAAAGTCAGCGAGCCTTGAGTAGGAAACTTTTTTAACGATCGCAAGACATGTCAACGTTTCGTAGTACAAACATATTATATCCTTGAAGAAGAACTGCGCGGTAAAAAAATTTGGCAATATTTTTCTTCATATTTTCACGCCTTTTCTTGGTATTTTATAGCCTTTTGAGGATGAAGAAGATGAAGAAGTACAAAAATTCAGATAGAAGAATGTAAATGGACAGCAACAGCGAGGCTTTGGGGGATATCAGAGATGCGTGTATATATATTTTACGAACCGTGATATCTTCAACGGAACAGAGATCTTGTTAAGCAGATTTTCTCGCCTGAATTGATATGCAACACTGTGTCACTGACCACTGACGAACCCTCTGAGGGTGGTAGTCGGTCATATCTATCCTCGCACCACTGACCAATCCGCAAACTGAACTATTGAAACCCAGTCAGCATTAAGCATCCGGTTCTTTGGCTGGAGGCAGGGATTCTACCGTCGAATATTCCACCGCGAAGCAGCTATACAGTTTCTGAAACGTTAATGTAACCTGTATCCGAGTAAGGCTATTCCATTGACTTCCAAGTTTCGGAACAAGGTTAGAGAACCTTCAAATTCATGAATCCTCAGGTTAGGTTAGGTTACGGAATTCAGAAAAACGTTAAAGTTTTTTCTGTCGAAAATCAAAAATCGAAAATTTATTGAACTGGAGCTTCTTTCACTGTACATAAAGTACAGAATATTGGCATACAGAATTGTATACCGTATAACCGCGTGATACAATGGCAGTACTTGAACCCGAATTTGTGTGTCTCAGCACATCACATCACTGGTTCCTAGATGATCAATTAATGCCGAGGACCATTCGGATGCACGCTTAGAATGCAGCTTAGCCTGTTCGTGCAGAGATTGCAGCTGGCTTATAGCCAGACTACCAAGTGGTACCCGCTTTCCAAACCAGTGCCTCACTACTACAGTCTGCCACTTTTTTCTTCTCTGTTTTCAAATCTTCGTACTGCACCGAGAGCCAAATTTTGTCTACCGATAGAAAAGAGAAATGAAAAAAAAACCTCGACCGTGTCTCGGTGAAACAAAGAACAAATTCAGCGAGAGTCTGAGCCAATTTACGAAATATCATAACGCTTCGAAAATTTTCAATGTAGTGATTCGTGCATCTTTCACGACCTTTCAAATAACTTATGTTTTACTTACTATAGCAATTGACTTTAATCGGTTCAGGTTCTCACTTACGTCTCTCAACTTATTGTCAATGAAAAGAAATAGCTTTGAAACAAAGATTTGACCACGCTTGAGGTCCAGTTTCCTCCGATCACATCCAAATATTTACTGGATTCTTATGAATAACTTAAATCCAATCGGAAAAGTTTGAAATTCACTGGAAAATTATAAAAACTTGGGTTAGATTTCAAATTCTAAGAATTTTCTGCATCTGTCGTGAAATCTTTGAAAAGTTATATCAAATCTATAAGCTTGACGTTCACAGAATTCATGTAATGAGGGTATCCAAAAGAAATGACGGTAAGATTTATTATTCAAGTGGCACCTAAACTTTCAATAATCACAGAACCTTAATTTCCCAGCAACATTCTATTACGTTATACTTTATATGGACTTCAAGACCCATTGAAGCTGTGAAAACCACCAAAATACGTTGAAATCATTAGTTATAATACTGAATTCTTGAAACTGCGAAATGTTTTTTTAGTCACGCCCGTAGTAATTTGAAAATGAGTTCAGTTTTTAAGTTTATGTAAAAATTGGCATTCCGATTTTCATGGTGGATTAGCAGAAAAAGCTTGTTTTTTTTAAGTACATGTACTATTTTGCAATAAGTAAATAAATCATTCTTGTGTTTTTTTTAAGCTTGGAAATATTTCAGGGACCATCTGGAACCTAAAAACTCGGCAGTCATTACCAAAAAAATAGTTTAATAAATACAAAGCTGCCAAAAAGAAGGTGAATTCAAGGATTAAGAATCCAAGAATCGTTACTTACGAACAAGAAAACTTCTTTATCGAAGTAAATGCAGCGGCACGCTACCCGCTTTGAACTTGGTCCATTTTCGAAGACCTGCAAGTCGGAAGCTTGAACTTCGCTTACACACCACCGGGCGAAAAAATATCCAGCCTGGAGTCTGGCTCTCTTTTCTCATCCTGTCTTCGCTACTCTCTTCCCTTCAATCAGGCTCTTCCATATTTATGTATAAAGGCGGGGGTACTTCTCGAGAATTTTCCAGAGTTTAAAGCGGACTACATTATCATAATCTGGTGGGCGGTGGAGCGCTGATGGTGGAATGGCGGAACCAAAGACTTAACAACTAAGTTATTAGGCGAGCCGAGGGCCACGAACTGTGTGCTCAAGTGGCATTCCTCCAGAGGCGAATACGTATATATACGTACCGCGGATGGCTAAGCCGTCCTATTTACCCTGAGATTTTACGTAAAATTAACACCCACCCCTCCCAACTACGCACAAAGAGTTCCCTAACCTACCAATAACATGACACAAATGACACTGGTTTTTAGATTTCATTGGTCAACTTTTGCATCGCATGTATATGAGCACTTATTGAATCTCTGATTTATAACATTTTTCTACCTTTTTCACCTAGTTCTTTTAATTTCATCCAATTTTTCACTAGTTTTCCATGTAATAAAATTTTACCGGCGATCCTCAAGTCGTTGGTTTTTTCATATTTACACAGAAATCGTATTCAATTTTTAAAACCATTATGCATACTCTTAATTCTCTTACTTGCTATATTATCAAATCGTATACAAAATTTCAAAGTTGTTTGAATTTTTCTTTTTTCCTCCTACGTTATCTCCTGTGTTATTCTCCTGCAATTTTACCAATTCATATGGGGGGAAATACTTTTAAAATTACTCGATGTCTTCAGTATCTTTCCAAAAACAAATTTGCATCAATATTTGCCAGATTGGTCTTTTCAATTCGAGTATTTGCAAGCTTATTTCGTTTGAGTTTCATCAGTATTTAATCGATATTTCTGACCTTCCCTGATTCATTCTGAACGCTAGCTACGTATTTTCCGCGAGTTTTAAAACATTCATGACTCTTGGAATGCTTGCAGCTGTGGGAACCTCAGAGCTGTTCGGCCACGTCGTTTGGGAACCTAATTTACCGCGACAGGAAACTCCAAAAGTGGCCAGTGACCTTTTTAAGGTTGCTGACCAACGACCCACCGGCCCCAGAACCGTTTTAGTCCGCCCACGTGTCACCAAAATACGTCAGCAATAATTCAGCGTGTGACAGGGAACAACGCGTCCGAATCATAACCTAATTTTCAAAGCCTTGGCGAAATATTCGCGTCGGGATACCTAAATTCCAGCTGTCAAATCTGACTCTCACTGTGTGTTATGAAATTTCCATTTGGTAGAATGTCTGCACGTTGTATTTGTTTTAAATAAGTTACGATTAATATTTGGCTTTGCTTACTCTTTGAGACCAGATTGTCAATCTGGATCTCATTTATCCGTATGATCTGAATCGATCTGATGAATTGGAAAGATCGTTAATAAGAAAGTATGATCACGTATGATCATTAGGGTGTGTCAAACAGACTTTTTTTGATTCTGTATTATTTTGGTCGAAATCCCTAAAAACTTCAATTTTGATAAAAAAAAAATAACATCCCCACACCAGCCGAGCTCTGTTGCTCATTGGACGTTTCGAATTATAGCGAAACCAAAGTTTTCAGGGGTGTACGCAAAGAAAACTGAACAATTTTTTTCCTTACACACTTCAATGTTCAATCTTCATGAGTGTTCCTATTACTTCAAAAGTAAAAAGTAATCTTGCCTTCAGAGTCGCAGCACTGTTGATAAGTTAAGGAATAAGGATTCTGGATTCAACTACATTTCTTGACTATACGAAATCTGCGTTCTAGCACCGATGGTGTCTGATATTATTCGTCTAATAGTTTATGATTTCGCAACTGAAATCAATGAAATCTGGCCCCGCTATTTTGGAGATTTCATTTTTTACAGGAAAAATATTTGGCAAAGTTTCGTGAAAGTATAAACTGACGAAGAGTAATTGAGTTTTTGAATAACCACAATTTTCTTGACGGTAAAATTCTGCTTAATACAAAGATTTGCTACACATCTCATCAGCATTAGTCAAAAATTTGGTCAAAAATTTGAAATATCCATCTTTTGCTTATTCCCTCTAGCTTGTATTCTTCCCGATCAAGGAGACGTGTCGATTCCTGAAAAGAAAAGATCGTTTCTTCAACGTTGAACAATCATTCTCAGGTGACAATTACTACCGTCAAATATCTATCACAACGTCTGAACTAATATGTTGTTTGAACAATCATGATTTATCCAGGAAATCTGATCGTAATCAACTTAATTCTGTCGTTTGATGGCAGGCTTGTGACGAGCAGTATGCCAGGATGATTGAAAATGCGACAAACAAGTTAGCAGGGTATAGGATCTCGCAGAGTATCGGAAACAGGTCTTAATAAGCCCAGTAACTAACCTGGTGTCTGAAGTTTGAAACCCTTTCATCATTATCTTAATATGATAGCTGCGTGGGTTCTAGTGCCGTCTGACCTCCTCTCGCTTTAACGAGATTAGCATAATACTGAGAAGCCCTTCTCCAAAGTCTAGTCTCTTGCATGTCAGGGATCCACCTGAGAGAAGCTACACACAACCTTATCGACGAATCGGTATACATATGTGCGGTATTGTAAGGCCGACTTTAAGGAGTTGAATTGAGAACTTTAATAAGCAGCTTTAGGCTGACTGTGAGCCAGGTTTCGAACTTTCGGTTTTTACACTGTAGGTTCCGAGTTACCAAAGGAATAACAATAATAAGAATAATAATCAATTCGAATTTCGAACTACAAATTCAGATTCGTGATGAACGATTCAAAAACTCCCAGGTACCATATTACGTCAAAGTATGACGATTTTTTTGTTTCTAACCAAGGATCTACAGGAAGTTAAAAATCATTTAATTTCCAAAAATCTGATAACCAGAATCGGTCTCGATTACTTTTGATGCTCCAAAAGAACAAACAGCCATTCCTATAAGCGGTTGTCCCAATTTTTGCCTTTCCAACTGCTGGAGTAGATAGCGAAGGATGAAGTCAAGGTCTCCCCCGTTCCATTTTTGCCCTGTAAAAAAAGCAACCGTCGAAAAATTTCGATGCAAGAGATAATACGAGCTGAAGTGGATCGAGGGGGGAGGATATCTCAGGAGGACTAATTACCGCGGGTCCATCCCGTGCTTAATTAAAGTAGTTTGAAGAAAATTCAGTTCTGCTCGAAAGCTCGGTTCACGCGCGAAGAAGGGCAGGATAGGTATGCTCTCCTCAGACCTAAGGAATTCCTTTTCCGACGCACAAACGAACGAGCAGCATTCGCCGGATGGAATTAGCGCGGAATGTGTACCGTCTCCCGCCCGAGTTAATGGACCTTTTCGTACAGAAATTCTCCTTCTCCTATTCGGTTTACTCCGTCCTCTATTTTCCTTTCTCCCTTCTTCTCTCGGTCTGATATCTCGGCCGCGGTGGCGCGTGAAACCCTGAAGAACGCGCAGCGCGCAGGGGTGATGATACGTACTAATAACTGCGCGTCCTTGTGTGCTCGAGTTGGGTTGAACCGATCCTACAATGCTGCGTAGAGCCTATGGGCTCGTCTTAGGCGCTGTGTAATCGAATTAATCCTGGTGAACCACCGACATTATACTAAGAAACGGCGTGCTTAACCTTAGCTGGAAACACAGTCAATAAGCTCAGCTGACAGGACGAATTAGAGCCAGTCCCCTAGTCAGCTTCTCCGCTTCCCGGGACCCCTCCATACCCGACTTGCCACAGCTGGCAAATTCTAGTAAGCTCTAGGCTAAACAGCTTTCTAGACCTTCGCCGGTATATTGTCAGCTGTGTATACATGTATAGGATATGAAATGAGCTTCGTAAGCACACCGAACTTGAAATGTTTCTTTCGCGCTAGTTTCATGGATATTGTCAGATCTCATTTTTCCGGTTAATTAATTCATTATTTCTGTTGTCTGAAAACCCAAAAAGCAAATTTACGGAAATTCTATCAAGTAACCATGCTATCGATCATCACAAACTGCGAGCCGCAAGTTTTTGGATGAAAGATCTGAGATTATCGTTGTACCTGCATAAGTGAAACCCAAGAAGCCTTGGCTTCGTTCGATTAAAATTAAGTCGAGTCAGTTTGTTAACACGCCACTTTTTTAATCCAGCTTTTCACGAGCGGCACAAGTTGTTGAATCAGTTTCTTTACTGATCTTACAAATCATTGACTGCTGTTGAAAATCAAAATCTGTGGGATGTCGCATTGGTAATGAATACAATTGCAGTGTGAGCAGCTGCGGTAAGCCCGGAACCTTTGATTAGAGATTTAGTGGTCGCACATGAGTAATCCAATGTTGAATCAGTAGCTCAAGGGAATCAGCTGCAATTGACTCACCTGTAATGTGTTTTGTTGTTTTTTAGAAAGTTGCATTATTCGAGTAAAAGGCTGCCACTAATAAAAAATAAGAACATAGTTTATGATTGTTTGATGGGAAGCATGTCATGAGTGCAGATACTTGATGGATACGCATGGTTCATGAACTTGATATTTACGTGAGTTCCGGTTAAGACACTCTTTATCCTCAAATCATTGAATGACAATTAGCACCTCATCCATGTGTCATTGTAGCTGTGTTCAAATGTTATCATCGCAATGTATATCATTGTTGCAGTGTCTGCCTTCACTACGATCGATTGAGTTGTCCCTTCTTTTTCAAACCTGATCCTCTCCAAGTAGGCTTCATTTATTTCAATATATCCGCTCCAGCGTGAAAGTGAGTTCATAAAATTGAGTGCCAGAGATGTGCGGAATACAATCTTCGAAGAAAGTTATGATAAATTGGCCTGCAGTCGTTGAGTCTATGGATGGTCAAACGTACTTGGATTATCGATGAAAATTTCCCTCAATGATCTCCGTTCCAGATTCAATTTCACTATTGCAACATGCATTCGAACAACATCTCAATGTCACGTAACCTATTTTCCCAACCATGGCACCTACAACAGTGCTTCAAGCTATGTTCATTGACAGTACCTACTGTTGAAATATTTCGATTACGATGCAACAAATCCTCAAGGCATTGCGATATAATGCGGGTGGTTCGAGACTACCTTCGAGCTCTCGCTGCGTTCGAATTATTACCGGTGTGGTGGACATACATAATATTCCAAATCCTCTGTACATCCTATGGATCTCCGTTCTTCTCCTAAGCCTCGGAATTCCCTCTTGCTCAATCTAGTGGAGCAATACGGTCTGCTGGTACACTGCAGGGCTCAAAGCACTCCTGCGAAACCCGGGTCTCATCCATCAACCAAAATGAAGCGGCAATTTGTTACAGCAGTATGGCAGCACGTGCCAACGTCGCGTTGGTTCTAAAACACGCGAACGCACCCAGGCCCACCTATCCTCCCCGGTTGCTACCCGGGCCCACTTTAATAAGTTCATAATAAGTTCGGGGTTACTCTGACGCGTCACTACAATCTGTGCACGCTTCGCAAACACCGACGTCAGCTTTGTTCCCGGGGCAGACGGCTTGACCGCATCGGGGTTCCGATCACACTGTCCATGACGTTTGAAAGGGATGATTTTCAACCGCTCATTTCACAGCAGATGGAAACGCATCCTGACGACTTCCTAGTTTCCAGTTATGATTTGTATTTTTAACTTAAAAAAATTAAGTTGTGCACGTCAGCGAACACGATGAAAAATTACTCTGTCTATAGAACCAGTGATCTGTGTCTGGTACCGTATCATCCGAAATTTGTTTTTACCTGGTAACTCGTACAATGTTGATATATTACACCGGACTTGACCACAAGAATCTAAGCCTCGTATCTTACCGTGAAATTCGTAGCCTCAGCCAATTAAGTTTTTGTTCTCTCTCTTACCACATATCGTGCACTGTATAAAATCTTCAAAAGTAATGACGTGACGTTCTTTCAAGCAAGTACCATTGAGTAGGATTACATGTGGAGTCTGCTTTGTCTTAAGTGATGACACGATTTCAAAAAAAAACTTTAATTCTACTATCACGTATAACATTACGTGTCGATAACTCAGGCCACAATTATGGTAGAGTGTTTCTTCGCACCTGCCCATCGAATGTCTTCATCCATTCATTTCTAAGCTTGAAATTTCCGTAGAAAAATATCATTGGTTCTGTATTTGCCTACAAAATGCTATTTTTTTTTTTTCTTTTTTCTATTTAGTCAACTTACTATCCCTTGAAACTGCTAAGCAGAATTTAGTAGTAAAGTTTACAAAGCAAAACCAATTTTATCTCATATTTAAAACTGCGAAACATCTTTGGCAAATCGCATACGAAGAACACAAAAAAATACAAAAATTTCAACTCAGTAGCACTGAACGTTTCATAGATACTCTGATTTGATTGTTCTGTGATGATTTGGCGTTAACAGATCCAAGCTGAAATATCATGAAATTCGAATCGAGGTCCCGCTGATATAGGCTTAACCCCTTACAAATATAGATTCTAGACAAACTTTCAATCTCGGGATACTAAAAGCTATATCTGATAACATGATGTAAGACTCATTATTTGGCTAGCAGAATGGCATCAAATAAATTGACCGAAAAATTGGAGTAACGATCGACAAAAAGCAGTGATGGGATTTAAAAGAACAAAAATTAGTGAAAATGCAAGAAACTTATTTAAAAAAGAGAGGGCCATCATCAGCTTTGCTAAAGCGAGTTTTGTAATCTAATGTACTTTGACTGCTCGTTTTCTTGAAAAAGAAAAAAGGAACACACGAAGGTTACTCGAAGAGCATAAACGGCAACTCCTCCAAGTTCCAGTGTCGAATTGAACTTATACAGCTGGAGTGAAATATGAAGACACGCGTCCGTTGTGTAGCCCTGCTATCCAAGATAAAGGGCGCCACCCCTGAACCTTCACCCATTGAAATCTGGACAGCGCCGGGCTCGATCTCATTCAGCAAAGGGAGAAGAGCAACTAATTTTCAGGCGGTAAACAAGGTTTAGCCGCGGGTGTTCACTTTTATAATGAAGACCGATGACAGCCGGGAGCTTGTGGCAGCAGCCGACTGCCGCGTGAAGAGGGCGAGGAAAAGGGATGGATACAGAATGGTGTAGGAGAGTGGGAGAGCGGCGGTGAGTGAGCTGGTAAGTCGCACTGGTCGAGGGGTTGGCTGCAGGGGGTTACATATACAAGCGTCCTGTGAGGATCCTCGGGGGCAACGAGAGCCGAGCAAACCTCTCGCGGTCATTCATCCTGATTAGATGCGTTTCCCCTGGGAAGAACAACGCCGAGTTTAGATGGTTGCTGCAGTGATCGCAGGACCGGAGTTACTTCCACTACCTACTGTAGCCGAATAAACCACCCCCTCTGTACGTATTTTCAACCCTGTACGAAAGTACACTGATTTATGTATTCATCCCTCTGTCATCAACGCTTTTCACGATGAGTAAATCTGATAATCACGGGTAATCGTTCGCCCAGATGTTAATTCGGGAGGTCAAGAGACGATGCAATGCGAAAATAATTGTGGTAAAGTTAAAATTGACGAAAATTAGCCTAGTGGATGATTATTGGAGTGGTGAAAAAAATTAACAGGTTTCTTCTCCTACTCTTACCCTCTTAAGATTTTAGTATTTGATAGAAAAAAAAGATCCTCCCAGAAGAGTGAGTTTTCTAGCTCAAATCTAACAAATTGTTATTTCAATTTTTATTATATTTCCCATTCAGTTAAGCTGGGAAAATTGAAATTTTAGATAAATGTTGAAATACTAGTAAACTATGAAAGCTGGAAGAATCAGCCTCAACGATCTAGGCATAAAATTAAAAATTATTGAATACCGATTAAAACCGATTTTTACCAAAAAAGAGAAAATCACCAGTTTTCAGACGACTATAATGTGTGTTCTAATGATGACAACTAAGCTTAGTTATAGAGGTTTGTAAAGGTTGAAAAATCAGTTTAAAATACTTAGGCATGAATTTAAAAAATATTGAACAGCTTACGAGTATTTTAACGTTTAACGAATAGTAAAATTTTACGATATTAAATGAATGGGAAATGAAAGTTGAAATAGCGATTTGTTACACTTGAACTAAAAACTCGCCTTTTGTAAGGATCTTTTTTCGACCAAACACTAACATTTGAGAGGTTAATAGCGAAAAAAAATTTCATTAATTTTTTTTTTTTTTCTCAACCACCCCAATGACCAGAATAGTTTTTGCTGTAGATTTGGAAATTCAATATTAGATAACGTTAGAGTCGCAACAAGTTATAGTCGATAAAAGTCGACACAGCATTTTTCGTGCAGTGTATACGAATTGTTTGATTGTGAACAATGGCCGACAATACAGTTTCAGGTAGGCTTGATAACTGAATCACGATTCTTGACTGTTGGCGGTGTTTCGGACTGCGATGACGGTAGTTTCAAACTTTGCTTGCGTGCGCGACTTGGGCCGATATTCTCGACGCATAAGCTATAGGAAAACGGTTCAAAATGTTACCCAAGTTCGAATCTCTTTGAAGCCTCTCACCCTATAATACCGACCCCTTTTCACCGTATCGAAAATCCATCTAAACGGATTTTGCTACCCGAAATACAGTCTCTGCCATCCGCCTTCATTCAAATATTTCAAAACCCGGAATAAAAATAGCCACATCGAGCACGCGGGCATTGACCAGTTTTTTTGGTCTAGCCCTTAGCAGGTTTCTTATCAGAGCCATCTTAGCAAATAAATATAAAAAAGCATTATCAAGATCGATTTAACGGTTCAATTTCTTAGTCGGGTGATTTGAAATGAAATGATGAAAAATTTCGAAGTGTGGAACAGAAACTATTTTGAAAACATGAGATTTGATAAAGTTCAATTCTTTCCACAGGTCTTCGGAAACTACCGTTTATTGAAAAAAGCTGTCGGCTTTAGAGTTAACGTTATTCGAAAATGTCTATTTAAAAAAAAAAGTAATTGTAAAAAAAATTAAACTTCATCTTTCGAAAGAAAAAAAAAAACAGGCTGACACAACTGGACATGAATGAAAGTTTATAGACTTGAGAATGAAATTTACATTCGTTGACAAGATGTTCCAATTCTGTGTGATTGTCTTCCCTCGATAATAATAATTTAAATTTACGTCAAGTCTTCATCAGAACTTTGAAAGAAACAAGGTATCGAATTGTTCTGCCTATCAGCCCCAATGCAGTATTTTTACTCTGCTTAGAAAACAGCAAACCATTTTTTATATGAGTTTGAATAAAAAATGTTATTTTTCTAAAAGAAAAGATTAGATGCATATTTTACGGAAGTAAAATATCGACTTTCAAATTGTTTCAAAAGACATTCGAGGCAATTTAAATACATCCGCGCAGATGTTACCGTATTTAAAAAAGGTTCGACTAATTAACCAGAATAAATAGGTATTTTAATGTAAAAATGCAAGAGACTGCATCTCGTTCCGATGGAATAATGTTATCAAATTTTTCGTCGTAACGAACGCTTCAAAAAACAACCACCGCAGATTGAAATACACGAGTGTTATTAAATCCAGATTCAAGAAAAATTCCAGCTCGGATGTGTGATATTAATATAATTGTGGTGGAAAATTATCAGGAATTTGGTTAATCTCGGTAAAGCCAGCAATCGTCGAGTCACTTCTTGCACTACAGCAATTTTCGTAATTGCCTCAATCATTTCCAATTAGTGTTACAAATTCAAGTACACTGCAATACTTGGCTTCACCTCTAATTCGATTAATTATACGTCTCTGCTGAATCGAATAACATATATGCTTAATTAGGCTTGATTACTTTGCGGTGATCGGAACTCGATCCCAGCCACGCTTCGGGCTGATTGGCGAACAGAAATTATCTGTTTTGCATATCCGTGATGTTAGGCAGGCGTGAAGTGTTATTTTTCCTCGGGGATTTGCTCGATTTTTATTCAAATATTCCGTATTTTTGTCAAAATCACGCTACCTTGCAGGCCAGAAAGTTTCACGTCCCTGTACACCGAAGTGTGAATTTTTAACATGAAAAAAAAATTGAGCTGATATTAAAAGTAATCGAATAATCGTAGATTAGAATTGAACGATTTTTATCACTTTTGCGGAGTCTGAGCATTTAGTTGATTGAATTCTTAGTTTCCCATACTGCGAACAAATTATACAACGTAAGAAGTAATATATTTAAATAGCATAATTACACTTCGAAAATGAAAAAAAAAAAATAAAAAAATAAAAAATATTGAATTTACCAAATATGACGATTAAATATGGCGAAAGAAATTTTCCTTTGAGTGTAATTAATGTAATTCCGTTAAATCATTCGAAAAAATTGCTTTAACAATTTCTTCTTTTTTTATTTGAATTGAAAAGAAAAATTAACGTTTCGTTCAAAGAAAAAAATATCCTTTTCGCCTGCATGTTTTATAAACTCAGCAAATTCTTTCTCTACGTATGTATACATTATACATGGCATGTTGCAGAATTGTTGACTTTGAATTTCGCACGTTGAACGGTGAACTGAGTTGACGACATCGTTTGCCTGCCGGCGTTTCAGCCCGCTTCTTTTTTTTTTTTTTTTGGTTTTTCGAACACGGTAGTAGAACCATACTTTCTGTATCTCCCTCCCTTCCTTTAATATCGCCTGGTATCCGTTTCCTCTCTCGTTAACATTGTACTTTTTATTTCATCCATATCGCATGCGTGTACACTTGCGCTTCTCTTTCGTTTTAAATTTTTTATCGCATTTCTTGGCTCAAATAAGAAGAAAAATGGAAAGAAAAAAGGAGAGAAGAGAAAAAGTCATCGCGACGCGTTAACTTTCTCGGAGAACAAGTTTGATGGGTTTTCCTCGCGCAGATTTTCTCTCTCTCTCTCTCTCTCTCTCTCTCTCTCTCTCTCTCTCTCTCTCTCTCTCTCATACTCTCGCTCTATTTGTGATCTTTTCCCAGGATGGAAGTCAGGCAAGCCCCGGCTTACGGCGTGTGCACCTTAAAGCAACGTTACATACTGCTCTTGCCAATTTTAAATATAATCCTGCTATAATCTCAACCTTCGGAAATCGAATTCCCACGAAGTTAATTGAAAAATTCTACCCACCGGCCGTTTTCTTTTTAAAAGTAAAAAACTAAAAAACTCCCCGCTCGCTTCGATCGAACTGAAAGTGGAAGAGGGGAAAAAAAAGGTCTACACGAAATAAAAATTAAACGAGCTTAATGTGAAAATAAATTTGTCGAAATTTTCCTAAACTCTCTCATTTTTTACCAAACATGAAAAATTGAACACGATTTCTAGAATTAATATTTTTCCAAATTCCAACTAAGATCTTTACTTTCATCACGAAAATATTTCGTTTCAAATCTTATCAAGAGTAATGTGCAAATATGAGACACATAATCAGCCTCACAAGAAATGCGTGAAATTCTGCTATGAAAACTCCGATCCACACATCAATCATCCATTTTTATCCATGTCAACGATATGTATATATTAAAAATGATTGTATGTATATATATACACATATACACACTGAGTTTATCCTGGATTTAATAGCCCGCCGCTTCTAAACCCTGCCATCATTCGACGTTCGATGCACTGCAATAGGTCGCTCAATCAGCCTTCATCGCTACGATGCACAGTTGTGTTGAAAAATATTTGCATGAAGCCCCTGCAGCCGATAATGTATCGGAAAATTGATTGAGTAGCGAAATTTCTGCGACATAACCTCGACGCAAACCGCGTTTTGTTTTTATATTGATATATTCATCACGGACTTGCCTTTCTTGCCAATCAAAAAACTGCGAGCTTGATCAATAGTTTTTAAATTTATTCGTGGAAGCGGAACGCTCCACCAATTTTCGCCCGGCTTTTTTAGGTTCACAAATGTCAGCAGCTTTTCCTATATTTTGTGAAAAAAAAAAACTAGTCTTACCAAATTCAGAATATATTCTAAGATCGATCTTCTGTAACCCCCAAATAAGCACCTATCGTTAAATATAAATGTTCGATAAAGGTTCGATACTCGATGTTAAATTCTTAGAAATTTACCTACAACACTACTTTTTCCTTTCTTATCCGAAAACTTGGAAAACGCGGTAAATCGCAAGTAGCGATACCCGAAGAAAGAAAAAATTGGCATTCTCCGCGCGTTATTTGAATTATTAAACTTCGAATTTCGCACAACAGCATTTCAAAATTAAATTCACGATGTGTTATTCTGCAAAATTCTTTTTTCTTTCTCTCTCTTCAACGTTCGAGTTGTTCAGGTAAAAAGAAATCTCACTTCCAAACAAAACCCACTGACGCAACAGCGAAACATTCGCCCAGACTTTTTTTCACCGTATCGTTTTTGGAGTCCCCAAGCAAACGGTGGCCAAATTTTATGGTAATTAATGCGATCCATCGAGTGAGATTCCGCGTATTATTCCGGGCTCCATGGGCCATTATTAACCAGATGCATTTTGAAATTCTGGGCGGATGGTTGACTGTGTTTGAAAAAAATATATAGTTCACATAATTTACACGGGGTCCGGAGATCCGCAAACAAAAGCTCGCTTTGAAAAAGAATTTATTGCGATGCGTCCGGGGGGCGGCTGCCACAAGCATTTCGGCTCCGTCCCCATGCCGGACATTTACGAGTTTGTCCCGTTGCGTTTTTTAATCCGACCCTGCGCGCCCTCTCCGTACAACTTCCCATCCCCCGCCTAACTGAAACATTAACCTCATAACTGTCCGCTCTACGGATGTGACCTGAATTATACTGTTTTTCTGCGGTTCGATTCAAAAATGAAAATATATCCACCGTATTTCCCGTGCGGTTTTCACCCCGCGAGGGTGATTTCCTCGTGTTTTTTTTATATCTCGCTTTTATTTTCGAAAGGATTTATAACCCGCTGAATAATTTCTGCTAATTCCCAGCATACATTATTCATGGGGATTGAAAAACGCCTAATCGCAGCTTCTCAAAAATCCATTTGCGTAGTTGAAGAATATTCTAAACGGACGCAAACCGATGCTTTACTTCAACTCAGTATTATAGGTATGACTGTAATCATTTTTTTACAATTAAACTTCCAGCCGCAATTCTGAGGATTGAACGATTCACCGTGAAAAGGTGAAAGTTGTTTCGAACTAAATTCTCGAATCCGCTTAAGCCCGTTACTTTATCGCTATTTCAAAGGAGTGAAGTTATATAGATAATGCCATCGAAATTCAGCAAGCTCTATGTTTATGTATCTGTAATGGTAAAAAACAGGAACATTTTTTCAAGGGGAATCCGTTCTTCAATTCAATATGAAGCTGATATCTTTCTTTTCTTATTACTCTACTTTTTAAAATTTCGGTGTACTTCTTTCCCAGGCCTGATTAATTACAAGGGATAACAGCAGTGACGAATGATATTTTAAAATTTTTAAAGATCGTTCAAAGTATAAACAATAAACTCATCCCTGATAACATAAACAAACTAACATATCACGAAAAAAAAAAAATAATTCGCTGGAGCAGCAAAGTTGAGTGTCAGTGTAGAGCGAGGACGAATAAAATTCCTACCATCTCTACGTTGAAACTAAGATAATTCTTTTTCTCCAATAATTGCATTTCCATAAAACAACCTGCAACTTTCTATCCAGAGGGTGAAGAATCGCACTGTCATCGGCACCGCAGACCCAGACTAGGAAAAAATACACAACGGTGGTTCTGCATGATCCAGATAATTTGAGCACGAAGCTTGCGAGCTCATCGTCAAAAGCGAGGTTATGTTTATAGGGCTGCGCGAAGCGTTGTCAGACAATGATGGATGGAGGGCGCTGCACTACACGTCCGACTAAAGAGAGGATGTTCCACACCTTTTTTTTTTTTTTTCCTCCCTTTCTCGCGCTGTTCTTTTTTTCTTTTCTTTTCCTTTCCTCTAACCTCCCCGCTTCGTTTCTTTCCTTTATTTTTCACGCTCACTTTTTCGTACTCCTTTATTTTCCTTCACTCTAGAATTTTTTTCGCACTCTTTCTCGCCCACGCATTCACACGACACACACGCGGAATCCTTAAGGCATGCAGTGGCTGACTACCTCTCCAGGTTTCATGTCTGGCACGAAGCTCGAGCTTCGGAACCGAGGTACCTACATCCATTCACGCCCCAGTTCCCAGGGGTGACGGGACTCGGCGCGGCGCTGCTGCCTCTGGATCCCTTGATCTAATACTTGTCGGGGAATCCCGGGGACCATCCAGCTAACTCGCTCACTAGTCCGATTCGCGAAAGCGTCTGTGGGAAAAGCGTCTCTGTGTGCTTCGTTCCTGCGATCCGTTCGCAACCCTCATTATACGGAATTTCAATCGAGAATTCTCGTTTACGCTTCTTTTTTTACTTCGCCCGAACGAATTTGAAAACAGGCTGAAAAATGGTTCGATGCCCGACACATTTCGGAATATTACAATTTTGTTTGAATGAAAATTTTTTACTAAACCTTTGTCGGCGTGAAAAATATTTAAGTCCGAGTTATGGAACACGGGTGTGGATTTTGATTGAAAAAAAAATGTTGTTATTTTACTCCGTATTTTTTATTCACTCTGTTCCTTCCGTCAAACATTTCTACACTCTCGAAAACTTTATATTAATATTCAAGCCAAGCAATCAGTCCTCTGGTCATCGTTACGATGAAATGATTACTGGTGTTTAAGAAACTGAACGAAGAGGTTGTTGAATTTCAGTTACGATCTCGATTGAACTTTTTCAAAAGAAAAATAAAATCACATATTGTTCAATCAGCAGCGTAATATCGTTGTTTATCAATCATTGGGTGCAACTTTTTGCATATAGATGATAGAATTCCGTTGCAAAGTTAAAGAATCAAGTTTTCGCAAAGTATGATCCTAACAATTCAAATGATATTTGATTAATTTAAATCTCAGATCACGGTTTGCATCGATTGGCTACGGTGATCAGGAGAGTAAAGAAAAACAGCCGCTGTCTTTTTTTCTCCGGATCTCTATCTGAGGTGAAAATAAACCTATAAAAGAGGGTGAATTAAGTGTGCACCGGGTTTCGTGAAACAGCACGCGCCGGCGATGAGTGAGGAATAATTCAGGGGGGGGGGGGGGAGGGAGGGGAAACTAAGATTGTTTCGCATAAGACAATTTTTTGCCTCTCTTCTCTCCTTTATCTCGTTCCTTCTTTCAACCAGGCAATAAATAAGCCAGGAGTAAGAAGATGCGGCGGGTGGGGGAAAGAGGCCGCGTCGCTGATAAACTAGGCTTGGGTAGCATGAATAAGTAATGCTGCGTAATCCTGGGGAATAAAAAATATGCCCATACACAGGTATGTCGTACAGGTATACAGGCATATGTGCCGCTACGGCGTGTCGGTATTTTATATTTTTTTAAAAAGACGAACAAAACATCCGAGTCCAAATTGGAAGTAAAATACAATACACGAAAAAGGGAGGAAAAAATTTTTTTTTTTTTTTAAAAGAAAGAAATAGAGAAAGAAACGAATGTGGGCAAAAACGAGAAGGAAGTAGAGAAATGGGGGAACGGTGCTTCGCTGGAGACTGAAACTTTTTACATTCAGGGAAAACAAAGACTGTGAAAGAGGAGAGGCGCGAGAGAAGAACAAAGAAAAGAAGGAGAAGCAGAGGCGGAATGGAACGTGGAAGATCGAGGGTGGCGTAGGGCTAGGGATCGTAAATATGGCTTATGAGCTCAAAATATAAAATAATGAGATGTCCTTTTTAATATTTATAGACGTTCAGCGTGAGGCGATGTATCGCATTTGTCGAAATAAATGAATAAATATATGCCCGCCCACGAAATTGTTCTTCCGCAGCTTGCAGTTTCGCTTCTTTCACACACCGAGTGAATTATTTTACCGTTTGCACTCCTTGCAGCGAACAGCGGGTCGTGGAAATGTATTTTGTCATGGAAAATTATTGTAATTCACAGCTGACGAACAAGATAAAAAGCTTTCCACAGTTGAACATGCAGCGAATCTTCGTCTTATGAATTAAAAGTGATTGATTTACAACCGCTGATGGGCAACAAATTCCTCTTATTTATGCTTTCGGTATGTGAAAAGTATTTTTTCCAAACTGAGTGTGCAAAATTCTATTCTTCATATCCAAATGAGTGCGCAAAATCGCACATCTTTGCACCAACGGGGAAATTGAATCGAAATATTTAATTACACTGCAACAAGAGACATTCCGACTCAATTCCCACACTAGTGCAGGAATGTACTATTTTGCCTACGCAGTCAGAAAGAACAGTCAATCTACTATTTCCAGCTGCGTTTAACTAATTCGACATTGAAAAAAAATTGTACCCAACATTTCAGGTCGAAGTGTTGCAGTTTTCGATGTGAAAAAATCTACCAACATGTAAATCATGTTTAATTTTTCTTCCTGAATAATTTTTTCGCAAGATAATCACTCACCGTTCGCTATATTACTTTTTGTTTGCTCACTAACAATTGTAAGTCACTTTACCAAATGAAAAAAAAAAAGAAATAAAAAGCGTTATCCAGAGAACGAAGGAAGAATGAAAACGGCAAAATTACAGAGAAATGCAACAAATGAGTGCACAGACTCTCGTTGAGAGATATTGTTTGCATTTAGGAATATAAGGGCTCGCTTTACCTCTGGCTGTGTGGCTGTACTCTGTACATATAGGGTAAAGTGATGGATTTGATGAACTGTCCAGATAGTGAGCCCGGTATATTCGATACATCAACCCTGGTTAACCCCGACCTCCCATCACGTAACACTGCAGCAGCAGTCCAATGCTCAGGGGGTAAAAAATTGAGCGTGATTATCTAGAGCAGTCGGGTTTGATCTTTGATTAATTGTTCACTGATTAATCAAAACCTCCCCGTTCTGCTGAGTAAAAAAAAAAGGAAGAATAAAAAATGTTTCATCCCTAACACCGAAGTCGAAGCGATTGATTGATAAGAACAAAGAAACACGTATCAAACCCCACAATGCAATCTTTGAACGATTTGGATTAACGTTTTCGTGCTGATTAAACGGCCCGCTCAATTTCTTAGCGATCTAGGCGCCAATTTGTCTCCATAAATTGCTCAATCGTTATTTTTACGTGCGATCGAAAGAAATTGCGTTTTTTTCTACCAGGAAATTGGCACTGCGTGTTTAGGTGGATCGATCCCGAAGGGAGTAGTTGGCGTAAACAATGTGAAAAGAAAGATGATCGTGAATAATATACGTAATATTAACTCCTTGGCTGCATGGCGAAAAGAAGCTTCTCACGCCACTCTCACCTGAGAAAAAAAACATGATAGTTTTATCCTATTATATCCGTATTACGGTTTTTGAAATCGCTTGATTTGAATGTGAAATCAGATTCTTCGAATTCAAAACGGTGGATCCAATGTAGATCCCAATTCGACAAATAGTTTGATTTTATTGAAAGTAACTATCTTCAAGTTTCTAAATTTGAATCTGAAATCAGATTTCTAAAATTCTGAATGGTGGATCCAATATTTCTACTGCAAATCCGTAAAACTGTCTGATTCTAATGAAAGTAAATGTTTCATGCGTTTCGAGGTTACTGAATTTGAATCTGAAATCAGATTTTCAAAAATCAATACGGCGGATCCGATATAGCGGATGCAAATTTGTAAAATACTTTGAATTCCAACGAAAGTAAGTATTTCAAGGTTTTCGAGGTTATTGAATTTGAATCTGAAATCAGTTTTCCAAAATCCAAAATAGTGGTTCTAATATCGCGGTTATTAATTTGAATTTCGAGTTGATTGAGTTGATTTGCTGTGAACGTGGAGCCTACACACGATATGCACATTGCACTTGACGTTGAATAAACGGGGAAGCATGTACGGAGTGCCAATTCCCCTCAATGAATTTCATCGTCTGTAACAGGTACACCCGTATCCGCTAATTGTAAATGATAATCGGGCCGAATTAGACGCACTTGAATTAACGTTAATCTCCATAAACCACGATGGCTGCACATCCTTGCATTGAGATACGGATTGATATTCACAACGTGGAAACGATAGCGGTGTAAGAGTATCTTGAGTACGTAATTTCATTTGACGCAATTTTCGACACCAGTAAAACAGTCTTTCCCAAAAATCGACAAGTTAAGGAGCGTGGACGATTAATTTTGAAGGTTTGAAATCGACTTATTTATTCTCCATATTAAAAAAGCTCCAAATATGTGAGATAAAAATATCGAAAGAGTGCAAGAGGTGATAGAAAAAAAGTATCTGTCAAAATTACACATATTTTCAGCGAATTCTCTTCACATCTTACATTTGTCGATTGATTCTCAGCACTTTCTACAGCTGATAAACTTGATTGAAGCTATTTTGTTCGAACTACCCAACTTTAGTAGCTGCTACTCGGTTTATTTTCAAAACGATAGCCCCTCTTTTAACACACAGTATATTTTCACGAACAGGGAAAATGGGTGGACGTTCATTTGAAATGAAAGACATGTTTACCGCCTGAGGTCGTCGTGTTTGCTCCAAATTAGGCAGGGCAAACACATTTAGGAGCCACACTCTCTATTTATACAAATCCATTCATGATCCAGTTTCACTCACGCGACGCATAAAGCGCCTCCGGAAATCGGGGGGAAAATTTTGAGCCAATATTTACGCAAAAACGTGCATAAACCCAGTTGTGCGTATATACCTAAGTTCAGTTTGCCAAATAAACGTACTTGAAAATATTGCGTGAGCTCTCTCTGGAAGATCACAAAATTCGAGCCGGAAAACAACATCGTTAATAATAATAAGAGATGAATCTTTCTCAAATTGAACGAAAAACGTTTATCAAAATATGCGAGTGACAATTTTCAATATATTTTCAAATTTGATTTGTCATATCGTTCGACGTTATTTAGAGTGAACCGGATCTTACAAGTATCAGAAAATGTATAAACAATTACAAGAAAAATACCACTGACACAATTTCTAAATATAATTACGATTGTTACCCGTGCCAATAGAATAAATCGAATCGCATGTTGTAGATTGGAATTTATGCAAAGGGCATGCGAATCAGCGCGGTGATTAATCAACAAGCAATGCCACGATCAGGTGACTCTCGTTAACACAACAAACTCGTCCAAACAAGGAAGCGAGCAGTAGAACCCAGAGCACAGTGAATTGAAAATGTAAACTTTTCCAGCTCTAATGAAATATAAACTCTGGTAATGCTAAAACAATATGCCTTCTTCTTCGTTTTGTTTCTCGTACACAAGACGACATTCTGATCGATACAACGTCCGATAATTTGACGTCGATCGATTATTAAAGAAATATTCTTTTGGTACCAGCTTCTTTTCAGAAGACTAATCGTTTCTCTAGAATCGTTCAAATTTGTATGGAACGGTTTCGCACCAACAGGAAAAACTTTAGAAGCGTCTATTTTCATCGGAAATTTTCTACTGTTAATTAATTTGTCGGAGTAGAAGACATCAGTTGATGCACAACCTTGTGATATCAGTCGATTAGCAACCACCAAATTCCAAACTGGTCAATATTCCTGATACTGAGTTAACTTTGAAATTACAAAAATCGTTTTTTCTATAGTTCTTATAGAGATGATAAGTAATCGGACAGAAACTTATCAGAGATCCGAAAGCATCGAAAATATATCTCAAGCTTCGCGTTGTACTGCCTTTACCTTCGTTAAAATATTCGGTGAAAAACGTCTACGCTGTTAAAAATCTGTAAAACTCTTTCATAATCTCGAAAGAAAATATGCCGACGGAAGGTGAAACTTTTGAAGCAATCAAAAATACCTACATTTGAATCGTTTTTTTTACCACATTGATATTGGATGTTCGAACACCGTTTCTATTTCAAGTCACGTGAACAGGTATGGCTTCTCTTTTTTCTCAGCTGGTAACGATAACGTTGCTACACTCAATTCCTTGGTAATAAAACAGCATCTGTATAGATACAGCGATGAAAAAGCATGAATAGTGCGAGTCGCAGGTGGTGGAATATAAAACGGTGTGGCTAGGTTATCGGGTTCAGCCTTTCGCACACCTGGAATTATTAAATCATGTTCTGGAAAATTGGCGCTACTGCTTCGACCGTATGAAAGAGAGAAGCTTGTGAAAAAAGGAACATATTACTCTAAACGAAACGCTCGCACATTTTGCATGGTTGATTTTAATCCGTCTCATTGCGAAGTGTAAATTAGAATTAATTACAGCCAATTCACACTCGATGGGTCGCATCAATTACGTCGTGTACAGTCATGCTCGTTAGTAGGTTCCCAATGGCTCACTGTTTTATGGAATCAAAACTGAAACGAGCTTCCTTTCTGATCAAATTTCATGTGACAATGACTCGGGACGCAAGTGGCAAGAGAAACAAGCGATACGTTGATCATAGACACGGAAAATTTTAATATAATAAAAACTCGTTTCAGTTTCGATTATTTCTTCTACTTACTGTACTTATCGCATTTCATCCACACGCTACAGTGATCATCACATTCACATTCATCTACGTCTGCAAAACGCACAAGCACACTCGATTCGCAATATTCTGCTATAGTCGGTTCGAGCTACTCTTAGATTAGGTTGGCAACACTAATACGTTTGCAGCGCGCGAGTTGACGCGGTCAATAAGCGAAGCTCGACGCCATCTTCGTCACGAGATCGATGCTGTAGATAATTAGCAAAATTTGGTTGATATCATTTGATTTATTATTGTAAATCAAGTGGAACAAAACGTGTCAACCGTATAATCAAGGTGTATTGTTAAACAAAACTTTTATTATCGTATGCTGAGTTTACTTGTGTAAAATATGAGTCCTGAATAAAACCTACGACGTATTTTAATCTCACTCGTAGACTTATTTATCCTATATGATTAAGTTTGAATTCATTGAGCTCAACTTAATGCGTAAAATATTTTATATTTTCTCTTCCGCTACACTCGATTCACATTCGTTTTGAGGTTACATCAATCGTCATATTTTTAGCAAGACATTAAGGATCAACAATGTTACTTGAAAGAATGACTTGTTATTCAGATTATCTGTAACACGAACTGATACATCATCTAATTACAGAACCTTTCCTCAAATTTGCCAGAATAGAAATTATCGTAATGGTCTTATTTTCGTTTCCTAATACTCAGACTGCCGGTTCCACCCACACTCAAACTATTCTGTAATCAGGATTCGAAGTGAGTGGTGGAATCTTGATTGCCATGAAACGTAATCTGTGCGTTGGCAAGACTACTAATTGAAAAGCAGAGACATATTGCTTACCGTGTTTGAAGCCGAACCGAATCAAACGAGTTGAGTGTACGTCTGTACTCGGAAAACGACACGGTGAAGCGTAGCGGCAATCGATAGAAAATATATCGTCGCGAGTTACTGCGATACACACAGGTGAATTGAGGGCTGACTAAGGGACTGTGCCAGACGTGTGCGAGGATATCCACTCTGTCTACATCACTACCAACGAATAAAGTCAGCGCGCAGACGGCCATATTTGTCCCGTCTTCCCTTCTTACGCGTGTCCTGATACTCCCGATGCAAAACTCGAGAAGTAGACAATGGATCTCCAAGGTACCTCCGACACATGCATAGGTACGGAAAACGTCTATACCTGAGCATTTGTGTTTATTGTGTATATTTTCTGCTCGTATTCAAAGGAACAATAAACAAGAATACTATTCCTTCAGTCACATGATCCACCATAGAGCATCAGAACTTTCTAGATACGCACTGGGGGTAGTTTTCAGGAATGCATTACTGCTGTATTTTTGATCAAACAGCAGAATGATGGAACAATGTTTCAGACGTGCATGATCGTTTGAATTTGAGGTGATTGTAATCGATCAAAATCGATGAAATGTCTTTTGGCAGAATTGGTACTCGTCGTCTTTCATACCAGTTCATGTTTTTGCAGTATACCTTTCAGCTGTCAATTTTAGTTAGCCGGATACACAAGTTTATTCTCATTTGCACGTGACGCGTGACAAAATTTAAAACGTCAGTTTCTTTGACAGTAAAAATGTTACGACAGTATAGGAATGTCAGCCCGACGTTCTCCGAGTAACGCTTCTTAGCGTTCCGGGCGCTTCAAGCACCTCCGCAGGTATCTTCATCCGAATGGAATGAGGGTCTACTCGAAGTATATGTAAATACGTACGGGTTGTGCGTGAAGAGGAAAGCCAATTCTCATGATACACTGCCGGAGTATACACGGGGGTTGGGAAATTCTATCGCATCCCCTGCGGCCTTACGATTAGAGCGGGTATCGACGAAAAGAGGTTTTTCGGGTAATTTTATTCCTTTCTGCTTACCTGAGCTCGATCCATTCGAAAATTAACATAATGCCTTCACGTTGTGCGAAACGCAGAGAATTTTTAGGTAGACGCGGCAGTAATGAATATAGAAAAAAATTCCTCGGCAATAAAAGTACGCCGATAGTATTTAAAAAAAAAGAACGAAATCAATGACATTTGTTTTCAGCATTGCGAAAATAGCTGTTCCAACGTTTTTAGTTCTGTTCAAGTTTCCCAATCTCCGTTGTATTTATTACGTTTGGAAAGTTTTGGAAAATAAACTGGCATAAGTCCGCGATGTGAAAATATTTTGAGAAACCTCCGTTTTTATCTTGCTACAATTATTCGTGCAACCGAGTGTCTGGTTGAAACAAGCCGGAGCACAGTGGAACATATTATCGATTTGTAAAAGTTGTTCCTGCCGTTCAGACTGCGTGCTTGTAATTAGTAGATGCACAGAGTTTTAATGGCGCTTTAATAACACGCAACCTTCGTCAAATTAAGTCTAAGAGGGCGAAGGCAAATATAGGGTCAAAGACCTTAATTCGTGTGCGCAATAGGTACGAAACTTGTGGGCTGAACAGATTTTCATTTCACGATTATTAGGAACATCGAAACAACAAAAGAATGCCATATTTTCGATGATACATACAGGAGCGATGAAATAGAAAATAAAAAGCAAAAACACGCCTACTCTCAATTCGCCTGCAAATTCGAGAGAATAATTTACCCGAGCGTAAATGGCGTTTTATCGTCAGCTGATTTCAAATTTCAAACGCAGCTGCGATTGTCCTGGAAAATTGATTATCAGTCTCGGTCATTGTTTCTGAATATATTTATCATACATAGGTTTGCGTTTATCCTTGAGGCAAAAAAATTTTGAAATTAGCTCAATGTTTACTAATTTCTGACGCAAATTGCAGCCTAGAAAATTCGTGGCAAGTTCGAGTAATTATAATTTGATTCGCGAAATAAGAAAATGAACAGAAAATCGTCGTTATTATTTGGACTGTTATGATATTAGAATTGAAAATAAAAAAACAAGATCAATCTTCCAAGATTCTTCAAAGTACTCGCAAAAATCGTTAAAGTATCAGAGTTTTTTTTCGATAAAGATAAGCGCAAAATATAAACTGTATGATTCGGAAAAAGTGAGGCGATGTAAACGGGATCGCGAATGAAAATAACGTCGCTGCAAAGTCAGAGCTGCCGTTGTGGAAGAAGAGGGTGATATTCTAAAAGTATAAGGATTCCAATTTAATACGCGTATACGACACGCGACACGTGTATACACAACTTTATGTACGGTTATTTTTGTGCGCGGTGTAGAAAAAGCGTTGTGGCCACGTAGCCCGGATACGTCGAAACTTTTCAGCTAAAGCTCTAGGTATCAGCCGATAGTTTATCCGGAACGATGATATAACCCCCTGTCCCGATCTCGCTGCTCCAGACAATAAAAATGAATCAACTCTTCCTTCCGGAGGCTGGAAAAACTCGCCTCAAATTGTAGCATCGGAAACCTCAAGTTTAAACATGTTCAACGAAATCTTCACCGGAGTGCCAAGTATGCACTGTCAGTTCTGAATACAGATTCCCATATCGACACAGTTACCGACATTTAGTCCAGACACAAACCATTTTCTAGAAAGTTCGAGGGTGGTTGGTATTTCTTATTAGATTGACTTTATCGGACGATCGATATCATCGGACAACTAAATGATCCGATGATCGATAAAGCCAATCAGAGTTGGCTTATTCTCCACCCTTAAACTTTCTACAAAACGATTTGTGTCTTGGCTAAGTCTTGGGTAACTGTGTCATTATAGGAATCTGGTTTCATAAGGGGCTCTTGTATACTTATTGACGGGACACCCGGTGTGCAACCTCGAGCATAGACATGCGAATAATCCTCGTGTAGGCAAGGGGAACTCGGATGTTCCATTACCACGTCTGCGATCGTCAGAATCGCTTAGTGCACCTGTACCGGTTTCCCCAACCCCCGGAACGTTAAAGCTCGGAAAGCCAGATGACGCACAATAAGATTTCCCTGCAGCAGGTACATAGATTCGCGCACATAGATTACGGAATTAATTCCGAAACCCGGTATGGCTGGCGATTAGTAAATCCTTAAATTGGATTAGGTACACCTACTGCAATTCTTGAATAAACTTAAAGTATGAACGTTGCCGCGCACCTGCACCCAACTACGGAGCTTGCAAGAAATTGCATTTGGGACGAACAAACATGAGAATTATATTTCCGCCACGTCGTGCGTCTCGGCGGATTGTTTAAGTTGGAAATTATAATAACGCACTTCGTACAATGATATGTACATTCACCCTCCCAAGTATTATGAAACAGCTTATTTAAATGTCTCTGTCAAGATATATACACTAACCCGATTCGAAATCAGCTTGGATAAATATACGAACGAGGCACGTACCAGTTACAGCGAGCTTACGAATTCGTACTTTCTCGTGGTATAATTGACTATAATTAGTCTGACAGGAATTGATTTCGTTCCGTTTTCTAAATGGCGAAGAATTCAAAATCAAGGTTTCCGATATTGTACGTCAACGGAGCTCCGATATCTTTGGACAAAGATGTAAAAAATTCCAAAGCACTTCGTGCAATGAAACGAGTCGAATTGTACAGTCAAGAGTGAACAGTAGGCTAATAAATGGAAGCAATAATGGTAACAGTGAAAAAGGGTCCCGAATTAATCACCCTGTTGCTCACAAAATTTATGGAAGCGATGGCGGCCTTATGTAAGCATAATTCCGTAGAAGCATTTCGGTGCAAAATTCCCTTTAGTAAGAAGAACACGTGTAAATTAAGGTAGCCGTCTGTAATTACCTCCACGTAACTATATGAAAGCAATTTCCTCGTCACTTTGTGATCTGATTGACGGATCGACCTGTGGTAAAAATTTATTTCATTTTTATTGAAAGACATTTCTTTTCCACCTATCTCATTCCTGTAATTCCGTGCCTGCAGGCTTTGAAGTCGACAAAAAAAAGAGCCACGGTTTGTATTGACTTTTCAATAAAAAAATATATTGAAGTCACGTGTTCCCCCCCGTGTTCTGCTCGAAATTCCTTTGACAGTCTCTTTCAATATTTTGTACGCCCTCGCGTAAAAAATAGATGAGACGTATACTCAAAAGTACAGATCTGTATGATTCCTGAAATAAGAGCAGCGGCTGAAAGTAAAATACAAAAAAGACGTGACTAACATTTTTTCCGATTGCTTTTCATCGTTGCTCGATCAACGTTAAACGATAAGTATTTCCGAGTTTATACTCTTGCATACTGTTTTCTTCCAAACGCAAGGCGTAAGCATCCGAATCAGCCAAGTTACAAACTGTTATGACTCATAAGTTTTCTTTCCTTTTCGTTATTTGGCTAATTAAACAGTCACCTTGAATTTTTATGTCATCTGAAGCTATAGTTTAATCTCCTGCATTTTCCCGCCTCGTCCTGTGCGAAGAAAATAATTACCTCATAAATTGGACGATCCGTGAGATATAATCGATGGAGTATTTTTCCAATTGCTACACGGGATTTAGTCCCGATGCTTTTATCGAAATCAGCAAAAACAAGACATCCTTCGAGTATCGGGTATTAAGGCCAGCTAGAAGCATTAAACGAAAGTCAATAGTTCGATCAACTCGCGATATCGAAAGCTCTTTACGAAGCTTCTACACGCAACGAGTGCAGCTTGCATGTCTGTATAAGGCAATCCGGCTCACGCTATTGTGCACCCGGCAATGTTCGTTTACTCGATGATTTTCCGAATGAAAATAAAAAACTCGCTTTATTATGTTGCAAAATTTCAAGCCATTCGTTAGATCAAATGACAATTATTAATTGAGAAGTTGCAAAAAATAAAATGAGATCGTGAACACTTTGAAAAGAGTTAAATATTGTTTAATAAAAACAATGCAAAAACAATCACCAAACTTTCTCTACATTGTTGAAATTATTCTACGCAGAATGAGATTCTTTCATGTAAGACGTATTTTATCCAAAATTAGATCTCACGATTAACGAATAATAAACAACGTCGCCATTTTCATAGGTGTCAATTTTTCATCGATACTGTAAACTTTTTATCCGTAACACGTAACATTAATCTTGATACAAGTTGTTTGAAAAACGTGAAATATGACAAGAATTAAAAATGCTACGTCACCCGAAGGACTGAAATTAACAAAAAACGACATCTCCGCATTTACGAGTATAATAGCTTCATAATTGACAAACGTTTGTACTTTTTTTTTTTCTTGTTTTTCATTCTCATTCCATTTTGTCACTGTATGGGCAGTTGGATTCAGTTGAAATGGCCCTCGTATAAATGGTACACAACGAGCAACTTTGAACACCGAGATAATCCGCTTTGCGTTTCAAACTGATTAACCAGTCTAGACGCGACCGCGTGGATATAACATTCACACATCATTTACACGTGCGATAAACAACAGATGAACAACGCGCGTGAAGCGCGGTAAAAAGTGGAAAAATATATAGAATTTTTTTGTTCGTTTTTTTTTTTTTTTTTCCTTCATTTCACCTGTCTACCGAAAAAACCCCGTGTCTCTATTTCCACCGTTTTCTGCACGTTTCCATTGGTTTTGTACTCGGCGTAATCGCATTTTATTTTCACCTTCCCCGCAGCGTCGTTCTTGGATTATGCAGAACCGAAGAGGCGCTTTTACAAGAGCTGCAGTGTCTTCGTCTTACTTTCATCGAATTTCCCCGGCTCGAATGGCTTAGCATCAGGTTTTGACTCAGGTGCATTCCCATACAGTATGCAGTGGAGGCCGCTAGCAAGGAACGTGTGGAAGTGCAGTAACTCGGAAATAAAACAAACCTCTTTCCGGAATACATTTGAATGAAAGGCAAGGTATAAGGTTCGGGGTGTATACAGTAAAATGAAATGGGATGGGTATTCCCTTCAAGTATGTATGTATGCTAATGGCGCACTTATCAGCAATATGTATTCCGGTGTCGGATTTTATACAAACGCTTTCCATACTCGGAATATGAAATTATCAACCCACCCTTTTCATGCATATTATAAGCACGTTATACCGATACGCAATATTTCTTCCAAAACATACTACAACTATGAATGCTCACCGAAAATTTATGTCGAAAAAAAAAAATTAATAAATAAATAAAATAAAATAACATGCACTCCCCAAGGCAAAGGGTTTGTTTCCATTTTTTGGGTCTGAGAAGTGTTGTTAGCAATTTGATCGGCTAATCGATTTTCGATTGTACCGATTCAATTGTTGATTTAAATTCGCCAATTTAAATCAACAATTGAATCGGTACAAACAGTTACACATACGCGTTTCAATGAAAATCTTCAAGCTTTCAGAAAAGAAAATTATTATCGAGGCTTGCGAATTTTTCCACCTGAATAATCATTAAATTTTCTCTTTTGGCAATTTGTTTTTTTTTTTTTTTTTTAATCTCAAACTTTTGTCAACCAACTCTCAACGACTATAAATACAAGAAGTTTACCTGGTCTCAGATTTTTGCTACCACACACGAAACAAAAATTAATTGCGTAGTATACCAAGAATTCTATACCATTGGAATGAAAAAATTCTAAGCGTTGCGGCGGGGATTCGAATCGAAATAGGGGCCTCTGATTTTGGCAAGTCTTTTTTATTTATTTCGAGATATTTCAGTTAGTGGAAAACAATGAACGTTCTATAACGACGATATCACACTGAAATAAATTTTTCATTTCGGTTACCGCTCAGTCCTCAACTACTTTCATTTTTTACCACAATCGAAAAATATAGTTCTAGGTACAAAATAAAAATTAGCTTTCTAGCTGTTACCGGAAAGTCTAGTATCCGTTACTATTCTTTCTCATTGACTGTTGCTACTGTTGCTAAAATTTAATGCTTGTGCAACAATAAATTGACGTTAAAGCCTTGTTTGACTAAAAAAGTAGAGTAAACCTCACAAACTGATTTTGCGTTGCAATTAGCAAAAAAGGATCGACGATAGCGCAAAATGGTTAAGCGTACCTCGTTTTTCGTAATTTCAACAATATTCAAAAAGTTTTTTTTAACGATACCTGTTTTACTGAATTTTTCTAGTTAATATAACAGATGAAATTTTTCTCAGTGCACAAAGCCCACCCCAATATTCAGCGATCCATCTCGTTAATGCCGAGACAATGTTGCCTAACGCTTGACAAGGACAGCTTCAACACATGCATAGTTGATCTATAAACAAAGTTTTCAGAAAAATAAAAAAAAAAAAAAAAAAAACAGGAGGGTTTCATCCCCCGGCGTGCAATGACAATTAAAACTTGTATACTGCGACAGGTGCAGACTTCAATATTCCTAAGCTCGTTACGACTGTTTGATTATTCAGCCGAACATCAAGTATTCATCGTCATTTTATACCGTGCTTAGCTATCTCCTACGTAACAAGGCATCCCTTCATAGCCCACAGCAGCTGCTGGTCTCATTAAAGTTTACAAATTCCTTGGATATCCTTTACCAAAGAGAAACCGCCTTTGTTTTTAATGAGTTGATAAAACAGAGTCACGGAACGACGTCATTTATCCAACCATTTTTTTATTTATCTCACCTATATTTTTTCACACATCCTTCCACCCTTTCCATCCCTCTATCACCGTTATCGATCTCTTTGCCGGTTTATACGGCTTAGGTTTATGCTTAGGCTTTTTCCGCCGCTTCTTCTTTTACATACCTTATACGTATACGTGATCGCGAGAGAACGCCCGTCTGATATGTGTCTGTGTGCGTTTGCCGAGGGTGTTATATTTATGTGTATAGATACTCGGCACCTATTCGCGGGAACGTATATGGCGCTCGTGACTGAACTGACGATAGCCGATTTTATACGAGCTCCTGGTAAATATATGTATACGTACAGGTATGCATGTATATATATATATATATATATACACACGTTTTACTCCTTCGCGGTGAGAATTTGAGGTGGAAGACTGCTGATTGGCAGCTCTTCGATTCCCAATTTTTCTCCCTGATGCAGAAGACACGATTTACGACCGGAAGATGCTGCGCGAGGAAGAGTGTGCTTGGATTGAAAAGCTCGTCGCACAGAAAAGAATCTAAGCATTCTAGGCTGTAGGCGAAATCGAATCAAAATCGGACGCCTAAGGAAAAAAAAAACGTGATTATGGTTGATCTGTCTGATGTGTGTGTGTGTTTTTTTTTTTTAATTTTTTTCATCTTAATTCACTTGTCACAAAGAGCAGATTCAAAAAACGTGAATAAACAATTATTTCATTGCACATTTTAACCTGCCTCATTATCATTAACAATTGCGCCTGATGTCAACGAATACCAGGCAAAGAGTTTGGTTTTTTTTAGCACATTTGCAAATTCGTTGGAGTTTAATTGAAATCATCAAGCTGATGTTGAACGGTCTTCATGTTAATATAGTATATCTATGTGGAAGAGGTTTTGAGGATGAAATTGATAATCAAGTGAAGATAAAATTTTCTTATTTTCTTCCACCGGATGCACTGTTCGAATTTCTGAACGCTGCTGTCTCACAAATAAGAGTCAAACTCGCAGGATTTCATGTCGTTAAATTTTAGCTCAATCAACCTCAAGGAATACGGCCACCAGCGAAATTACATGAAATTTCCACACACCTAAGACGTTGCGTTAAA
Organism: Neodiprion pinetum; assembly: GCF_021155775.2. Taxonomy (NCBI): domain Eukaryota; kingdom Metazoa; phylum Arthropoda; class Insecta; order Hymenoptera; family Diprionidae; genus Neodiprion; species Neodiprion pinetum. The sequence continues at coordinate 24,189,893 of NC_060236.1, read as the reverse complement.
GGTAAAGGTACGATCAGGTATGGTGAGCGCACAATTTTGATGCACATCGGCGTGTGATACGGGGATGGATATGATTTCCACAGAGGAAGAACGACGTCTTATTTTGCAGAAATGGTGGAAAATGTGAAAAATTCCTATTAAAGAATTCCAATAGGTATTTTATTTTATACATATATATGTATGTATATACATGTATATATATACACATATATATACATACGTACATATATCCATATGTATTCGCGGGCGTCAAGGATATAAAACATAATATTATTTCCTGCGGTGAAGGAAGCGCGGTGGTGCGAAAATTCAATTTCTCCCCCTCTCTCGGCGGTATAATACGACAGTGAATCGGGGACGCGGATGCTGCAGCTTCATCTCGGCGAGAGATTTTCCAGAAATCCAATTAATCCGAGCGGTCATCTCTCGGCCCCGTCGTTCCTTCTTTCGGCTGCATTGAAATATTAACAAGGAAAATATCCGAGCTGTGCCTCACCGATTTTCTTCACTCTCTGACGCGTTCTAGTATCAGGTATTGTTTACGCGCAAATTGAACCGTTTCAGACATGAGCGTATGCTCGTCAAGGCAAGAACACTTCGCATATTATAATCGTCCGTTGAAAGTCAATACCGTTCAATTGGTTTTGATAAAAAACAATTTACGTTACAATTACAAGACTCTATATAAAAAATCGTTTCTTGACGGTAAACTACAGAGCTGGTTTTCACCCGTCAAACAGCCAAATTGGCATGTACCAAATTCTACGCACCTACCTACAGTGTTTTGATGCACTGCAACACGACAACGATGAGGTGCATCTCGGGTGCTTTCCTTGCGAGAATATAATCGCAATCAGCCGAGTGAATGGGGGTGAGATTCCCTCGGCCGGGTGTCTCAGCGGGCCGGCGAACGACTTCCGTTTTATTTTTCCTCCCTCGCGGATGCTGTGGCGAAGTTCCAGGAAGATCCTTGGGTCCGATTCACTCGCCACGAGTCGTGGGAAACGGGAATCGGAAATCCAGGAGAACCGCGGACCGACCGCACTTGAGAACTCGAGAGGCCTCAGTTGGCGAATTACTTAGTGACCCGTATTCCGCAGAGACGGTACATAACCGGTACGAGGTTAATGGCTTCGATTTCTATACAAACTCCTATTTACGTTCGAAAATCTGCCTTCTTCTTCACATGCGCCGTACTAAAATTCCGATTGGTCCAATTTTAGTATAGTATATAGTACAGTACAGTTTCTGTGCCAACAATCCAGCAGGTTACCCGAACAGAAGCATATCAGCAATTGGGACCACTGACCATTCCATTACTTTACAAATTATCAATGTACAAAGGCCATTCCAACTTTTACTCAGAATCAGGTATCAGCTGCTATCAGGCTTAAAATTAGGATGGTCTCGATCGTTTCCTGATCACTACATGTCATATTTGTTGGAAGAATTTAACACCGGCATCACCGCTAAACGGCACATTGATTGGTACAACGAACCCGAACCAGGGTAAGAAGTTGTCGAAAATTTTATTCGCGAGGGCAATCAAAGCGGGCAAAACAATCGTGTACGTTCATAGCTGTTTCAGGCAGCTGAGCTGGGAAGTATCGAACCCTGGCTAATCCCATGGTGACCTGATTCAATTGTTTACCGTGGCGATTTTCTCCGCGGGGTCTTTACAAGGAAACTGAAAGAACAAGGAAGGGAGAGGAGAAGGAGATCGCGGATCTTGCCAGGTTGAGCAGCTGCAATCGGTCTGGAAACGCGCGATCGCGAAAGTGTTTACGCCTTAAGAATTGCGCGTTAGACGTGTAAGACCGACGAGGATGCAGGGTATAAAGCTCGGTCGGTACGAGACGGGCATACCTGGTGTACTATAAGCAAGACGCGATTCAAGACGCGCGCGAATTAATCCTACGACGGAACTTTATCTCGGAAGGCAAGGAGCGAAAACCCGGCTCCCAAGACTTTTCAGCTTAGGCTGCGTAATCCGCTCACATTACTCAAACATGAGTGGATGTGAGGAGACGCGAAGAAGAAGAAGAAGAAGAAGAAGAAGAAGAAGTAGAAGAAAAAGAGGAGGTAAAAGGAAATGACGATGGTGAAGGAGGTGTTGCGGTGGTAGTTGTGAGCAGAGAAGAACGGAAAAGAAGAGAAAGGACGGTGGGGGGGATTCAGGGACTGGCAGGAGTAGATGGAAGGAAATCCATGGGTAGCTGCTGCTGGTGGCGCGGGATGTTCCAAGGACAAAAGAATGGAAGTAAAATTCTCTCGGGCAATCAGGAGCATCGTCAGTATCACGAAGAGAAAGTCGCGCTGGCCCACCGAGTCGGAGAAAAACAATTCACCTTCAAAGAAGTTCGTTAAACGTGTAGGATGCGGTGTGTATAGGTACGCGGATAGACGTTCCGAAGTACGCCTGACGGTAAACTGTGAGATGGGAAGTCGGCGAGAGTCTCTCTGTTTGATCTTCAGATTCCGAGTAATCGAGTGCGAAGTGCGTTATCCCTCATGGGGATGAATTCTTAAGGATGCTTCTTTCGCCCTTCGGTTCAAAGTGTCAAGACACCAACATTCGCGCAGCATTTTTTATTCCATCTGCACTTATTCTTATCACATACAGTCATCTCGTGGGTGTCACTCACATGGTAAGCCTCTGATCGTCAGTATTAGTGCGTCACTAAATTTCTTCATTTTATGACATGTTGTAATACATCAAAAAGCATTCCAAACCAAAATAACTTCCAATATTTTTCTTTTAAGGGGTAAAAAACGTACCTGAAGTTTCACTCTAAGATTCCATATTTTAGGATACGATAATATGCAGAGTGTTTTCACCCCTGTTTAGTTTTTACAACTTAAATTTCCAAATGAGCACTTGCAAAAGGTACATGTCCAATGTTTTCGGCTGTACTACAAATCACACAACAATGAGGAAAAGGTAAAATCTTCGCTGCACAGATTTTTTCCAGAAACTCGATGAAAATTCTAAAAATCCATACGAGTCTGCTGCTGAAATTTCACCGTAATTCATGAGTTTGATAATTGCATGGTTTCTGAAACCTTTGACGACCAATTAATAATTGGTAATTCCGTTGGGTCAAAGTCACGCCGACCGCTGCCATGTCTATGTTTCAGACGGCAGACTTTCCGTGTTGTATCATCCACCTTTGTACCGCGAGGGTTGCCAGCCTGGACTCACCCCTTCTTCTTGGAATAATTTAGACGTGGGTGAGCCGCACACTCCGCAGAGGCGACCCCTGCAGACGCGGGTTAATGGTTTCGATTTTCGTTGGTACAGACACACCCGAAAATAATTATTCACGCACACACCTCTGCACCTCGTTGCAATGAACAAAGTTCCCGTACAGTTTCGATTTCATTCACTATTGTTAAACAAATCTCCATCAGAACTATTCATGTTTATCCTCTTGACTGGCCTGTAATAAACACCTACAATTAGTGAATTTCCTAATTCCAAGCAATTTCAGGGGGAGTTCAAATTGAGATTGGACATTTTTTTTCAGAAAAATCTATCGAGTATTCAATCAAATAACAATTGATCGATCAACTCGTAAAGGGATATGGCCATTTATCGTTTTATCGTTTTTCCAGTTTCTATTTTCACATCCCGGTTTGGTAAAATATCTTTGAAGTGATTTGGCAAAGCGAGTGAAACGATAGGTATCATTTTATGGCAGGGGAGGAAAACAGCGCGTTTCAACAAGTGAAATGAATCATGATTTTAGTTTGAAAACATACGCTCTGCAGAGTTACTCGACTCTTTATATACGTCGGTGGGATCGGGTGGTTCACCACCCGCTGCGCAGAGACGAGGCGCATTCGCTATATTTGTGTTTTACAATTACGGTAGTTTTATGAGTTCTTCTTCCCGGTAATTTCAACAACTTGTGATTGCGCAAGTTTCTACTTTATGATTGCCGCCCGACCCTTATCCCAGTGTCCACCGTCAATTCCACTCCAAAAGCTCCACTACGTGTATTCAATCTCGAACAATCCAGGAACGCCGAGAGTTGATTGCCTGTTAGTATCCACGGAGCAGATTCGAGCTTTCGGTAATTATGTCACGATATTTTTGTCCATGTTCGTATTCAATCTTTATTCCACGCGCAAGAGACAAAATATTTCCGTACTTAAAACCAACAGTTTGATTAATTAAACCCTTACCCCGTAGGTTGTCCAAATAATTATTCAGCGTACACGTGATTTCGTTCCCACGTACTAATTACATATTTCCAAAAAGTCGACCCGACGGTAAGGATAGAAAGATAAAACGAATGGAAATTGCTTTTCAAGAATCGTCGAATACCGCTTATTTATGCGAAACAAAAATCCCCGACCGTGAAAACCGTAGTTATACTTTTTAGACAAGGTCTGTCACTGATTACCATACGACGTGGTGAGTTTTCAAAACGTTTAACAAAAACGTTTGGAAATCCAGCGTGATTTGTTATTGCAACGCTTCAGCGGTGTTTGTCTAACAAATCCTTATAGCCACGGTGGTCCGACCGACCCATACACGTCTGAAACAACCACGGCGTGTCGGCGAGCCGTTTTCAAGGGAGACTATTCTCACCCCTTGTAAAAACACACAGGGAACTCACCGTCGGCGTATATATACATACATAGCCAACGGAGCCGCACCTACATCTGCAGGCTGATCCACAGCCGCAGTGTAAATCCCATCGCAGGGGTCGGCCAGTCATCCGGCCACCCGGACAACCTATATTTCACCGAACTATAAATCAGCGAAAGACTCGGGAAATGTGTACCTACTCGTGGCGCACACCCCGAAGGATCTTTCAGGCTAAGCCGCATGGCGCGAAGCCCTTTTCTCAGGAAAAATGCGACGTTTTAATACCCGGAGACCGGGTGTAAAGTGCGGTGAAGACGATTTTTCCGTATCTATCGAACGACTCCATCGCTGCTTCTCGGTGTCTTTTTGAAATTCTTTGATTTCTTTTTTATTTTTTCTTCTTTTTTGTTTGTTTTTCCGCCGTTTTTGCTCGATCACCGAACACGCGGATTCTCGAAGCCAGCGATAAGCTCGGGCCGTAAAGCAGCCCGTTGACTCGTTCCGAGTCTTCCCAATTATCCCGGGGCCATTCGGTATTCCCATGAAACTCGAACGGCCCGCCCCAAGTTTATACGCGGCACTAACCGAGTAACAGCCAACCGATAGCCGTGCGCTTCTCCCGCTTCCGTATGTCAAGCCCTGCTCCAGCAATACCCACTGCGGTTCATTACGTGCCGAGCATATGCGCCTCGCGATGCTTGGTTATAGAACTGCGCCAAGCCCCCGAAGAATCATTAGTCAAGAATCATTCGTGCTGCAGATTCGAATCAACGTCGAACAACATTGATCTGATTTGGCACCCGCAAGCCAGGAATTGGTAGCATAAATGGAAGGATTGCCGGAGGTCGTTATCAGGGGATAAAAAAAAAAGCCACGTTTTGATCGTTGTTCTCCGATTCGAACTTGACGCCGACCTCATTCGTATCGACGTTGAAGACCGCTAGCTGCGCGAATAGCTCCGTCAAACGGGGCGGGGTTGAAATTTCAAATTTGTAAAGTTTTGAACGTGCCGAATTAAAATTTTTTTCCTGGTGAAACTCTGAGGTCAAGGAACTGGTCGTTATTCAGTATTTTAACATGATTGACTGCAGCAAATTTTTATTCCACTGAATTGGGTCCTGGAATAATCATTTAGGAGACTGTCGACTGATACCAAATACTTGAGTAGGTATTTTAGGTGTGTATATACATACCGGAACAATCTTTGGAAACTTGAAAATCAACTGCGGATGCGCAAGTTTTATCGGCTGTTCGCGCAGAGTGGCCATCCCGAGTTTGAGCTGTAAAACTGTTTCTGCCGTTGATGTAGCTGATACGAATTTTCGAGGTTAGAATCTCAATTAATTGAGGGAGTGACTCGGAAAGGTTTGGAAAGCATCTGTTATTGAGTTGGAAAGTTGATTCTTCGAAGAATGGTCGGAATTTAATGCTTATGGACTTTGATAATTCAAACGTACACATTTTGTGTACGTTGGCTCACCTGCGGAAAGATTTCGCTGACCAATGAGACTGAATTATTTGGCGCATGCGCGGTTGATTTTCAAGTTTCAAGAGATTGTCCTGGTATGTAGTTGTCGAAACTGGAAGTAACTTGGTGACTATGCGTCTGTTCCTGTAGTTAAGAATATAACTTTCAACTCAGAATCTACCATAAATAAACTTGTATATTTTTTGTCATTTATCCTGTAATCAGTTAAATTCATACCGTAATAATTCCTTAGAAAGTGAAATTTGTCGAATGTCTCTACGAAACCAATTCATCGCTTGAAAAGTTATTAACAATCACTCATGCGTTACTTTATCAGGCCTCAAGTAAGCTACATTACGATCTGCTGTTAAAATGCATACGAAACTGACGCATGAATCACATCTGGATAAATATAGGTACTCGGGATAATTAAGTCCTTCATCTTTACGAAAATTAGCATCTCAATCAACGACCACGAATGTGTCACGAATCTTGATCAGACTTAAAAATTTCGAATGAATTAGAAAAAAATTTCACTGCCTCGATGTGAAATTCTTTTATTTCGAGCATCTGGGTCTTCACAAATCGTGCAATCCAATTATTGTATCGAAAACAATAAAAAAGCGAACGATTTCAATTAAACGTTACAAACTGGCTGGTTACCGAATATCATTGTATTTAAAACGTCGACGTTCGTTCGGTGAATTGACACGCATATTGCAGGTCATCGCGGGTGTCAACGAGCGATAATTTGCCATATAATACGCTCGAGTTCCAGGCTATCAGATTTTGGATTAGTGGGATGGTTTCCTTCGTCGAACGAAACCACTGTGCAATCTCAACGCCAGTCTGTCTCCACTCGCCACTGTTGATTCTGCCAACGCGACCGAGCTACTATCAACAACCAAGAGTTATGAGAGATCAAGACTGAGCAGAGGAAACCACAATTTATTACACAATGTATAATCCCAGCGGCAAATGTTTGCTTGAAAAATAGGTTAATCCTTATAACATCGACGTTATTATACGCCTGCGGTATTTCTTGGCGTATTTCAACTTACCGTCTCTGTTACTGGATAAGGGTTCCAGCGATCCAACTGCGACTCCCGATAACGAAATAATCCTAAATCGGTTTCGACAGGTTCGAAATTCTCTTATTCAGCACGGTCTGCACTTGATTGAGTAACACGAATTTCGTTACATATCTCATGTGTTCAAATTCATCTCAATTTATAGATCCGCTTGTTATTGGAGCATTGTTTCTAGTTTGAGCTTCAACGCCAACTTTGTTGTCCAATTATTACCCTGTTCATTCGGTCCACAAAGCCACGACTTTCGATCATTTTGACTTCAAGTCATGAACTGGATTCTGGGATTTTACAGATCCTCCATTTATAGATCCGCTCGTTATTGGAGCATTGCTTTTAGTTCGAGCTTGAGCGCCAACTTGTCGTCCAACTAGTATCCTGATCATTCAGTACTCAACGATTCAATTCCTCTTTCAACGTAGCTACGACTTTTGGTCATTTTGACTGTAATTCATGAACGGTATTCAGGGATTACGGATGATTGGAAGGCCCAAATTCATATTCCCAAAGTCTAGACAACGGTATGTCGAAGGTAGACTGGGAACAAACACACGATCGCGTTTGGGTGCGTTAGTGAATTTGTGAAACACAGACGGTGAGTGACGAGAATTGAATCAATCCCTAGCCATCCACCAGGCACGTGTTAAATCGCGAACTATCGATGCGTACAGTGGACGAGCAGCGTCCCAAGGGCTTCAGGTAAGCTTGTGTCGCTCAGTGATCCATCCGTCTGCAGTCTACTCCATATATACCCTCGTCAGAGACAATCAGGTACCAACGCTGTACTCGGTGAGCGGAAGCGAAAACGGAGAGTGGAAGGAAAAAAAAAAAGAAAAAAAATTAAAACGTGCGAGCACTCCGCGAATAGCGAAGCAGGAGAATTATTACTTGCAGGATTTGTGACAAATTAAAAATCCGATAAATTGTGATGGCTGTTGCAAGTAAGCTCTGCCGTTTTTCTACTCTTGAAAAAATGTACAAAGAATTGAATATTTGTATCAATTGACCGTGGCAGTTTAATAGAACATAAAAATTTTTATGCCAAAATGGATTAATTTCACAAATCACAAAAAATTACCCACAGAAGTCTTGAACTTTTTTTGTTGAATTTAACACATGATGCTCTGCTTTTTTACGAAATTTTAGCGATGAAACGTTGTAACTGCGTTAACAGCTGATCGTTTTAACCAAAATATACGGAGAAAAAGAAGCAAAAACTTTTTCAAAGGGATTCAATTTCTGTTTACGTACGATGAGTCAATACCGAGTGAAATGCATGTGGAAAAACGAATTGTATAATTGAATACGAACCATTTAGTGTAGTATATTCTTCTACCAGATATTACCCTTCGGTATTTCGGATTCCAATTACTGCAGCTTGTGATTAATCTTTCCAAAACTATGACATTGACGTTACATACTGTGATACAATGTGAATTGTTTTATCTGCAAGTACATGAAACTTCGAATTATTGGTCACTCATGTTATGAAAAAGGAAATGGAATGTTTCCAAATAGCAGAATATGTAACAAATGTCCCAGTTTCTTGAGGAGAAAACTTGATCATAAATCAAAATCGATTACTGTTTATCATGTTATCAGGTAAATATCGCTGAACTCGATTGAACAGCATCGCTTATTGAAGGCATCAAGACTTTGAATACCAAAAATTTCGACAAACAAAGCAGAGTTATTAACAGCTTCATAATGATTACGTAATCGAAAAGAATTGTTGTAACGTCCGAAACCTATCGTTAGTTCATTTTTCATAAATACGAGCTTATTTTAATCGTACGTAAGTTCTTCATAAATTGTCTTCAATGAATTTTCGATAACACTGACAATATTCGTTGGTGATAACTTTCAGTCGCAGTATAAGATGATCCACCGTATTCTTTGATTTCATCGAATGCAGCCGACGAGAAAAGTTGACGAAAATGATTCAAGCTTAATAAAGAACGAAGAAAAGTGACAAATTTGACGTTCGAAAAATGGCAACACGCCTGTCATCGCTTTGAGATAAACATTTTTCCGTCGTTCGTCAAATCGCATACTCCAAAAATTTTCTCATATCCGAACACTTTTGTTCGGCCAAACGCTTCACCGAAACATCTCGAAATGTGCGAATCTCCCGTTTAGCTGCGGCCCCTGCAAACCAGACATGAATATACATCGCTGAGCGTATGTGGGGTACACGCGACGTGTTCCCCGGTATCGCGGGGGTGAAAGCTCGGGGCTGGAGGCGAAAGTTCTTTACTCCCGGTATCGCAGAATGTGAACTCGCGCACCGCCGTCTGCCTGGGGTGTCTGAAGCAGCCCTCAACCACCGACCTCCGACCTCGGCCTCTGGCCTGCGGCCCGTAGCCCATGGCCTCCTCCTCCTCTTCCTCCTCCTTCTCCTCCTACGACCTTTGTGTCACACCTCGTTACGTAGCCGCTTCGTTAGCGTTCACAAACGTGAACCACGCTTGGCTCGCACGGTAATCGAGACTGAATCACGATCAGTTTCCCCCACGATGCCCTGATGCTGAAACTCTCTCGTCGAGACGGCTGTTAGTGTTACTGTAAATTGTTCACGGTTGACTTTGTATCCGTTGGAGATTCAGGGAATCTTCCAACTCTGCTGATAACGTTAGGTAACCGAATTTATCTCGTCTTAAAATACTTATTCAAAATTTTCGAACGCTTATGATTATATGAATCGTCTCTTGTATGCTGTGATATTTTTTTTTTCAATTGATTGAATCGTGCGGAATTTATACCCTTCAACCGACGAAGTGTTTTCATAGTAGAAATACACACATTTTTGTTGAAGAGTCAACACCACGGTCTCGGCTACAAAACGAATATCAGATCACGAGGAATACAATCAAAGGATGTGAACCAACGACACGTCCTGGACCGGATTTCCGTTCGGCTGCAATTTCACGCGAACGTAGCCTCGACTGGATTGAACTGAGGGACAGAAGTAGTACAATATCAGGTATTTGCGGAACTGCAAGGCGTTATTTAAAAAACAGTGTGAAAGTCTAGCGCCATCCGGTATCGAGGCAAACGACTAAGAGCACTTCGCAATGCTGCCGCCGCTTTATAAAAGACGCGGAGCCACAGTCGATGCACGTATTCCATCAAGAGCGGAGACTCTCGGACTCAGCAAGGTAGAGGAAGACCGGAAAAAGGACCAAGATAGATTTACTTGTTAGAAAAGCACCGACCAAACATTCTTCGAATCGAGGATCCTTCGGGGAGCCGAAAGCTCTTGGCCTCATGGCACTTCAAGATGTTCCTCTTTCATCCGGTCCGCTTCGTTCAATTTGGCCAACTATTCATCGACTGATTTCCAAGAATTGTTGGATATTTAAGGTTAAAAGTGCCGGTGTGTACCGAGCTCTAGACTGCACAAGGGGGACCTGCAACCATGAATGTGAGTAATTCATGTTGGAAGCTCTTTCACCAGGAAGGGCTTCCACCTATAAAGAACAGTTAGGCTATCCTGGATTCGTTTTCTCATCACCAAAGTTATTCTACTTTCTCGTTATTCAAAGTGTACGGCTTTTTGCGTGATACCAATTTGTACGCGAATCACATGTTGAAACAGAATCATTAATCACCTCGACCCCTAGAGTTTTTCAACTTTTCACCCGATGTTACGAGTTACAAGATCTAGATCGGTTGACAAAAATTTCAGACACACGATCACGCGATCTTTACATACTCTATATACTCTTTTACGTAAAACTTCAAAGTCTCCAGACTCAACATTACGATTCGATTGATCAATGTGTGGCTCTCCATGTCGAAGTTGTTCGAAGCGATGTCTTACAAGATCGTCGCTCACATTTTCTTCAGAATTTCCCCTCCTTATTATGGAATCGTGAGAATTGTTAGAACTGTGGTACTTGAAAAATTCTTTTACATATAATTCGAGAATGCAGAATCGGGCTCTTTATCGATTGCAATTACTCGCAATAAAAAAAGATTATGATTCTTACAGATCAACTGTCACCATGTGGGGAATTAAAATTATTATTGAAGAATCCTTCGAACGTTTGTTTTATAAAATATAAAAGACCATAGCAAAAAATTTGAATACCTTCTTCATTTCTGAAAAGACGAAACACGAATTTATCATGTTTGAAGACATGTCAGAATGAAATAACTATTCCGCTGTTGAAATCAGTTTTCTATACCATCTCTGTCTAAGATGAAAGATGTTAAAGTTTGACAAGCTTTTCGTGAATTCAGATAACTTTTTGGAATACAGCAGCTGCAATAGTAACATATCGCGACGGATTGAATACGTGTAAACAGACTTCATTTAAAACCTGAGATTTATGTATTACCCACAGGCGGGTGTAACAGGTCGAAAAAAAAAACTTTTCACCGGCAGAGGAGAAACAGAACAAAAAAAAAAAAAACGAATCCATTTCGCTCGCTGCAGGATAATTGCAAAAAATTCTGACAAACCGCCGAACAGTAATTTCAGCCCCTTTGAGGTAGGTCACACGCTCGTATATGAAAGCAAACTATACGCAGCATAGTTAGTTACGTGTACCGTAACACCCTGAAATATATCCTCATATTACAACACGTTCCCCGATAACACGAGGAAAACCCGCCTGCTGAACGATATGATTCAGAGTACTCATACGATAGATAAACACCGAATTAATATACAGAAAATTACGCGAATGTACAAGGGAAGAGAATTTTGATTGTAACAAGGCAGCATCTGCGATCTGTAACCTGGTGCAAGCAAGGGTTAGAACCCGCTTTCTAAACCCGTTAGCTCCCCTTTGCTATTCGACGGTGGCTTCAGCGAAGGGATCGAGAAATTACAGGGAAGACTGGCCTAAATTCCTTCCCAAGAGATTGGTAATTACTCGCAGAAATTCAACGATCATTAATTCAGAGTCAATTTTGATGGGGCCTCGACAACACACGCGGACCAAAGGTGCTAGCTTTCTGCGTCGTTTCTGCGTACGTGAATCGTTCAATTTGCATCATGCGGGAAACGCAGGGACTTTTTGCGAACCTATTCAGTTAAATGGGTATATTTTAAGGAACATACTGGCGATTCTAATATTCAGTGAAGAGTGTACTTAAACTTTTTTCAGGTCTTGACCAGAATAAAATACGAACGATAATGTAAACTGGAACATTTTCTTTTCTTATAGTGAATTGTTTGAAACTGTAGAAAAATCGTTTTATCATACTTGGACATGTACGCGCATTTTTAATTCCATAATGCGATACTTAAACAACCGTGACTAGAAAATGGCAGAATATGAATTATCTACCGGACATTTACTAAATAGGAACGATTTATACATCTGTAATAATATTTGTAGTGAAAAAGAAAGATTGAACGTAGTTTCAGCTGCACCAACGCAATGGCGTAATGTAATTGAATAAATAATTCTCGCTCTTCAAACTCGCGAGTGACGACCGAATTTTTTGTTTTTACATGGACTTAACAAACGGAACCAAAATCAAAAGTAAACTGGAAGGGATGTAGAGAGAAAAAATTTCAGACTCAAGGTGGTTTTAAAACAGGCAATATGAAACGAGGGAAGAGAGAAGTGGAGAAAGAAAGAAGGGAATAGAACGAATTGGAGAATAGATTACGTAAAATTTGCACTGCAAGTAGAAGAAGAGGAAGAAACGAAAGCGCGGAGCGAATAAGAGGAAAGAGAAAGCTGGAGGTATGTAAGGTACACGTACACACATCTACGAGGAGGAAAAAAGTCCGGCTAGCTTTAGAGAAGGCAGAGGGAGAGGAAAGAGATGGGGGAAGAAAAAACGAGAAAGAAGAGAAAAGAACCGTTATGAAACTTGCCCGCCTAATGTAGCGGAAAATATACATTTAGCGGAAGGGTGGGCAGCAGGGTGACGTGCGCCACCGAGGAAGAAGGACGAGTGGTGGAGTTCCTGCGCTCACTTCCGTCTTCGCAAGCCGAACCTCTTTCGAAGAAATCGATTCCATGCTGCACCATGCCGAGCGGGAGCTGGCTAGAAAAGTGTATAAATTGTGCATGTTCTGGTATACTCGAAAATCTAAATACCGGGCTGCTCTGCTTGAAAAAAAAAAATATGAGCATAGAATGCGGGTGCGACTGAAATTTTGCAAAGATTATAACAGCATATTTGAAAATCCCATTTTTCGGACTTGAGATGAGAGTCGTGAAAATGTTTGAAATTGGAGAATCGTCGAGGTGGAAATATTTCCAAGTGTTTTTGTTTTTTTATTTCTTGTTTTTTCATCTTTATGGAAAATGTGAATCATACGAGTGCCTACCAAAAATTGTTGAAATCAGAGTTAAAAATCTTAAACACTTTGAAATTCAACTGACCAATAACCTTCGAACAGTTCAAAGTATTGAGAATGTTTGGTAAACGAATAAACATTGTTTTCGAATATGTGAATAAGTTTACTGGCGAAAGAACGGAAATTTTGATATCGCAAAGGGCTAAAATTTGTAATCGTACTATTAGAAAGCTTGCGATAATAGCATAATCGGATATTTCTGTTACTACTGGGCAATTGCCATTTGCCATTTTTTTGAATTCTGGTAATTTTACGTTTTCACTTTCTACATTTCGACCTTCAACATGTTAAAATATTTATTTTTTGATCTGCTTTCTCCATTTTGATCATTGAAAAATATCTAACTTTCTCGGTTACTAAAGATAACCTATAATTTCCTCGTTTGAAATTCCTATTTCGACCGACTAGATATCTGAAATATTATTTGTTGAAAGTACTAAATTTCCATGTCACTATCATCTCATAAATTTACCAATAAATTTAGAATGTTGATAATTATTTTCAATGGAAACTTTTTTAATAAGTAACTTTTAAAGCAATTGCATTTAGCTGATTCGCAGTCTTCACCAAGCATAAGATTTGAAAATTTCAAATATTCTTTGATTCGTTCGGGGAATTTTAGTTAATCCGTATGACGTGGTCAATCGATTATTTTCCCATTATAGATAACGTTCAGTCCCCATTTTTTAGTTGGAAACACGATCTTATTCACAGACAAATACAACTGACTATAAAATCGACGTTAAAGATTTCTACCACGTTAGTCAATGTAGCAATTTTTTCGGTACTTTTGGTTAGATAAAGTGAAATAGTAAATACCTATACTGTTCCAATCTTGAAACCCATTACAATAATCGTCGAAGACCTTAGTCTCCCAGCCCAGAAAAGCCCCCATGCATTTGACCGGAAACACTTCGCATCAAGGGAAGTTCTGACCTCTAATTCCCCGAACTTGACCTGTTACCTGATCCGAATGCTTCCCTTCTTTTGGCCCCACTTTTCCAGATATCCTCCATTAGGGCACTTACCGAGGATATCTTGAATGAACAGGCTCGTGAAAAATTATGAAATGATAAGCTAGAATGAAAAGAAGACAAATGAAAATGCTGAAATTCCTGAAGATCGGGCTCAATTTTCGAACATATTATCCAATCATATAGTTTGTACAAAAACAACTTTCACAAGGATTAAATTTCAGTGCGTCGGAACAAATTTTAATTATTAATCAGAATTCTGTACCTACTGCATGGTGAAACAATAAAAATGGTCGTTTCAAAACCATCCAATGAATTTCAGAAAAGTTTTTGAACTAAAAATGAAAAACTATATGAGTTTGGTTAATTTTTTTCAAATGGTTACACGATGGAACGTTACAAGCTGATCGCATCAAATATTAACAGAAATTGCATTATCAACTTCGATTATAAAATAAGGCTGAACGTAAAATGTGTTTACATGTTTCAATTTGATATATCTAATCTCCACGCAGAGAAGAATCCACGAACAGAGTATTTTTTTGAGAAACATATTGTCTCGCGAAGGGATGGCAGCGAGTGTTTTATGAAGGCTTTGACCCCTCGGCTAGTTTTGCCGAGCACCGGCGGCTCGGAAGTTGGCGTTATACGAATGGGCTTTATTTTTTATGGCTCACAAATTGATTCTTTATGGGACAACGATAACTTATTGAGTAACAGTTTGATCGGTAATATTTCACGTGTATTTATTCTATCACCCACCGTCTACATCTTTGGCACCGACGTATTATAGCCGAAGAAAAATTACACCGTTCAATATCCTTTATCTATCATGTAATATATAGGTAGATTTAATCGCCTCGATTAACGAAACAAATTATTTTCCAAAAGGATCAAACATAGAGTTTTTTTGATTCAACTAACATAAAACTCACCGTACTGACCATTGTATTGGTGATAAATGCTCAACAATTTACATGTACTCAACTATTTAACTAAATTCTTGCAGCAGAATTTTTTTTTTTTTTTACCTTGTCGGGACCCTCTGTTTTACGCAGTTGTTAAAAAGTGTTCAATTATTCTCAAGTACATGTTTCAAAACCTTACGTACAAGTTTGTGCAAATTTTATTGATACAAGTCAAGTGTACAAAAATTGCACAAGAATGCAACTGGGGAATTTGTCCAAGGAAAATTTTAGGTTTCTGGTTAAGTTTGGTATAAAATTCCACAAGAAATTCATTAAAGTATTTGAGAGAGCTTTCAAAATATTTTAATGAACGAGCAGACTTATTATTTTTTTTTTTTTTTTTTTTTAGCAATTTCAAAGAAATCTTCGTGAGAAAGAGTAACAACGAATTATTGACAGTTTGAAAATAGTGAAGTCTAAATTTAAGAAATTACACTCTTCGATTAGAGTGACAAAAAAAAAAAAAAAAAAATAGGAAACAAGTCAGATATCCGATAGTTACAAAATCAACATATTCGACAAATGGCATAATCTGATACGGCGAGGATCAGACATGATCAAGTTGACGTGTTGCAGAATAATGCGGGGGTTAATATTCTCGCCCATGGAATTCAGCCCTGCAGGGGTTAGCGGGTGACGAGTTAGACGTGGTGGGAGAGTTATACGGTTATTTTAAGAAACTTTTCCCCGTGATGCCCGGCCAACTATTTCCCCGTCGGTACAAGGAATCCTGCAAAGGGCGGTCCGCGTCCTCGGCGAGAACACTTTACGCCCGGAGCAGGAAAAAGGTAGGAAGGGCGAAGGTGACGGAAGGAGGGAGGAACAAGTGAGGCAGGGGTAAAAGAAACGCGGTGGAAAAAGAAGGCAATAAAACAGGGGGTGAAATTGCGGAGGAATAAAACGAAGGGATTTCCCCTTCCTCTACCCGCCCTGGAATATATATCTGGCAGATCAGGGGCCGCCCCGGGAATTTTCTGTAAGGGTTTTAACCTTCGGCGAGAAAAGCGACGCGGATTACAACGATTTTAAACGATTAAAGGAGGTAAGCTCCGCGCCGCGACCGTGCCCGAGTATAAAATCGCTTTGAACGAACTGCGGAACGGCGGCGCTGCGGAAAACGAAGGCAAGGGCGCGATTCTGGCGTAAAAAAAGAGAAAGAGGGAAGGATGTTGAAGAGAAAAAAAAGAAGAAAAAAAAAAAAAAACCAGCCGTGGACCTGAAAAGTTCGCATGTCGAGGCGGAGACGAGGCGTGGAAATGACCGACCCTCTATTTTGCACGTATACATGTGTATACGAGTATACGTATAACCGCACCTTTTCAATGGTTGTTCGGTTTTCAACTGTAATTATAAAGTGGCTGTGGTGACGTTGAAAATTCCCGGAATTTTTACCTCTCGGCTCTACTGCGTAGGGTATATAAGTGTATGTATAGCCGCTTTCCGGTGCTAATTAAAATAATGGGAAATTCCTGAATCCCCTTTTCTATACGGACGACCTGGCTGCAGTATAATACTACTACCGATAATCACTAAGGAATACCGCGGCGTTATCGAGAGGGATGGAAAAAATTGTGACTACTTGGAAATTTTTGAAATCCTGACACCCGTTAACCTTTTGCGTTGCACGTTATTGAGCTAAGTTAAATTTTATCAGAGGATGAGTATCCCTTGGTTTTTCGGGTCGCTGATAACGGATCTGAAATCAAATTTTAAAAAATGGCGGATCCAATACAGTTGACGGAAATTTCAAATTTCATCGAATCCGGTCAAAAATCTCGTACAGAGGTTTTTGGGGTCGCTGATTGAATTCGCGACACTGAACTTTCAAAATTTTATTTCAGACTCGTAACCAGCGACCCCAAAAATTCCTCAACAGAGTATTTTCTCCGGATTTGAAGGGACTTGAAATTTTCGTGAGAATACTCACCACTATGACTCAGAGGGTTGAACGAAAAACAGTTGACAGAAGACTTGTAGTTTTTCATTTGGTCAGAAGTGTCTAAAAATCGATATTATCACTCAATAGGGTTGAATCAAAACGCCCCACCACTAGAATCAATTATGGTATACTAGATTATTGAAAATAAGACTCAATTTTTTAGCATGACAATATCAATGACAAAATACAAATATGCAAAGATGAATTAGTGTTTCCATAAGTTGCAGTTAAGATAAAAGGTCTTCGAAACAAAATCTACCATTGTGTTTTGTCCTACTGATTGTGAGTGAAAATAATTGTGACTCGAGTTTTCGAAATCAATTCTACTCGGTGAAGAACACCGATTTTTCCGTTCACGTCTGATTTAATTTCAGCTGAATATTTTCTCAAATAGACTAAACGTATTCACGAAATTTTCAAACTTTCATTACCGGAGAAAATGTGATATCTACAATATTTTGAAAAAATCAAAATAACCGAAGCTTCCACGTTTAAAAATAAAAATTCGTTTTGTTTTTCAACAGTTACAACAGCGCGTTGTCAGCGTCAGCCTGTTACATTTTCCATTTGGCAAATTGTTCATTGTGTGAGCCAGAATTTGCGAAGGTATAAAATATTTTATCATACACGAGGTACACAGGCACTCGAGGCGTACGATATCACTGCGAGTGGGTATATCACCCCCGGCATCGCGTGTTTCAAACGTTTGGTTGAGCTTCCGATCCGATGAAACGTGACAGCCGTCTAACAATGGCATCAAAACGTAGCCGTCGACGTG
The DNA here is from genome assembly GCF_021155775.2 of Neodiprion pinetum. NCBI lineage: Eukaryota > Metazoa > Arthropoda > Insecta > Hymenoptera > Diprionidae > Neodiprion > Neodiprion pinetum. Next base: position 24,171,753 of record NC_060236.1, on the reverse strand, counting down.
TTTTCGGTATCTACAATTCAACGCAATTTCCATGTGATGCAGACGCTCGTACAAGGAACAAGAATACGTGTCGTGACGGGATTTCGAAAGTGTATCACGTCTGATATGGGAACCATACGTACGTAGGTATAATATAATAAACACCTACGCATGATCATATAAGTATAATTTATAAGTGAACCAAGTTTCTCGACTGGCGACTCATGTTGGGAATGCATTAATTCATGACATGCGAAAACCGATGAATATTTAATTACTCTTTATTATATATACGGAAATTGTAGTTTCATTTGCATTACGTAATGATAACCGCGATTCGCACACAAATTCAGTTCGTGTATTAGCATAAATCAACGAATTCATAGATAAATAAGTGATCGCTGTACAGATTAATAATGTTCATACATAATTCAATGTTTGGTTTATTCGGCGTCGTGTTTTCATGAATCAGTTGGATATTGACGATCGAGTTGACTGCAGATTTAATTACACTGCATTCACGTCGAATTCCAACAGATTTTCGCTGATTCTTATTTTGAACTTGATTGACAGTTTTTGACATGATAATACTTGCCATAATTGAAGTGTTTTTTTTTTTTTTTTTTTTTTGGAATTTCGAGTATTGACTCTGATTGCATTCGACGGTAGGGCATTTTGGAAGTTTCTCATTGAGTATGAGAAAAGTTGAAACACAAATTTCACTCTTGCAGGTTTTGAAAATTCAAACACGTTCCATTTACATATATATTACAGAGGGTCATAAGGCTCACTAATTTGATAATATATCAAATTTAATAACAGATTTAAAGAATTTAAAATAAAGTGAACTTCAAGTGTGACATTTATGACATGGGTGTATTTTTGTGTGAGTTATGCTTGTCTGAAGTTGTTTTTCTTTTCGGTTATTTTTTCGTGGGTTATTTTGGATTTGAGTAGCTTTTGTCATGGGTTATTTTGAGTAAATTATTTTTGTCTCGGGTTATATTTGGTTTGGGTTATTTTTATCTTGGGTTATTCTTGTCGTAGGTTATTTTTGTCTAATCATATTTTTGCGCGGGTTATCTTTGCCTTGAGTTATTTTTGTTTCGGGTTATCTTTGCACGGGTTACTTTTCTCCGGGGTTGTATTTGTCATGGGTTATTTTCGTTTCGGTTATTATTTCTGGGGTAGTTGCTCCTAGTATCATTCAAAATGGGATTCAACGAGCCGGACCACGAATCGTCAATACAGCCATGCACGAAGCTGCGCATCAGCGTCAACCTCTGCAGACGTCGATTAAGCATAAAGGAATGGGCTGCAATAGGGAAACTGAAAAGTTCACTCGCGAATCACTCGGTACAGCTGCTGATTGCGCGTCGCTGGCTGAAAAGAGGAAACGCGTATCTCAATTCCCGGTCCACGAGGCAAGAACAAGAGGACAGAGAGAGGTTTGTGGGAGAAATAAAAATGCAAAGCTCTGTTCCCGTAAAACTCGATCGCTGCAAAGCTCGTGAAAGTTTGACGACGCGTGCGGGGCGCGGAACCCATACAATAGTTTTTTTTTGGCGAGCCCTGTGCCACGGCATATGGATGCGCTTTACGGCTTCTTTATTTCGTCAAATTTGGAAACGGGAACGCGAGGAGACGAAAAAGAGAGACTCGCGCATCTCGTCTGTCGTCTGGGTTCGGGAAATACAATTCTCGTTTTCGTTAAACTTTCGCAACGGTTACAAGAAAATATAGCAACAGTGATCGTAATGAGAAAGAATAGTAACGGATACTAGACTTTCCGGTAACAGCAAGAAAACTAATTTTCATTTTCTATCTAGAACTATATTTTTCGATTCTGATAAAAATGAAAATAGTTGAGGACTGAGCGGTAACCGGAACTAAAAATTTCTCTCATTGTGGTTTAATTGGATTGATTGACCAAAAATCTGTACTTTTTATCAAATTTTTTGCGAGATGATTGTAAATTTACGTACGTGAGCTACGAGGATCTCTTTGAGAATACAAAAGTGGAGAATTTTGGAATCGTAACCGATAGCCTAGATATCAGCGGGGGTGACTAATTTTATTCAGAAGATTGTATTCTACAGGCGATTGAAAAATATTTTCTTTTTCTTCGGTAATCAATTCTTTAGTGCCATTTATTGATCATAATCAACGTCGGTGCAATGTTGTAAGATTATATATTCAACAAAGTCCTTAAATAAATTTTTTGAAAATACATTTTCTCAATAAAATGAGACATTCCGAAGTGAAATCGAACGTGCCTTATACATCTTCAACTATATCGAAGCAATTTGAAGTAAAGAATCAATATTGATAGCTTTTTAGCATAATAATTCCAGTACTTGATATTTTTTCCAAATTTCACATTACATTGTTTTCGAGCCTCTACTACCCGAAAAAAGTCGCTTTTCGAACTGTCTATATTCTTCCGGAAACTATTTCCTTGAAAAAAACATCAATGAAAATATTTTAGTCGAAGAGAATTGAGGAAGGTTGCGAGTGTAATTTTTTTTCGCTAAAAAAATTTTTTTTATACCGAATAAACTGGCACTTACAGCCTTTTCAATCCTCCGCTTCAATTATTGGTTAAAATCCAGCTGAACGAATCACTTGCAACACTTTTTAAATAAAGCTAGAAAAAAAATTGGCACAATGTAAAAGCGAGAGGAACGATCAGCTCGAAGCTGGTAAGATTTTATCGCATGGCGGTAGCCGCAGAATCCGATTCCTGTATAATCGATTGCTCGTGTTTCCGTCACAACGACTTTGGTCTTCCCTAGATAATATTATCTTCGATTTTCCCACAGACTCGCCTCCAGATTCCCAAGAATCATTTAATGGTTGCCTCGCGAGTGGCCGCCGTAGACATTCCGTATCGCATGGGTTTCTATACTCGCGTGTCGCCCTGCGGAGAACGAAGAGCGCATTTAATGCCGGACGGATTTAGCGGTGGTTAAGTGATATAATGCATACCCACCCAGACGCGGCAACAAGCAAACCAGACGGCTTACCCCCTCGAATATATCTGCGTTTAGTGAAATTTATTCCGCTGGGTTATTATTGTTATTATTAATATTACCATATTACATGGCGCTCCTCCTAGACTTTTTTTTTTTTGTACCATTATACAATCTAAATACGTGTGGAGCACGTTCAAAAAAAGAAGAAAAAAAAAGAAAAAAAGCTCGCCCCGTAAGCTTCCGTATTTTTAATTTCTTTACAAAACGCTTATTTTTGCATCGATTCGTCGTGATCATAATACATTGGATTGTTATTTCATTGCTTTTATTATCAAATTTCTACGCATGTGATGAAATTTTTGTAGGGTATTTCGACAAGACAGTCGAGAATACACCGAGAAACGACTAATTCTTAATTCACGTTCAGAACTAAATAAATAAAATGAAATAATCCAACGCGTACTTGTGAAATCAATGTGATATTCAAGTTAAAAAAAAAAAAAAAAATTAATTGTCTACGAAAAAGTTTTCACGATAATTTCTATTCAACGTTAGGATGATTTGTCTGCTTCGTTACATCGTTGAAGCATCGACTTAATCACACTTTCGGCAGTTCTTGGAATTGTTTTCTCAATTTTCCCTGCATTTCTGTGTTTCTTACTTTCACTTTCGTGATCGGAATTATTATTACTGTCATTCGATACTTGGCATTGAGTTTTAAATTACAGACTTCACGTTACGTTTCTTTGTTTCTAATCTAACCGTTTCGATTATCGATAATACGTGTTATATATATGCACAAACATAAAGATTCTTCCATTTCTTATCGATTTAGGACTGACAAATTCCGTCCAACTCTATTGTGTTGCTCTGAAAACAAAGTTTTATTTCATTATCAACAAGTTCTGTATACATCACTAACAGAAACTCTTACCTGAAAGCAAAGAAACTACATTTAATATTTTGTTTAATTTGCCAATTCCGTTTTTTCAATGTTTATAACTTATTTTCTCTTTGAACTGTTATCACACGTGATAAGTTACAATTTCTTTCTTCTTGAACTTAATTTTTTGCACATACTTCCGTACCTTAATTCCTATACGTCAGACACGTAGATATCTATTACTTCAGAATTCCGTTTTTTTTTTTTTTTATATCGTTTTTTATTCCCCTGTTCCTTGAAAAGAGATCATGGATTGGCGCCAACCGACTGCCATTCAAGACACGGGGGAGCTTAGCGAAGGTTCGTGAATTATACATCGTACAGACGTGAAGGAAATTTGGTATGAATTTTTCACGACGAACAACTCCGACTGTGTACTTGCTGAGTTTTTCATCTACTGCAGAGCGGCTTGAAACGATCAATCGATCGATCTCACGCATATTTCTCCATTACACTTGGCTCGCTGTTCTAAATGGCAAAAGGCTAAAGTAAATAGTATAACGATACCGAAAGAAATGCGAAAGTATAAGCGGCGTGACATGGGCAAAGAAAGCAATTAGAAAAAAAAGTACACCATGCATAGAGAAATTTTGAATGCGGGGTAGATTTTAGAAAACGGGAAAAATTGTGTCAACGACATTTTTGACTTCTTATATGCGTGTGTACCGAAATTTCAAAGTCTCGATACTTCAAGGATGTGGAAATTGTGCGTGGGATAATTGAGGGAAAATTTATCGTACTAATCCTGGTGCGCAAAGCGTGGAAGGGATTCGGCTGGATACGAATACAAATAAGGTATCCATTTCTCTAATTGGTAGATCCAAGGTGACACGAAATCACCGAGACTGACTGAGCTGTCGGCTAGAAGCAATCAAATCAGTCTAAAGGCAGGCAATCCCAAACCAGCCAATTACAACGCGTACCAATCAACCGACTACAAAAATCACTCCTTGCTTATTTCGCTCCTACGAGTGAACTTGTATTTATTGTCAATGTACAAGTTCTTGCCACAGAAATTTATCGACCATCAAAATCCTGTGTTGAACCGATGATCGTAACACTAACGGATGGCAGAGTAAATGTGAAAAAATGTTGTAAAGTATTTTAGATAAAAAAAAAAAAAATCCGTCACTTTGAAGAGATTTCGATTAATCTAAACGGAACACAAGACTGATTAGATACGGGATAAATGCGCACCGATAATCGAATCGATTACTAAATATCCAGATCATTTCGGACATCAATTGGATGCAACACTCGAACGAATTTTGAGTAACCAATTTTCGATGCTAGCGCGTGATTCTTGATATTGAATCGAGTTTTTGTAATTACAACGGCCAATAAATTTGCTGTTCAACCAGAATGAGAAAAATACAGTTTTTTTTTTCTTTTTATCGTGTTTTGTCCGACAATCTAAAATTAGTATTAGATTTTATTTCGATGTTTGTTCAGAATTAGATAATTAATGGAAGAAGGTTATTATTTTCCAATCGACTCTGACTCCTTGCGTCCTGAATCAAATCGATACGAAAAAAATCGAATTCGAAACAACTATAAAAGACGTGGTGAAACTCTAGAGGTAACATTATTGCAAAATATGATGAAAGCAGGGAACACGTTCAATTCAAGATTTAAATTTTTCAACCGTATGATTCTCATGACATTCTGTATTATCTGCGCATTCACGCTTTCGCATGTAAAATTTCGAAAATAGTATCAGTAGGTATTTTTGGTAAATGTTTCAGGTCAACATATCGCGGAGAGAGGCGGTAGTTTTTCGGAGTGACGTCAGGCGCAAATAGGTATTGATGTGAATGAAAAGGAAGGAGAGAAATGGTTGAAAAGAGTAGAGAGAAAAACAGGCGAAAAATAAAGCATCGCGATTTCAATGGAATAAAATTGTGAAATAATAGTAGCGGGGGTGGACAGCTGTCAGAGTATCGGAACGGCTGAGCCGCTGTCCCTGTCAACGTTCGTAAATATGAAAGCCGTTTATTGCCGTGAGAGTGTCAGTGATAAACATCTGTTTTGCACGACTAATACCGCGAGTTATTTCCGAACCGTGCCTAAAACCGATGCTGACCTGCGGATGAACGCGGATCGATTTTCAATCGGCAACACTGCGAAGTTAGCGAATTCGCTGGTATGAAGAAAACAGGAATTAACGGCGGAGAGAGTCACGGGAAAACTTTTTTTCATTTACGTGAAAATCAAAGAGGAGAACTAACCGGTTGATGGAAATTTATAAAAAATATAAGACCTGTGATTTATCGGATTTAAAAAATTACGTTTGTGTTTTACGGACAGAATTATTTACGTAATAGTATTGGAAATTTTCAGGATTTATTCGAAAGATTACGAATGAAATAGAGATTTTTTATTTTTTCGACGAAAAAATATCATCGATCAAAACGCAACTTACACGATTGGCAAAAGCTTTTCTGGCTTTATTTTTCATTTCTTTTTTTCATATCTAAATTGTCGGATTGAAGATAGAGGAAAACATAATATTTCTGCCAAGCTACATCAGCAGGGATATGAAAAATGTACGGCGCCATTCAGGCTAACTTGAGACAGTGTAGAGCGGGCAATAATTTTTTTCTTTGCCTTTTTGTGAATACCGTTGAAACTATTTTTCGCCGAAGGAACTGGAGCAGAATCGTTCGAAAAGAAAATCCGCAGTATAACGGATTTACTAACAATAAGAAATCGATGAATAATTCGAATTGTTTTTTTTTTTTTTTTATCAATTCGCGGTGAATTATCGGTGGGTGCGTGAAATCATCTCAGATTCGGATTTGATTTTTAAAATTGTCAATGTTTCGTCGTGAAACAAAAACTCGTCAATCTGATTCTAGACGTGATTTCACTTTGCGTACAGCTGCTCTTAGGGTATGATTTTATCACCAAAAATCAGAAAATTCCCATTTTATACTCAGAATTGAAATTTGAAATTTCGAGATTCACGTTATAAGAGGTTGTTCAACTTTTTTCAACTTTTCTTCTCACAACGCGGCTTCCACGTATATCAATTCTCATCACTGAAATTTGTTTATTAATACCATATCACCTTTCCGTTTATCATTTTGGGACAAAAGATTCGTGTACGCGGATGTTTCGGGATAGCAAAAAACAAAACAAAAAAAAAAAAAAAAAATCACTGAGAACTGTCCGATTCTAACGCGTTACGCAGATCATCTGGAATATTTATCTTTCAACCAATCCCAACCCGAAGACACTACATGCTTTCTTATTTTCAGACTGAACTTACTTTTCAATCGTTTTTTTTTTTTTTCACCCCTTTTAGAACTTTTCCGCCCATCACACCGTGCGACCTGAACACAGTTAACGACTCGTCGTCGAATTATCGCTAGGGTGTCTAATTTTATGGCGGGGAAAGAAAAGCATATGGAATCCGAGCTTGCGGGGCCGCGACAAGGGTAAATCTAGGCGTAGCTTCATCAGGAATCTATGAGGGGATGGAAACACGCGAGACTCTCTCTCTCTTCCTCTCTCTCTCTCTCTCTCTTTCTCTCTCTGCCTGGCAGGTTGGACCGAAAAATAATTATATCCCTTATCTGGCATGCGTGTAGCTACTCATGTGAGCCAGCGACTGTATGCGTTCGTACGCCGTCACGTGTTCCTTTGATACGGATACGTCATAGGCGGGTGTGGGTGTCGCGTTACTATACCTAGGGTGTAATTGGCGTTTTCGTATGATTACCGCACGAACAGCTTGGAACACAATGCCTGCAGTAACCAATAATGGAAACCCTTGCTCGTCGCACGTAGCTGCTCTACCAGCGTAACGCCGCGTAGTGGGTTATAATACCTAATACTGAAATTGTCAAGAAACATGAAACGCACAGCCGTCCCCGAAGGGTGAGCCTATCTTCTTTGCTATCGGAGCATGCCGGGAATTCTGAACGTCAAACTTCGAGGGCAGCCGACAAACTCTGCGACGCTTCTTTATAAATTTTTACATACCGCCTGTACCTGTGTTAATTACACCCGTTTTATTCAATACCAGAAATTCCATTCCAGACCATCTCTGATGTGATCCACGCTTTATGTCAACATCTTTTTTTTACGATTTTTTTTTTTTTTTTTTTCTTCGTTTCACCTCGAGAGAATAGCAGTTTTGACAAAATCTTGAATATTCTGTGTGAGATAATTGTAAGAATTGTAACTGTTGCGAAAATTCAATGCAATTACCAAAAAAGGATCGACCATAGCGCAAAATGGTTAGGCGTACCTCGTTTTTCGTAATTCCAACAATATTCAAACAATTTTTGAACGATACCTGTTTTACTGAATTCTTCTAGCTGCTGAGTAACAAATGAAATTTTTCTCAGTGTGGAATTCAATCATGATTTCGACAAGTTTTATTCTCTCAACGACAAGCAATCAACAAATGCGTTGTTAGATCTACATACACGTAACTCTTGAAAAAGTTTCGCAGATATTTCCAGTATGAACTAATCACAATTTCTTTCGACGTTGAATTTTTCAAACTTTGAAAGTTACTCTTGGTCAAAATTTGACCACGAACAAAATTCTCAAATTACGAATCTGCAGCTAGTAAGTCGTTCTTCCACATATTGCGTACTTTGTTTATCTTTCGTTTAATTTATCTTTTTTAAGTCTTGGTCGGGTTCAAACACGCTCGAAGTAACTTGACAAATTATATTCCACCGTCGTCTCTCTGAAGAAATCAAGGAAAGTGAATGAAGTTCTTGAAGAAAGTTTGCTTATAAATTTCCGTCGTACTTGTTCTCCCTAACGCGGTATATGATAATTGTTTTACTTTCGCAGCACCGCTGCTACAAACCTTAGTGCCGAACGTATAAGATACGAATATACTTATATATTGATGCATATATATATATATATATACATTATATATATAATATAAACATTATCCGTTATCTGTGACTGTTCAGATTCAAGGAAGAAATTATACTGCCACCGACAAAACCACACCAAAGTTTAAATCAGACGAATGAATTTTGACCAAAGTTTCAAACCAATATTTTCCCAATATCTATAGGTAGTGCAGTTTATAACGAACTCCTGAAAATTAAGTTTGATCGTTACGCTTGAATGAACAGAAACGAATTACAAATTTGCTTACTTCGCATATCTCTGCATATAATTCAGGTATATATAATGCAAGGTTTTAAGAAAGATACTGAAAGCACAAAATAAAATAATAACTAAATAGAATATGAGCAATGATATGAGCAACGGTTTCAGATCAGCTCTAAAATCGCGATAAAAATTTGAATCACAAATGACGTCAATCTCCTGAAAACCCTTAAAGTATTCGTTCCGTATTTACTGTGCACATTGTCCCGGTATCAAAACACCGTGGCATCGAGCAACCAATTACGAATTGAAACTGTGTAAATACCTATAGCAATAATTGTATTTCCGGTAGAGTCTCACGTGAAATATTCATTTCCTCAGGGCTGCCGTTGCGAATTTATTGGTATAAGAGAAGTTGAACAAATTCAACATACGCAACTCATCGAGTCGCACAACTCCTGAGGCAGGAAAGTTCAAGGCCACAAAGATGATTGAAAGAACAACTTGCGTTCCCCGACCAAGAACTGTCATCCTGATATATGTGGTTCAAACTTTACGTCGCAAGGCGTTTTTCGCTGGCCACTTTTATCCTCGATTTTGGAACGTGGAACGTGATGAATTATCATATCTCGAAACAATTCGGCCAACTTTGCCAAATTACCCAAAGCTACGAGCCAAATACTTGCTAGCCGAAATAGGCATAAGATATTAGAATCTAATTCATCTAGAGCTATTCTGTGATGATTGTTTAATTTAATTTGGATTACCGAGTTCCGTCATTTTTCTTGATTCGTGAATATTGATTCTTACAGACGTAAAGAACAAATCATTTTTACACTACAATAAAAATGATACAGTCTTCTTTCTTTTTTCATTACATTCTAGTTATTCTGTAACTTGGAGCAAGATTTTGTGAAATTTATTCTTTAATCGAATCTTTATTATTTCATATCCTTCCGTAAACAAGAGCTTTTACTGTTCAAAATAGGAATTTCAAACTACGCGTATCTTTTTTTTACATCGTTATCGGAAAGTATTACACTTAGTAAAGAAAAACTTGTAAAATAATGAGAATCGGAGAAATCACGTGACCGAAAAATCGCCGAATAATTACAATAAAATAAGTAATCTTGAGTGCCACTCGAATTTTATGGAAGCTATCTAAACCTGTTCAATACGGTTATTTACAGCCATTTGATATTATTCTCAATAGTAAGTTACATTGAATATCAAGTATCGAAGATATCATTAAAAATCATCGCAACGTGATCTGCAGCGATAAATGGAATAGTAAATCAACGTTGAAAATAATTTCAGACCGCATTGGAAATGATTAGGTAATGGCATCGGAAATCAACGAGAAATCACATTGCAGCTGAACGTGACCTGTTGATCAGGAAATAAACGAGATCGTCGGAAATCGAAACCCGCGGAAATCATCATAGAAATACGCGAGAACGGAACCATTTTCTCTCGCCTCGTACGTCACGTAATCGAACAGAACATACTGATGACAAACGGTAAGAACGCCGTAAAACAGTTCGGGCTAGCTGTAAAAGAGGGTTAAACATTACACGGCGCAGTATCCCTATTTAAAATTTAATCACGCATAACAGTCACAGTCCGAATTACTTCTCGCAGTTCATTAGAGCGCCGCTTTACATTACACAAGCCGTTGAACGAACAAATTTAACTGCTGACTGTAAGGGGGCATCGTTTTCCAGACAAAAGCAAACACTTTTACACTGTAAGATTAACACAAGCGGATATTGTGATTCGTAAACAAGTATGCGACGAGACTCACCTCGATCACCTTTACCGATGATACGCGGAGCAGATCACCTGTGTAATCCTTGACGGAGATCTCAGCGACGGTTCGATCCTTCGAGGATGACTTTTCCGCCTGGAGATGACGGAAGAAAGACACACAAACTTCACTTTGGGTTATATTGTAATCTATTTTTCACCGGCAGTTGTCTATCATCGATGAAAAAGGTACCGTAACAAGTGTTTGGCCTAGCCACCCAGACCAACGACCCCAACAATCTCGATACTGTCAAATGTTTGGTCCAACATCCTCTGCTACAGTCTTCGTTCGCTGTGCGAACTGTCGATTAGTTTCACCGAGGATTTGGCGAGCGGTTCGTGTTCCAGAGTTTGAAAATTGGGGCTTGATGTGGTTGATATTTGATCGAATTAAGATTCTTCGACGGTGAGGGAAACAACCAGCGATACCGAAAGGCCCGAACAACCCGCACGCCGTGCGTCGACTGAACTTGAGGACTGGAACGGACTGCTGGTCGCAACCACGACGTTGCGCATGCGACATAAACAAAGCATGGAACGAATTTCTCGACTTTGAAAGAAGGATAAGGATACGAAGGAGAGGAGAAGGAAGAAGAAGAAGAAGAAGAAGAAGCGAGTCCGCAGATGGTTATAATGCCATCGTTGATGGGTGTTCACTTACGGCCTCGTACTTCGTTGTACTCTGTTGTAATTTGCGAATGGATTTTGTAAGGTTTGCATGGTAGAGGGGTAGAGTCAACGATGTTCCTCAAAAGTTTGGCCGGTGATCATTGCTATTCGCGAAAGTTTATGAATATCAGAGTAGGGAGTATAATAAACAAGTCCTTCCGATGGCCGTTGGATTTTTCACCCTTAGGATATATTTGCTCAATACCGTGAATTAGTTGTCAGTTACGAATTAACTAATTAACTCACGAATAACTAATTCGCTCTTGAAGTGCGTACGTCAAACGTAAACATACTGAGATAACTGCTCGATACAAAGTAACGGAAATCAGGTTGAATATTTTGCTACTGAGATCTTTTACACAAATATGAGTTTTGCTAAGTTGTTTGACTATAGACAAACGTTTGTTCGTCAATCTTGGCATGTCCGTGAATTTGTTTTTCAGTGTAAAATGCCGTGGTCCTGTCGCTTGGCAACCTGTGATCCTGTCATCTATAGGTCATTAATATGCTGAGAATCGATCTGTAAAAAAAAAAGCTTTTATATTAGTGTGGTTTCGATTCATCCGACAGCTCTTTCCTAATGAAGTTGGAAAACTTATCTAGTGCGTGGAAATAAAAAAATAAATATCTCAACGTTTCAATCAGTAATCGTCACAACTAGCCTGTGGCCTCTTTGCAATTGAAATGAAGTGGCAAAAATGAGGTTGATTCGTAAGTATGTATCCTAAAGTGAAAGTAAGGAATGCCTTACAGTATTACATGCCTTCATGAGGTAGCTTGAAACAAAGTTTTGGAAACAGCTCAGCTATTATTACGAATCTTACGAAACTCAACCATTGGATCTGCCCGTTGCATGTCTGAACCATGAAAATATCCTGAGATTTGAGAAGCAGTGGGAACAAATGAAAATACCTTCATCATAATTCAACTGAGGTAAGTGACTATTTACGTTCTAACAAATTGGTCTGAATGTAATATTTTCCGATCACGTTCGACCCAATATATTTGAATTCCCTCGGGATTCCAGTGAGGTTGTAACGGTGGTATTCAATACGGGAGGTTTATTGAAGGGCGTTTCGTCTCCCATCACGCCTCATCACGACTTCCCTAAAAGGTCTGATAAATGCAAGCATATATACAGGTATATGCATTGAAACAAAACTGGTATATCAGATCTTTGTCATTAACTTGCTTTAACAAACAGAGTGAATCGATCTAATCGTACCACTGTTTCTAACAATCTATTTAACTTGCTTCAATTTTTTAATCATTTCACACTGTTTGGACACAAGATCAAGCAAGTATACATGACATTATCATCAGAATGTATGATTATCATACTGTAACTTCAAATGAGTACCTATGTCATATTTACAATTAGTGATTGTGATCTCTTTAATTCCAGTTTTTGATAACTTTATAAATCGACTCTAATACGAAACTATCTACTTTTCTATCGTCTAATCTTAGAATACAATTTGATTTTGGTCTGATACGCGATAGAAATCCACGTCAAATCACCTGACCATGCATATCGTGTCTACGGCTTGTTTTCGAATATCTAAAATCTTGAAGATAATAAATCAAGCAAGTGCTAACCGTCTATACTGTAAAAAGAATTTCTGTACTCAGTTCTATAGTATGCGACTATCCTTTTTTTTTTATCAATCTAACACCATGCGATGTTGAATTTCTATATTAACCACAAAAAAAAAAACTGTTCCATAGTCACCCACATAGGCAAATTTCGGCAAATTTTAACGTCTGTTTCGAAATTCAAGTCACCGATAACACTCTCAGCCGGCATAAAATCGAACTGTTTGACATATTGTCCAGAGGGTGAACCTGATCACTTAGAGAAGGATGCCGCGAGTCCGCAGGTAAATATGCGGATGAAATAAAAGGATAAGTGTTGTAGTCGGAAATGATATCGGTGCTGCAAGCACGGCGTAGCCACGGAAGCTCGGCTCCGCTATACGAAGCTCGTAAACCATGTCACTGAGCCAAGCGATTCCGAGTTTTATTTCGAAAACATTTCATGGTCCTTTTACGGCGTTCGCCACTTCCGCCCCTACGCTACAAGAGGGTTTACGCTGTTTGATCGTGCATGCAAAAACGACGTTTCACTAGAATGCAAAGCAGCCCCTCCAGCGTTCACTTGCAAATAACTACTTGTTCGCCCTTAAGTAACTCCGGCATGCGTCCTCGCGTTCAACCTCACGCGGATGGACGCACCTTGGTAAAAAAAATTACCTCGAAAGAACTTTTAGGGTGAATGGAATTAGCGTTTTTGAATAACTTGATCAGCTTTACGCGATTTGCTTTTTAATCAGAGAGACCGTTGCACGGTTGATTTGCCATTTGAGAAATGCCTCTGCAACAGTTGAATCAGCTATGCAAATCCGATTGTAGCGGGACGACAATCTCGAAATTGAACGGAGCGAAAGATCGGAGCTCAGAGCGATTGCAGGGGGCCGAAAAGTTTTCGGATTCAGGGAAGTTGGGTCATTGACGAGGGATCGGGAGATTTGTTTACGTTTTTCTTTTTCGCTCTTTCTCTCTCTCTATCACTTCAAAAAGGTTGCACCTTCCCGAGTAATTTTCACAGAGGTTTTCCGAGACCCGATATACAAGATTAATCATGTAGATTTAGCTGATGTTGTTACAGCAGTGCGAGTTAAGTGAGTTACGGTTACGCCCAGCAACGCTGCCGTCTTCATTGAATTAGAACTTAGACACATCGTCGACTCTCAGCTAGCTGCCGTTGCTGCTCCCGGATGCGGTGCTCGGATTAGCATGCAAATTCGCGGCATTCAATTTCATAGTTTCGACAGATATAACAACTATCTAAATTCGTTACACCGTATCCTAAATACCTGTTTGTCAGGCTCGGTCCAAACCACCTCTGAAATCACCTGCGAAATCGCATACAGGGTGTTTCCGAGTGAACGCCGCGGTATAATTGGGCTGCCTACCGCCGAGGAGAACAAATATCGGTAATATAGACCTACCGAGTTATCGGTAGGTAGCACGTTCGAAGTCCTCACGAGTGAGCTGGAACTTTCCGTGTTGGCGGTTGTTTCCTTGTTTATCACCCATGCCGAAGCGGTCAGTGATCGCGTTCCGGAGTCACGTAATATTGATTATACTACTTGACTCGACTGAAGTGATTATGACTCGGTAGGTCTGTTTTACCGTTATTTGTTTTCCTCGGTGGTAGGCAACCCTGCATGCTGCGGTGCTTACTCGGAAACACCCTGTATATATACTTGGCTCGAAAACGTTATTATTCAGATAAATCACCAGTTGTATAGAGTAGAGTTGGAAGAATAAATTGGAATTAACAAACATTGAAATCAAGAAGAGGGGCTAAATAAACATTCCGGAGGTAAATTAGGTACGGAGAACAACGGGAAACGTTATAAATATTCAACTGCTCATGTAGCATATATAAAGTTTCAACTGTGTATAATTGCTTGATTAGCCGAAAACCTCCATATGTAATTGAAAATTGCTTCGTCTTGTTGCTTCGCATATAAATTTAACTCTCACGAACAATACAAAGCATTCTGAATTCTGAAGACGTACGGCTTCTCACCTTAACCCATCAAATTCGCGATATGTACCGAATGCTGACGAAAAATATACAATTTTTAACTGGCCCAAACGAAACTAACTCGTCTAATGGACCGTAAATTTCATACCAAGAGAATGAATTTATTTAAAACTAACTTTATGAAATAATATTTGTAATAACCTATTTAGTCCTAATTTTGAAACTTCTCGTTTCTCTCTGTGTGGAAAAGATGAAATTTTATCACATCTGGTAACCATTCACTGAATGAAAACTTGAGTTTTCACTGAATCTCCACAAATTGAGATCTACAGATTTACCTTCGTCCATTTTCATATGAAATATTGGTAAACGCCTCGCCTTTTCGACTAGTAGATTTTTTCCATTTGTTTATTTATGATAAACAGAAAATTTTCCACTATCATCAAATAGCCCAATCGTTTTCATAATCTCATTTCACGCAACTTGAGCAAATTTCGAAGAATCAAATGAATTTCCCAAAAGTACAGAGTGCGGTACGTCCCATGTTTTCGGTACAAATTTTCTGCACATCCCCTTTTTGTATTACATCCATCCACCGTCCGAATATTGAGAACACGTGTCTCACGCACAGAAGATTGAATAAACCAAGCTTCGCCGCGCTGATCTCTGAGCATCAATTCCGTCATCACATACAAGTATTCCATTCCGTACAAGCAATTGTTAGACTACGTCGCGGTGTCTAAATCCCGAGATCTCATACTTGAGAACCGAGACCGAGAGAGCGAGAGAGAGAGAGATATAGATAGATAGATAGATAGATAGATAGATCGAGTTTATTATGCCATGATCCGCTTGGGCTTTAAGGCAAACAAGAAGGCGATCGATGGAGAAGTTTCAAAGATCGATGCAGGTAATTCTGATACATGGGTAGAGACATAAAATACAAGAAACGGATTGTACAATAGATCCAGTGATGGTGGTATAACATAGCAAAAGTATAACGCAATAAAAAGGATATATTACTGACCACCGACCAGAAAGATAAAGTAAATAGATAGCTAACTAATGATAGGTATACAAATTAGAGTTGATAATCGTTGAAAATGATGATGGTTTATAATTTAAAGAACCAACGGTAGGAATAAAATAACAGTGCATAAATAGATAGATACAGAGAGAGAGAGAGAGAGAGAGAGAGAGAGAGAGAGAGAGAAAGTGAGTGAGGGAGGGAGGGAGAGGAGACGTGTGAGAGAAAAAGAAAAGCGCCAGCGGCGATAAGAGAATAAGTCTGAGGAAAAGAAATGAGATGCGAATATCCTCCCCCGCTGCGTACAGTCAATGACGGATACACATGCATGTACCTACATGCCTGATATACGGAAAATTTGCGCGTATGGCAACCCCGTCACGTTTCACCTCCCATAACCGTACACCTTCGGCATGCAAGCTCGGAGCCGCGTAACCACGACCCTCCCATATATTTGGCCAACTCCAGGTCTGCTCCAGCTCGGTTGCTACATTGCCTTCCCGTCGTCTCTGCACGGGCCACCCTTTGACCACCCTTGGACCCGACCCTCCCGACATGCACCTCGTGAACACCGGGCGCTTATCGAAACCCAATCTATTCTCGTTGGCCCACTTTCCTCCGCTGATAGCTCTCGACCCTCTAATGGTCTTCCCGAGCTTTTGTTTAGTTAGTTTTCTTCATTCCCGCGGCATCGGGAGTAGAAAAATTTCTTCGACCCATGGCGGAAAGGACATCGTAACGCTTGAGAGTGGAAAAAGCTCGAAAAAAAAGGCACCGATACACGTTCTTCTCAAGTTTCTACCTCACGTGACTTTTCCAACATCGAAATTCGTCTACAAATCCCAGAGTGGGCTGTACAAGTAATAATACAGACAAGTCACCGACATTCTTCATCCAGAAATACTGCGTTTTGACCCTGTAATAGTTACGTGAAAACATTATGATAGGTAGCGTGTCACGCGATACGGTGTTCAATTTTCTACCCCCAAGATTAGACGATTTCTTTGTAGCTAGAAGATTTTATTTAGGAATTTCAGAATTACATATTATATTGAATGAATAAAACACTGCACTGCATATCATCAACATATATCCATAACCGTGTAGTGAATTCGCAACCAATAACTGTTTAGTGAAACATGTACTATTACTCATGATTTTTGAATTTCTGATCATCCTTTATCAAATTTACCGATAAATTGTCAAACTTGAAAAACCGCGCAGTGTATAAATTTGAGGCAAAATAATTTAGGGACCTGTGTGTTATGATTGATTCGCACAGATTTTGGATAAAAATTAACGATGAAGAACTTTTTTTGTGGGTGTCATATTTTATTTTCTGATATGTATAGTTTTTGAAAACATATAACGCCATCACAGAGTTATGAACACAAACCTCAGATGATTATTTTAATTTAGATTCAAGATTTCTTCATCCATGAGTGGTAAAATACGTTATTTGTAGCTCTGTTCTTTTAGAAATAGAAAGAAGAAAAAAAAAAAAAAAACAGCCGATGCCCCAAAACCAAACTGTATAAACGTAGTGAGGAAAAATCGCAACAATACTTGAAATTGTCTCCTCCGTTTTTCTTCTTTCTTTGTTTTCCCATCTTTCGACTGGACTCAATATTCAGTACAAACATCACCATAGCGAAATCTCGAACACCGTTGGCATCAAGACGATTAGTGCCTATCACACCGACGAACAATGGAGGGGGAATGTTCAGCGAGGAGAAAATGAGCGGAAATCCCAGAGGAGCGCTTATATTGGCGAGTGAAGAAAGCTGTTCGTGGATAGAATGGTCATGAAACAGTGATATACGATGTCGTATGAGAAGCGCGATAGTCGCGGGGCTCCGTTTTATAACCCGGCGAGTATGAAGCAGTAGTCCATGTTCGAACAGCGTAGTTCTGCGGTAAAATCGGCCATAACTCTCTTGACCTTAAAATTAAACACGAAGTCCGACCCATTTGCTCCAACAGTTCCCGGGAATCACGTATGGCTGTAAAGAAAAGGAACGAAGGCATTACGGAACTCCTGTGCGGGTCGTTTAGCCAGAGAAAGAAAAAAATTAATCAAACCAATCCGTCCGACCAACACTTGTATCTTCTTCTCATCCGATGAAATTTCGCTCTGTATCGGGGACGTTCGCCTTCGCCAACCACCGCCTCGACCTTTCGTCGGGACTTCATTGCCTCTGCACGAGTCGGTATAACTTCAGTATCGGGGATCGTTGAGCCACGAGATTGTCCAGGGTTTCGAAGCAAACAAAATCATAAACCGTGAACTGCACAGCGGAGTTAACAGCCACGGTGAGTGTACTTTATTGACTCACTACACGGACGTAATGGTCTCGCTCAGCTCTCTGCAAAGCCTGCAATTTTATATACCTGTAATCGATCGATCAGGATGTTATCGTTACTCCAGACTGACGTATTCTAACGAAGAGGCAAGTTTTCGCAGTCGCCGTTACGGAATTTGACGGAACTGAAAATCCTCGCATTCTAATGCTCGATTAAGCTGAATTGATCGGTCGGATCGCGAAATCTTTCCACATTGTCAATGCGGGTAGATAAGAGACGTGATCGAGCAAATGAATGATTTTATCTTTCTTTTAGAATTTGCGGACTTACAGACTGTTTATCATCCTTTGCTCAGATACGAAGCGCATCCACTGTTATGCAATCCGACAACTGTTCGACGAATGGAAACACGCAGTTGACGTTGGCGATATCTTTTCTTTTCATTTAACGCTTCAACGCAACGTAAGTGATGAACATTTTGATTGGTAGTTTATTTTCAGGAAAGAATAGTCACGAAATCAAACAATTGCTGAAATATAGTGTCTTTAATTACACTTTCAAGGTAACTTCGAATTGGTCAATCAGCCGCCAAGGCGTGAATGTACAAAGCAATGAGATCGCGGATGAACCATTCTGCCTCTTGAATTCTGGGTACATTCAAAACGTTGCAGAAATGGCTAATCCAAGAAGGCGTCACGTATCCAAATCACAGTTACGACGGACATAAAACGCGCTTCGTGCATTTATTCATGCCTTCATTCGCAAGTTGGATTGCAGCTGTAATATGACCTGCATTACCGTCTACGTATTTCTTGAGAAGGAGTGTAAAACAAATCGTCTCCAAACATGACGCCGTATCGTTACGTCGAACGCAAAACTGGCAGGCAGATTAGATAACGAAATAAAAAAAATTAAATCGTCGTTTTAGATTGCGACGATGAATTTCGAGGACCTGGCGAAAAGCTTTACGGGAAAACGAGCACGACTACCTTCATATTTATTCATACAACGTTAACAATATTTTGTATCTCGCCGACTGAGCTAACATTATGGGAAATTTAATAATTTTCACACTCAGGCCGAAGGACTCGGTGCTCCGCGCCACATCGCAGTGGTGTACAGACTACGGCGAATGAGGGCATATATGCAAATTGGAACACATTCCGCCAGTCTTCATCAAGTCGCTCGCAATCAGCGGGACTTCGCGGTCTCTGGAACATACGAAACACGCTGTGGAGTATACACATCGCGAACAGCACCGCGCGGATGTACAACTTTCAGCCTCTCTAAATATACTCGGTGCTCGGTTTTACTGTCAAATTTCCAACGCTTGAGAGCCACGATTCCAGCTGACGTAGGAGAATCGCCATACTTCATGGTTTATCAGTTTTAGTCATGGATAAATATTCTTGAATATTGTCCAAGGAATTTTGGAAAGCTTGTTTGCGAGTATGTCAAACTTGTTAACTAGCTTTGAAACGAACCTGACCCTCAATTTTTTTTAATTCTGACGGTGACTTCACAATGTCGATTGCAATGCGTCCAATTTCTCGGAGAATTTTTCTTGCAATTTTTAACCATCGGTTATTGGCGTTGTTGATTAGATAATGTTCGTTCCTCGATTGAAGTCTGAAACACATCGTCGGACGTGATCGGAGTAAAGTTTGATTCTAATCGAAGTAAATTGCAGGAGAAAACACATTACGTAAGCATTTATATCACACCTTCGCTTTGATTTAATTCTTCGTTTCGTGTTCGGTGCGAAAGCTTCCTAATGCCGATTACTCGTGACGATTAACCGTTGCTGATGCTTAGTCCCGAGCTTTGAATCATGAAAATTTGAATACCACCTGCGCATCAAGTTCGCAAAAGCAATTTCGTTGTGGATTTGAGTAATTGTGTTTTAAAATTCTTCAGCACCGTGTAGAAGCGCACATAAACGTTGTCGACATGTATTAGGACGTTGGGTAGACAGATGCGAGCAAATCGAGTGGACGAGGTAGGCGGGCACATACATAGCCAGTTCGCAAAACGGTGGGCCACGGGTTTTGCATACATCTCGAAGTGACGAGGGATTCAGACATGCGGGCCTTTCATTCATATGCGGCACTAACAGGTGCACAGAGCTTTCTTCACTCCCAAGGTTTACCGAACCGCAATCTCATTAACCCGATAAGACGCAATTAATTGAGTGAGAAGGCGACTCATTAAAATTACCATTTTGTAATTGGTTCATCCGCCTCATTTTGAACAGACTACGCAAAGCACGCATATCTGAATAACGCAGCCATTTATTTATCTGCAAAATTATAAGCCGCTATGTGTGTATCTACTTCCCAGCTGCCGTTCAAAGTTCTTTGAATTTTACGAGCGTCCACTTAACGATTCGTACGTTTTAAGTCTCGTTTAATTACGCCAAAATACATCCACCATCCTCATCGCTATTATATTACAATCATCCGAGACAAAACTCGCTTTTGGTTCTTTTTCTCGCAACACTTGTATTCCTTCAAGTAGCATGAGTAATTTTTACAAACTTTTTCTAAAGCTACAATAATATTTGGCTGAAGCGAATGAGAGTAATCAGTTGAACCAAAAAAACCCTGTCTCTTTATAATATTACCATTATCCGTAACGAAATTTCTTTCGTCTTTGTCAAAACAACGAACGATGAAACGTTTACTTCACCGATTCATTCACTCGAGCTTTGAATCATCGTTAACAAATTCCCCAAAAGCTTTACTCAATTATCAATTATTGAGATACGTGCGCATGTAACAGACAGTTACAAAGTAGGAACTTCAACTTCGTCCCTGTTTCTATCGTTGCTGTTTAATTCTACCCAACGAATTACATCCTGTAATATTTTTGAAACCGCAACTTGCTGTTTAACATATTCAGCACGGAGCGTAACACACGGGCAAAATGGTACATGACGACTTCTGACCGCGGTTTGGCTTTCACTATAGCTACCAACTCGCGTAATTTCAATTAATCTTGAACGGGGTTGGTGCACGTGGTCAGAGAGCAGACCGGGGATGACTCTGTATTTGCCAGGGGCAAGAATCCGGGAGTGCGGAAACGTGTATTTTTAACGTTAGGCTGGGAGTAAAACGGCATTGCTTTTACACACGTGTAACGCGTTCGTTTACCCGTCTTTCAAATCTGTACAAATATCATGTGTATTTAGAGCTGGTGAACGAGTTGTCAAATCGGCATTGATTACCCGAACGTCTAGATTGGACCTTTATTTTTTTTTTGTTAGTAAGGAGTTGAAAATTTCACGAGGATTTCTTCAACTAGTGAGAACACGTGATTTTAAAGAGGAAATTTGGGCTACGGAAATCCTTTCAATTATTTTTCATTTGAGAAAAATTAACCAAGTGGTATACGAAAATTAATGAAGGTTATCAGACAGTCTTTCAAATAATGATCTTGATTTTTGGATAGTGTTTTCATTGATTTTCTCTGTATTTATTTATTCTTCATTTCCTTTTAGTTTCAAAAAAAAAAAAAAATAACTTTAAAAGGGTAAGTGGTAAAAATATGCGAACAAGTGAAATCAAGTTCCACTTTATTCATCCGGAAATCTGAAAGATAGTAAGACTTTCTATAGAACGATAAAAGTTCTCTCCGGGAATATTCTCGCCGAAATTACAAAGTGTTGATGCAGACTCTTTGCAAGTAAAGATAGGTGAGAAAGTAATTATTTCGCAGTTCTAATTACGCACATTTTTGCAGTCTGAAGAAGTATTTTACTGTGCCAAGGAGTCGAAAAAGTTTGAGACACAGAAAACCTTCAGGAACGGAAGTCGGAAAAACAGTTTTTCGCGTGATACTTTTTATCACCGTAAAAAGGAAAGAGCGTCGGTCTGTTCAGTAAATTTTCGCGATAATTTCGAAAACGGTCGAGTGAAAAATCTGAAACTGATAGAACTTGGCAGCAAAATGAAAAAGTTTTTGAAGAAAAATTAGGAAAGGGAAAAAAATGTTGGCAAATAAAATATCTGTAATTTTTTTTCTTCTTTTAAGTAAATGTTTAAGCTGGGAAAAATATAATCGCTCATTTAGAAAAAGTACATATTTGTCGGTAAAACATTAAAAATCGATTTATTTCCGGTAAAACCGTAATTTCAAGTTAAACCGGGCATGGAAATTTTTCATGTTCATCAGTTGATTGTAAAATCCTGTGAGATTAAAATTTTTTCTCAAGTTTGTCGGACAGACGGACAGACCGACATTTTTCTAAAAACCTGTTTGTTGGATGCGTAGATTCGTTGAAATTAGAACAAGTAATTTTCTACCGAAACCAAGACTTTTCTTCCAGTATCAGTAAAGATGATGAAAATAATGACGAGACTCTGATAAAGCGTGTCTAGAAATCGTGCGATGGCGAATGATTAACGGGTCTGAATATCGTGCGTCTACGAAGCTAGAGAATAATACCGAAAGCAGAGCCAGACGTTACCTCGACTGGACATTATTTTGAAAATGTCTTGCGCCCTGTTTCCCGAGTTCCACGTGAAGGTATCCGACCGAGCGTCACGAAGCTGCGAGAGTGAAAAACTGTGGGAGGATATTACGACGATATAATATTCTCTTTATATCGCGGAGATATTATTTAAAAGAGGTGCTGCCGGGAAGTCTGCAGCACCATCTGCACGCCGGCCGTAAACTTGGTAAAGATTTTCATCAGCGGCTCGGCGAGGACGTAAGCAGTCCCGCTTCCTTATTGGCGTATAAATAATAAAATTCCAGGATTCTGATGAACGCCGGGAAAAACGAATGCCGCCGTACCCCCTCGGTATATGAAAATTCCCGGTTCAACATCCGACTCACGCGACGTCTTCGGCCCTTTTTATATCCCCCCGGGTTTGCGGGTCTTGATTATTTCATTAATCGGGACACGAAGCGAGCACTGAGAAAAATTTCATTTGTCATAGTAACTAGAAAAATTCAGTAAAACAGGCATCGTTGAAAAGACTGTTTGAATATTGTTGGAATTACGAAAAACGAGGTACGCCTGACCATTTTGCGCCATTGTCGATCCTTTTTTTTACTTTACTTTTTTAGTTAAACGAGGCTTTAACGTCGATTTATCGTTGCACGAGCATTAAATTTTCGCAACAGTTGCAAGAATATATAGCAACGGTGATCGTAACGAGAAAGAATAGTAACGGATACTAGTCTTTCCGGTAACAGCTAGAAAACTAATTTTCATTTTTACCTAGAACTATGTTTTTCGATCGTGGTAAAAAATGAAAGTAGTTAAGGACCGAGCGGTAACCGGAACTAAAAATTTCTATCAATGAGTGCATATCCTCTGCACCACAGAAAATAACCACGAGCCTCCGACTTTCTTTCCTCTTTACTTTTACAGAGGTCGGAACAAGTTCGCGGGGAGTTTAGGAGATTCCGTTACCCTTTGAAGAAGAAAATAGCTTCTTTCAACCCGGCAACCTGTTTAGTCAGCAACCTCTCTCTCTCTCTCTCTCTCTCTCTCTCTCTTTCGGCTCTCCTTCTCTCAGTATCATTACTCCACCCTCAGGCCGAAAGGAATTACCCTCTCATTTTGTACACGGAGCGTTGGAATTTCTTTAAAATTTTTATTTCATTTTATTTATTTTTCTTTACCTTCCACTGCTTCTTCTTCTTCTTCTTCTTCTTCTTCTTCTTCTTCGTCCGCTTTCTCATAGCAAACTTTCAGAATTTCGGTGAAGCTTTTTCGACGTTATTATAGCTACGTTTGCGCCCTGAGCAAGAAACTTTGTACCACCAACAAAAGTAGGTATAGCCTGAAACAGCGCGGATTCTTTCGCGGAATTTTTTCTTCTTCTTCGAAGATCTTCTCCCCGGCTTATTCTAAAATTCTGGAGATCAGGAGAATTATTATCCACACATAATACAAAATTCAAAGAAAAGGACCTTTGTTACATTCACGCCGCGTAATATTCCACGTATATTCATACTCCTCGTTCATTCTTCCCTTCGCGTAATTCATCAAATGTCTTTTCATATTCTATGCTCCGATGCCTTAGGCAGTCTATTCATCTCCGGCATTTTGTGGCTTCGCTCGATCATCTCGACCAGCGTCTTAAGCAATCCTCAGAAAATGTTCTCATCAATCCCAAGACGACTTTACCGTGTCCCGATATCTCAGAGTACATTGAATTTTACTATTCGTGACTACACGACTGTTTTCGCGAAAATTGTTCTCGGCAAATTTCGAAAAAGAATTCCTAGTCAAACACCAGTGAGCCTTTCACCACGTTCCCTTTCCAATTCCATCCACAAATACGACAAACGGTGGATCGGAAGCTTCGCAATGTCGTCTAAAATCTGAGACCCGAGGCCTACGGGTATAAATTAAGTGACGAGATAATCTACCCGCAGTGACATAGGCGAAGTCTAATTCCTGAAGCATCTTGCACACCGGCCCCGTGCACCGCAGCTTCTTGGACCAAGTTGTCTTCCCGCTCGCGTCCCGCGTCTCATCTATTCTCGAGTGCCTCGGGCTAATAAGGTGTTATTAATGACATTATGCTACGGCCGTACCGCGCAGCCATGCCATCTAACTGCCTCGTAACTTCACAAACTATTCCAACCCTGCCGAAGGTGGTGCTGAGGTCGGAGGTCGGCCCAGACTGCTATGGGCGCCTTCATTGCTCCTCGACTTTGCTGATCCCGGATTTTCCCTCGCCCACATATGCTTGCCTCGTGCGGCAACCGAATTATCCAAAAACTGCTTTCCCCTCTCGCCTTCGTACCGATAGATCTGACCCTCGAGAGACGCTTATGTCCCTTCGATTGGCTCATCCGATTCTTCGGTCCGGTTACCCTTGTTCTCAAATAGCCAGTACCTGTTCCCTTCTGCACAATTTACCACTTGAAATACTATACTATTGTAACAATGCTGGGATCGTGTCCTTCGTTTGACTCTGGCAGTGAGGGTGGGAGAAAACGGCAGCGATCTTTTTTTATTACGATAAAGTTAATAAATAAACTTTTATTTGGAACGGATATCCAGAGAAATACTTAAAACTCTGTACACGGAATGACACCTATGAGTATATTAAAGGGGCAACGAGTAGTCTGAATACCTCGTATAATCGTGCCGTAGTAATTTATGCTCCCGAATATCATATCGATGCAACCGGCGTGAAATTTAAACACTGTCTACGAATCTTGTGGGAACATTTCCAACGCCAACTTGACGTCAACGAATTGTACCAAATATTGGAGGTCATAGATGTGGGTTAGGGTGGTTCGTATTTTAGGCATGGCGGAATTTCTTCACGCTTGCACCCCTGAAAAATAATCAACATATTATACGCAAGAAAAATCTGGCTCAGCCCCTGAATTTTTTTTTGATAACTCTGAACGCCCCGCCAAGCGATAGGGTTTTTATATGAAAAAATGCATGCATTTGAATTTTTTTGAGAAAAATTTTGATTACTTAAAAACTGTGTATTATCAAAAAAGTTTCCTACGGCTATATGGTAGGAAATTCAATACTCTGGAAAAAAGATCTCTCGTAAGATTTTCGTATATCTAATATTATTCTGTCTGAAACAGTCTTCATTTTTCGGTAATAACTTTATAACTTACAATTTGCAAAGAACGAAAAGATCGTTTTGACGTTCTTTTAGATGACAACGAGTTCAGAATCACAAAAACAGTGTTTTTCAAGTGTTTGTCAGGAGCTTTTGTACCTCGAAAACAGAATATCTCAGATTTCATTCAAAGCTGAGAATACAAGCAATATATTACACGTAATTTAGGTACGATCAAAGTGAAAATTGTAACAAGTAATGGATAGGCCTTGTTTGCATCGAATCTTGCTACCTGAAGGTTTCTTGGTTTAGGGGGTGAGTTGAGCACGTATTATCCCTGCTGTTCCGGAGCTTACGAGAAGTCAGAAACTTGGGTGGCTTACCTGATAATAATATCAATTTCAAACTTCAGGCGGCTTGGCTGTCGAAAATTATTGTTCTGGCTCTCATTCAACCCAACCATCTAGGTGGAAGTTGAGCGAACTATAAAGCGAACTAGTCTGCCTTGTTCCTGGACGTTTTTAAAACACGTAGAACTTTGAAACACGCACCATTATATAACTTGCTCAGTGTTTTCTCCAAGTTTGCAGTTCGAATACAAAAAGATCGAGTATTTGTTTGAACGTTGAACGTTTAAACCTAATTTTGGTGATAAACTTACTTTGACAAACTGTTGCCCGTTAATTCATGGATGAAAGTTGATGTGAAATTTAGTACTTTCTACGAACAATCGCAACTGTTTGTTACTTTGCTGAAAAACTACTAAGAGAAAACTCTTCTCAACCTATCTTTCACTTTCAATCGGAATTTAAAAACTGAAGGAAAACCTACACTGAGAAAAATTTCATTTGTTACAGTGACTAGAAAAATTGAGTAAGACAGGTATCGTTAAAAAAAACTGTTTGAATATCGTTGGGATTATAAAAAACGAGGCACGCGTAAGCATTTTGCGCTATTGTCGATCCCTTTTTGGTTATTGCATCGCAAAATCAGTTTCTGAGGTTTACTCTACTTTTTTAGTTAAACAAGGCTTTAACGTCAATTTATCGTTGCACAAGCATATTTTCGCAATAGTTGCAGGGAAATATAGTAACGGTGATCGCAATGAAAAAGAATAGTAACGGATACCAGAGTTTCCGGTAACAGCTAGAAAACTAATTTTCATTTTCTACCTAGAACTATATGTTTCGATTGTGGTAAAAAAATGAAAATAGTTAAGGACTGAGCGGTAACTGTAACTAAAAATTTCTCTCAGTGTATCTAAAATTTTATCTTCATTTCCTGCAATCGAGTAACGTATAAATTTGAGAAAGCCAGAAGAAAAAAGATCAGTTCACCATTTTCGAAATGTTCCCGGTAGAAAAATATCTGAAATATCGGCATACAAAAGAGTGTGAAACGCTGCGGAAATAACGATGCACACTATTCGCTAATCTTATCGGCGGTATTCTATTCCTCTGCTTACCATTTTCCCAAAGGTCCGTGCCGCAGGTCACGGCATCCCCGGCGTCCCCGGAGTCCCCAAATCCCAAAATCCCGGAATCCGGGATCCCGCGGCATTCCTGCTGTTTCTTTTAACCCTCTCCGATCCGTTGGATTGCCCTCTCGCAAAACAGCCCCCTCAATTCCCAAGGCCGATAAAAAGCAAGGCCATTTGTTAGCGCGCGGTGTCCTGAAAATTTCATTGCCGTATAGTCGAACGTCCTTGATTTAGTGAAGAGCGAACGATGTGAACTGTGTGTCTAGATGTAGAAACTCACTTTCGCTAAGCCGATACTACTTCACCCAGTTTTTGGTTTTTTTTTTTTTTTTTTTTTCATGTCACGAATTATTTTCAACCAGACCTATCGTGCCAAAAACCGTGAGTCCGGAATCAACAATTTACTATCGTGAATCCGCGATAGTTGGAAACTGAGCTCAAACTGAGCGATGTTTCACAACGTCGATTATCAGCATTTCTTTTAATTACGTTTTTTATTCCGCAGCTATTAAGCGATTCAAGTTAAACTGTGGACTGTCTAACTCGCGATTCGATGCCATGTCCCATTTCCATGTCTATCCACTCCCTAAATTTATTCGAGAAAACCTGTATCGGTGAAAATAAAATTGAATGAAATAGTAAAGAATTTCTTCAAGATGATGCTTGGAAAAACGGAGAACAGATTAAGTAAGCGATAAGTGTACAGGCTTCGCGATAAAGCGTGCTACCCACTTTCATTAGAAGCCGTATAAATTTTATCGAAAGGTCACGTGTTGATCTTTCGATATAATAATATGATGTTCAAGAAGTAAATGCATCGATTTTTCATTTGCAGTTAACCCGCAGCGGTGAAGGTCGATCATCGTTGAGAGAGCGTCGCGACCTTCACATGTATACATATACGTAGCGTAAAATTTAGTATGGAAAAGGACTCTCTCTCTCTCTCTCTCTCTCTCTTCTCTCTCTCTCCGAAGCCCTTGAGGCGAGCGTTGTAAGAGCTTATTATAACCTGAAAGGAGTAAAAGCTTTTGTGTAAGAAAAGGTTGAAAAATTTGCTCACCCAAGTAAATTTACCGGCCCTCAAAACCGTGGACCAACCCGAAGCTGTCGTAATTGGCTTCTTCTAACTCCACCGAGAGGGTGAGTCATGTGTTATATCTACGCGGACTCAGCGATTCACAAAATTGTACAATTCGTTCCTTCGCTCTTCGGCCGGATACGCAGGTGGATAAAAAAAGACATGTTACGCGTCACTTCAGTTTACGGTAGAATATGTTTTTTCATCCGATTTTTGGTCGATGAGGGTCTGTTGAAATCTCGACGTACCGCAGTGTGCGTGTATTTTATTTATTTATTTTTTTTTTTCCAACACACATTCTCCGCGATGTCTGCTCGTGTTTTACTAAAAAAAGTATCTCTCGATTCAGAGGGGTTTCGAATCCTCTTCACGCCTCCGCCGAATTTCAATATCGGGGTAAATCAATCCTCATGTAATGAAAATCACCCTATCATCCGTGATAAATTATTATAAGACTCTTTTCGAGACATTTCTTATATCAAACAAATACGTTCTTACTCTCAAATTCTTTTTAGTAGTAATACAAGGTCGGTTCTCGATACAGATTCCTGTACCAACATATTACCGACAGTTCCAATGTCGGTACAATAATCTCTATCCGGAATCGACCTTTTATTGTGAGACTGAAGCTGGCAAACAGAATTAGCAGCCAAACGTTCTAATGTTCGTTCGAATAAGGTACTGTGCGAGATAGCCAATGTATGTAAACCTACAAAGCTTATTGTCACTTCGAAACGGTCATCAGCTGTTGCCGTCAGGTGTACTTTATTAGTGTTTCTCGCCCCAGTCGTCCGGCAGGGCTTCACCGGACTGGTTGTTTTCAACTCGTGCAAAATCAAATTATATATATATATATATCAATAGTCTATTAATATTCGTGATCTCTCTTCAAAACACGAGAAGCATCGACACCTAAGCCCAAGTACGTGTTCTGTTATAGTTTCTAAATTTATTCTTGTTTTTTGGTAATTTGCTAAGCCCAATTTTATGCATTTTTCATACTCCATAATTACATCGACTCAAAGTACTAAAATCTGATAAAACTTGAAGTGAAGAGAATCAGAACTCATTTAAAAGTAACAAACTCACAATATTACCGGTTGAACACGAGGGTTAAAAAATCATACGCACTTGCATGATTTTGTTCCGTACTGTCTAGCATCAAAGTTTGAACATCGAGAAGAACATTACAGGCATCGAGTGCCGCCAAAGTTTCGTCAATGGAAGTGGTTGGGTACAGGATGAAACTTGTCAACTTTGAGTGGATGTAATGAAAGCTATCATTCGACGCACATCACTTGTTTACGTATGCAAAATATGCGCATATACACCTTACCCGTATACAGTTTTGCGTGTATTTACACCCTGGAATTTCCCCATACATGAAACTTGTTCAATTAGAAGTACGCGAGCTAACAAGTACAACGGTGTAGGTAGTGAAGAGAGTTGCCGGCCAATCGAGTTGAGAGCTTGCAAGTTTCATGCAGGTTCGAAAATTCAACGCATTAAAATACGGCCACAAGTACTTGGGTGCGCCCTCGATTGGAACTCGGAATTGGCAAAACTTTACCGTTGAATTTACACCAGTCGTACCTTTCGAATTTGATTAGAAATCGTGAGATTCTTTGAATTCTGTAAGATAAATTCACATCCTATTGTTAACGCCGATGAATTGATTACGTTCATTTCGTCTTCGAAGTCTTGTGAAGTATCAGAAATCGGCAAAATCTTCAGAACACTGTCACTTGTCAATACTTTGCCAATAGTCTTCATAATTCTTAAATCATATGCATCTTCATCAAGACTCTCAAGATCCTGTTAAATTTTTCGAAACATCTGAGATCCTATCACAGCTACTGAAATTCACTAATACTGTTTAAGGCCTTTGGTACCCGGTGAAATTTAATTTGGTCTTTTGGAATATCTTCAATCACGTGCAACTTCTCTTAGTAGTAAGATTCGAAAACTGTACTGCAAATGTAGAATTAGTTCCACCGAGGATCCCATTTTATGCGCAGCTAACTTTTATTCCTGGCATGAGAGGCGTAATTTCTCAGAAAATAGTATATTATGCGACTTTTTTTGGACATGGTATGCGTAAAATAATTCGATTTTAAACACTGTTATCTGCTAGTGCGCAAAATTGAATTTTACACATTGTATCGAAAAGTACAATTTTACGCACTAATAAGCGTGCGTAAAAACGAATTTTACGCACACTGTATCAAAAACAGCGCATTACATAACGGTCATAAACGGAGGCGTTTCTCAGTGACCGGAGTGTGACGATCATCTGTGATCTAAAAAATAGCCTCCCGTGCAAAACTACACTATAGCCGTCCTTGTAGTACGGTTAAGTGTTCGTAAAATCCGGCGAATACACCGGCACGAATTCAGATCCACCGATGTCACCACGCACCCCTTTATGTCAGGCTATTTTTGTACTTTTCCTCTTATCTATTTCTCGCCAGCTGTTTGTTTCATATCTAACCCAAATTCACGATCTCACCTACGCATACGTATAGAAGCTATGCATGCAAGTGTACACACGCACACACGCGCGCGCGCACACACACACACACACACACATATATATATATATGCGATGCGTTTTGGCAGGGGGCTTTGGAATGACGCGAGACACGCAGAACCATAAATGATATGAGAAGTTGAAGAAGTGGGGCCGTTTATTCTTTTCCAAAATCAAAGAGGTTAAAATCGGAGAAATTCTTGTACTCGAATCTAGCTGGCTAGAAAAAAATATCTACTGATTTTATCATCGTATAAACACGTATATAAGTCGTTTGGATAATAGTATAAGTAACTGAAAAGTTTGGAAATCAAAACAAGTGAGTGTTCAAATTAGTGACTTTTTCCAACTGATGAATTTTAATTGATGATATATTTTTTTAATCCTCGGTGGTAGAATTTGAAATACAGTATTTTTATATTGTTTTTACTTCCGAATGTAGAGTTTTGTGTCTGAACATTGAAATATGCTGGTATGACTGACTCGTTTTTAAAGATATAAAGCTGGGTATGATTGGGACACTTACCCAAGTTATGGATGTTTTCATTTCTTCGATATACTGAAGAAGTTTAGTGTATAATTAAGACAGAATCGACGAAAATGATTATCAGAAATTAACATTCCCATGCGATGATTACTAAAAGCTAGTTGAACAGTTTTATAAATTTCCGAAAAGTGGCGTTCGTCCGTAAGATATTTGTTTCCAGTCCAAACCTGAACCATCGGCTATCATTGCGGTGATCCTTACTTATTTGAAGTCTCCCGAAGTCAGCGATGTGAATATTACGGTTTGACAAAGGTCAAAGAATCAGCAAAAGTCAGATAAAGGATATAAGAGTGATGTCCGCCGGGATGAGCTCGGCCTGACCGAAACAGAATCGGATAGTTGGGTGAATTATACTTTTAGCCGAAAGAATTTTGAGAGCAGCTCGAGGATAAAATTCCTGAAAATTATATAGTCGCAGGGAGTAGGATATTGCACGGAGTGAGGGTAGCTCTGCGGGAAAAGCTGACCCCCGAAAGCTCGAAGCCCGGGAGTCCCGGAATGCGGATCGTGGTCCGCCCGACGAGTCTCTCCTCGAGCGGAATGAAATTCAGAAATTTGACGAAGCCCGAAGGAATAACCAACCCCTGCAGCTGGTGGCCGCCCGGATTTTCTCGACGTAGAAGACGAAAGAAGGCGAGGCGAGGCGAGGCGACCCCTCCCCGCTATATAAAATATATCTCGCGTGCCGGTGGAATCCAAACAGCACATTTGTGCAATGGGATGTGCAACCAAGACGACAAACGTTCACCGCACACCAAGCGCATGACTTTATGGCGTTCCTATCTGCACTCTACCAAGATGCGTTCCATTTATGAAATTGCATGAATAAATACCGCATTGATTCCGGCACTCATATAAACCCGGAGGGACGATCTCTGCGGGGTGTGTATACACACCGGGTATTCAATTTCCAAGGATAGAAAGTTCCGCGCGATTTTCCAGGACGTTTGTGTAAGATCTTTAAGCGAGTGCGATTCTCCCGAGGAAACGCTCCGCACCTCGCGTCCGAGTTTCTTTTGCACTTCGTTGCATTCATCCTCGTCCCTATTAAATCCGATTGCCTTCGGTGCGTATGCGGGAATTCAAACGAAACCGTGATTCAACGTAGAGCCGATTTGTGCGATGCTTATACGCTCGGTGTGTGGCTTCCGAGTGGTGGCAGACCTGATTTGGGTGTACGGGCCGCGTAGGATGAGATCCTGAGAGTACTTCTAAGGGTTCTTTTGGGTAGTGTGCCGTGTAATTCGGCTCGAAAACATCACCGTGTCAGATGCAACCTCCTACTTAATTGCTCCAAGTGGTACCCGCTGCGTTAATTCGGTGTACAAAGTAAATCTGCCCTTGAGGTTTCACCGCGTAGCTTGAGGTTCCGGTTTTGCGCCGACCACGTTTCGTCGAAAAAAATCAGCCAGAGCTTGATTTACTTACGTCAATATTATCGGTGGAGAAAGAGAAGAAATGAAGAGGAAAAAAAAAAAATAAAAAAATACTGTTGAAGAAGAAAAAGAAGTAGGAAGAAGAAAAAACGAAGGAAAAGAAGAAGGTTAATTCAATCGTCGCTCTTCTTCGACCAAAAGCTAGTTTGCGACGAGGAGTTAAGTCTTGCCGAGGTCTGATTTAATCGCCAACTCCTCAATCAGATAAACCCCACGCGGCTCAACCTAACTGCATCAATTCCAAAACACCGCTTCACCGCGAAGTGTCTGACGGTTCTACCTGCTACACCTGCTTGAAACCAGGTCAATCTAATCCTGAACCGTTTGTCATGATCTTCGACAAGCAGTTATTCACTCACCGACAACCGATTGCTCCCTCGTTAACGATGTTTTACGGCTGGAAAACCTTTTACAACACTGACGGTGTGAAGCCTCGGTCGCGGTTAGTCGATGTAGCGCCAATTCCGCATGACACCAACGGTATTCTTTGAATAAAAAATATTTATTTATAGACGGATAAATTGATCCACATGTTGAAACTAACTCAGTTTATTACAATCTCATGTATTCGAGATAGTTGAATTTGACGAATATACCAAAGCACAGACACACAGCGTGATCAGATGTTAGAAAAATGATTAATTTCCGAAAATTTTGGTGAAGCACGCTCTTCTGCTTATCTTCTATTTGCTTTTTTCTTCTAGCCAATACACCGCCACAGTTAAGGCAATATACGCCAAGAATCAAATTGAGTGACGTACCCATCTTAGAAAGCTGTAGTTACTTAGAAATTACTGAATTGTGTTCCCAATCGAGAAAAGTTCTCACCTCATACACGGCACGGCTATCGTGGAATCGAACTTTTTACTACTCAGAGAGTTTCCCGGGTGATAACT
This sequence comes from Neodiprion pinetum, assembly GCF_021155775.2. Lineage (NCBI taxonomy): Eukaryota > Metazoa > Arthropoda > Insecta > Hymenoptera > Diprionidae > Neodiprion > Neodiprion pinetum. Next base: position 24,137,886 of record NC_060236.1, on the reverse strand, counting down.
TTTTAAAAACGAAATAGATATTTACCAATGTTATGAATGTAAGTTGTACAATCAAAACTCTAATATTCTTTATCAGAACTTTCTTTTTGTTCGCAACAGACCGACGCTTTTCAACTTCCAAAAAATTTTCAAGCCCTCGAGTCATTTGGATAGTAAAAAAATGGGCTATTCTTCTCTATGCTATGTATTATTCTTCAGTACCGATGATTTTCGAACTGAAATGTGCCGTTTATGAAGGATGATCGTTCATTCGTATCCTTGATAAATTTTCCTTTCAAATTATCTGGAAAATGATACAACCAAATTATACATCTGAAACTTTCCCAATTTCCGATGGTCATTCCAGATCTCACGATAAAATAATATTTGTTTTTGCTTCTAAATATGTGTTACATAATACATGTTTATTCATTGAACGATATTTTCATTACTTCCAATTGACATCGACGCATCGACGACTATCCAAAAAAAAAAAAAAAAACCCCCGCGGTTCAATAGCTGACTAGAAAACATTAAAAATGATTGAACTAATTTTTCGAAAAGGGGGAAAGAAACGGCGACGTGTGTAACCGATGGCAAAGGGATTGGAAGCGAAAAAAAAAAAAAAAAAATATCCTCTGCGTAAGAGCTCTTCGGGGTAGTTGGCGTGGCCGTATTCTCGGGGGTTTCGGGGAGGTTGGCTTCATTATTTCACTTAATGGTGCGTTTAATATCAACCGGTCGCATCGTCGCACCGCCGTGAATGGCGCTATTTGTATGACTAAATTGGTCGGGCGTTGCTATGGGGGAAGTAGGTATCGGGACGATGGTGGAACCTTGTTGTTACCAGCAATACCCACTACCCCGTGGCGGTGGTGGTGGTGGCTCGTGGTTATGCCGAAGGTTTCCCGCCCTCCCTATCCCAGCCCCGCTAATAGTATTCCCGACGAAGTAGGGTGTCCCATGCAAACCGGTTACGCATCCTTACCAAATCTACGATTCCTCGCCACCGCCTGCCCTTCGTCGAGCCTTCGTTATTCCCTTCGCTCGGTCTCACTTTCTCCTAGTTCTCTCTTCTCGTTGCTGTTGTAAATATACGTTGAAACCTTGGAAAATAAATTAGAAAAAGATTTTGCGTTATAGAATGTGAGATTTGCGAATGTGAAATTTCATTTTGTCACATGAATTCATTCATCCGTTCGATCATTCGCTCACAAAAGTACACAAATTATCGATTAGTAGGTGAAACAGATTAAAATTATGAATATAAATCGTCTTTCTTTCGTTAAAATTGTTTAGCGAACTTTTCTTTACTCATTTTCAAATAGTTTCTCACTTTAATTTACATTTGTTTCGTTGTAGCTTTGTCGATTTAACGTCTCGAATTGTTTTCTTAACAATTATTCGCTCATCTTTAATTACCAGCAGAGCAGATCAATCGATGTTATCAATAACGGCGACAGGTTGGTTGAAGCGTGTATCCACGTAATTATATTGTTGAAGATAGCTCGAACAGTTTATGTTTTATACATCTCTGATTTGATTACGTGTACCGGAAACTTCAGATTAGTAAGCAATCTTATTCGTTAGCAAAGTTGAATTCTTCAAAAAAAATAAAATAAAATAAGATAAAATAAAATACGCACATTAGGAAAAGCAATTTTACACGTGATGCTCTGACGATGGTTTCGCAGTGAGAAAGCGTTTCCGAAATGAAAGGTGTACATTTACAAAGGCGGACACCACGTGATTTACAAGTAGGGTAAATTTCAACTGAGTAGTTGCTTTGGTTTGAGGCGGGGTTATTTAAATCGTTACACTGTCGATAGTTTCTTAAGGATGGAATTATTAGAAATCTTATCGATTTTCTCAAACTACTCTTTATCCTTGTAAAAATTTCACTCAAAACAACTCCGTTGTCCGAAACATCTTGCCTGATTTTGTCTCGAAAATTAAGATACAGAACATGTAATTAGCTTGTTCTAATAAAAATTCTCTCCGCCTGTACGTACGATTGATTTCAATGATCGTAGGAAATTTTGAGATTTCCAGATTACATATAAAATTCCGAATACCTTTGACTCACCTTCTGCTCACCGTCTTCTGAACTCGATTGAATGAATTTTTTTTTTTTTACAATTTCGTCCCCTTCTTCGAAATTTTCTAACGATAATCTCTGTAATGATGTAATATTTAATAAATCACCTTTAAATTATGTCAGGAACCTCAACCATTCCTCGACAAGGTATTTCCATTTCTTAACAGAACTTGAAAAAAAAAAAAAAAAAAAAAAAAAACAGACAAACAAAAACCGAATGTTCCGCGCGATTCGTGCAATTCTTGAAAGAAGTTTAAAAAATTTCACACATTCACGGAGACGATTCAAATCTTCCCGATTCCGAAGAGAGAAGATGTGCAACATTCCGAGGCTGCAGTCAATCGAAAAACGATTCAAATTTTTATACGAGTAAAAGTTCCTTCAGATCGACTGTAAAGAAGCATCGTTGATCTCGATCCTTTGAACCTGGGACCTTTTGTCAACGTCTGGTTTGGCTCGCGATCGAATCAAGCCCCGCAGAGTGAACCCCCCGTGTGTTCCGTGTTCCGAGGGAATTAGGGTTGCGCACATAGCGACAGACAGCCTGTAAATAATAGCACATACGTCGCACTTTTGACGACGCCCCCGCCCGCAACATGTATACGCGATCATACCACGCGTACGTGGTGAATTATTCTCCCTCGAATAATCCGCAACACTGTACCGCCATTAATAATCACCATAAATATTCATCCGCTTCGTGATTCACGAGCTTCACCGCCATTTATTTATTTCTGGTTTTTGTTGTTTTTCTTTCACCCTCCTGCCATTAAATTCTACCGCAAATTCAGCCGCTCCGTAACCCTACATAATACATCTGCAACGACTGGGGTAGGGTAAAAAATTTCTCTTTCATTTTGCATCGGATCGCAGTAACTCCCGGGAAGTAGCTTTTTGCGATAAGGAAATTTTCATAAAATGACGGAAATTCGAATTTTTTTTCATCAAAAATTGTCATCATCCGTTTCGTGAATTGAATTTTACAATTTTTTTTTTACTATCACCAGGGGCAGAAAATATTTTGTACCAATTTTGTTAAGTTTTTTTATTTCATCTTTCTGTGATATTCAAAACTATAGAATTCTTTAGGCTCTCGAAAAAAAATGTTTTGTATGAAGAAACAAAAATTGCAAACGTATAATTGAAAAATTATTTAATGGATGTGGTGACTCATGATTCGAATAGAAATACACAATTCAGTTTGTAATACATTTGACCCAAGAGTGACACGTGCTGTTTTGTCTGTTTTATTTCGACTCAACAAGATTTGCAAAATATTCTGTGACAGTGAAAATGAAAAAATGAAAGTGAAAAAAAAAAACGTGAAACAATTGTTCGCGTAGAAAATTCTTTTTTTCCTCCAATCACATTTAAAGAGGAGTTGTACGCGTAGTCATACTTCAAAATAACCAAAAATCTCTGGAGTAGAAGAAAAAAAAAAATAAAAATATATTTACCCACTGCGAAATTCCACAAAATAAAAATTGTACGGCAATGAAAGAATAAAAGCTATTAAAGATAGATTTTCCTTCTTTTTTTTTTTTGGTTCAGACAGTATAAAAGTCCCAACCTACCAAATCACAATACTCACAGTGTAAAGTGCAAATGCTTAAAATTCAAACCAAACAGAACGCCAGGAAGTATTTTGAATAAGTTATTCTTGTGACAGAAGCCTTACGAATTAGCCAGTATGTCTGATTTTTAACTTTTCCCGAGAAGGAATTTAAGAATAATAATCTCATTTTGCCATTGCCTTTGCTGCCCCCCTCCAAGTTTTGTTTTTTTACTTCACCGTAATCGAGATTTACCTTATCAACAGAGATAATCCCAGAGCCAAATTTGCACAGGGGTAAACAAATTAAGATCCATCATCGCGATCGTTTCACTGTATCGTTACACGGTTCTCCGTGTAAAGTATATCCGTTACCACGTTCCAGAGATGTATGTAATACGTATATGTTATTTATAAACAAGGCAATATCAAGGATAAGATAATAGGTTTCCATTGTAGGCACGTATGGTAATTAGGTGTGAATACAGGGAGCGGGTAACCGCTGTCGATTCGGGCCAACTATCTCGATCGGGAGAGGGAAAGACGTTACTTGGGTAAAACAATGCGAGAGGTGGCGATGTAGCCAGAAGGGGTAATGCGATCCGGGTCGAGGTTACAATGCGACATTCAGTGCCTCCTATTCCAGGGGCGGAAGACACACTTGGGTGAACTAATATTTGTAGACGGTCCGTGAGCGCCGTTAACCTCGCGCAATTATCACGTCGGCAACAAACGATAAACATAATTTTCCTTTAATTAGAATTTCGGTGCAGTCAACAGTTCGCCTTAATTCACACCCAACTGCAAACGGATGATGGTCTTGGCGCGAAAATGGAATAAAATTATCTACGAGAACTTGTGTATTCGAAGTAAGGAATGACGGAATAATTTTGAACCTGCATTGACGAATTGGATGGTAAAATATTATATCAGGACATGTGTTGCGGTATAAAGGTACGATAATTACAGAGAGAAATTGAATGAGAAATTGGGCTGTGAAAAAGGCGAGCGAGTTAGAGAAGATGAAATTTTTTTTTTTTCAAATTTCTAGTTTATTTTAAAATCGTTTGTTTTTTTCCATTGCTGTCATAATCTTCTTCAATTCTCGGAGAATTTAGCAAGCCTGCTTCTACTCATTCCTGTCTTCACCCCGTCCTTTGAGGACCGTAAGAACGATCCTTTGAAGGGGTAAAATAACGTTAGTGCATCGGCAATTTGAAACTTGAGATCTGGAAGAGAAACTAAACTCGCGAAGCGTGTTCGATGCCTATATAACATGTCCGTCTGCAGGCTCGGAGGTTGGTAAATATTTGATATTTAATTTGTCTAAAAGTTGGAAAAGTTGGCGCGGGAAGGGGTGAAAATAAAAAGGGCTCATTTTGTCGCGTGATAAGTCTGTGATTTCGAGATGGATGAAAAAAACTGTGGTAAGAAAAGGATGAGGAGAAAAACGAAAAAGAAAAACAACAAAAAAAGCAAACTGCGAGTTCCGGGCGAGTGAATCCTCCCACTGCAGTCGGTTGTCCAGGACGTTGCCCGTTCTTCGAAATCCGTGCCCCACGCACAAAGGCGCTAACCATAACGTTGGCCACATAAATCAGTGACCCATCGACACCGCGATCCTTGATCCAAGACCATTTTCGCGAGTCGGAGATACTCGAAAGGATGAAGAGAAGAGAAATTGGTTCTCGACGTGATCCTTTCCATTCCAGAAGCCCTAAGTCAGCCTCAAAGACGCCGTGAGTTCGGAATCCTTCGCCACGGAATCCCCAAGACAAGAGTGAAAACTCCTTGGCTCTTGGGCAAAGGGGGGTAAAAAAAAAAAAAAAAGAAAAAAGAAAAAAGGAACGAGAAGTCGAAGACGAACTGCCTCGCGGGAAAGGGTGAGATGAAAACTACCCGACATTCGAAAAGCGGTTCGACGATGCTGATTGAGGTCACTCTAAAAAATTTCGCTTCTTCCTGCCATCCGGAATATATTGCAGCTGGGAAAGTAGGCTTGTTTTTCACAACCTTGGCTACCGTAATTATCACTTCGCGATTGATCGACAAAGGAGTTACAAGTGACGTGTGTATTGATCAAAACAATGAATTTTCAGATTCAAAAATTACTGACTAGATGGAAGTTCGATCAAGTATCGATGTGAATTCTTCAGGCCTTCTTCGTATCCTCATTATTCACTAAAGAACTGTAATCTGTCTCAAATGCGTTGTGTATTGGATCCAAAGAGATTTGAATCGGCACACCATACGTTTCTATTCATTCTTTCCATCGTTAGAATTGAAAAAGAAAAACCCATTGCATGATGCGAAAGTCAATCGTTTCTATTTTTTCGAACGTGTGTCTGCGAATTCGTATTCTCTCTGTTTGTTTATGTTTGAACTGTAATACTGTCTCAGTCGATCGAATCTGGAATTCATGATTTCTTTTCTATCCATTTCTATTCTATTCGTTTGTACAATCCTTTTACCTGGAATGAAGATAAATGTGTCTCGAACGATTCAATTTCTATCCATTCACTTCTGTTTGAGCACCGCAGCGATTCGAATTCATGCAAATTCTTGAATGGCATTAGCAGTTTTTTTTTTCTAACCTAATTTAGTCTGTCTTAAGATTCCGAAGATACTCGCAGTTCTTTTTTACCACCGCAGGATAATTCCAAGTCATTGTTCAGCCGAATACTCGCCACATTTCATGTGGATCAAATTTAAAAATTTCAACCTACCAACGACACCTAATTTTATAACTCCACAAAAATCATCGCGATAATCCGATCAGTTATCGAACGATAAGATAATTGAAAGGACAATTTCCTCGTCTGGGTCGGCGTAATATTTTCAGAAAAATTTGCAAAGTATACGTATATGCAGGTCACGTCTGCCATTATCAGGAGTGTAGCGAGTGCGCGAGTTTGGTATCGGGGTAGGTCGATGAAATCGAGACGATCTCGGGGCGGGAGGGTGAAATAAATCAGGTTCGAGTCCGCGAAAACGTTGAAGGCGTCCAAACATTCCGCCGCAGATCGAACAAACCACCGGCCATTATACTCCGCGGTGCCTTTATTCGTCGCACAATCCGCGGCCGGAGCTTTGTCCGGAATTGATAGATGGTACCCACCGTTCTGCGGAGCGGGAGTGAAAATTGGGGATGGCGGAGGTGAATCAAGCCGGAGTCTGAACGTCGTCCAACCGTGATCCTGAACCTGGTGAAAAGTCTGCTTTCGATTTCACGCCACGCCAAACTTATCCACGATTTCGATTTCGATTACTATCTCGAAAATCTCTCTCTGCCTGTTTATTCTTTACAACGCCCTTCACGCCTCCGTAGAATTTTAATCTCAAGGTGAATCAATCCTCGTGTAACGAAGATCACCCTAACGTCCGTTACAAATTATCGCAGTACTATCTTTGTGACGTTTTTTACTTCAAGGAAAGACGTTCGTACTCTCAAACTTATTCGAGTAGCGATACAAGGCCGGTTATGGTTCTACAGATTCCTGCACCGATGGTTTACCGACACTCACAATTTCGATACAATGAATCCAAAACCGGCCTTGTATCGCTACTTCCGTGTGTTTGGTGTTCTTGAAGGCTTTCGTCGTTGAAGGTAGAGCTTACACGGCCATTGCAGGCAGTTCGAACCCACGAGCAAGGCGATTCAATGATATTTCTTGTGTGTCATTGTGTGCGCGCGCTCGTGTGCGAGACTATGTATTTATATATATGGAAGCTGAGTTCCGCGACTGAAACTGCGTGTGAAAAGGCTGCTGGCCGGTGTGGAAGAAGTTTATTAAATTTATAAGGTTATCCCGATCGGTCGAAAGTTAAGTCGGGCCGAGGAAAAGGTGGAAAGTACGTTTTGTGGTTTCAAAATCACCGTTCCAGGCTCCGGCGGAAGGGATTCCTCAAAGTGAAGTGATTGACTTTCAGAAGTTAGCGAGACCCTTCGGGGTCACACACCTTAATGCTAAACTTTTGCAGCCGCGGGAGGGGAAAAAGGTGGAATTCTATAACCGGGCACGTATCGGGAACACGTTCCACTTTCGAATCTCATTTCACGTTTCGAAGAAGCGAGAAAAAGAAAAGGAGAAAATATTGAAGGAAAAAAGTGCGAGGAAATATCCCGTCGGGTCACATCCAATCTGTAAAAACTTGACACAACTCGTCTCGTATACTCGCGGGTACTTTTCACTTCGACTAATTCATGCAGGTTGGTTGGGCATAATCGAGAGTTTGAATGAAAGACGAAACGGGAGCTAACGAGGAAATTTGAAGTAAAGAGTTTTTTTCGGCTTTGCCCGAGCAATTTAAATCAGTGGATTACCGACCACGTTCTGACCAATGGGCAAAATCGTTATAACGCCGACCACGGCAATTCATCTACGGATGCAAATACTTTCTGCGAATTAACAAATCCGTGCGACGGCACGTGAGCAAGCGGATTTCACGAGCCAGTGAGGCGTTTTATTTAATTCCGGATTGATTAAAAATATCACAATGCGTCCGCGGTACGACGGGCGAATCGTTAAATCAGTTGAAAAGGATTCCGGAAAACACTTGAAGCAATGCGCGGAGTCGCTGATACGCGTGCGTACTTCGTATGAGGTTTATTTGTTTACTTTATTTTATTTTCTTTATTTTTCCACACGATTTTACAGAGCCTCTTGCCGTTTTCTCTGCGAGCTTTGCTGGATTTTTTTTTCTCAGCTCGTCATCGCGATACGGCCTCCGGATGATTCGCGGCATATTAAAAGTGTCGGCGGAGTTAAAAACGGGCGGGCAGGAAGATATCGGAAAAGAGTATATAACTTGGAATATCTAGGTGGAACCCTGTAAGGGAAATTTAAAGCCACTTCGCTGCCTCCGAGGTGTCGCCGTATATTTTAAATTTTATCACCGCTGGCTAAAACGTACGACCCCCATCTTCGAGCTGGGTTTGAAAAATAGATCCCACCCTGATACTCGTGCTTAGGTTATAGACGTACAGGATTGGTATGTATGGCTGTTGAGGTGAGCCAGCTTCAGCCGAGGATCAAAAGTAAAGGGATTACAGGGAGAATTGAATATGCGAACAATGTTGAATGTTTGATAAAAGTTTGGAAAGAAACAACTCGTGTGCTCTGCACTGAGAAAAATTTCATTTGTTGTAGTAATAAGAAAAATTCGGTGAAACAGGTATCGTTAAAAAAAACTGTTCGAATATTGTTGGGATTACGAAAAACGAGGTACGCCTAACCATTTTGCGCTATCGTCGATCCTTTTTTGGTTATTGCAACGGAAAATCAGTTTGTGAGGTTTACTCTACTTTTTTAGTTAAACAAGGCTTTAACGTCAATTTATTCCTGCACAAGCATTAAGTTTTCGCAACAGTTGCAAGAAAATATAGCAACAGTGATCGTAATGAGAAAGAATAGTAACGGATACTAGACTTTCCGGTAACAGCTAGAAAGCTATTTTTGTTTTTTACCTAGAACTATATTTTTTTGATGGTGGTAAAATATGAAAATAGTTAAGGACTGAGCGGTAACCGGAACTAAAAATTTCTCTCAGTGTAGCTTTTATATGCCAATTCATTTTCTACTCCCAAAAATCACTTAATCACGAGTGCAGGGTGACCTATTTATCTACTCTGACAATGAGTATAGCAGCGTTGTAAAAAAAAAAGAACTAAATTCTAAGGGAACAATGAGAAATAAGATTTCTCGCTGTATAGCAAAGAACTTCAATAAATCTCAATTGCAGGAAATCGTATTGATTTTCAAAAGTAAGTATCTCAACTTGACGGTACAAAAATCTAATCACAAATTAGGAAAAGCGGTTAATTCCTTTGGCAGGAAAAAAAGTTTGAATAAAGTTTCGTAAAATTTCCTGGACGAAGGAGGACAAATTTCGAATCATTAAAATACCCGAAAACTGTTCAAGTTTCACTCGATTTGTCAGAGTGATTTGGATACCTTTACCAACACGGTGTATACCTCAAGTGCTTCGCTTTTTCTGGAACTCGTTGAAAACCCATTAAGGTGACTAGCGTGAAAAAATATTCGATTTGACTTCCAGAATATCTGATTTCCAGTTACGGAATCTGGTGAGCATCAGAGCCGTGTCCTTGGCAGAAAGCTTTCAGCCTTTGCCCTCAAAGTTGAATCCAGTAAAGCGTCGATTTGCACATACCGCGTGAAGCGTCGGCTCTTGGCATGGCAACGGTGAATTCTGGGGGTAAAAAATTAAGTTACTTAGACCTTTCCAGTTGATCGCTGGCTCCGTTAAAAGCTCAAGAAGGGTTTCAACGTTGTATAATATCACTGCGCAGCCGAGGAATCTCTTTGGTTTTCAAAAGCCGTTTGGTGCTTGACTGCCTCCGGGCAAACGGCGCGTGTTAAATTGTAAATTGGATCTACCATTCCGGTGCGGGAAACATGGAACACGTTCCGAGTGTGAAATATCGTCGAAGAGTCGAGGAATAGGACGAAAGAGAGAAAGGAAAGAGTCGCGAAGAAGAAGCAGAAGAAGAAGAAAAAGGAGAATTCTTTTCCGTAATAACGAAAAGAGGAAACCTCCTGTCCTGCGGAAAAAATTCCTTTGCTTTGATGTTTCCGCTCAAGCGAGAGCCGCTGACGTTTGGAGAGGGACCGAGTCTATCCCCCCCCCCCCCCCTCCTTCTAAATTATCAACCTATCAAGTATCACCATTTAGGGTCTCATTATACCTCGGCTCCGATTACAACGTTATGAGGTTAATGAAGGGCTCCAGTCGCCTTCGATCCTGCAGGGATTTTCGTCTTGCAAACCTTCGCAAGAGCTTCGGGAAGACGAACGCTGGCTCGCCTTTGAATATCTAACGATGTTTGCATGCTTGCAAGCAATTAATGAAGACAAACGCCCCCTCCGTGTATCAATATTTCACGAGGACCCACTTGAGTCATTAAAATTTTTTGGCCTCGGCATTTCGAGACCCTGTTTAACTATATGTATACCCTGCACAAAGATTCGCATTCGTATGGCGAAACTGAAAAAGAAGATTGAAAATTCCGTTCAGCTGTTCTCGTATATGGAAAGAGTTTTGCCGTTTTAAGAAAATTATTGCCGAATTTCCGAAACTATGGAATTAAATACCTTCGGTATAGATGTGAAGTTACATGGAAACCACTTGATTGGTGGCCATCTTTTTCAAAGTATCCTTTATCATAGTAACTAATAATCGGTGCATTTTAAGAACTGAACAGCCATATCGTGAGCAATTGAATCCATCGATGGAATACTTCCTTGTCATCTATCGATTCGTAACTATTACCATTCACCAGTCCTGAATCAAATGTCTATAGAGAATAGAAACCAAAGCTTTTGGGTAGTTCGTAACTTTATAGTGTCCTAGCTTTCATCGCAATAACCAGTGTCGTTTTTCCAATCAAAAGGTCCAATCCTACTGTAATCGGCGTCTAAACAGGCTAATTTTCGGGATTTTATTTCGGAAAAACTGCTAACGCAATACTATTAACTTTTATATACGTTGTTACGTTCATTTTAAGGAGCGTCTGTAAAGATTTTCATCAAAAAATATTGAAATTTTCAATGTTGGTATCCATGATTTCACAAATATATTGTTCGATCTGAAATTAAACGAAAAATATATCCGTGAAGTGAGGAAACTTTTTTTATTTTTTCGTCTTAGGTTACGAGTGAAAATTTCTCAACTTTTTCGTAATTCTCGGAGCAACAATGCGTGTTATTATTATTAATATATGTTCCAAAAAGAAAAATAACGTACCGACAAAATCGTCCGTCACTTCATAGCTAATATCATGTAGGTACTGAATATATCTACATATATGATTTTTTTATTGGTTTCAAATCAAACATATTTGCGGAATCATGCAAACCCATCGATCACACATCAGCGGATGATGCGAAGAAGAATAACGAGTGATAATTTCAATATTGCTTTATGAAAATTTCTCCACACGTTCCTTAAGATGTACATAATCACATGTGAAAAAATTGATAATATCGAATTTGCAGTTTTGCCGAAATAATTTCCCAATAGTTAGCCTGTTTGGATGCTAATTACGTTTAAGCTCACCCCTTAAAGGGCTGCACGATTCCTCATTTGCCAATTCTTCGTTGGCGATGAAAGAGACGAGGCGGAATATACCGGATTTTCAAATTATTGAATCGAAGGGATCGGAAGACTGGAAGGACGACCTGTGTTCAACCTCGCAACGCGAATGGGAAGAAGAGCCCGGTTGTAGCTCCGTGTTTGCAGAGTCCTTAGTATCCCTAATGAGCTCGACCAACCCCCCAACGATAATTGAACCGCTTATTTGGAAAAAGGGTACGTAGCTTTGCAGTCTGGGACTGTGTCTACACATTAGACGAGAGACTCGGCTCTTCAACAAATTGGGCACAGCGAGTCGGGATTCGAGGGTTAGCGATACTCCTTTTTCTTCTCTCTTTGTTTACCTTACACCGAAGCGAGTTTAAAAATCGTTACCAGATGCCTGCGTCTTACCCTGATTTCGAAAGGAGTTATCAGAGGCCAAGATATTCTTCGTTGTTTAAAATTTGATCTACCTATGTTTCGTTCTTCATTTTTCAGTGTAATTCGTATCGGCGTGGCGTCCTTTCGTCACACGCCTGCATCGTCATTAATTCAACTCGTACGCCGGACCGGAGCTGAACAAAACCACCAGAGCACCGTTATCCTTAGAGGTTGAATATCCAATGGCACGTCCGATCTTAAGGAGATTACATCACGGCATGGCCAGCCAGGGACTACTTTCATCAATATTAGAAGCATGGATGAAAGTAATTAACTTCAGCCTTGGACTGAGCCAATGTCATCATCCTTCCTCTAAAACTTATCAACCGGTTTCCAAGCCCTTCACAACTCTTGATATTACATGTAATATTCACAACTACGAACCCGAGGATAACTCGTTTGTTTCGGTGGAAGAGAAACTAGATCCAATTTCACCCATCTACGTCTTTTCTTAACCCACTCTGGGCTGTTTTATATTTTTTTAAGCGATTCGTGCCGGCAATGTCTTCCGTAGGTGGAGAAAATTGCTTCTACCTATCGAATTGCGTTCTCCAAAGTTACGTCGAGCGCGGTAAACATGACTTTACAATTATCGGCGATCCCCTGAACTTTGGAACAACAGACTGGTGTTGAGCACATACTCCTGGATAATGGCGAGTGAGTGACGCGTTATCAGATAACCCTTGGTAGTCGAATTATGTGATTTAATCTACCAAAGGATTTCATTTACATGACAGGAATTAAGCTGGTGGTTGTAATGAGAGGATGGCTCACTGATACATCGTGAAATGATTTCGGAATTTTCAACATCGTTGAAATCTTTAAACGAAATGCTTACTACAACGCAACGTAATAAAATCGGAATAGTACGACATATTGCCGATAGTTCTATTATTCCATTCTTTATCGGAAGATGAAAGAGAAATAAAATTTTTACTCATACTCTTCTTCAAAATATCGAGACATAATTTAGTCATGAAGTTTTTGTTTTCATTACTCGTTTCAATCTTGTAACAGAATGTAAAAAAAATTTCACCAATTTTTTATTTGACGTCTTCTGATTCTCACTATTTAGCTAATTTTCGGCACAGCTTACAGTGAGAATACCTTAAAAACTTGGAAATTCGAGATGTCGAATCCGATTTGGCTAACCGAAATCGAAAAATTTGAAAAATGTATTCTCACGGAAATTTGAACTGTTTGAATTTTTATTGCCAACTCGACCTGCCATATTAAATTCCAACTTAATTTACAGTCATATATCTGTAATACATGGCTTTTGTAAAAATGAGAAGCAATTCATTCTATTCTGATGCTGTCTACCGTCTCAGATTCTCATTTTTAACAAAAAATTGGGTCCATGGTCCGAAAAAGCCTGAAGCTTGATAATCCTTTCACTGAGAATACATTGTTCACTTCTCAGGCACAAATTACATTCTTTATTCGAGAATGCTGAAACCCAACGATAGAAAAGTTCATACAAATCGTACATGTAAAATATATTACAAGAAATCATTTCACCCGAAGATTCATGTACGAGTATAGAACGTTATATTTCAATTCTTAATGAATTGTTATTCAGCTTCACAAGATACAGAAATTCTACAATGAAGGTAAAATGGATGAAAAAAAAACCATATAGCACCAACAAATAACTATACATTCATAAGAAATGTAGAAACCAGTATTTAAAATATATGAAACCGTTGCAAGATTTGAAAAAATTCCTGATTTAAGCTGACGTTATATTGATCAGGTAATTTTACGAAAAAAAGATGTATTTCAACTCTAGTCAAAAATGTGTTTACAATGGTACAACTTTTATAAACAAAGCTTAATGATTCATTGGGAAATACATGATTTGTCCGTAAATTGAGGTAGAATATTCCTGATTCGATTACAGTTTTTTTTTTTTTTTTTTGAGTAAAAGTACTTGGTACCATATTTAAGCTTCGTTCCGTGATTCAGACACACTGTTTTCTGACTGAAACCTCTGTGTAAAATTTCATATTTGGGATACGTACAACTCGAGCTTTTGTGCCTGAAATCCATAATCGGAATTCTTCGTTTCAATGCGGAGATTCCCATTTTTGTACGTAAATAACAATGTTCTATTTATTTCGATGTTAGTTTCACATACGTTGACTGCTGTTTGTCTTCCAATATTACCGGATGGCTGGAATAGACTTAGTTACCACCTTTTCCGTGCCGAGAACTAGTTACAACGGTCGTGATAATTGGAAGATTGGAAAAAAAAAATGTGGTAAGAGCCACCTTGGTGGCAGTGCCTTACCAGTTATATGTGTTCCATCCTTGTCTAGGGGAGTGCTAAACGTCTCTCCTTTCATACTACACGATATGAGCGGCGCCGCGGCAATTTTATATAGGAACCGAGTGTCTGGTCTGCCGCTTGCGAGAAACTCAAGCGTCACTTACAGGGTGAATTACTGGAAAATAACTATTTTGGAAAAAACCAATTACGATGAACGATGTTGGTAGTGAAATTGTTTATTTCTTTGCCGGATTAAAAACTTATTTGTCGAAGAATTAGTGATCGAAAAATGAAAGATTAGATTTCGCGATATTTTCTACTTTTTACACCCGTGTTTACTGCGTCGACTGTTTAATTATTTTCCGATTAATCGAACCTGCGTTGGTATTCATGACGTGATATCGAATAGCTTTTTGCACACGTTCTTGAGAAATTAATTTTTCAAGTTTTCCATTCGGATATGGATTGACGAGCTTTTCCATCAACAAATTCAACACTTCATTACCATATCAATCGAATGAACGAACCAATTTCATATACGTGTCCTACATCTTGACGTTTGTGAAAGCACACGAATACCACGGGTTACCTTGATTTATCGTTAAATATTCTTTTGAAACAGCTCGCCAGCTCGAATAGAAATAAATTGGCGTGTACAAAAATAAAAACGGAGTGTTATCAGGTCGGCAATTGATTTTCATATCGTGGTCAATTAGAAGTCACTCAATGGAATACAAACAGCAGAGTCTGGGTTTACTTGAACGATTTGAATAGATTTCATATTTATGTACATTCAAAAAGCGATTGAAAGGCGCTGAAGAAGCAAAACCCCTCTTGGATTGAGCCCGCGATATTTTCAACGAGTAAATTTCGATCCTCAAAGCATTAGTGAGTGGTAATTAAATTAACAAATTCTGGGTCACCGATAAACCCGGATGAAGATGGGAAAAAAAAGAAATAACGAAAACTCTGCGTAAACAAATCGCAAGAGTTGAACAGACGATTTTTTGTAAACCGGATAAAACTAAAATTTCAATTCGAGAGGAGCTTTTACTAATCCTGGATCTATAAACCTACCTCTCCATAATTCACGTGTCCACACAAAAATAAATTTTTATTTCTGGTCGCTATAGTTTCCCAGATTATTACTATTTTTTGTGAAAACAAAAAATTCGTTTTGTGGGCTTAACCAGAAGATCTAGGATATGGTAGTGCTGTTTTAGATTACGGCCACTTGAGCTTTATTAATTCCAACTATTGCGTTACTTTGATGTTGGTGAAAACAATAGATTTATTTTGAAGGCTGATTGAACTAGAAGTAAGTGGTTGACTGAAGAAATAAATTCACTGTCTCAATAACAAGATAATATTGCATTGGCACTAAACATATACTTTGACCACATTTTCTCTTGATTCAAACGATATTTAACCAGTTATTGTCCAGAAATTTTTAGTTCCGGTTACCGCTCAGTCCTCAACTATTTTCATTTTCTGCCACAATCGAAAAAGTATAGTTCTAGGTAGAAAATGAAAATTAGTTTTCTAGCTGTTACCGGAAAGTCTGGTATCCGTTACTATTCTTTCTCGTTACGATCACTGTTGCTATATTTTCTTGCAACTGTTGAGAAAATTTAATGCTCGTGCAACGATAAATTGACGTTAAAGCCTTGTTTAGCTAAAAAAGTAGAGTAAACCTCACAAACTGATTTTCCGTTGCAATAACCAAAAAAGGATCGACGATAGCGCAAAATGGTTAGGCGTACCTCGTTTTTCCTAATTCCAACATTATTCAAACAGTTTTTCTAACGATACCTGTTTTACTGAATTTTTCCAGTTACTGTAACAAATGAAATTTTTCTCAATGTATAAAAAACTGAATTTTTTTTCGCGAAACAGGTCCTCCGAAATTAAAATATCGCGTATGCATCCTCAGATACGGAGGACTTGGGCACGCGGAGACATTGAAGGGCAGAGGAGGACGAGGCCTCGACTCACCCTTGAGAAGGGTGTGAATAAGTACGTCTCGAGGACGTCTATAGTGCCTCAACAACCGGTATGTTACACACACCGTGTTCAAGGGAGCAGGAAGATACGCAGATAGACGAGATCGAGTCATCTGCAAATGATGCGGCTTATCCTAACCAGCAGAGCTCTTCTCGCCAACGATGTGAGACCTGAAATTACAGGCAACCGTTATCGTTATCATTGTCAAATATAAGTTCTTCATGTCTGAGCGAAGAGCGAGGAGAACTTGAGCGTAATTGCAAAAAGTCTGCAAACTATGAAACGGGAGTGAAACTTTTTTTATTCTCTTTCCAGCTGTTTCAAGTCTGATCATTTGTGCAATCATTGAAATACTAAAAGCGATACTCTCGGAAACAAAGGTGTTCCAGCTACCTTGTAAAGGCGATGAACTTTCATCGTATTCAGTTCAGTGAGTAGTTCCTGGTCAATGTGATATTCTCCACGTTTTGTAGTAAAGCATTTTCGAATCTTAACATAATTCGTATTCAACTCTTTGAGTCACACGTTATTGCGTGGAATCAACTTTCATAACAAGATAGTATTTTATGATTTTTAGGGCCGCTGATTAAAAATCTGGTGCCACATTTTGAAAATTTAAAATCGTAGATTTGATTGAATTTGGTCGAATACGGTCGGAAAACTGTATTCAGGGGTTTTCGGGGTCACTGGTTGGATTCGCCGTACTGAATTTTCAAAATTTTATTTCAGATTCGTAATCAGTGACACCAAAAACTTCTGTACAGAGTTTTTTTCTCTGGATTCGATCGAATTTCGAAATTTTCGTCCACCATATTAAATCGACTCTTTCAGAATATTAAAAAACCGATTTCAGATTGGCATTCGGCGACCCCAAAAACGGATATATTATGCGAAACATGTATATTTGTGAACGAGTAACTTTCTCGGAAATGAATTAATCGTTCAATTCTCACGATTTTTTTCACACAATTTATTTTTAACAATAACAATTCACATCATATCGCAATTATTACTCTCGAGTATTGAAAACCTATTACTAAAGTAGCAAAGAAATATGTTTTCAAATTTCTCTAAATATACCAAAAATGGATATCAAATCGGGGTCATGTATTACTAACTACCACTGTGACTCAAAGGGTTAATAAGTAGAAAGTTTTTGTCATCCTGAAACAAGATACATTCTACATAATGTCCAGACAAAACACATTTCACCTATAATTCTTTTTTATTAGTATTCGTATTGTTACGTTAATGATGTTCGTCGTTGACATTATTCAAAACAGAAATATTTCTTACCCTTTTGATAAGCTACCAGTTACATGTCATGTCGTTAATCACAAAATGCCCATTACCAGGTTCATGTTACCATCACTATTAATGACGATATTCAAACTGTATTAAATTTTATGGGTACACAGCCGTTTATTGCTGTATTGATGTGGGCGTAATTTTTATCGTTCACAGTCTGTTAATGAAGTCTTGCTTGAACCTAATGATTTGTCCAATAAATTTTATTGAGACGGCGCGACTGATCGATGTGGAATAATAGCGGAGCGGAGAGAATTACGAACATCATGCACAGCAGGAAGCTGTGACGTCATTTATTTTGTTAGCTCAGGACCGAAATGTGAGACATTCGGGATGCTGGATTGATTCCCGAAAACACGTGTCGCAATATCGATGTTTCCTCGTAACTTTCACCAATTTTATAGTCCCAATTTTAGAGTGAAATTTATAGGCTGCTTGTTAATTGTAATTATTCGAAGAATCAAAGTTTAAAATACCTTTCAAGGAACGGTCTCTGGACTTTAAATCGTTGGACACCAAAGATTAGAAGCCATTATTCGATAAATTGTTTTTACGAAAGTGTTTTACACGCGTTGTATACTTTGATATTATTTATTTTGAATCGTTGAATTACAAATAAACGAATAAACACTTTGCGCCGGCACCGAGCCTGAAAGAAATGTATCGGTTCAATCTCCTCCGTCGAACTGCGTGGTTTATATCAGTGAGCAAAATCTTTTGAACTGACTTGGAATCGCTGAAACTTTTTAAATCAATTGAAGCCCTTTGAGTAAAATCGCATGAAATTTTCAGAATGTTCGAGGAAATCATCGAGATAGCTTTGCTTTTAAAACCTCGTGAAATCGTTTTAAAACAAATCGTTCGACACCTTCGTAAATCTTATAACGTAAATTATGTAAAAACTTTGAAAATCAGAGATTTTCAAAATCGGACCGTTGAATTTTACAAGTGTGCAAAATTCAGATTATTTCCAAGTTGTTTCGAGAAAAGAAAAAAAAAAACTTTGTAAAGGGATAGTAATTATTAGGGTTAAAAAATGCAATTACGATGAAATTCAACGCAAAATTTTTCGAGCATAATTGAAGAAACGATTTCGCGAGAGCGATATTGGATGTCTGGTAATAGGTGAAGGATCGGGTATACATACATTCTAAAATGGACAGTGGAAATAATGTCTTCGCAGTACGGCGCAATTTCCATTTACACTTTATCGCGAAGGATGGGAGAGTTTTTATGGAGGTGATCTCGAGAAAACATCTGGGACCCCTAGCATAGTACACGTATCCGTACAGATATCGACAAGGATTCTTATATAACCTCCGTTTAATCTCACGGCGTTTGGACAAGTTTTTTTATGCAGGATGCAGGTAGAAAATTCACATTGTGGAAATGTGCTAAGCATAATAAAGATATGGAGATACAGGCGATGCCGAATCGAGCTTTTTTCGGACTCGATTTTCAGTCTGAATCGCTCAGTCGTTTGACGAAAATACGAATAAAAGGTTTTAGTTGAAAGAAAAAAAGTGAATATAAGGGAATAACTTTGCTTTTAGCTACACTAGGGAAGATTTTCAGGTGTTAAGCCCTGGAAACCTGGACTACCGGAGTGTTTAATGACGCCTGTAAGTTATCCCCGAGAGGAGAGAGTACCAAGAGAGAAAGAAAGATGGAGAAACGGTTGAGTGCGAAAAAGGGGCGGAGGAAAAAGGAAAAGACACTCGGTCGCTCCCACACAAATTACTTACAGAAGCACAGAGCTTCGTGAAGTATCACTTAGGGTTTAGTTCTCAATCTCCAAGGAAGGTTGTGCGCCCGGTACTCTCTCTCTCTCTCTCTCTCTCTCTCTGTGTCTCTCCCTCTCTCTCATTCTCTTCCGGGGGATAAATTTTCTAACCTGGGGGTTAAGCTAAGCCTTCTCGGGGTCGTAAGTTTCCACAATTCGCTCCGGCGTTCGCGAATTGCTTGGAAAGATTCGAAACCCCTCCCCCCCTCCCTTAGCCCGCCAGTCACCCTCACCTTTGCAACGAGATAATTTATCAATTTGGCACGAGGTTCAAACGATTGACTGTGAAACTGAAGAAAAAAGTAAGCCAGGATCGAGGCAGGAATAACAAAAAAAAAAAAAAAGGAGAGAAAAAACGCGGTCAAAGAGATGCTGACGAATCTTTTGCTCCTGCTGAGAACCGTTACGTGGTCAGTTGAATTCTCCGAGGATTCGTGAGGCTGCAGGGGCAAATCGAAGGAGTCGGAGATACGGGGGTTGGAAAATGAGGAAAACGGACTCAAGGGGGAGGGGAAACGCTCGGGATGAAGAAAAAAACGAGCAAAGAAGTACGCCTCGCGTTTGAAGATAGGCAGGGCTTACCTGTTGTTGTGCCAATAATATCGAACTTTGAAAATCCCCGCGGGGGATCGACAGACGCACGTGACGCGCGGTTTGAATATGAGCTGTATATAATATATATACATGTATATGATAACATATGTATGGGTAAAAACGTTAGCAAATACTCGGTAGGTATATGGACAACTGATCGCGAGCCTTCGGAACGATGCTCGATACTTCTTCGACTATCTTGTCAACTTCTTTCTTTCTTTTTTTTCCCTCCAACCCTCGCGATCCATTTTTCAAATATACGAAAATGATGGACACTTCGATTCTGCGTAAAAATTTCTACAACCGTGGCGTTTGTACCAAATGGAATAAGTCACGCTGAGAGAAATTTTTAGTTCTGGTTACCACTCAGTTCATTTTTTACCAGAATCGAAAAATACAGTTCTAGATAGAAAATGAAAATTAGTTTTCTAGCTGTTACCGGAAAGTTTAGTATCCGTTACTGTTCTTTCTCATTACGATCACCGTTACTAGATTTTCTTGCAACTGTTGCGAAAATTTAATGCCTGCGCAACGATAAATTGACGTTAAAGCTTTGTTTAACTAAAAAAAAGTAGAGTAAAAAAAAGGATCGACAATAGCGCAAAATGGTTAGGCGTACCTCGTTTTTCCTAATTCCAACAATATTCAAACAGTTTTTTTAAACGATACCTGTTTTACTGAATTAAAATACTGAACTTTTTCTCAGTGCAATAGTTTTCGTCAAATTTTACAAGCATCGTCTTGATACGAGTGGTTGGAAATTCGTAAGTTGTGTAAGTCACCTCGAGTCAATTTTTCATGACAAAGAAAGCTGGACCATGAACCTTTACGGTTTTGAAAAGCTGAAAAAACTAATAACGTTGAAAAAAACGATGTCGTTGAAACATTCGGAACACATTCCGAGGTACAGAAAAATGTTCACCGCAGTTGGCAGAACGCGTAGTGACATACTTTTCCCTAAAAGGTATAACAAAAGTCTTCGAAGCGTGTACCTACCCCAGTGGTTTGTTCAGCCGAGTTGGAATACCTGACACGTCTCGCGTACCATCCTACCTACGTCTTCTTTGCCACCCCTGTTATATCACGCAGACGTGTGTATGCGAAATGCCAGGGCATTGTACCGCCCGTACCTTACGTTTGATCTGAGATAAAATTTGACTGTATTTTTTTCCTCCCGCATCTCGTTATCCTGTCACTTTCGCACCCCCAAAGAAATTACAACGAATTTCAAGGGTAGTAATAGCGCCTCGTATTTGCCGATTGTTATTTTCGACTGCGCCAAAATCGTGGCTGGCAGTATTTTCATACGTTGATGTCTGGCGTCTTGTTCGAGATTCATATCTTTCTCTTTACTCTTCGACTTTGATTTCATTTTTCTCTTTCCACCAGGAGTGGTGAAAGTTTGACGCTATTTACTACATATGTATATGTACGTGTTTTCGCGTGCGTGTGTCTTTACACATGGATGTTTCTGGAAAGATTGCTTGTAAACTCGTTATACTTCCGTCAACGGCGGCGGCGGCAAGGTATCAGAAAAGTATCGAGAAAGTGACTCGGATGGACATCACCCCTGCAGTTTGCTCGGAGACGAGCGATGCGATTACATTAGAAAAGGTCGAAACCCGCAGAGCGGCGCACGTGTGCGAATAGAGGAAAAGAGGAAAAGAGGAAAAGACAAGGGCGAGAAGAACGGGGATAGGGAGGAAAAACGCGAAGGGCCTCGGGCTCTGGAATCTCCGGATTCCTGGCGTTGAATCGTCGAATTCCACCTATCGCCCGTGTGTGCCTGAAATCATGCTCGTAGGGGGCGGAGCGGGTAAACTTCATCGGGTAAGTGCTGTCGCCTTCAGCAAAAATGTCAAAACGTTGATCGACTTTTATTCCATTCGATCGCGACCCGAGGGTTGAGCCATCAATTCACTGTTCAAAGGACGCGGGCAGAGACAGGAGTAGGTAGACCTTTGACATTAGACGTCTCCCTTTTCCCCCACGCTTCCTTGGAGATGGGATCACGATCGGCGACGTGTTATCGCGAATTTCGTTGACAGAGCTGATCGCGGAAAGGTACCGACCCCCTACAACGCCTCGAGAACGTTCGACACAGCGCGTGGATCGTGAAAAATACGAGAATTTCACTTGTACCGGCAGAGTAACAGGCCTCTGAATCATGGATCATGAATTATGCTCAAACTTCTGGGCTGAACACCTTTACCCCAAATAAGGATCCTGTGATGTGTGATTTCGTCCGGTAGACTTTTCTTTTGGAAAATATAATTAAAACTTGGCAAAACTACCGATAGAAATCAACTTTTAAAAGCATTTCGAGTGACTCGGAAAAGAATCAATTCGTCCAAACAATTCCGAAAAGCATCGATCATTAAAGAGTTTGTCATATTTTGTGATCCAGCGCAATAAAATGAAATAAAAACATTCTGCAAATGTGTTGGATTCGAAGAACGCAATTCTGAATAAGCTTGTCATTTTCAACACGTTTAATTTCATCGATGTTTGATATTATGCAATATATTCACAACGTAATCTATTCGTTCTTCTTTTTTCTCTGTCGACAGATTTATGGCTCTCCCAAAGGTTATTTGTCTCAAATATGTAGAACTTATTAATTTTTGATGCTGCAAAACCCTTTTTGATTGCAAGAAAACATTTTGACAAAGGGGCAAAAGAATTCTGTTACTCCAGAATCGACTGATATAAATAATTGAGTTAACAAATAATTTTTGATAGACACAAGGAAAGCGATTCACCTATTTGACCAGAATTAAAAATCTGATCTCACTGATTTGAGTGTATCGGTTCAGAAAATTGAACAAATTGTATGATTCTTAACAAAACAGAATTGTGAATCTGAGGATTTCTAAGTTCAAAGTGAATCGATACAACATGCTGGATCGAGATTTGAGAAAAAAAACTATACGATTATGTACATCAAAATAGATTTTAACCACCTTGAAAATCTGGTTTTGGATCAGGTTTTTCTCCTATTGTATCAACGTGGTCTAAAAATTAATTGGGGTCTATGGGGTCTACGGGGTCTACAAGGAAAAAAAATCATCATACTAATAAATCGAGTGAAGCAAAACATTTGACATGTACTACGAATTTCAACATAACTGTCAATAACCAAAATTATAGGAAATTCATAAGTGAAAATTGGTTATTTCCAGGTCATTTACCAGCCACGATGAATCGGAGGAAGGGGAAATGAGTAAAATCTCATCAAGAGGCGAGAAAATGGTGGAAGCAAAGTAAAAAGTATCCACCTGATACGAAAATAACAACTCCCGCAGTTTCTTCCGCTTCGCATTTCTTTTATTTCCCTCGCTCTACAATTCTACGAAAAGAAAAGGCGAGCAGCTCGGGGTAAATGAGACGTTCTAACTAGTTTTGCATATCCGGTTCATTGCTTCTTGTTAGCCGTCGGTGAATTTCTTTCTAAAGTGCATCGTATCATCCTACTCGAAAACACTGGTCGCTCCGAGGATCCATCTGTACCATTGTGCCGACTACGTTCCGTGGAATTTTGTCGTTCGTTCACTGCGAGGAAGGAATGAAAAATGAAAAAAAAAAAAAAAATCGAGTAAAAACAACTGTGAAAAGATGAACATCGAACGTAAAAAGAAAAGACGAAATAAGTAGAAAAGAAAACCGCCCTGAGAGCTTTTTTTCACAGAGTACAGAAAACGAGCCAACGAGTTCCGCAAATGAAAGCCCAGAAATCCAGCGCTTGTTGTTGCAGTTTAACTTTGGCTTTACGGAGCGGAAACGCCGCGAGACTAAATATCCCGGTCAACCTTGGAGTCTCTCATTTCTTCGCGACTCTTCAGCTGCTCTTTGAATTCTTTTTGAGGAGTGAAAAAGAAAGGAAAATCATTCGGCGCAGTGTCGTAATGAGAGTCATGTCATTTTAATTCCGATATTTCTCCTCACAACACTTATTGTTGGATTGAAATTCGAGCAATTGGAAAATATGACTGTCTATACTTGCATCGAGTTTACTTATTTTGCGTAGAACTGAAATATGATTAGAATAGAAGTTTTTTTGTAACTGTTTCTTTTCATTTTTTCAGTTCCTATTCGAACGGTCCCTTGTTCCAGGAGCTTTTAAACGAGCATCAATTTTTCCCGGTTGACATAATATGCGATAAAAATTTCCCCGGCGTTGCGTGTCAGCGCGTCGTATGAAAGGATCGCGCCAGGGTTTTGCCTTTGTGCTTTATCGGCGAACAACTTTAACCAGACCCTCCTGTGCAGGTCAAGAGTTTGTAGAAAGGTTGGGGCAGGCGAAGGTGGGCAAGAAAAGTCTGCTCATCTTCACCTTTGGAGAAAAAGTTGGAGTTCCTACTTTTTTACCTTCAATTCTCCTCTCCTCTTTTTGTTCTTCACGTCCCTTCGCTTCTAATAATTCACCTCATACCTCGTTGAGGTCAAATGTGTTCTCACCGATACTTGCATGCGGGTTTAAGTAAACCAAATCACTTTGTGACGAGTGGATGTTACAGTAGCTGTTTTTATCTTAAACTCGTTAAAAAAATTTAGTCGATTCCTACAGCCGTTTGTTACACCCGTTAAAATATTCCTTGTTGAATTTGTCGAATAAAAGATATCAGTCGGTGCTGGAACAGAAGAGCCTCTCGAGTTGGTCGAGGAGTTTTATTTTATTTTTATTTTTTTTTGACAAATAAATTCCCGACCGTCCCTCGGTCTCTGTTTGTCTCTCAGTTTCCGTCCCTCGGTGAAGCTCCGACTCAACGTCCCCGTTTGATCTCAAGACATTTTTTACCCATTTCATCGGTTCTCGGTTCGATAGCCCTCAGGTAACAAGGTACACAACAATCGTTTTGACGACGAGACAATTCTGCCTGACAATTCCACGACAACGGTTCGAGGAACCGAGTAACGAACACTTTTAAAAAGCATTACAAGGCGTCTGCAGGGCCTTTCATGTATAATTCCGACCCGGAATTCGGATTGGAAACCAATAATGGGATTGTGCGAAGCGTTGAGGCTCGATGATTTTCCTTAAACTTTCATCCCCAACGAGTAGTTCAGGTAGCCCGGATCGATGCTGAACCAACGGGCTAATTAAACTTTTCTGCTTCTACGCCAGGTGTATTATATATTGCACGTCGTATACTCCGCACCTCGACGCGTTTCATTTAGGCTTTAACCAGTGTGCGTGTTCTTAGGCATCGTCTACACTCGTGCAGGGATACGTCGATGTAAATTTTCCGGCATCACGACTCCCGGCTACTGCCTTAATACACGTAGGTACGTACCGGTATAACTATACCCGCGCACACAGTGACCCTGTTTCTATAATCCCACCGTATAATCCGAGCAATATCTTCTGCTTAGCCGCGGAAACGCGTTAGGTACGTTATACGCCAATGCTTCTCCTACCGTCGGCTTCCTTCCCAGAAACAATGCCCCCAGTTTCGCTTAGTGGAAATGCGGTTCCCGCTGTGATGGAAATCCGAGACACGGACACGTTGCCTCCCGTTTTTACGGAAATTTTCTAATCGTCAGTCAGAATTTTCAGTACCCAGGGTGAGCCGAAGCGTTGATTACTCATCAATTTTGATGTAGGTACACCTGATTCGTAAATTTCAATACTTCAAATGACTTCAAGAGATTTCACACGAATGCTAGGATTTCAAAGGATTTTAAATCAATATTAAAGATTTCATAGATTTCATAAGATTTCAAATGTCTTTAAAGGATTTTAAAAAATTTTTAAATGATTTCATAGATTTCAAGAGATTTCAAGGGTTTGAAAATATTCACGGAGGGGTGTTCACCAGATTTTACAAGCGATTGACCTCTCGGGGCAAGTATAATCTGAAATGCTTTTTCATCAAAACCAATTGGTAGATTTAATCACTTTCTCATTTTCGCTGGAACAAAATTTTTTATCACAAGTACCAATGAAGGATCTCCCTAATTGTATTCAATTACCTTATAATCGCCTTTAAATTCGGTGGGGAATTTAAAATATACTTGTACGAACAACTCCAATCTATCGTTTTTAACGAATATCCTGAAAAATTTGTTGGGTAAGTTGTCGTAAAATTTATCAAATCATTAGAGCACCTTTTTGCTTACCATGGATACTAAAGTTCAACCCAATAAATGACTGAAAAGAACTATACACAAAGTTTTTATTATTAATAATTTGACGAAGTTGAAGAAACAATTTGAAAACCTGCGAGTCAAAGAAATCTGTGTCGACTCTGAAGACCGTGAATCATCGCTATGCAAAACCAGCATCGCGTACTTAAACTGATCGCGATGTGAACGCTTCGTGTTTTCCGAGGCGAGAGACCAGATGCACCGAATATCCGGTCATAAACTGATCCAATAAATACCACTTACTCGAGTTCCCCGCAGCAGAGCTTAAAGCATGCAGGACGGAAGTGAAAAAGAAAGCTAAAGAAACGAAGTACAAAAAAAGGAAAAAACTGGAAGGGAAAAAAAAGTTCCGGACGACGCTGCAGACTTTATCGCCAAGCTGAAAGAACCGCTTCGGTATAGAAGCAAAAGCACACACTCAATTGCGGTTCTTCGTGGTTGGCGAATTAACTACTGGACCAGCCACTGCAATCTCTCCAGAGTTAGAATATGGGGCAACGGACATGAAGGACGTCCCATTGCTTTCCACACTGCTGCCGCTGTGTCTGTGTCACAACTAAAAATTCACAGGTATAATTTTGAGAATTCAGAGAAATATGTTGAGGTGCTTTAAATTGTCAGCAAAGCGAATCAGACCCGTACGAGTTCCGAAATAATCACGCGCCTCGGGCCTTATCTACAAAATTGAAACATTTTGTTTCAACTTTCGTTTTATTTTATTAATAAATTCCAATGTTAAATTGATTGCTGAAAAATGAGTGAATTCATTTTCGTTGTTTCGTAGAAAATAGTGCTATGAATAAAATCAACCATTGTAGAGTGAAGTTGAATTAATATACTAAATTATTCGACGATTTTGAAACGATTCGAAACGAGTCGTCGATGTCTGAGCTTTTTTTTTCATAATTTCAGTATTTCAAATTCTCGTATTTTTGAAAGCACATTTTCACCTTAGGAATATAACAATTTCATAATTATACACAATGCACAACCATCTCGTAATAGAACTATTAGAAAGTATTGGATCTTGGCGAAGCAGCCTTCTTCAGTCACAAGCGAAAGAAGCTTTCCTTCGAGTCATGCTTGCAGGCGACGAAGGATGTCAGTGATTCGGTTCCGCGAAGATGGATTAGGTTTGGATTTTTTCCCTCTCGTTTTCTTTTCTTTTTTTTTTTTTTTTTTTCAACTCTTGTTCCCTTTTATTTTTATTCTGTTTTTCCTTTACGCGACGAGATTCCCTGACGTTATCAGGGAAAAGTTCTCATGCCTGGCCGTTAAGGCTATTACATAAATCGCTGCGTTTACGAGTGGTTGGTAAAACTTCCTCAGTTAACTTTTACCGCATCGTGTAAAGTATACCTGCTATACCTACCAAGTAAGGAATTATAGGCCCACTCTGGAAGACGAGCGCGTTAATATTATGTATGTCAGCTGTACTGCACAAGCTGAGAGCTGTATCTCTGTCTCTCTTTTATTAGCTCTGTTACCTACTCTGCAATAAATAAGAAACAAAAATACGTTCACTCGGGTACTAAGTGATCCCGAATTTGGAATCGTTGATATGATTTGAGCGCCCCAGTTATTGACCTTTTTCAGTAATATCTGTTTGATCCTTAGTCTTCAAATTACCCCAAAATAAATTTTTTAGTATCCAACACTCAAGGAATTGGTTTTAATCATCGAGAAATTCCCAATCTGTGATGTCAATTTATGATTTCTGAAAATATAAGGTTCGATAATTGGGTCAAATAACGAGTCAACGACCGGTACACTTACCTTATCTGCGAATTGCCAGTCAATCAAATCATTTCCCTTTAGGCACGACGTTTTATCAATGTTTACACGTCTGCCTTAGCGAAAAACATGGAATCGGAAAGAAAATTCTAAAACCAAGCGTTGAAAACATATCCGTCACCTGTCGTATCATTTTCAAACACTTTCAGCGACAGATTTTTGTCCGCAGTACAACGTGTGCGTGTCGGATTTTCGCGTACACGATACCAAACGAAACCTAAGCTCATTGACCGATTTGACTGAAATTGACACAGGTTAGGTTACGTTAGATTACGTAATATTAGGTTACGTTAGGTTAGGTAATGTCGGGTTAGGTTAGGTCAGGGACCATACAAAACGAAATACGTATGTAAAAATTCGAAGCAAACAAGCGAGCAGCGCTGGTGAAAAGCTTTTCGGCCGACCCGCAACCGTTGTTTCTCCGTTTTTTTCGCGGATTGGTTGGGTAAGGAACAGAGAAAACGATAGGAAACGGGATGGAGCGCGGTGAAAGGAAATGGCGTAGGAAAAGTTTGACCACGAGTAGAGCGATCCCCTTGTAAAGTCAGGTCAGAAATGATTTCAGGTGCAGCTCGTGCGACGAGATCGTCCACGTTGAAGTTTCGGAGGGAAATCTTGGCCGGTTATAACCACGGGTGGCATCCGGCGCGAGCTGCTGTCCGGTGGTCTCATGGTCCGATACATCGATCACGTCCAGGCCTAATAGCAGCACGTGTTGGTGATTACGCTCGAGGGACTGCGGGCAGCAACTGGGTCTAGGTAATTGCCGAGAGCCACCCGGCAACGACCCCCGTGCAACCCCGTCGTTGACGTACCGCGTGTGTGGGTGTCCACCACCTTCCCGCGTCCAGGATTGATTGGTTAACATGCCTTGCTCACCTACGGCAGTCAACCCTTGATTATCTATCCGCTCGTCGTCCTGTCTCTGATCGGCTCGACGCTCCTCCGCGTTAACCATTCCGGAAACGAGGGTCCAATTTCGAGACGCTAACGGCGGTTATAAGCCTCGATTAATCGTATTTACCTTTTGATTTAACATCTCGCATTTGTAACCTCCAATGGCCACCTACACCCTCCGATGCTCCACTGTTAATCGAGAAATTAATCTGTGGCCTCGTGCCCGGTAATAACAAGCAATGGACGATTTTTTCTTCACTTTGGGATTTGTCGTAAGGCGTCCAATAACGTTACTGACGTTTTTTTTTTTTTTTTTAAAGCACCCATTCTACCGTGCTAGGGGTTAGAACTACTCTTAACGTTTACTTCTAAGAATCTATTTCTCACGTTCACTCGATGTTGACTTGTATAATTTTCATAGAAAAAATTGGATGTTAATCACCGACTTGAGGGTTGCATACGTTATTCTCCTAAAATCGTATTTAGCGCTAGTTTTCACTCTTTTTGAACTCTTTTACTACATCGCGTCACGGAGTGGACAAAAGTTGAGTAATTTTTACCAGGTTAATCTAGGAGAGTATCAAGTCAAGGCTAAAAGGATAGATAGTATTTCTTCGATCAGAGTTCTTCTTTTGAAGATAATGATATTACGATACATTCTTTGACGATAGATTGTTATCTAGGTCAAACTAGCTTTCATCTTCGGATTGTTTTTTCGCTAGGTTTGTCTAGTCCACTTATTTTTTGGATTTGCGCGTTTTAGGCTTAATAAATTCTGTATCATTCTTCGCACGTGTTTCTTCAGAATTTGAGTCATTTTCATTTGAATCGTGATTTTTTTAACTTGAGTTTTCAACAATGACAAAGGTATTTCGGTTAGTTCTTGGCACATAAATTATTATATCGTGGTGTATTGATATGTATAAATTCTTTAAGACACGTTTATTTTTTTCTGCCAGTGATCTGATTAAAAGCGTTTGATTTTTTATCTGTATGAATTTATTTACTATTATGTCTACGACTTGTTTATTTGACAGGAACATGGATACTATACGGCCAAAGATTTGAAGGAAAAAAAAAATTGACGTCGTTAGAATATATCAGTAATTTTTTTGCGAACCGTCAGTATAATAATCGATAGTAAAGCCTTCTGCAGAGATGACAATAATCATGTTCGCCCAAGTTATCAATAACCATCGACTTCAGAGGTGATTTTGGTATAAATTCCCTTGCTTGAAATTTTACTATATTTCTCTGAGATGTTGAAAACGTCAATCGTCGAAAACTTTTGAAAATTCAGAAATAATATTTAATGTATCAGGTATATGTATAATAAAAATTCGTTAATATTGAAATTATTTGGATTATAACCGTACTACTTTGATTAATTTGTATTGCCGTTTCATTAATTCGTTTATTATATTCCAGAGACGAAATAGAAAACCTTCGATAACATTCAGAACTGTTAGTCAATGAATGATATTGATCCCTCTAGATGCCGTATCGTAATTAGATAAAAGATATTGCAAACTCGATTATTTTAGTGCATTTTGTGAATATAAGTTTGGACCAGAAATTCGTGCATTTACTACAAGAATTCAAAATACGGTGAGATATTTATTATCACAATAATATTTTCAGTACATACTGGAAGGATAATGAGAGATACGATAAATCCTATATTATATATGTGGTTCAGAAAAAAAAAAAACTTTATCTGTGAAACAGTGCAAACACATGAACGTTTCGTGTAATGTTTAATGTTTATTTTCCTGATCAAATGAATTGATTTGCTGAAACCGGAATTCATTCTCGCGTTATAAGACGCCGGAGCAAGTTGTTAAACAATTTTCATTTTCAGATGTCATGAATCGAGAATAAATGTGGAGATAAAAAAAATGAAAAGAAAATCCTGAAACACATTTATACAATCACGTTCACAAAATGCTTGATTATATATATATATATATATAAACCGGAAGCAGGTGTTTTCTTAGAAAGCGGAGGTTGACACGTCTCTGAAAATAAAATTTAGAGAGCGCGTTCTATAAAAACAGGAAAGAGTTCTAAAGATAGGATGATATTCAAATATACAATATTATTGATGCGATATTTAATCATAAGAGACGTTTTTTGAAAAATTTCTTGAAGACGATGAATAAATACAATAAATTTGAAAAAGTGTCGCCTCAAATGTTCCTCAATATTCAAAACTGCGTATTTTTTAAAAGTATTTAGCCAGTATCAAATTGTTCCAAGGACTATAAAAATTTATTGATTAATTTCGGGTTTCATCCCAAAGGACCTCTGATTTGGCAAATTCTTAAAACCTTAGAAATGTATGAGGCTAATTAAAGCTACATTAATCAGTTGGAAATGGTATTAAAAAAAAACACTAGAAATACTTCATTGGACAAAAAAAGTTTTCAAAGAGGGCGTTTCTTTTTTTTTTTACCGGATACTGCTTTTCCAATATCGAATTGGTAATAAGCCCGTGTATATTTGTAATCAACAAACACCGATAGATTTTTAAACTTGGAAATGATTTTTGTACAATTGCAATACCTACCGTTATTTAGCAAATGATTCGCCGAACCAAAAATTTTCACAATTTCGCGTTGGAAAAATTGCATTCCGAGATGAAATTAAATCGCACTTTAGGTAATTTAATGAAAATTCAAAATTAATCAGCTTCGTATCAACTCACTAGGAACACACATGCCCCTCGCAAATTGTGGTAACCATAGCGTTTCTCCGGCATTGTTGAAAGTCTTTCAGGCGTAGAAGATGTATAAATATGGGGCATTCCATGCCATTTCGACCTGAGTCTGACCGTTGATCTCTCTGATTTGGCTTGCAATTTTTTTTTATTATTGTTTTACATCGGAAAGACACTCAATTTTATTCCGAAACTTTTAATGAATAGCTGAGAAAATCGTAAAAAATTTTCAATAATCCGGTAGTGCACATGAAACTTTCTCTCAGTGCAGTAAACTGATTCTTGGTTCAAATTTGTTAAAATATTTCTCTCGAAAAAGGCTTGAAAAAAAATA
Source organism: Neodiprion pinetum (assembly GCF_021155775.2). Lineage (NCBI taxonomy): Eukaryota > Metazoa > Arthropoda > Insecta > Hymenoptera > Diprionidae > Neodiprion > Neodiprion pinetum. The sequence goes on along the minus strand of NC_060236.1, from coordinate 24,105,870 downwards.
AGAAGGGAAAGCCGTCCCATTTTCATTTTCCAATTACTTGTTTCGCTTGTAGCATCCAAACCAAAAGCTTGCTCACCTCGATCTTGGTCACAAAATTTTTATTCTTCAACAAAGAAGTCATGATAAAAAATTGGAAACCAATCAGTTCGGGCTATTCATTGGAAAATTAAATTTTCGTGTTCTTTTTTTTTTTTTTTTTTTTTTTGAAGTAGTGAAAATCAAACCCGTAGTCGAAAAAATCTACAACCCGGTAAAAGACGTTTTCTACGTACATTCTACACCATGGTTGGAAATAAAAAAGGAAGAAGAAATCACCGAACGCGAGGGTCATACGTAGATCGGTTTGGGGTGGAATACCTTCTATATAGGTATAAAAGCGAGAGTGAGAGAAGTGGAAGACTTGGTTTGTTCTATGTTTGCGAATCATTCCAGTAAAGTCGGCCTTTACAACGTATTACAGGGCGGAGTCGCGCGTCATGTTATTTCCCCTGGGAGTAGAAATGCCCGGTTTTCTCATTTTTCCACCGCCGCCCCCGCGGGCCTCGGCGAGCCCGGTATTTATTCTTGTTTCTGAAAATTTTCGGTCCTCGACGGGAGAACTGCCCCCACCTCCGCCTCTTCCTCCGCCCTCCTTCCTCCTACCAACACATTGCCAAAGTTTGATGGGATTCGCTGCGGGATACCTTCGCCCACCCGCCCATCCGGGGAACCCGGCATGATTTTGCATCACCGTCACGACAACACTTCGGTCTTGACGCACCTGCGAGGATCTCGTAATACCGTGCGATAAATTATATTCAATTTTAAGCTGAAAAGTTATGCGATCATTCGTCGCGTTGCCTTAAAAAAAAAAAAAAGAATTGGGTGCATTTGGCGGAAGAAGGGAGGAAAAAGAATATCATCATTATTCTCATCCTACCTACACCGGCCGAAGAAGTGAAGACTTTTCAGGCGAGGGTTGAAATGTAAAAGTACGAGAAAATGGAAGGCTGATGATATAGAATCTTCACAAACGCGAAAGTCTATCTCGCAGAGTATCAAAATGTTGAAAGTTGGATTGTAAGAAAAGTCAAAGTCGCGAATCGTTAGATTGAATGAGAATGTAACAAGACAAAACATAGAATCGACAGATTTTTTAAAATCCTATGTTCGGTTTTATATATTTTCAGCTTTCTGCATTCTGATATTCCTCTATTTTCACATTCTCCATTTCGAAATTCTATTAAAAGTTGTTCCATATCTCCAAAAGACGAAATAATGATTTTCTCAATCCACTGGGAATTTCGACGTCCCTTACGTTCCGAAACGGTGCTGTTTCTATTTCTTTTCACGCTTGCCACGATCTATACGATGGCCAAAAGCTCGATCAATACGCGTAAGTTTTTGAAAAATCACCGTCAGTACTTGATAAAAATGATTTCTGATCCGTTAAATATCCAGGATAGTGTTCAAAACGCCTCATCGTATCCAGAATATAAAATATGTAAATCCGCAGTCACCATTCATGTAATAAAACTGAAATCAACGAAGCTATTACTTTAAGGAAAACATGAATCAAGAATCATGAATCATTTACGATCAGCCTCATCACGTCGTCATGTATTGAAATGAAAATGGTATGTACTATCTTTGTGTTTAACTATAGGTTTAGTCCCTTGTAAGTTTCCTAGTTAAAAGTTAGCTGATCTTATAGCTACACAAATAGAAGAAGGTTTTATCCGCCTATCGCCATATTGTGATGCACGTGTTAAAATGAAAACTTTCAGATAAAATCCCAAAACATTGATCTCTAAACAACGCTCTCAGATGTTATACGGAAATTCCGTTGAGACGTATGATGAGAAAACTGCACGTAGGAATTCCAATCAAGGCTAATACGACAGGAGTTCAGGGTCCATTGATCCTGAATTTGTTAATCTCTCGTACACGTTGTCGATCCATTGTCCTACAATTTCGCCTAAATCTCATTTCGATAAATTTATCATCTAAACTTCGAAAAAACACAATTTCCACGCGTATAGATATTACGAAAATTGATTTCCGTTAGAGGTGCCGTCGTATCGATTGCCTGGAGGTATTACAGCCGACGTCTAAACCGCAAGGGAATACGTAGCTTCAGTGTGGGAGGTATCGGTGATGTATTCTGCGGCTGGAAGTCTCCCTAGTCGGCAAGGTCGAAGTCTTTATTCTATTTCAAAACCATCCCCGGCTTCCACCGCACGGGACAACGACGCGACGCCGAAGAGCGCAGGTGTCTGTTAAAGCACGAGGGGTGACATAATACGCGCCACTTAAAAAGGGTTGCAGTGTTACCACGCCAAGAGCAAAGGGGTGTCTGCATGCTGTCTCAAGAGCCCCACTCTATACGGATGCATCCAGTCGGTGAACTCCCCGCGACCCCGCACCTAACATGTTGTATCACAGAGCTTTCCTTCCCCGACCGTTCTTCTCCCGCAAGTTCATTCTCATACTCGATTGCGAGTGGCATGAGAAAATATTTTCGTCCCTGTTGGACCAGCGATTTAAGCGATATTCCTCCTATCCGGCAACCTTTGGTCCTGCAAAAAAAAAAAAAAAAAATGAGTTACGAAATTTCGTACCTGTCTAGCAGGATGAAAATGTAAAGTTATCCGGGCAATCATTTCCCCATCCTGAACGGACGGATTATTCGAATTATGAGTATAATACCGCTGGGAAAATAAAAGCATCGGCAAATGATTACGTGATAATATAATCTCCTTTTGTAAAACAAATGTCAAATCGAATAGTCGTGAAACTTAATTACTCCTACATTTCATGCTGTGCACATACCTGTGCATAATGGGGAATTCGACGCGAATCCGATCAACGTCCGACTCTTACCATTTTTGATTTTGTTCAAAAAACTTTTCCAAAACTGTCCCATGTCTGAAACGGCAACCTAAATTTTTTCAGATTTTTTCTTCAACTGTCTAATTATTTGTAAATATTGAGCGTACTTTTTAAAAGTACCTCTTTCAAAGTTCTCACAAACGTTTCAAGACTGCGCTCTAGGCTAATTTTTTCCTATTTTTTTTTTTTTTTTTAGTACTTTCAATTTTTTTATCAACTCAATCATTGTTTAGACGGTCTGAAAATACCCCGAAATTTCTCAAAACTTCTATCTTTTAAAAAAATCAACCCATCATGAAGTCGGTTTTGAAATGTTTGGAATAGAAAGTACAGTTTTTGAGAATTAAAAAAAAAAATACGCTTTTCGGTCACTTTAAATATTTGTAAATAATTGAGCAGTTGTACAAAAAATCTCAATAAATTCGGGAAACTGTTTTAGAGTTGGGACAATTCTAGAAAAAAATTGAAACAAGATCAAAAATTGGGACAGTCAGACGTCGGTTGGATTCACATGAAATTCGTTGTATACTAGTTGATTATATCCACTTCTCAAGTTGACTTTCACATCACAGAAATAATTTTTTCCCTACCTTTAAGTGTTTTCTTCGAATGATCTACTCTGAGGTGGTCAAGGTTTGAAACTAGCGAATTTTTTGAAGAAAAGAGTTCGATTCATGACTCAGGTGTGAAAGAGTAGAGTTTCTGGCACAGTGACAGGAATAAAGTGTATGAATAAGTGAAAATTCACGCTTTTGAGCTTGAAAAATGCGGTGATTCACTGATTGAAGGTTACACCTATTTTTATTTATGGTTGTTATTTCCACTCACCTCTATTGTGTTTGTACTGTCACGTCTGGGTGATCAAAGAAACAGAGGTAAATCAATGGAGCCTGAAAGGATGATATTCGAAGTATTGATATCGAGATAAAACAACCGCGTGAAACTTGATGAAGACGATAGAAAAGTTCACATAAAAGATCACAGAGTGTGTCGAGAGAGAGAATCTGCCGATAAAGAAAGACTTAACCTTCCTAATTGTGAGTTGTTAATCTAGCATATAAATAACAACTTGGTACGATGCCTAAGAGAGTGGAACGATTCGGTAGGCTGGACATAAACAACCTATTATGAGTATTTACTAAATTATTCTAAAATGCATCCCAAGTTCATAAAATTTCAAATAATTTTCTAACCGATAGATTTTCTTTCAGAGTCTTCCTTTCAACTAGAATACCAATTACGTGAGTCTACAATAAATTAACAGGCGCATAGTGAAAGATATTCAATCTCCTTTTCAACCGCATTTATTATGAAATCACTATTGCTTGAAAAGAAACTACCGCAAGTCGACTAGCTTTCACTCATATTTTGTAGCTCTTTAGCAGAAACATTCAATTAAATTCGAACAATAGAAAGCAAAGAATCAGAGAAAAAGCGACACTAGAGGCAACGAAGAGCAGAACTTCCGAGGCTAATAAATCGTTTGTTATGAAACAGACGTAATCGATTTTATTTCTCCATCTCGATTGATGAAATCTCACAAAAAAAAAAAAACTGAGCTTTCAACGCTGTGTAACGCGGTTAAAGATAACTAGAGGTCTACGGAAAACGATAACGTATCTTTGTGGGAGGCCATCGTACTCTCGACACACAATTTCGTGGCTGAAAATAGAATCTGCATAGGATTTTTTTTCTCATACAACCAATAACGCAACCCGGCCCCTTTATACTTCCGAACACCCTGTGTGAAAAGACGGAGCACAATTTCCATCCCAATTCTCACCCAAACCGCCAACCACTGAAAGAAAAAAAAAAAGTACCTACAAAACAGCAGATACGGCAGGTAGAACGAGAGAGCGAGAGAAAGAGAGTGAGAGAGAGAGAGAGAGAGAGCGAGAGCTAAAAAGAAAGGCAGGCTGGTAAACGAGCCTTCTTGAAGGTAGAAAAAGTTTTTCGCGCAGAATGGCGAGGCAGAAAATCTGGAAAAACGTAAAATGGAAATGCGCGGATGGACGGACGAGGTAAACAGAACCACCGTTGTCCCGACACGTCTCTGGGCGCTCAAGAATCTCCAATCCCAAATAAAAAAAAAAAAAAAAGAAGTACTGATTGTAAAGATGAGGGTGGCTGCTGGCTTAGACAGGCAGAGTCACGGCCACCGTGCCACGATCACCATCTCGCCTTGGAAAGTTGGCGAGGGGTTTTAAGAGTGGATGGTGAGAATGTACTGCGCGGTATGCTGGGGGGTGGATTTACTAATATGCGAGAAGACGCGCCGGTGGCGGCAGCTTCCATGGAATTCCAGGACAATTTTATCCTACACGACATCCATCAACTCCTCGTGACAGTTGTACGGCATAGCCGTGTCGTTTTGACCGAGTCGACTTTGAGAGACAGTGGCCAGGGTCATAAACAACCTCGACCAAGTCCACACTGCCACACTTCCAATTCATTCTTCACCAACTATCAAATACCGAGCTACAAACCCTGATCTACCGAATTTCAGAAATCTATAACCTTCGAGTTCGTCATTCTCGAGGAAATATCACGAGGGCCGAATAAAACTCACCGTAAGAGTTTAAGATACAGCTGTGAACATGAGATTGCTTAAAAAACGTTGGATCAATCGCGTGGAATCAACTTACTAGGCTAGCCATGTTCAACCTGGTAATCTTGCAAAACATTTTTTATTTTATAGAATGAGAAAAATTTGAATTGTGTAACAGTAATGATGAAAGCATCGCGCGGAATTTCTTCACCGTCGTGAAACACCTTTCGGAAAATTATAACGACAGCTTTCCACGGATGAAATTAAATATTTCAACGTACGGTGTGTAATCTAGTTTCTCTGGGGCTGCTTTGCTGCTTCGACGTGCAGTGTAAATTAAAAACTCTACACGCCAGTGAATTGTGCTGCAGGAAATTCGAGAATGAAAGGCATTTGAATTCTCGAAGAGAATCCTGCATCCACGAAACCTGAAATGTTGAATAAAATTAGTCGACTCTGTTTTGGAAGACCTGCGATGTCAAATGAACCCAAAGATTTATTCCCTAAAATTCTGCATTGATAATTCCCTCCCTCCATTTAAACTCTGTCAAAGTTTCTCATTGCGTACGCTCATCGTGATTTAAGTCGAAGGTCTTCACCGGCTTTGGTTGATACTTCAATTAATTACAGAAATGATCAAAAGGAGCATAAAGGAAGAATATCTCTGAATTGAAATAGGATAACCGAGTTATTTACATCGAAAACGTGAATTATTTTATGTCAAGAGGTTATGAAGGTACGGAAAAGTGGGATATTATACAAATATTACTTGACCAACTCGGTATACAACTTCCTAAATAATGCATACAATAGTAAGCTCAGAGAAAGAGTCGTGCGATAAAAGATGGGAATTTTTGCGGGTCTTTGCTATCTACATTTGTTATCTCGAACAATGCATGCAGTTGATTCGTTGAGTTGTGAGAATGAATAGAGCTGGAAATAAAGTGAAGCATAATTAATGCAATTAAGCGCCAGTGTAAGGTGCTGACAGCACGAAAACAATGCCACAGCGATTCCTGCCATAGCAGAAAGAATTTCTTTTTTTTTCAGGTGAGAAGCTGCAATTCATTACGCTCCGTGCGAAGTTCTCTCGCATTCTGTGCATACTCGCAGATTTTTATTTATTTTTTTTTCATAAGCTTTCATACTATGAAAACAGCTACGATACTCTCAGTGATCCCGAATCGAACATCGACGATCGAACCGTCTTCACAAGCAAATACTGAGGTGGAGATAAGTTGGGTTAATCGCGAAATATGATAACAAAGATCACTCCAAATTCCTGTTCCCGAATGGATTGAAAACGATTGTCGAACAGCCGGCAAAATGGTTCGATCGAAAGGATCAATTCATTCGGTCAGAAACGCCTTCCGGAGATCTTCTTACTGCAATTTTCTCTCTCCCGCGACGTAGCGGCTGCCTGACGACAGATCCATTCACCCTTCATGTGCTCTACTTAAAGTGGGAAAAAGTGCAGAGGCATCAACTGAAAAAAAAAGGATTGAATTTGCCGACAGTAGATTTGTTAGTCAAGGTAGAGGAAAGGTACGGCTGAACGATGTTCAAGCGGAAGCGAAAGCCAGAGGTCAGGGTGTCTTCGGACTCGACAGGTAAAAAAAAAGCAAGTGATTTTTTGGTAACAGAAACGAAGGTCCCGGATGACTCACGTATCCAGAATTTGGAACATACTGTTTCATCAGTACAAAAATCATCGTTCAAACACGATGCGAAGAAAAGAAAGTCACCTTCGAATCACAAGGATACTGCTGAAAACAAGTCGGTAAAAACGAAACGTAGTTTCACCTTAAAAATTGCTGGTAACCGAAAGAAAAGCAAGAAAGTAGAGACTTCCGTGCAAACCGACGAAATACTGCAGCAGACTAATGATAAAGAACTATCCAGTAATGGTCTGGTTAAGACATTGAATACGGAATGTAAGATCGACAGAATCGCAGATGCACCTGGAAGACCGCGGAATGATGAAAAGGACAGAGAATCGTTCACGTGCTGTAATGCAAATAGCATTCAGGAACCACTAACGAACGAAGTAACGACATGCAGTTCCGGAAATCATTATCTGGACGTGAAAGACGAAAATGCGTTCAACGGAATGTGTAGCAGGATTGAAGAGTATATTCCAGGTGCTGCAGATTATTCCTCGTTTTTACGAGACATGGACAGAGCGACCGGGTCATCCATTATTCAATCTGATGACAGTTATGAAAAATTACGATACACTTCACCGAGGATGACGAGATGCCACGAGGAATGTATTGAACTTGACGAAAATTGGAGGACCAGGCCTCTTCACATTGGGAAAAAATCGAGTCCGGGTAGAAAGAGAAAGATGCGTGACATGGAGACGAGAAATTCGAACGATATAATAATCAACGGTAGCTTAGAGGGTGAAATGCTGAGAAATGAAGGCAGTTTTAGTAGCCATCTAGAATCTTCTACACAAAGATTGTCGAATGTCAAACCAGAAGCTGAAGATACTTTTCCAAGCGGTTTCCACAATCATTCCACCCAAGGATTAAACGGAGAAACACTCGCATCCAGTACTGGAAAAACTCATTGGCAGAAATCAATCCCTATTCTCGACTATAGTTCGACAAAAATGATGTCGATGTATCGTAAGTCTGCAGCTGAAACGAAAACGAAAGCGGTAGCTGTGACATGCGGATGCGAAGCAGATATCAAGGTCGTTGAAAGGTCCTTGAAGGAGTTGGAATCCTCGATCGAATCGCATCTTAGCAAGGTATCGCGGAACGAAGAAACGTTCATCGAACCTAGAAAGCGTCCAGCTAACGGAGAAGAACTTTTGAGGGACACGATCATCACGAACAGCGCGGACTCTCCAACGACATGCAGAGACCTTCTAAAGTTGCATTCTCCGTTGAGAAAATCCTCAATCATGAAGTTCAGGGAACATCGTTCAACGGAACGCCCGTCTCTTACCCGTCAGAATCTTCCCGAAGTAGAACTCAGAAGTAACTTACAACCTCCAAGTTACGGATCGAGAAGATCCTGTCGTTGCGGAAACGGTTGTGGGACCAGCGACAATACCACTTGCTGTTGCAAGCGAATTCAGGGGATGAAGATTCCGATCTTTCCGACCATTAATTGACGCTGTAAATCTACATTGATTCCAATTAAAAATCGGCTGTCAACTGTCGGTTGAAGAAGTGTCATTCGCGATCTTTTCGGTTATCTTTACTTAAATTACGGGTTTCGGTATAATTTGATAAACTGAAATCCAAATTCCAAATTGTTATTTTGAATCATGGGAACGATATGATGAAACAAAATTGAACATTTTCTTATCAACACCGACTAAAACATGCCCCGAAACCAGCGTAACAAATATCAAAGAGAAACCGTGCCGTGAGTATCCCTATGCATGTTATATCGTACCTGCAACCTTTCTTCTGCTAGTATCATCGAGCTATCAAAATATGATGCCCGATATATTCTCCGTTATTTACATTTTGTAGGATTGATTTCTGATAAGAAGGATCCTCTGCAAGATTTTAAGGCACTAAATTCTGAACCCTTAAAGTTGAAAGTCAACCAGAAAGTATAAGCTCGGTTCCGCCATATTCTCAAATATGAGCGTAAAAGAGCAAGATCTTAGCATAACTTTGCCTATCATTGCCAAATATTTTCGCTCTTTTTCCCCGTTTCTCAGACTCAATGTGCGACTCAACGATCAGTGTCACGCCCAAGAACTTTTACCGAACCGTCAGAGATTGATTCAGCAAGGAAATCTGTACACACGGCAACACGAATCCAAGAAACCTCGACATTCGACTCCGATTACCAAACGAGTGGAGCACTATCACCCATACCCTCGAAGTAGACATCTGCAACATCATCATCGACATCATCGGTGTGAGCATCTGCATCATCATCGTTCACACTTCCATGACGAACACCCGGAGCACCGTTTACCACGTTCTCGTGATGCTTATCTTCAACACCCTCATCCACATGACCAGGATGTAAAACACGTAGAAGACTCACCAAGAACAGACGTGACTGGAAATGGTCATTTGCACGAATGTCATTATCCTAGGTGATTATAATGGTCAAATACGTATTATGGATTGGAATTAGAAATGCAGTAGGGTCCTTGATTGTTACTTGCTTAGTCGAGTTGTTGACGAAAAATTCATTTATTCCATTCAAGGCAACCGAACGTGGTACACGCATGTTACTTGTCACCGCCAGTTCGTCACCCTTGCCGAACACCAGATAATCACAACGGTATAGTTATAAATTATTACACGATACCATATTGCAAATTGCGGAATCGCGATCAGTCACCTGGATAATCGATTATAATTATTCATATCTATGTAAAATCATGGTAAAAATAATTAGGGATATCGATAGGCAAACGTAGTTGTGGTAGTAATTTTCTTAAGAACAAACAGCCTCTGATCACTGTTTACTGTTTACTGTGTGTGAGACTGTTTCATCAAAATTTTGGGCAATTTTCTGCAATGAATTTATTGAGAGCTAGTATCGATGTAATTTTGCAATAGAAATCATTTGCGCATACTATGGTCTAGATTTTTATTTTTTTTTGTTACATTTCTAAGCGTTCAAATAGTGGAAAAATCGTTCTGCTAATCAATTTCAAGGTGAAAAGTTTCCGACTTCACGTGCCGTTCATGATTTCGTATGAGAGAAACGGAAACCGATATTCATGTATTTCTCCATTATACTGTGTCATGAGATTATTTTTTTTTTTTTTTATTTATATGGATAAAAAGAATGCAATCATAGCAAGAGCTGATGGTTCGAATTCGCGTAAAATTCGAGTTACAATCTAATTAACCTACAAAGCCACGAACCAACATGATTTATATATAGATTATTTGTATACTCAACCCAACGATACCATAAAATCACTTTCGTGGCATTAAATTATTCAGATCAAAGTCACGGCACCCCCGGAGATGGGAATTCACGAAACGCAAAATCCAATCTAAAACGATGTACAAATTGTTGCGGTCGACCCCAGGTCCACGATCCAAGAGACACGCAACGAGACAAATACTCTTCGAGATACGACTCATCCGAAGGTGATGACTGGTAGAAACTCTTTGAATCAATTGGGAGTAAATTCTGATCAGCAGATCGAATTACATGATGAAATTTTGGTTTTCCAAGAAGTCTATTTTTGAAACGAGAAAGACAGAACAGAGCAAAATATCATTAGACAATGAACCAATGATTTCAGTAAACCTCTTAAGCGTTCACTCATCCTCCTCTCTGGAAGGAAAAAAAATTGAACTACTATTCAAATGGCATTTTGGGCGTTGCTTCCAAAAATACTAAGCGACGGTAAGTGCGGCTGCCTAACTTATCAACGCCATGAACTACGCGTTCATACAGCGTGGAAATCACCTATTTGATCAAAGCAACAACTTTTAATTGCAATCAGCCACGAACACACAAGTGTGTGTACCTACTCATTTAATTAATTCACCTGCCGTAGTTTGGCTACAGATATTACACACCGCAGCTGCAGGCTCTGTGTATTTTTCAGACGCTAATTAATGGTTTTCTCTCGCTATGCACTCTCGAGGTGAACATTTTCCGCCATTTTTACTCTCATTTTCCGATCCTTTCACGGCCTCTTTTTCCCCCATACATACACCGGGGAGATTTTTTCACTTCTATTCAAAATGAAACAATTTCGCTGCTGCAATGCCACGTCAACAAGTGAGTTGCGGAATATAATTGACTCGTTATTCAGGCAGCAGAAAATACAATGCTGATCGATCCCTACTAAAACCAGACACAAATGGTATAGGTAAGTTGATACATGAATTCACGCGTCCTATTTGCAAATAAATTACTGGCCGTTTTCACTCAGTATCCTACAGCCTTGGCCAAAGTACATACCTACGAAGCCAATCGTAAACTTAACGTAGACAATCACTGTGACGTGATTTTTCTTTTCCTTAATTGACATAATGTGCTTTGATAAAATGAGGATTCCACGACAAAGAAAAGCAATAGATGAATCCACGATTGATCGTATCGGAGATTGATTTACTTTATTCGATTCTTATTCATTCTGAGTTGCCTGATAAAAGCTTGCAGTTAATTACAGGATCTTAGATTTCTGTCCGATTTTCTTTGATTCAACTGTGGTGGGTGAAAAAAGGATTCTTGATCAAAAATGACTGCAAAAACAACGTTAGTGTGTTAATATGTACGCTTTACTGGTTTAATAAAATTCACCGGAAAAATTTTAACCTTTTTTTTACACAGCGTCAATTTCCCTGCAGCTGAGTAAAATCACACCGTAACGACGCTAAATTGTGAATACTGAGAAACAAATAGCAACGTCTTTAACTTGGCATGATACTATGTATGAGTGATGGATTGATTTCAAAGATCATCGTTCATTTTCGTGACGAACGGTTTGGCGTTAACTGCGAAAAATTCATCATTGCGTTATTTAACCTGTGAACCACGACAGGTTATATTTCCGCGTGAATCAATTAAAATCATCTATACACAGTTGATAATTGATCGATTCATTACCCGCGATTTATTGTGCAATACTTCTTCGACGAAGGCTCTCATTATTTCATATCAATATCAAGCGGAGGGCGTTTGAAAGTGTGTGTTGCCGTTGTGAACCGAGTCTAGCTGTATCTCATCGAGCTTCTTCAAACCGTTTTCCAATACGGTTAATTGTCAATTATACCACCGAGAGAACAAGAACAAAGAAAACTGGACGAGTCCGTCACAGTAAATGCGGCCAAAGTCTCCCTTCCCAATTACGTACACCCTGAAAGTTGATATAAAAAAAAAAAAATAATAATAACAACAAATAAAACAACCGTACGCAATTTGACTTGTTGTCGATTTAGATCGCTGCGGTGAAAGCTTCCTCCCCGGAGGAAGCAGCTCTCTGTGGCTTCGGAAACTAGACTGAGAGAAATTTTTAGTTCCGGTTACCGCTCAGTCTTCAACTATTTTCATTTTTTACCATAATCGAAAAATACAGTTATAGGTAGAAAATGAAAATTAGTTTTCTAGCTGTTACCGGAAAGTCTGGTATCAATAAATTGCAACAATAAATTGACGTTAAAGCCTTGTTTAACTAAAAAAGTAGAGTAAACCTCACAAACTGATTTTGCGTTGCAATTAGCAAAAAAGGATCGACAATAGCGCAAAATGATTACGCGTACCTCCCTTTTCGTAATTCCAACAATATTCGAACAGTTTTTTCAACGATACCTGTTTTACTGAATTTTTCCAGTTACTGTAACAAATGAAATTGTTCTCAGTGTGGACTCCGCGGCTAAAGGGTGGACATGGCCAAGACGACGCTTTCGAATCAGTCCCATCGTGTTTGGCCGAGGGTGCAGAGGACATGACACAGGGCCGACAGGATCGTCTTCTAGGAAAAACGGTTTCGGCCTATCGTTCCTGTCGACGTGATTCGTCGGAGGATCTCGAGGCCGAGTTACCATCATCCTTCGAGGATGAAGACGAGATGAGGTTGAGGGGCGGGTGTGGTGGCGCAGGGGGAAGAGGTGGAAATTTGGCTTCTTGTCCCTGTGGGGGATGCGGTGGTGCTGCTTGCAACACCGGCACCACAGGCAACGTCGCCAAACCAAGTTTATCGGGATGCTGCGGTGGGAATCAATCGCGCGGTTTACCCTGCAGGTAGGGATTGATCTGATTAAATGCATCGAGATTGGTTTTCAATTTTTTTCTCACTTGTAAAAATAAGCGGTATCGATTGATATTCATAGTTTCTAAGAAAAACAGAAGCTTTCAAACCCTGTCGTCATACATTTTCGGAAAATTCTCATTCCGTTGAGACCAGCAGAGAAAGTAAAAATAAATACAAAACGTGCTATGTTCTTGATATGTTTTCTGGCACTGAAGATTTTGGTCCTAGTATTTTTTTTCATCCCCTTAGTCAATCGATTTGTAATTTTTTTCAATACTTGAAATTCTCAGTTTCAACAGATTAAACACTTGAAATTTCAAACTCCAAGGAAAAACAGGATTGATCGATGCAATTATTCATTGTTAATGCATGTAAACCGAGAGAAATTTTTTGTTACGGATACCATACAGTTGTTAACTATTTTCATTTTTTACCAGAACCGAAAAATATAATTATAGGTAAAAAGTTACGATCAATTTTGTGGCTGTAGCCAAAAAATCTAGTATTTTGTTTTACACTATTTTTTTTCTAGGTAAATTATCACATAAATCCGTTCAGTTATTCTCGTATACTTTGGATTAAATATATTTATCTAGAATACATAATGAATGGTAGAATTTTTGAAACTTATCAATGAAAATTCCAATGAATTAAAAATCATACTCGTGACTAGAATAAAAAGACTTCTACTTAAAGTTAGCGCCTGTCGTTGGCTGCGGGCGCAGGGAGTAAATGTTTAAGTCCAGGTGAAAAACTCACTTTGAGTAGAATAAAAAATGTGTGCCTATTATCTGAACACGATGAATATTTGCATCAAATTAAGAATTCTGGACTACCAATCTACCTATTTACAAGATTTCAACAAGATCTACCAATTTTAGCAAATAAATGAATCGTGAAATTGAAGTAACATATTTTTCAACTCAAACAAGCCGCATTTGCATAAGGTAATTCATTTATGAGTGAAATACTTCCTTCCTGCATTACGTGCATACAATATAAAACGTTGGAGCTCTGACGAAGATCCACATTTATTTTTACGAAGATTCTGAAAAATACCGTAATACTAGCTTCAAACTGCTCCAAGAAAATACTCGTCTCTTTATTTCAGCAATTTATATGTCTCAACGCAAAGTGTAGAGCTACATGAGAGAAAACATCTCTTCCTAACTGAGTGCGCAAACGTCGACACTCCTGCACTAGTGCGGAAATTAAATCGAAATTAGTATGTACGATACAAGTGCGCGAAATATGTGATTCTTATACAAGCGTACTTTGTCGGCCGAGTGAAACCAGGTTGACAAAAAACGAGTGACCCTCGCACCTTGCAATGGGAAATTCAACCCCACGTACCGAAAAGGGTGCGCGAGTCGGCCAATTCTCCGATAATTCCCAAATTGTTAATTAATGTTGTAAAACTGTTTACGCGTACTCTTCAGTGCCCGAAGTCAAACTTTCCATGCAGGTTTTATAAAAATTTAATTACACTACGAGAAAAGATATTTTGATCAAATTCCCACACTTGGGTGTAAATGTACCATTTTACGCACTTATTTGGGTACGGAAAATCGAATTTTGCGCACTCTGTTGGGAATATTATTATGCGCACCACGTGTGGGAATCACCTATATATTGCGAATAGATAGAGCCTGGTTAAACGGGCAGGGCAGTTTTCTTAGGGGCAAATTTGAACTATTACGTTTCTCTGTTCTCTGGAATATCCTGCTGCAGGTGCAGATGCAGAAGCTGCAGCAATCCTTCACCCTCCTGCGGATCCTGCGGAGGACAGAATTGTGGCCAGTGGAACAGTTGTTCGGGCAGTGGAGGAGGAAAATGCTGTTTTCCTCGAAACACGAGACGACACAATGGGCCAAGTTGTTGCGGCGGTAAAACCGGAGGCTGCGGAGGCTGTTACTGACAGATTCCACCTCCTGAAAAGATCAAACGTCTCATATACTTAGGCTGAAATCAACGCGCTGTGCTTCACCGTAAACTCTGTACGTACAAAATCTAACTCCGGTTCATCGGGGCAAAAATATACGAAAATATTATAAAAATGATAATCAATGAATCAAAAAATTTTCATACAGCACCTAATGTTTTTAGGAACAGAAAAATTATATCCCACGGATATTGGGATTTTTGGTAAAAGGTTTACTCGCATCAAACGGATACACGATTTGGTCTTGAAATTTTTTTTAGTTTTGTTTCTCATTTGACAATTAGTAAAATCAACTTCAGTTTCTTCCGTCAACTATAAATAGAAACGTCTGTTACAGAGACTGCAAAAATATGCTTATTACACCGAAAAAAATATTAAGATCACCGAATGAAATTTTATTCCAAAGTACATGAATGAATTTTCATGGAATATGTATATATATATTTTTCTACAAAAGTAGAAGAAATATTTTTCCAAGTGTAGATACGTGAAAAAAATGATTCTTCAAAAGGTTCAGAAGAATCTATAGACATAGTCAAATAAGATCAATTCGTGTCCAACAAACAAGGTTTGTTCTAGTAATTCCAATGAAAGACACATTGATTTGCTTAGCCTACAACTTAGATCTAATTCAATGCACACGCTCACGGCTCAAGTTAATGCCTCTAATTTAGCTGACATTTGCTAGATTTCTTTCGTTGGTCTAGCCCGGGGCTTCTGACCGATCGCCGAAAAAAAAAAACAATACCAAAGATATGTAGGTAAGTGCATTTTGTGCGTAACTAAGCTCGTCCCAAGTTTCAGTCAATTAATTATTGTTATTCAATAATCGATTCTGCAAACTGCAATAATATTTCTCAGCCGGTCGAAGAAAATGTTGAATATAGGACGTGTGGTAATCAACCGACTGTCTTGAGCACAGTGAAATTTTTTTTTGTTGTTGTTTCCAAGCGATCTTATCGAATTTGAAATGGTTCGCGAATCAAGAATATCAGAGTTTAATCGTTTCGGACGTTCTAATAATGAAAACTCTTTTCTACAACATTGATTATATCTTACTGTTAGCTTGTGTTACTTGAATTCGCACAAAATGATTTATTTTGCATATTATAATTGTTGTTTGATTCGTGTTCACCATAATTGGTACAAATAATACTGTTAGAGATTATTTAAATATTTGCTTTTCTCTTTTCCAAACTTTTCCCTCACTTTCAAAATTCTATTTTCAACAGAATAGTGGACGATTACATCCGCATTAGGTCTATTCACAGCCAATGAATTGAACGATGTACCGCGTGTAATTTTGAATACTTGGAATTGTTTCCAAGACACCTTAACTTGTGACAGTTGTCTGCACCTCATTCCGCGCACAATGCACGTAGCAACTTAGTGGAGATTCCCTCGGTGGAAAACAGTGCTATAGAACAGAACAGGCCAGAATAGAATAGAAGCTTTATTAAGTTCTGGGACGGGATGTCCCCTAAGAACAATAACGACGAGGTACCATATAATAGTTTACAGTTTAGCTCGTCGTTCAGCCGTGTGGAAAGAGACAAAACCTTACAAAGAGGGTGTGATGGAATATATTCATCACGTCACTGGGTTTGTCACGTGTACATCAACGGACAAGTAATTAACAAAACTTGAATGAAAATTCGGTGTTATTATAATGACGCGACGAAAGAGGGTGCAGAGGGGACAAAAAAAAGATAAACCAAAAGAAAAAAAAAGAGGAAAACAAGTGAGTGAATTAAACGAAAGGTGAATGAGGCGAGGCGGGGTGAAATAATTTAAACATAATTAACCACGCGGGATGTAAACTTATGATAAATAGAGTAAGAGAAGCGAGGTAATTTCCGTCCCCTGCAGTTTCGCTACATCTTCAATTCTCTTTCTCTCTCTCTCTCTCTCTCTGTGCCCCTTTCTCTTTCTGCTACTCTTCATCTCCGTCTATATCTGGATCCGTATTTCGAGCTGAGTCTACTTGGAGCAAAAGTTGTAGCCACTTCAGAACTCGGTACAGCGTAAACCCCTCAGTGCCGTTTTCGGCAGCCGCATAAAATACGGCAGTAAAAGAGTTCTAAGGGTATAAAAGGTGGCTGGCTAGCTACCAGCCAGTCAGGGCAGGTGGTTTCACTTTTATTGCACGGGCGTTTGTGGGCTGAGTGCCTCCACCTTCTGATCGTCCGTACCTCGGATTTCGGTCTCCTCATCGCCGCCCCCTGCATCAAGTATTTTGTATTGCCCTGAATTGTATTCTGCGATCCGCTCGTTGTATTATAGATGAGATGAAACAAACACCTAGAATTCAATTCCGCAGATCAAACGCGTTCAGGAAACACGTAGAGTCCGATTCGAGCATTCGGGACACACTGGAGAAATTTCAATGGCGTGTGATTGCTCTTTTTTTTTATTTCGAAACAGAAGTTGCGTGAAACGAGTTGTTGACGGTTCAAGAAGAGAAACTTTTCATCCGTTCAACCTTGAAAGCGAGTTTGGTTATTGTTCAGAAAAAGTTACGAAATTGCGTCAAGAAAAAGAGATATGCATTGATTGGAATTCGTAAGTTTGTTCCTTGGTTTTTCCAGAAAGAAAAAAAAAATCACCATCAAAGTCTGAATCTACACGGAACATTTACTTCCATGGGACGTACCGTGAACCTCCATGATGGATATGCAATGTCTCTATTGGACATCCATTTAAAACGAAATTAAGTACAACAGATATCTATTAAAGATTCAAATATCCGCTTTTTGTACATCTCGAAGAACTCTACTAGATGGAGTGAAAAGTATTAAAAACCATGAAAAGTGAAATCGTTTGAAAATACTGTAATTTGTGTGGTATTTTTAGTGAAGAACATTCACTTTCTACCATCGAAGAATTATCTTTTATATTATTTCTTGTAACATTTTACAATATCAAATTCTTCTCATTGAAGTTACGAAAAAACATATCCGACCAATCGCGAAGGATCGATAAAAAAACTTCTCACAGTGTTACGAATGCTCTTTTTACAACTGTTGAAAATATTGGAAAATTTGTCTTAGAAACGGTTAGATTTGCTTGCTCTAACGAAATATTCTGAATTTCTTGTATTTTCCGGATACTGGCCAGAATTTGCGGAAAATTTTTTGTGACCTTCGATCGAATTGCACGTATGATTATAAATTTTTTTTCATAATATCACCGTTCTTTACAGAAAGGATATCAACCGTTTGTAGAATTTTCGGATAAAGGCGGTATTTTGTGAGGCAGCACAGAGCACTCGCTACTGCTTAAGCCAATCTATGGGATATAAGGGCGTTCGTCGACTTGTACCGCTTCCCGAACCATCCCCGAAATTGATCGAGCTCGTCACTACGCGACGGCTGAAGGTTCACGTCAGGACGTTTGATCCGCGAAACTGAAGGTTTAATTAAGGGCTATTTCTCCATCGAATACCGTGGCTGGAGAAAACCCCTCGCTGCGTTGGTTCGAACCACTCGAGTGTAATTGATTTTCAGCTTCCAGCTTTCAGGAAGCTTTATTTATTTCTGTGTACCAACGAACAGCGAACTGTTGGCGAAACTTTCGTCCCGGCCCAGCGATCAACGCGTATTTCGGATCCGCAGGCAACACACATACACACACACACACACACACACACACACACACACACACACACACACACACACACATCTTGTAATTGAACGAAATTTCGACGTTTCAAAACGCCCGGATAAAAGCTGAGAGGCTTATCTCCGCGGCGCCATTAAGTTATTAGCACCAAGATCCAATCAAACGTTTGAAAGGGAAGTTTTAGTTTGCTTAATCCACGAAATACCCAATCTGTAGAGACAATGCTGATCCCTGCCGGCAGACGCCCTTCCGAACAACAAACAATCAGACACCCAACTGATGGACGGACAAACAGAAGGACAGACAAAGAACAGCAGCCAACGAACGAACGACTCCACCCTTTGTGCCCGGTAATTGAACGCGGTGTTTTCTTACGAACGCGGACGTATTTGACGGAATTCCAATCCGTCTCAGGAAAATTTCAACGTGATCTTAAGTGTAACTTGCCCCATTGATCGGACGGAAGTCGCGCTTACACCTCGGACGATCTTTTATCAAGTCGAGTTGCAGAAGCAGGAAAAAAATTTGAATATCCCTTTCGAGCCGATCGTGAAAGACTTCAAAAACTCACCATGGTAACCAGGGAAAATGGTGACGGGACATGTTAACACCTTCAGTCACGCACTCCCGACTTCAACCCGAGTAAAGCACGTCTCTCCAATACCTACTATAGAACTCCACGAGGACTTAAGGTCCTGCCCATCAAGTTGTCACGTTTCAAGGTGCTCGTCGAGAGGATTTTAGTCAGCGGAGAAAGGCGTTCTTTGTTCTTAAGATATCAAGTACAACTGCTTGGATCAAAGCTTGAAGCACCGGCCTCTTGAATTTGATTTTTAACGCGGGCATTATCGTGCTGGGTTTGTAACCTTCACTTTCATCACAAAGAGTGAGATCGCCTTTCAAGAAATTCGCTTCGCTTGATTGAATAACATCTTTCCTCGGGTCCTGTTGCCTACATCAAAGCATACGAAACAATTATCCCCTGCATGTATATTTTTCCCACGATCTCTGTACCCGCTTCAGGGCATTGCGTTGCCCTTGGTTTTCAGGAATTTTGCGAACACTTTAGGCCTCGGCCGAGGCCACCAAAGGTTCAGTTTGAGTCTGACGATACTTGGGATCAAAAAGCCAGGCGGTATGCTATTGATGTGGTCCACGCATGAAGAACACCAACTTTACCCCTCCCTGATAACTTGGCAAGCCAGTGGCTACAGCCTCACGAATTGTTTTAGTATGGTCCGGATTACTAGGTTACAAACGCGATCTTTCAAACCAATGAAACGGACACTGCAAGCTCGGTCTTTAAAAAATCAGGAATGTACGAAGTAAGAATATTTGAGTGAATTAAAGACTTACGGTGAAGAGATACTACGGGGATTCAAATTGAATCACGGCAGATTCGAGAGTAATAATTAGTCAAGGAAAGCGTGCGCCGTAATCAGCGAGCGTAATCAAAAGTCTTTTACTCCGAGTCGACATTTTGAACTTTTGATTAAGATATCTCTGAATGGAGTTCCCTGACTTCGTTGAAACTTCCGAGAGCCACTAAATGTGTAATCCTTGGGTGGTCAAAACTGTCCCAGAAATGAAACACGAATGTATTTGTGTGATCACTCCCAATGTTCAACAGTGTTGAATGATAAAAATTTTCTTGAAAATTGTGTAGCGTGCGAAAATCTCGCAGGATTATTCTCGATTAGTTGAACTCCGTGAAAATTCCTTCTCTAAAAAAATAAAAAGACGGATGTGACCCCTGCTCGATCTTTTTTTAACTTTTTAACTTACCGTAAGAATCTTACTATCAATCTTTACATTTTTCCTCTAGAAAATACGTACACATGTTGGAAGGACCGGGTCTCTGATTTTTGTCTGTCAATTGAACACGAATGAAAGCAAGTCACGTCAACGAGAGTAAAGACCGGCCGTAGGTAAGGAGAAAGCGAGGACGTTGGTATGGGTATAAGATATGACAAAAAGTGGCAACCGGAGAGAAATTGAAATGCAGAATGGCAATACTTCAAATTCATTTGTGCGACAATCTCCGGTCTTCCAGTTCGACAGATCCTTGCTCGCGATGAAATCAGAAGTTGGCTGAATGTCTGGCTAAAGTCCTTCGGTCCTTCTTCTTCCGTCATTTCTCAACCCCCGGGGTTCCCCTCCTTTTCCAGGTTCCCTGGAATCCACCTTCGAACAATTTGCTCGCGGAATTCATTCCGTGCAATAGAGGGGAAATGAAGCCCGAGCCTTTCCGTCTCTCGGAATGGTTCTTTCTTTCTTTCTTGTTTTATATTTCTCCCTCTTTTTGCCATCCTGCTTTTTTTTTTATCCTTTTGTCCCACTTTTCACCAGATACCCAAAACAGAGAATCCTCCACAGCGTATCAGCGTCTTCTCTGACCTTACAATTGAGAGACGTAACAGTTCCAGTTACGGCCAAAAAATAAATGAATCCAAACGTAACTGTACCAAAGCAGAGATATAGCCGACAACTTACGATGAGCACAAACCACAACGCGAGACAGGCAACCACACTGTGAGATAACTTCGAAGAAACTGGGCTACAAGGATTCAGTAGAAACAGGAATTACCTCACTTACCGCTACAGGTTCACCGCAAGCCTCTGCATATAATACGTAATTAATTATTTCCAGTACTCCGGAAAGAACTTTTTCCCTTCTTTTTTTTTCTGTCCCCCCGCATTAATTCCCCGCTAAGAAGCTTGACCGAGTTCAAATCATTCCGTATTTCTTCTTACGTATTCGATAAAAAGAACCTCGTCTCGCTTTTCTCAGAAAATGAGTACCCATAGGCTCACGCTCTGATGTGGCAGCGTTTACACACGTATAGGTATGGGTATATATCCATAAAGGGTAGCTAGAGATCCTAGAATTCCCATTAAAGGATTCCAAAGGATGAAGTCGGTCGTGGAATGTCGGGAGGAGAGAGGATAATATTATCGTAGGTAGGGTGCATTTATCCATCTATCTCTCTCTCCCTCTCTCTCTTTCTCTCTCGCACACTCTATCTTCTCTCTTTCCGAAGACCGAATTCCCAATCTAAGATCTAGAATCTAGTGGGCTCGGATCCCAAGCCTGGAATCTAGAATAGTGTGAAATGTCTTTCAGAACCTTTCTTATCCGAGTTCTGCCACAGGCTCGTGATTAACGCTGTAAATGGCGGGGCTCTTCTCGTCCCCATCACTGAACCACGCTTCTCCATCGACCTCTCCAACTTTCGTCGAATTTGCTGACCCTGCGATTCGCTTTTGGAATAAAAATTTACCCGCGTAGCTATACTCGTCATTTTAACGCGAAACGGACATCGGAAGTAATCGACACGTCGCAAGTTCTTGACTGTTTCTTCTTGTGCCTTTGTAATTCCACAAAAATAAACTTTTGTTTGAAAAATCTATTTTTTGGCATGTGTAATTCCAAAGGATCACGAAATGCAAAGCGTACTCCAAGCGAATAAAATTTATCGTTCAATTTATCAGTACTTTGCATAAGATACGCATTTCTGTATCGTATCAGCTATTAGCCATTCGTCACTTGATGATTTGAGTTACAGATCTCTTACAAGATAAGTTATCTGCACTTATCTCCCTCGCGGCTGATATAAATGTCGGTAATATCAAGATATTAGTCTCAGTATCCAAAACTGTAGGTGATCAGCTGTAATAAACGTAATGGGGTTAAAGGATCGTTTTGAAATTGTTTTAAACAGTCCCGTATATTATGCAGGACAAAGTATGACGGGAAAGCTAATTGTCGAATTGAAAAAACCAAAGAAGATAAAAGGTATCTTAAAATTGTAAAAATAAACAATTTCGAATTATCCACGTTCTGAATTACGCCGCGTGTAAAAGTATGTCGCAAACATCATGTGAGCTCTCTTCGTTTTTTGTATTCCGTTTTCAGGACTGTATTTGAAATACTTCGGCAAAGGATATGTGCACTGGAACGAAGGGTGGGGTACAACGATGGTGTCGCACTCGAATCTAGAAATATACTTGATGCAATATCAACTAGTTTGCGGAAGTGAGTACCGTAAAAAAAAAAAAAAAAGAAATATCATATCAGTAATCTGAAGATAATCAACTCCGCATCGAGACTCCTGATCTTGAGATACGAAAAAAAAATTCTTGGCCCGTGCAGATGAGACAGATGAGTACAAGCTAACGGAAGGTAGACATGTCTTTGAATTCAACTGTCAACTGCCTCCAGATCTCCCCTCTAGCTTCGAGGGACACTTTGGACGCATCAGCTACTCTGTCAAAGCCATAATCGACCGCCCTTTGAAGAACGACTACGTCGCGAAACAGTCACTGACAATTGTGTCAATATTTGACCTGAATCGATGTTCTCTCGCAGCGGTAAGCACGGATAAAGGACTTACTGGAAAAGCTTTCGGTTACTATGTTGCTCCAATTCCAATTGATAATTTCTATTTTTTCTCTGTTCTTCGGTTGAATCAGATGCCAGTAGAAGAGCGGAGCAGCAAGACTTTTTGGGGACACTCGAAGCCTCTGAACATGTCGGTTAACATTCCCGTCCGTGGCTTCGTTCCTGGACAGGTAATACCAATGAAAGTATTACTGAGCAACGAATCCGAAGTCCTGGTGAAGAGTTTGGAGGCTACTTTGAAACAGGTCAGTTTACATTTTCTTTTTTATCATCTGACATGCTGGATTATTGCAACGCTTGATACATCAAAACAATCATTTGTCATTACTTAAGTCGAATCAAATCCCGCACTGATGTCAACATAAACCTTGCATAATCGTTAATCCTTTTCACTTAAGTGAAGAAATGATTTCTACGTGTGTGAAATTGATGATGATACTGATCAAAAATAAATTCTGCAGTTAAGAAACGTAACTGGATCGTCAAAAGATACGTGCAAAAAGAAACAGTATTTTATACGACATCTTCGAATGGAAAGAATTTTTAGTTTTTGGTAACTAGAACCGAGTAAAAGCATTGATGGTAGATAGTAATTTGGTATTCTCGTCTGCAAACCAACCAATAATACTTTCTAAAGATGAAATAGGCTCCCCTGAGCTTTAAGTAACTTTAGATACATTTCTTGAGATTTTGTAAAGTATACCTATAAGATTTGAAAAAATGTATATTCAAAAATACTTGGACGGAACATTTTCGTATAATATATATTATACATACATCCAGAGCAAAATAATTAACTCCTTCAATTTCACATGCATTTCAGTCATATGTGGGATATATTCCTGCACTTGATATATTCGTTGTAATTGCAAGTTGTACATTGTTTGACAGTACAAAGTTTTCTTAACGGAATGTTCTTGACGGTCGCGTATTAAAATAATGAAACATAAGCTGACATTGTGATAATACGAAGAACTAATAAAACTACACCTACCTACCGTTATCAAGTCACTATTCATGACGATAAATTGTGAAGTGCATAATAATAATCAGCACAAAGTGCCAACTTCAAGACAATTTGCGGCATGATAACAACTCTAATAATCAATAGATCAAAATCTTATCAACGCGGTAGTTGATGTAGGTAGGTGTGCCTATTAGATCTAATCAAAGAAAATACTTTAACATTAGCTTGATGTTCAAATGACACTTTTTTCTTTTTCAATGACAATTTATGATGCTGAATTGATTTTCATCGACATTCAATTTGACTTCTTTTTACCAAAACAATACGGATCGTATTAGATGCTTTGGACATTTTTGTAAGTAAGCTCTACCACCTGATAACCGACATTTGATGTAGCAAGTTGGCATTCAAGAAAAATTCGTTATCACTCAATAATGTTTACATCAACATTTACAATTGAAATGTAAGCAATTCGTAAAAAAGTTAATGCGAGGGACTGTAATCTTAGAAGTTCTTTATCGGTTCTAATACCCACACGGAACACTCCAACTATTAGAGGTCCATACGGGATCCACAGCTCCATAAATCATCCATATCCATAGTGGATCTCTAATAGACATCTACAGAAATCCACAATATCGACGGTCAGATTAAAGCCGGTCATGTGTATCGATTGGTTGTCTATGAATATCCATACACGTAAGTAGAGGTACCATAGACAACCACCAGACGGCGAATGGTTGCCATTATCTCTCGACGCCAAGAAAAGCTCTAAATTGTACAAACCCCGAGCAATTCGAACAGTTCGTTTAGTCCGAATTTCATCCGGTATTTAAATATTCGGTCGTCCTTGAGTAGTCGTCTATTTTGCCAAGAACTTGGACTTTTTATCTGAGGCAAAACAAAATGTGGATGTGATAATTTCTAATTCATTTCATGGTACATAAAAAGGAGTCAATGTTTCCGAAATAACGTCGACTAAAGGTGTTAACTTCTTTTCCGCCAAATCCATGATATCTCTGATGATGATCTATGTTGTGGATATCTATTAGAGTGCTGCTAGATGTAGTACAAACGGGTATTTGGACCTTTAACAGAGGCCTATTGTACTTCCTTTCGTTTGAAATGGATATCCAGTAGAGATATTGCATATCCATCATGGATGTCCATGGCACACGTCCATTAAAGGTGAATGTACCGTGTGGATAGGCATTTCGTTTCCCGTAACTGGAGAGTGTTTAAGTATCGTATTTACAGAAGGTGGTCTTTCACGCGATCAGGAAATCAAGTCCCATGAAGGTGTTCGTCTTCAAAAATGAGTACCCAGTCGAAGATGGTATCGGCAACAAAGAGTTACACCTAAATTTTCAGGTACCAGCGTTGCCACCCTCTTTTCTCCAGTTCTGTAGCATAATCGATCTGAGGTACCAGCTAAACGTAAAAGCCAAGGTCAGCGGTTGTCACAGAAGTCTCAAACTTCCAATCGAAGTTATAATAGGAAATATTCCACTGATGGCCTACGAGATGCCGATCTCTGGTAACCAGACATTGTGCGATGTGCCTGGCCTCTCACCACCGTACAATCAATTACCGAATAGTCAACCGCCACCTTACACTGTCATTTTTCCTCCATCGGTAGAATACGGTGATTTGCGTGAGTGTAAAAGTCAAACCAGTCATGTTAGAAGATCCACCTAACTTTCAACCGAATTCATTAATCGCTCGTCTTGTTTCAGCTCCGCCGTCCTACGAAGAAAGTACCAGACACGGAAGTCTCAATAGAGAAGGATCGCAAGAAGCTTCGAACGGCAATGCGGAGGCCAGGGAATTTTCACCGTTGTATCCTGTGTACAGATTCGAAACCGCAAGAGTGCAAACTGTGGGATAGTTATTTCTGAGCAATTAGTGTAATGTACGATAATTCAATGAAGACCCTCAAACAGAAGTTTGACCAGTCTAATTTGGACTAATAGACGGTTTTGGACAGGTTCCACTTTTGAAACTCTTAGTCATGATCTCTAGACAGAGAGAATATCTACGTACTATCGAATGTCCAGGACAATCTTTCAATGAAGCCGTCTCTAAACAATTGAGAACTCTCGATATTCGTCACTGAAATTTATCTACGAACCATCAAATAGTCAGATTAGCAGGAATGTTAATGATTTTTGGTCAAATATCACGAAGAATCGAATTTTATCGGGAATAATGTACACTATAGATCGTAACGTCGTTTTTTTAATTTCTTTTGATCCAACATAACATAATTGTTTAGCTATCTTTACTTCCTCAATTTTAAATTTATTACACTCTCGCTGTTTATATTCAGACGTGATGGATTTTAAATGATGTTTAAGTTTTCCGTCGGACTGTTAATAAACTGCTTGAAACGGGAAGTTTCGACAGAAATTAATACACTTACTTGATCATCTTACACATGGGCCACATTAAATGGTAATCAACTTTGTTGAATTCCCTACTAATCGATTTAAAAAAAATATGAATCTGAAGTCAGAAAGTTTAATATATTGAGAGTTTAATGACGATAAAAATACACACTTACTAATATCTTTTTTTCCTGTCAAATATCTTTTTCGGTCTGAATTGAAAATTTTTGGCGGATATGTATTCATACCATTAGACACGCGATATGATGTCTGAGATGTACAAGTACTGCTAAGAATATAGTGTACGCATAATGCGAATCGAATTTATTTTTTTCCTTAGTTAAGCATCCGGAAAATGAAAACCAACCTACTTGTTGTTTGGAAATTGTATTTCATCCGAAATTTTTATATTAACCGTTGAATAAATAATGAATATTTTCTTATTTCTTTGTGATTATGCGATATCAATTCTTTTTGTGGAATTGCTGCAAGTATCCGGATTTTTTTTTAATTTTTGCTTACAGTTACAGTCTAGATGAATATTCCGTTACAGACAACATTAATACACAGTGAAAAATCATTAGGAAGGGAGAATAAGTTTCAAAACGATTTCTGAGCTCATCTGAGCATCATCTGAGTTTAGTGAAAAAAGTTTGACGAGTTACTCGAACTATACAACAGCAAATTTCAAGTTGGACTGATATTTCTCAAAATATTGCGTACGTGCTCCGATGCACTGGTTGGAAAAATACAGTTTTCGAGATTATTTAGTCTTTATATCCGAAAAGAACCTTGAGTGTGAAATTTCTCGGGTTGAAATAAGCCAGCGCGTTCATATCTGCCTCGATGAGAAGATGAGTTGTGAATCTGAAAAACTGTCGAATAATGTTCTGTAGCAGATATTTTGTTTTTTATGAAACAAAATTTTGACGACGAGTGCTATCTCTGTAGCAAAATTTAATATAAAATCTGAGAGGTTGGAGGGTAACTCGTTGATGCAGAAATTAAGAGCGAACATAACCCTTATAATGTTTGGGAAATGGAAAGTGCGTAAAAAAAGAGAAAAAACGAAAAGCTGTGCGTAAACCTCTTGTAGTCACGTTCGAAAGGTAAACGCAATGAGCAAAGTACCTAACCGAAGCGAAAAAATACGAAAGCAATATTCGCGCATGAGGAAACGCGGTTGCTATACCTGTTGTGGTATAATAAGTTTGGGCAACGTGTATTTACACGTTGGTAAAATTAAAATTCCTCAAGTGTAGAAAAGCAGTCTGCAACGGCAACCCGAAGGAGAGCTCTGTTTAATTAATGACCAGACTAATTAAAAGCCAGAAGAAAAATATTCCCACTTGCCTGAGCTACCCCAGCACACCATTCGCCTTTCCCCGCGCAAAATGGAGACTAAGAAGGCTCTTTAAAACACTCCGCATTAATTCATAACTTTATTTTATATTGTTAACGACACACGCACGACTGCAAGAGACATCGATACCGACGTGTTGCGCATGCTACTTTTCCTGGCTGAGTGCGCAAAATGGTACGCTTCCGCACTAGTGCGAAAAATCGAATTTCACGCACGCGGTTAGGAACAATGGTACGCGCAACGCATGCGTGAATCACGTGTTTTGCGCACTACTTATGGGATCTACTTCTGGATGACCTTGAAGCTTTTCTCGTCTATCTGTTGGGCTAAAAACAGCCATTCTGAACCGGACCATTGACAACCTGCCCGAAGAAATTGCTTTCAGCCAGTATCACGTAGTATCCCAATCACCGACGGATGTAGACGATATTTGAAATGCGTTGTTATTCTGAAATGCGCACGTATTTCAGGACTGGAAGACTAAACATTGGGAGGCACATATACGCTTCAGCAATATGGAATATGGAAGAGAGGTCGCAAGAGCCGCATATTATTAATATGCACAGGCGTTTATCTGACAGTTGAAATCATTCGGCTTTGATGAGACTATAAATAAACCGACTCTCCGACTCACCCCAAAAGCAACGATTCTGTAATGCGATCTTTGAGTAAATAGAGGCATGTTTTTCCCTCTTGTGTCAAAAAGGATCGAGAGAAAAGGGGTCATCCCTTCCACGTGTTGAAGAAGGATCGATAAAAAATGAAAAATAAAGTTGAGACAGGCCCGAAAATAATCATGCGTCAGAATAAACCAAACATTGCATATCTGATGAAGCTTGAAGCAACGCGTTGTGCATTCCAATGTTTATTTTACCTGCTTCTCACTCCGCGAGGAATGTAAAATAAAACTTGTACGTACTGCAGTTTTGTCCTTTAAATAGAAGGGTCCAAGCAGAGTGTATAAAAGTGCACGGAGTGTAGAACGAGGTATTTTTTCGATCTTCGTAGAGAGATCGTCGCTCGACAGGAAACTCTGTTTATTAATCACAATAATGTTTATAGCGGTTTTAAAAACATGTGGGTATCGTAATGTTTCACCAGGATATTCAACCCGACTATTACTCCGTCGTGAAGCGATTAGACGGTGAATAATCTTCCGATAATTTTTTTTTTTTTCTTCAAACCAATTTACGTAAATAAACCTTGGTATAAGTCACGTAATTTTTTCTCCTTGAAGCATTCTGCGTAGTTAGGTCCCTCATCAACTCAACGGCTGAACAATTTAACGCGGCAGGAATTTGTGATTGCGAGTGAAAAAGAAAATTCTCACTTCCTTATATCAGCGGCCCATTTTCTCATTCT
Organism: Neodiprion pinetum; assembly: GCF_021155775.2. Taxonomy (NCBI): domain Eukaryota; kingdom Metazoa; phylum Arthropoda; class Insecta; order Hymenoptera; family Diprionidae; genus Neodiprion; species Neodiprion pinetum. The sequence goes on along the minus strand of NC_060236.1, from coordinate 24,076,699 downwards.
GCAATCCAACACATCGTGTCAAAATTCTTATCTTGAAACGATTTCTACGAGATAAGTAATCAGTTGCAGTCGGTTTCGTCGAGAATATTATAATATTAATGACAGGCAAATGGATCACCAGTCGCGATAAATCGCCGTGAGGTTGGTCAAGTTCAAGGTTAATCTGGACCGACAAGCTTATCACTTAGGATAAACGGTATAAGGAAAATTGATGGCCAAGTCTTAGGGGACTATGACAGTACGACGGGTATCGATGCACACACGTATATGCCTATATTTAAGCCTCTCAATTTACTGATAAAACTTTTAGAAAGAATTATTCGTCCGAATTCGTATTCGTGACGGTCGATTCTCAAATCCATTATTAATTATCAAGATTATGGTTAAACCATTCAAGCCCTAAATATTCCACATTGATACACTGGTGCAAAATTGATCTAATCGTAAAACCTATTCGAGTGCAATACGATTGTCTTTGAAACCAAGTTTGTAACTTTGAGAACTTCCCGACCCAATGAAAGGATATCCCGTAAGACAGTATTCGAATGATTAACTGAATAACTTTTGACATAATATGTCATGAAAACGTACGAATGAACATCATTGTGAATTATGGTAGAATTGCAATTTCCAAAGTTGTTTCATGAATGCTTTTCTCCGTAATGTGGGTTACATCTTTTAACGAGGTTTCATTAAAAGAGGCTTGGAATTTGGAGTACGCGTCTCAACACCTCACAGATAAAACTGAAGATCGTTTACTATACAAACGTCGTGTACACGTGTTCTTCTTCAAACACTAACCGCAACCGATAAATTTAATTTTCTAAGTAGTCTCGAAGGACTGCTGTCAAAGAGACGATAAATCTGCCTTGAAAATTGAAATATAGTCGCTCAAGTACCGCTGATCCGTTCAACCCTTCAACACCTCACCATTACGATCTTTAAATCTACATGACACTGAATACGTGTAATTCGCATTAATTCAATGATGTTGATTTTCTCGCAGCGGCGTGGTGTGGATTTGATTGTTAATTATATTTTTATAATACGAATCCTTTCTTGAGGCAGTAGCATTTCAACACTGAGAGAAGTTTTTAGTTCCGGTTACCGCTCAGTCCTTAACTATTTTCATCTTTTACCACAATCGAAAAATATAGTTCTGGGTACAAAATGAAAATTAGTTTTGTAACTGTTACCGGAAAGTCTGGTATCCGTTACTGTTCTTTTTCATTACGATCACTGTTGCTATATTTTCTTGTAACTGTTGCAAAAATTTAATGCTTGTGCAACGATAAATTGACGTTAAAACCCTGTTTAACTAAGAAAGTAGAGTAAACCTCAGAAACTAATTTTGCGTTGCAATTACCAAAAAAGAATCGACGATAGCTCAAAATGTCTTACGCGTACCTCGTTTTTCGTAATTCCAACAATATTCAAACAGTTTTTTCAACGATACCTGTTTTACTGAATTTTTCTATTTACTGTAACAAATGAAATTTCTCTCTGAAGATGGTTACATGAATTCCTCATGTTCTTGCATCAAGCATTGTCTTTTTCTGTTAATCGTATAAGTTCAGGCTATTCGGTAACAAAAAACTAAAAATATTATGAGCGTAGCGTGGGTGATGATAAAAATTTTATCAATTGAGCTCAATTCGCTTTAATTCCACTGTTGAGACAAATATGTTGATCCGAATATTTTTCAATGTTTCGGAACATCCACTTAAAAATTTACTTTGATTCATCACGTATGATGTAAAACCTCTGACTAAGCAAATGTGTTGAAAATTTAACTCACATTTAACATTTCATTGTAACACATTCTGTAAATTCTTTCGGAATTTTGATAGTTATGATGGTTAAAATAAATGTTATTTCAGTTGAAGCGAATAAAGTAATGGATTGATTTAACTACGATAGTGGATCGAATACAAGCCAATTTGTTGGTACATCAAGACCTTGATTCTTTCAGTTTGAAAATGCAAAATATATTACATATGATATCCAGACTTATTGGACCTTCCAATAAATGACATGGATGAAATTGACGTGGATGATTATCAGAATAATTGAAAAACTGGTATATTAACTTCAAATCGTTCAAGATTTTAATGACAACAAACTATTTATAGCAACGACGTTTGTTACGTAATGTGGCTAATTTGTAACTGCCTGTCAAATTCCAACGTAAAAGTATGTATAAATCAAACAAATTTATCCATATTTTGAGGTATGTGATTCTTCACTTTTCTTCTTTACTTTAAACACTACATTTCATAGCTTTTCTACAGACAATTGTTTTCTGTTTTTTTTTTTTTTTCGAATCACATAACCTCTTGTGTTTTTTCTAAAATTCTCATACCTAGCCATTTTACTACTAACGACTATCGTCTATATCTCAAAACCGTCGTAATTTTTCATAGAATTCTTTGTAAATTTAAAGTTTATCGGTTCCAACTTCGGCACAACGAATGATATCAAGAAACGAAAAGCAAAATACGAGCCATTGCATTTGAGAGTATCGCTGTGGGCTGAAATTACAACAAAATTGGAAATGGCGATGATCCGACTCTAGATGAAAATGCATTGAATTCCTCCTATAGATGTATAAATATATGCGTGCGCGTGTGTCAGGAAAGAGAAGATCGTTAACCACGAGACGTTTTTTGCCTTATGAAACGAGGTTTGATGGGAGTACCTATCACCGTACTATACGGCTCTCCTATACAGGAAACCAAAGTTTATTATTTTAAAATTTCTTGCACCGCGAAACATCAAAGGGGCGCTTGAAAAATAATTCGCATAACATTAACCAAGGGCATTTCGTAACACCGTAGACGTGAGTACACGCGTGAGTAGCTTATTGCTATAAGTGTACGTCTTTCGTGGTCGCACTCGTATAGATGAAGATTTATAAAAAATGATACTATTCCTAGCGATACATTATTGAACGACCATAACTGTGAACGTATCAATACCTACAAATAAACGTCATTCAAACGGCATGGGATGGTTCAACGCTTAAATCAGCGTGCTGGTTTCTAATATCAGTGAAAACAATTGAGAGCAGGCACATAAATAAACTAAATCTATACGAATATTTTACCAACCTATGTATATGCATGTGACGTACGATCGCGATACAAGCAAACACGTATATGTAACTGGTACATAGTTTTTAGAATACATGGTTTTCAAAGTATGTCCTAGTAAAGCTATATGGGATTTCTAGTTGAGAAGTCCGGATTACCGCTGAATTTCTCACGCCAAGCCGTAATGTTGAGGGTTTAAGTTAAACCTACGATAAAGGCGTCGTCGTAAATACGAACTAAACGTTGTTAACAATTATCGGTACAGTGAAAATCATGGGTAGTAAAACTCAATCCACGCAAGCCGAGAACTTACGGTGGTTCCATTTTTGTTTTTTTTTTTTTTTAGAAAGAAACGCTGAGCAGGTTTAAGAGGGTGCCGCTATGCATTGAATTTTGTAAATCTAATGGCCATTCTGAGATGATCTCTGTTTGTTCAACCAATGTATTCTAAGCGTTTTTAGTATACGCTTATTATCAAATTTCTCCGCTAATGAATTACATTCCAAAACATCCTAATCGTTCCGAATTTTAAGCATTTTTTTTTACCTGAAAAGGCAAGTAAATTAAGGATTTTGCGTGGAGTATGAGAAAAATGATAGACAGAAGAAAAACGAGAAGGGTGCCACTTAAAAGGTCAAGATACGTGGACCTCGATATTTAAAGATATTTGCGACGTCGAAATCGACCCCTCGAAAAGAATCCATGCATATGAAGCAACGAATTTCAATTCTTTGATGTTACTGATGCGGTACGAAAAAAAAAACTCCGCAGAAAAAGTCACGTCGCTTCTAAATATGTTTTGCCTTGAATGTTATGGCAGTAAAGTTTCTTGTAATAAATATCCATAAAATCTGCCCTTACCAGACAAATAATGACTTCGTGGATGCGAGATACCAAACGATCCCTCCACTGAAGTCACTTATCTTCGAAATGTAAATCACTAGTAGAATGAGCTAATGCCCACATATAGAGATAGACACGTGTGGGATTATTTAAATGCTTGTACACCCGTCGGGCTCAAATAAAGTTCTCACATGAGTTAGCAAAGACAGAAGGATGAGATTTACTAATAAGAGACATTCTTTCGACGTACAAATCTGACTTGTCCATCGGACCTTACATTGGTCTAACTATTCGATATTCGGGTTACAACACACAAGTGATAAAAAAATGTCGATTTCCATTTTTATCATCGCATCGACAACTGTCAATTCATGTATAGGTATATCTGATAGTTTGTACCATTTTTCTAGTAGGTATTTTAGGATGATGGTAGACCACTTACAGAATGAATCCGTTTAAACGGTGTGCAAAAAATAAACAAAATGCCTGAGTTATTTGATGGAGCAGTGAGATCCAAACATCTGCGTTTAAGGCGGTTGGCTTGAGGCGACGCGACGAAACTCGGCAGAATTCATGCAGACGTGAATGCGGATGCATGCATATATATATATACTATATATGATATATATATACGTATATCACATATATACGCGTAAATTTGGCAAGTATGCGAGTGGCTTTGAGAGATTGATTGCCACATGTATACACGAGTATAGCATGCGATGCCTGTTAACCGATTTAGAGCAGCTGGAAAGAGGTCTAGTTCCTCGTCCAGATGGGTGGGAGTAAAGAAAACCCAACGTCGCTGACCACGCCGACGAAGCAGTTTGAACTCCGAACGCCGGTCCTTGTGGTGCTCCGCGAAGTTCGCTCCCCTCGTGAAATTCAGAATTGGCGAGTCAAGGAATCGGAAGTTTCGTGGAATTCTCCGAGCTTCCGCCACGTTCGTTTTGAATTCATCCTTTGTGTGCCGGTCGTTTTCCATTACAAATGATTTGAGGATCCCTAATAATAAAACCTTTCTAAACAACACCGTATACCGAATGTGAATCCGTCGTATAAATACTACACATCGCGTTGAGCGGATTACAAGTTAAGTGATTCGCTTATCTCAGTGACAATTCGAGAGCGGTGTCAACGGTTTTTGAATCAGAGGTGAAAATGGGACTGAAAAAGTTCAAAATAATTTTAGACAGTCCGGTGTTCTTTGCGGGTCAAACAGTGAGAGGAAAACTGCGCCTGACGTTGGATAAGCCAACAAAGATTCGCGGTAAGTGATATCTGAGCGATATGTGGAAATATGTTTAAATTTGTGTATAACGTTGTGAAAATTCTTAGGAATAAAATTGAAGTACAGCGGCGATGGAAGAGTTCGGTGGACGGAGATACACATGATAAACGGAAGTCCGGCCACTTACACCTACTCCGATGACGAGACTTACTTCAAACACGAGGAAATCGTTTTCAGCAGTAAGTGTAAAATAATAGATTCACCTGAAAATTAGATCACTGCTGAATCAAGTCGAAGAACATTAATATTCGGTGGTCTATCTTACGTTGCAGGCTTTGACCTCAAAGATGAACTCGACGCTGGAGAGCATGTATTCGACTTTGAGTCAGACTTGCCAAAGCATTTGCCAAACAGTTTTGAAGGTCGGTATGGGCGAATTAGATACTCTGTGAAAGGGGTGATCGATGTGCCGAAAAGACTGACGTCCAAAACAAAAGTGCCATTCACTGTAGTTTCGCTCCTTGACCTCAACAAGGACCCGATCGCGGTGGTAAGTTTTTTCTGATAACACCAGAGGGAAAAAAAGAGATGAGTATTCGGAGTGTGAGTACTTCTTCAGACTTTATATTGTTTCAGAATCCAGTAAACGAGGAAAAAGTTAAAACCTTCTGGGGCCACCTCAAGCCTCTGACGGTAAAATTGTCTCTTCCAGTGCGTGGTTATGTGCCTGGACAAGTTATACCCGTCAAAGCGTTGGTGACCAATGACACAGGGGTTGAAATTAAGAAGCTCCGAGTACAACTGAAGAAGGTAATCTTTGGCTATGGTCCCCACAGAATAACAGCTCTATGTTTATCCTTCTGAAAAGCCGGCATGAATTTGTGTCATAGAACCAATCAAAGGTTAAAGATTTCACAGTAGTACCAAATGGAGTTTGTAGATCAGTTCTAAAAATAAATTCATCACACCAGTGCGCTTCTTTGACAACTTCTAGGTGTTCAAAAACTTGCTTTGGCTTCGTTGTAGAAACGTCGAAAAGAATATTTGACGTGTCGATATCGCCGTGATAACTTCTCGAATAAAATGACTGATTCCAGATCACAAATTTTCACACTAAATTGAAGACTCAGGAGGTGAAGGAGGTGATAACCGAGTGTGACTTGCACTTGGAACATGGCCATGGTAAGGAGGAGGCTTCGATTGATCTTAAAGTACCAGCCCTGCCACCTTCACGGATGGAGTACTGCAAGATCATAGACATAGATTACAAGGTGATCGTTGAGGCTTGCGTTGAGAGCTGGTACCACAAGAACATGAAGACTGTGACCGATATCGTGATCGGTTCGGTGCCCTTGCTCTGCTATCAGATCCCAGTGGCTGCTTTTCCTCTCTCGAGGTCACCGCCAACCCTACATTCCGAGTTTCGTCCTCTCGGTGATCAGCCGCCCGCGCAAGTCGCGTCACAACCTTACCAAGACATCTACGGTGGCGAAGTCGGTAAGCTTCTGATACTGATACCGATAAGTAGCTCGCTTTAGCAGATTCGGTTCTAAGCATAGTACGCGGAATTTTTAGAAAAGCAAAGAATTTCTTTTGCTCTATATAATGTTATAAACAGATTTAGGTGTTGTAAACAAAACGACATGCTTTAGCTAATAGTAAGCACATCCGTATATCAATCTCGAAGAGAATTTAGCTGTGAAAGTGTTTTTTCTACGACTGTGACTAGCCTGTTTTCTCGATGTTCAATCAGCTGTTCCTAGAATCTGCTCAATCTCGCATCCCGCAGAGCTTCATGAACGGATAAAAAAATATTCTATTAATATAAATACATATAATGATGGGATCCAAGCCAGATCCGATAAGCATCAAGGCATGTCACGAAGATTATTTAACGACCTAATTTCAGTGTGAAACAGCGATGAGACACGTCTTCAAAAATATTTGGAAAGATCGATTCGATGAATCATCGATTGCTGACTGCTGTATGTGTGTGGATAAAATATAAGCGAATTGCGTTCTTTCAGCGATTCCGATTTACGAAGAAACGATGGAGTACCCGTCGGAGAAGAGAGAAAAGCATAAAAAGAAGGAGAAAGAGGACGGGGATCAGAGTGCGAAGGCGGAAAATGTAGGTATCGAAGATGCCGACAGCGATGGGGAGGTGACGAGCTTCGCTCCATTGTATCCAGTTTTCAAATTTGGAACCCGGAACAATGACGCATCATAGAACGGGGGTCGAAGCCTTGTTTGCTTTCCTAACACGTCACATACTCGATTTACGTCTACACGCGTCATTGCTTAAGAATTCCCGTCCGGTCGGTATTTCGAAACCTGTCAGCCAATATTTTCCTGCGAAGTACCGTTTAATGTGTATTGTATGCACGTACGTATGTTTTTATGTATGTATATATTTATGTTCTCCACATTTTTCTTAATATCTATTCATTACCAAGGATAAATAAAAACCTCAATGTTGTTCTAGACGTTTTTCACGATTATTTATCTTTCTTACATCGGAATAGATTCTCATAACAATTCCCCATCTTAACGTTTACATTTATCTAAAGCAGTAACGCTCGTTCATTGTTATAAAATTCAAAAATTGATTATACCTTAAGACTATGTATATCAGCGATGTACTTGTATGTACTATAAGCATTGAACACGCTATTGCAATAGTTATAAAAAATATAAATTCTTTTTTCCAAACTGTCGCGCATACAGGTAAGTACACGAAGGTGCGGGCACGTCCCGCTTCGCGTTGAAAAGTTCTCACAAAGTCCTTGAGACGATTTGCTTATCCAAAATAAATTTCATTTCAACAGATTGAAAAATTCACAGGGGATAAAAGTTGCCAAATCGAATTTCACACAAGTACATCCGTACCGAGAGGCCACACACGTAACTTCTTCACTAAACTTTGTTTAACTCATTTTATCGTCCAGCAAATAGGTACAGGCAAGGTGAAAGAAAAGTGAAATCGATATACACCTGAATTCGTGGATGAAATTGACTAAAGCACTTATACTTCTTCAATTCTCGCTATATTTCTTCGTGAGTATACATATCTAATCCACGATAGATGAATTCTCAGAGCATTCCGCTCCTCGTAGCGTCAGTCTTCAACACGGAAAGCTTGTCACGATTGAAACGTTGATACCTTAAGCTAGGTGTCCAAATATTTTTCAACTTGAAATTAACTTCCAGTTCACTACCGAGCCAGTATTTGTTTACGAGCTGCAAGCACGGAGATAGCTCGAGGCCAAGATAGGTTGAACCAAATGCAAGTACTTTGGTGTGAAGGTCACTACGGTGACAATGAGATAGGAGCATCCAAGACATGAGCCTGGAGCAAAAATCATCCCTAATGAAATCCTCTGTCACGTAAAATATAATCCTTGAGCTAGCGGCGCAAAGAGATTCAAAGACGTCGAATAATTCACTGCCACACGTAACGCAGTTGAAAAAAAAACCTCGTCTAGGTCACATTACAAAGAAAGCATTTCATTTGAGTCGACTGTCGGCTGCCTACCCGACTCTGTTAAGAACAGCAACAAATCGCAGTTCTTAGATTCATTATTGAACAGAAACTGTTTTTCTATACAATCCAACATTCAACCTACGGACGGTTTCACCCTTGAACTTGACTCCAATGTCTCTTATTATTGGCTCAACCGTCGACGCGATGTATCGTGCATCCGTTGAAAGCTGAGGGTACCTAACGTAATCCAAGCGATGCGCGTCACTTCACTTGAAGATAAATATGGTGCCGGAGGTTCGATTTACTTGTTACAACTATTGAAATCAGCTACACGATCAACGTTTAAGATTGATTCTATTCTTGAGCACAGTGTAACGCTGGCGCTACATAAACACGGGCTGATGGTCCTAAAGCTGTAGGCAGATCATGGATAATGGCTTCATCACTTTCGGAGTTCACTCCGAGTCAATCAACTGCTCCAAAGTCGTCATTGGAGCATTGTGAATTTGAACGGTAACGTGTATCTCAGACCCGGTCCGAACCTTTGACGAATGTTTCATTGAGTCTGGCTGACGCGCTCACAGTATGCAAAAAGTGACGATTTGTGGCTACAGTTTTCATCGCCGCTGACTGCATCTATCATCCCAAAACCCACCGACTCAACATTTCATATGAGTTCGTTCACAGGAGAAAAATCCGGTGAGTTTTCGGACAACTTTGAGAATACTTCTTACTCCTGTGTTGTCTCTTGCAGATTCAGGGATGCGTGCTTAGCGAGTAAATTTCTACATAACTCTTTCCTCCGGTTCTCTTGGTTCTGTCGTGGCCAATACTTGTTATTGATCTTTTGATTACTGTTGCGTTTTATAATCTGTCTGCGGTGAAGTGCTCCGTGATGAGGAAGAAAATCTTGGTACAACAAGCAACGAGATTGTCAGGTTCCTCAAGAATATCACCCTCCAATCTGCTTCCAGCAACACACACGGATAGTTCGAAACTCCTCAACAGATTAACGAGATTCTCGACTAACTCGACGTCTACTTCGCTAGCGATTACGCAAAAGTCAAAGAACTTGTCGGGCGGATAGTGATCGTTAAGTTCGCGAAGCAGGTACTCAGGATTCGTGGCTTCCAAGCTTTCCATTTCATTTCAACCCTGGAGCTCAACGTTGCATGGTTGAATTTTTAGCTTATTAGTCTGTTCAAGGATGTTGCTATGAGCAACTGCGGTTTTTGCCGAATGTGTTACGAAAAACCTCTCAGACTGGTAAACTATCACATTAGCACCCTGCTCAATATCGAAGCACGATTTTTCTCTATCATCTTTATCTTCGAGTCGGTTAGCAATTGTATCAAAAGATGTTTCACTGGAAATTATGTTCCCGTCGGCACTATCCTCGGTTTTTTTTTTATTTTAAATTCACTTTCGCACTCAAATAAACATCTTACAGACTCAAACATACCATCGTGATCAAAAGGTTAAATCTGCGCATCTTTCGCAATTCGCACACGGTTCGAAACTAACTGTAAACTGGTAACTAATGAACACTAACGATAAGATGAGTTCACTTGTATGTGTTGTGGGATATTCAATCTACAGCAAATCAATCACATGGGATGTTGTAATAAAACTATGGTAAGGACGAAATTTGGTAAAGCCTGGCATGAATGCCCCATGTAGAGACTGATGAATTCCATTACATTTAATTCGTTATCAATGACGTTTGCTTGATAATTATAAATTGCAGTTTTATTATTCATCCAATCGTAGTTTCGTATTTCTACTGTCCAAGAAGAACAAAAGTCGCGGAGTGCATTGAAGGTTCAATAACGTCAAACAAGCGCATCAGATGGATCTCGTCGTTCAATTATTTTAAACCAATCATCCGTGATGGAAGTACACTGATATTTTTCTCTTTCCCTTCAATGTTTACAAACCTAATTAAATGCTATCAAAATGGACGAGAAGCTGATGAAAATATTTCACAAACCTATGAGCCAGGATAAAAAGTAACAAAGTTATTCAAAGTAGCAATGCTGAATTCTACGTTTGATCTACGTACCATGAAAAAAACTAACTATGAGCGTAAATGTCACGACTATAATTATCGTTTCATAAGGGTTGAAGAAATTCGAGAATACTTGAAGACACTACCGGCGAAAAATTTGCCTCCGAATTTTTTAGAATATACGGAAAACGCTGAAAAAACTCTGACGGTAACCAAAGAGCCGGAAATACGAGCTGCAGAAGAAGAAATATGCCTGGCAAGTGATCCCTTATTACACAACTCTTGTATTGTGTAAACGTATGCGTGTTTGCATTTTGCGTGAAATTCACTCTCGACTTGCTATCATTCTCAGTGTCAATCTTCAATCATACAACTGAAAGACATTATTTAATTTCCGTAAATCAACTTTTGTTTTTTTTTTTCAAGCTATAATTTCTATTTTTTTTCGATTTTCTCGTATTTTCGTGACAGTAGCCAGCAAACTTGCGAGAGATGATGAAGCGGGACCGGATCATCGACCGTTCGAAGCGTTGGTTACAACCTGCGAATCCTGCTAGCGATGGAAGAGAGAAAAACTTGGCGCAAACTGCAAGACTCAGGCGACCGGAAGTTCATCGTCAGAGTACCCACACGTTAGGACCAAATCCAGTATGAACGCAGCCAAATGTGAGGATGATTATTTTGCAACTTGGTTACAGGCTTAGGGAAAAACCGGACATTATTACCCTCTGGCGCTCGGCAGGGACCTGGAACGATGTGGAGGACGAAGAAGCACCAGTCTTGAACACCATGCCTCTTTGACGTAACTGCGATACGACTTATATACATGTATTCCTGAGTTTTGTAAGGCTTCTCGATTTACGAGTCGAACAATGATTATACCAAAGTAGACAGAGAGAATATTGACGAATGTGCTAAACATATTACTAGTGCAACAGTGTTTTCACAAAGTAGTCTTCTGACAATTTTAGCCAGAGTAAAATATATTGGCACAACACGTTTGCCATAATTGACATAACATTTCTTTCACAACGCGGGCTGTTTTAACATTATTCGCAGCTTTTTTTTTATTGAATTGGGTACTTGTACGACAAATCGGAGTATATCAAAATCGTCAATGATATAAATTCTCTAGTCTTACATGCTAGGTGAAATTACGAAGGAATTGTACATTTTTCACTTTTGAAAAGTTATGGATACTCGAAAGCTGACTGGTGAAAAACAGGAGACCAATAAATGAACAATTTGCACATGATAGGTTGGACATTTTTTTTCTAACTCAGAACTCGATTAATTCGTATTGTAGAACATTATTTGGTTCACGATTTAATTCATGAATATCATGCACATATGAATTCGAATTTTGAAGGTGAAAAAAAAAAAAAAAAATATGAAAGCCATTGAAGGACTTTTTTTTGGAAACAGACCATTAAATTCAGTATGAATATGATATTCATATAAAATAATTAATCATCCAATTTGATATTACGGATGAAATTACAAATATTTATGTGTTAATAAATTGCCGTATTTATAACCGCACAAATGAATGGGATTTGTCGACGGATTCATGAGTTACAAGTATAATTTCGCTCCCAATCAAGAAGCTTAATTTGCGGTAGAAGTATAGTTCGAAAAGTTGTCATCAGGTAGCGCTACTGCTCGGTTTAATCGGCAGCGCCATTTATTAGAGAAAGCGTGAAACACGGAAGTATCCAAGCATGTACGGTGGGTGCTACGTTCTGTCACCGGCAGAATATACGTTCCAACAAAACATAATCAAATAATTTAATTAGTAACAATGAGCAGGCCGGCTAAAATAAGAAAGCTAGATGAAACTGTGGTGAACAGAATAGCCGCCGGGGAAGTTATTCAGCGACCAGCAAACGCTCTGAAAGAACTGATCGAAAACAGGTTAGGACGCCAGTCGAATCTCACCGAGCGCGCGGTAAACAAACGAATTTAAATCACAGTTTTCTTTTGTTTTTAGCCTCGACGCCAAGGCCAGCAGTATTCAAGTCACAGTCAAAGAAGGCGGGTTGAAAATACTTCAGGTAAATTGTGTGGAAATAGTCATTACCACGCGCGATAAAGTGCCGGTGTAACCTACACACTCTCATCCATTCACTTACAATTCGTTTGTGCCTAGATTCAGGACAATGGAACGGGGATCAGGAAAGAGGACATGGACATTGTCTGCGAACGATTTACTACCAGCAAACTACAGCAATTCGAAGACCTCAAATCAATCGCCACCTTTGGCTTCAGGGGTGAAGCTCTTGCCAGTATCAGCCACGTAGCTCAGCTGACGATCACAACGAAAGTCGCCGACGACCCCTGTGCGTACAAGTAAGACGAAATCTCTGTTTTACCTACCAAACAAACACCGTTGATAAGATAATTTTTTTAGTGGCGGGAACTTGATTTTACACAAGCGCTTTTTAGTTCAGTTTAACTAATCATTTCCCATTTCCCCACGTCTTGTTTCATCCTGAAACACATTTCTCTGCAAGTGTACCCTCATCAAAGTAATAGATAATAGAAAGATATTTGATACGGTGGAATTTATTCTCAAATAAACCTGACTAAACGTAATCTCTCTTCTGACGCACGGTACGTTTTTCAGGGCCTCGTACATAGACAGTAAATTGAAAGCACCTCCAAAACCTTGCGCTGGTAGCCAAGGTACGACAATATTGATCGAAAATCTGTTTTACAACGTCCCTACTAGACGGAGAGCATTGAAAAGTCCAGCCGAGGAGCTTTCCAGGATAACAGAAGTCGTGAATAAATATGCAATTCATAATTCTAACGTTGGTTTTGTTCTGAGAAAACATGGGGACATCGTTCCTCAGGTGAGCAAACAACTTAATTAAGTCATCAGAGGTTAATCTGTATAAAATCTTGTTCAATAAGGATTATGTAGGCGGCCCTATACTATCTAGCTCATCAATTTGCTCTGCGCGTTGGCTAATCGATATTTAATTTAGGTACGAACTCAGCACAATTCTACAAAGGTTGCCAATATTCAAACGATATTCGGTGTTGCTGTGGCGAGGGAGTTGCTGGAGGTCGAGCACACCGACGATACGTACAAATTCAAACTATGCGGTCTAGTAACGAACGCGAATTACTCAAACAAAAACTTTACACTTCTGTTGTTCATCAACAACAGGCTCGTCGAATCTACCCGTAAGATTATTATGCTACCTAACTCAATTACATCCATATGATTTGATCCCACTGTCACATTGACATTCCATAATCAATATGCAGTTGTGGAAAGTCGGTCATGGAATTGAAAACGCCTAAATCGTGAATCCATATTCCCAGTCAATTTTTTCATCCGTAAATGAAACTATTGTTACTGTGACTCAGGATTCGTTGTTTTCTTTTTTTTATTTTTATTTAACTGAACGTTTAATCGATATGCCTGGGATAAATTTATCAACATCAGGAATTTTGTATCGTTTCTCCGGAAATAAAAAACCATTGCAAAAGTATTGAACCATTTTATAGCAATAAAAAAAATGTTGGAGGATCTCTACTCGGTTTATTTGCCGAGAAAGGCACACCCCTGGTGCTACATATCTCTTGAGATAAATCCGGCTAATATCGACGTGAACGTGCATCCGACGAAGCACGAGGTTCGTTTTCTCCATGAAGAGGCTATAATAGGAAAAGTGAAAGACGCCGTGGACGCACAACTGCTCGGAAACAACGCATCGCGAACTTTTTACGCCCAAGCGAGATTGCCTCAAGTCGACATTACGAAACAAGCGCTGGAAGAAGTAATTCCAGAGTACAGCAATGCCGGGAACAAAGAAAAGCCAGTCCACGCTTACCAAATGATCAGAACAGATTCCTCCGATCAAAAACTGGAGAAGTTCAATTTCACAGTCAACACATCCAGCGCCAACCAATCGCTCAATGAATCCAAGGAGGTAAAAAGCACGATTGTTACGGAAAATAAGGAAGACGGACAACCGAAGCGATTAAATCCGACGAAATATGCTGCGGAAAAGGCCCCCAACGAATCGAGTTTTTTCGACAGTTTGTTAGAGGATTGCTTACCGCATCAAACCTCTACGCAAGTTGAAAATCTTGCTAAACCTTCAACCAGTTACGCGCCCCTCGACGGTAACACAAAAGCTCAGGACGTCTCGGAGATCGAAAATGACGAGGTTGAAAAAGCCGTCAGTGGCGGCGATTCTACCACCGATGAGGCACTTAAGAGGGTTTTTCAGTACCTGGGTAATCGGGATAACATAGATTACGTAAAGACAATCGTCGAGCCAGGAAGTAGCCAGGATTTAGCTGATCGACATGACGGTTCCAAAACGAAGAAGACTGATTCGCAAATCACGTCGCCGAGTGAAAATGCGACGGCTGAAACAAAGTCCGGCAGCAAGCCGAAGAGACCAGAGTTCAAATCTTACTCGGTAAATGCGACAAGGCGAGAGGTGAAGCTCACGAGCGTGTTGAAACTTCGGAAAAATGTCGAAGACAACTACCACGAAGGGCTGAGGGACATATTGTCGAATATGATTTTTGTTGGCTGCGTTGACGAAACTTTTGCCCTCATACAGAGCGGACTCAATCTGTACATATGCAACACCCCGAAGTTATTGTAAGTATAATTGAAAATTTTACGAGTTCCTATTGTTGAACAATGTGACTCTGTAAATCAGGGTTTTCATCCCAAAACTGTGAGATCTTAAGGAGCTATAAATTTATATTCTATATATGTTTCACGAAGTAAATGATAAGGACTCATCTTAGTGTTAGTCTATAATCACTAATCGTAAACGTGGACAACTTGCAATTCCGTGCGTGACGCCAAATATTTTCTTTTATCTCGTTAGATTATAACCTGATGCAATTCAAGGCAAAATCAGTATAAAGAACTAGTCAAAAATGAAATAGGAACGAAAACAAAGTCAAAATGTTAGATTTATTATTCGGGAAACCTTCTTTTATAAGAAAAGGACAGGTAATTCTCACAGATCTTCTAATCATCGAAAAATTTGCGTCTTCGTTAGGTAAAGTAACATTAATTCTTTTCCAAGTGTATCCCAAAGTATGGTGGCAGATAAAACCACTAAACAACACAAGTTTCAGTTTTTTTGTTCAAACCCAGGTATTGGACTAAAAAAATGTTTGATCCTCTTCGTGAGGTTACAAATTATTAAAATTTTCCCTTACTATGAACTCTGTGAAAATATTTCTTATCTACTAAATTCTATTCAAGGGAAGAACTTTTCTACGAAATAATGCTGTACGACTTTGAGAATTACGGTGTTATGCAATTCTCGGTAAGTACTACGCAAGTGATAGAATTTTTTAAAAAAATGACTGAATGAATGAATAACTTTGAAAAATCGTGTAATCCTAAATTTTGCAGGAGCCCGTCTCACTGTCCGACCTCGCTATGCTAGGACTCGAAACCGAGGAAGCCGGGTGGACAGAAGAAGACGGCGAGAAAGAGGAATTGGCGAATAGCGTGAAAGAATTATTGCTGGAAAAGGCCGATATGATGAACGAGTACTTTTCGATTATAATTGACAAAAAGGGGATGTTAAAGTCCCTGCCTATACTGCTGGGTCAGTTTAATGACTAGATCATTTAATTCACCTGAAAAAAGAAAGTTCAATAAGTAATATCTGAATCCTCCATTCCAGACAAGTACTTTCCAAGCAAGGCTGGAATGCCATTGTACGTGTTGCGTTTGGCGACGGAAGTCGACTGGACCGCGGAACAATCTTGTTTCGATGGAATATGCAGAGAAACGGCCAAGTACTTCAGCTATGTAAGTCGAAATGATGAAAATCCGGAGTGGCAAAACGTCACGGAGCATATCTTATACCCTGCCATAAAAAACAGCCTCTTACCGCCAAAACACTTCGCCCACGA
This sequence comes from Neodiprion pinetum, assembly GCF_021155775.2. Taxonomy (NCBI): domain Eukaryota; kingdom Metazoa; phylum Arthropoda; class Insecta; order Hymenoptera; family Diprionidae; genus Neodiprion; species Neodiprion pinetum. The sequence goes on along the minus strand of NC_060236.1, from coordinate 24,060,128 downwards.
TTCCACTATCTTGCAAATAGCAAGGCTACCCGATTTGTATAGAGTCTTTGAAAGATGCTGATTTTCGCGAAGTAGTATTTTACATCTCTTGAGATACAAATAACATGATCATTTTCGCATACACGGTTAACTAGGCAACTATTTCAAAGTTAATTGTGCGTTTCGCTTTATTGTGTTTTAATTCACTTCACACTGTTTTTTTTTTTTTTTTTTTTTTTTTTTTTTTTTTTTTTTTTTTTTACATTACACCGTTTTTGTACCTGGTTACGTACATGGATTTTAATATCACCTATATTTTGTGATAATGTCTAATACCTCAGTATATTTAAAACTAGTAAGTACAGCATCGTATATAAAATAATGGTAATTTATTTGAAAATCAAATCAAATTCATCTCTGATTCAAGTTTTCTGTTCCGTATTATTCATTTCTTGGTAATCTATTGTCTGAGACAGGCACCATTAATTCTGAAGCCCATTTAAAACAATGAATTCTCATCATTTTGAAACATGCATTTTTACCGAAGGGAGAATAAACAGACCTCAAAACTGAATAACAATATTTCCCTTTTTTCTGAAACTGCAGAGAGCAGTTTGAAACTAATTCCTGAGAATTGAATACATGAAGGGTTTAGAAACTGCTGCTCTTACACGAAGAATACGCGGTATTAACGGATGGGAGTGTGACGAAAAAAATAAAATATATTTAAATTAGTTATACATCACTAATCACTCGTCTCTATTGAATGCAGTACACAGAATATTTTACAGTAGTTGAACATTTCCAATTCATTCCTGACAGTAATTAGGAAACAAAGATGATAAAAAGAGAATTTTTATTAGACAAATTCGATAGAACAAGAAAATTATTTCTATGCAGCTTTAGAGCTTCGTTCTAAGCGACTAGACCTAATACAAAACACTCTTGAGACAAAAAAAAAAAAATCATAACGTATTCCACTCACTTGAAACTACATACGTACTAAAATTAAAAGGAATATCTAGGCAAGGTAAACTTCAACTTCGTAGCGCCTACGATCGAAAAGTTATAAAATATCTCGCACGTACGTCGGAATTTTTATTTCTTCTTTTTTTTTTTATTGTTCTTTCCTTCTTTTTTTAACAAATATAAACCACATAAATTATTAAATGAAGAATATTCATTAACTCATGACTAGTTGTTAATAATGATAATAACAATAGTCTGCGCAATACTTTACTTGAAGCGACAGTTCAGTCGCGTATTACGTACTGTAATATAACTGCAGTAAAGTAGTGATTTTTGTGTATCATATGAAGTTTTCAGTGTAATTTATAACTTTTGCTGATGTGCAAAGATGGATGTCTTCAAACTTTAACATATCGTGTGGCATAGTTCTACGCTTTAGCTACTCCAACTAATGCCGGCCGTACAATACGCTCGTGTAATTTGTACCCAACTTTTGATACCACGACAATGGTTCCTGGCGCCTTACCTTCAACTTCCTGTAAAAGAAAATTCCAAACGAAAATTCAATGAAGAAAAATGTATCTATAAACAAATCAGAACAAAGAATTCAGTCTTTTCCAATTAAACAATTTCAAACCCTAAAATTTTGATGGATAAAAAGTTGAAAAAATAAACCGGGAAACAAATTTATAATAACAATAAAAAGTGCCTTCATTCACCTGTTGAAATAACGCCTCGTGTTGATTTGGGTCGAATTTCTCATTGAGTGGATTCAAAGACACTAGTCCATGTTTCGAGAAAACCTGGAATGAGAAAGATGCCAGATTTTTTTTAGAACGAAAAGAACTCAAAGACTGAATAAAAATAATATCTCGAGTTGATTTAGGTTGAATTTTTCGTTGAGTAGATTTAATGACGATGGTGAAACGATTTTTTTCTAGTCCATGTATTGAGGAGATCTATAATGGATAAGATTTCATGGATTTCAATAAAAATGACAAGGAGATGACAAATGAACAGATATGATCTGATTTACAAACGAATATTTTTCAATAACGCACCTTCTGTAGTTGTGCTTCAGTCATCGATAATCCTTCATAAAGGCTTTTCAGGTGGGGATTTCTTTCGCTGATTTCATCCTTTGGCACACTTTCTGTTGCTTTGTTTAGAATGTCAGCAACCTCGAGTAGGTCCTTGCAGAATTCTTGTATACCAAACTGCTTAGCGTCGTGAATTTGTTTCGTCAACCTCACTCTGAGATTCTCACCATCGGCTAATGCCCTTTTGTATTTATTTTCAAACTCAATCGACCTGTCCTTATACTCGGTGAGGTCTTTATTCAATGCTTCCAACTCAAACTTCAACTTCTTCTCATTCTCTGACATTTCTGTACCTACTTCTGCCGCAGCTTGCGCTGCGTTTCCACTTTCACCCTCCGCCTTTCTCTCCTCTGTTGCCATACTGTAAGACTGTTTCCTTTGGAATGCTGTGGAACCGAGCAATGCTGGCCTGTGAATAAAAGAAGCAAGAAAGCAATAAATAAAGTACTCCATAAATAGGATCATTTTATCATGCCTTAAAATTCATACAATTCCTCTTGAATGATCAAGCGAATACTATTGTATTGGGTCCGATTCAATATTTACAAAAATTAAACTTCTGTGGCCATTGTTGTCAAATGTAGTCATAGCAATATAGTAAAAGATGAAATTTACTCAGTAAAATCCAGAAGAATAACATAGATTTCTAATCAAATATTGCTTCCTAATTAGGCATTGATTTTAAAGTCTATGATTACATGAGTGTTTTGTGAATAAATATTATTTCACTGAATCATTTGAAATTTATTGAAAAAAAAAAAAACAAGAATATATCAACTTATTTAAAAGTATTTTATTTCATTTCTTGATGGAGCGCCTCTGTTGGTTATTTTGAAAACTTAAAAAGAGGTTGCATTTCTCATGAGAGTACAGCGCCATCTCTAAGCAGCAATTAAAATCAGAGAAATTACAATGCAAAAAGTCAAGTGAAGACTGTAGCGATGGCCTGCACTAAACTAAAAATAATTGATGCATCGATTAATCGAATCCAAAAAAAACTATCGAACATGACTCGATTGAATCGGTACAAATTAATAGATTACGCGATTATATCGTTCTTTTTTTTGTTCTTTTTTTTTTTTGAAGTGGTGCAATTGGAAACCAAATCTCGTAAAATTCCATATGTAGCCTAAATAGCAGAAAAGTTTTTTATAATTTAAAATATTCTTAGTGGAGAGTAAACAAATTTCGTTCGATAGCTAGCTGTGCGTGTCGATTTATATTAATCATAATTTATGAAAACATAATTTGTGACATTTGCTTATTTTCTTAGACATGTTTCATTTTGAATTTTTGTTAAATAAAATGTATGTACGATATTTTGAGCCAGTCGATCGGCGTACGATTTTCTGATTTTCATAATCTCTTTAAACGCCTTCGGCAAATAAATTGCGCTCTGAATTATTTCGGTTCAGGAGCGCATGCACGCATGGACACCGAATCATCTTCGATTGAATAGTTCGAGAAACGGCCGTCAGGTGGATCGCTCCTGTTTAATAAAACGCAGTAGCAATCCAACGTAGATTCAATATAAATTTTCTCGAGTATCAGTCTATTAATGATCAACCGTTAATTTACTGAAACAATTCCATATCGATATACTTAAAACAATTATCGGAAGAACAAAAATCCGATAACTATCGCGCGCACTTTGACCATGCACAAAAATTTTTTGTTCCATGCACAAAAAATTAACAATAAAACGAAGAGACACGGTTCATCGAAACAGCGGTAATAATCGTGCAACAATTATATTTCTACAAGGCTTCGATGAAGAAATGACGTTGAAATTTATCGGCATAGAGTCCGTTACGATCCCATTACCTAATACTTCTAACCTCTTATCAGAGACGACGGAGTGATCGCACGTTATGTGGTCGCGAATGATAGTTTCAGTTCATTTAAATACAAGGTGTCCAGTACCTTAGGCTTGCGATTTTGCCAAGTTGATAGAAATTCTCTATTGCCCTTCTCCCGAGTCTCACCGTAGCTGGAAAGCCGAATGTTGCCATGATACTCGTGAGTTTTTGCCTAAACGCACCCAGGATGACGAAATATTAACCTCGTACAACCCAACGTGCCGGGTTCAGACTGTTTCATGCGACGATGGATTGGCCGAGAGCCGCGACGTTCTCATCTTGTGTTTAATAACGCCATCTAATCATCATTGGATGGAATACTTGGCCATGCGGTTGACTGCGGTAGTATTCTACCATTCGTCGATGTAGGTACTCGATGATGCCACCTAACCGTAGATACTAGAGAGACTCTAAGGATCTGCGTTACCGACCGTGCACAACGGCCGCTTACCACTCATCGTTATTCAGTTGTTCGAATGTATCGTTGCGTGCTGGAGATAAACCGAAATATTCATTAGACTCATTGATTACTAGATTTGAAGTAAATATTCCACGATTTTAACATAATTTATATTGCATATTATCAGCAGGATTTAGTTATTTTTTTTCTGATGAATAATTCATTTGTTTAAATCGAAAATGTGCCTCCTGTATCACGTGATTTTAATCGGTTAAAACAGGCGTCACTTTATAACATAGTATTTTGGAAAATCTGAATTCCAATATTAAACTGATCAAAACGACCATTGATTGATTCCAGATTCTCAACATTCGTCAAGTGAAAAGTATTCATTTCACGGTGTGTGCTATTCGAAGTGTGTGGAACGATTTTTGTATTCGTCGTTGCCCTCATGCTGTGCGCTAAATGGATCCTACGCAGATTGACAATGTGGATGATGATTGAACATATCGATGGCAGAAGTTACAGGTAAAACACTGAATGTTATAATTTCTTTAGATAATATAGGAACTCAAAAATTATATGAGAATCACTATTGTTGGTTAATTGAACCCCTTCGGTATTGAAAATAGGCTGCTTTGGTTACCTTCAAATAGAACAATCGATCATTGAGAAACATTTTGTAACAACTTTAAAAAATGTTATAGTATAAATGGCTTAGCGACGTAACACTATTTATACCGTGTACCGAAACCAACGCGCATGAACCCACAGAGATCTCCAGATCGATTAATACCTGCAGTGAATCAAAAAAACAAAGCAAGGTGGAGTTACGTTTGGTAGTGGAGAACCTTTTTTTTTTTTTTTCTACTAAAATCGAAAACCCTAGACAAGAATCAGACTTAAATAATTGGAACTCCCCCCCCCCCCCCCCCCCCCCCCCCCCCCCGTTTCATGTGGGGTACTTCATAACATGTTAAACAAATGAACGTGAGTTTATACCAAAAGAACGGAAAATTGGACGAGATTTTATCTAATATCAAACGCAGATATCCAACCGCAAGTACAATTAACATCTAAATCTATTTGAGATCATTGAAGTGTGTTCAAGTAATAACTTCGTTTCTCAATCAAAAATTTCTTTCCTCAATGCATAATTGGTTTATGAGGCCAAATTTTGATAAAATATTAACATACGGTTCGATGATGGGATCGTTGCAAATGCTAAAATAAAAGTGATCGAAGAGTATAAAACTAGTTTCGTCCCAGATTCAAAGTCATGCACCTGCTAAAACACAACAATGTAATTTTCACTCGACTTGAGAATTATACTCGCGATCACTTGCCGTCCTTCCGTATAACGTATCCATTTGTTTTCTTCTCTTAACCACTCTGCCGAGAAGCTTTCCGAGTCGATATTCCACAGCTTGAACAACCGGAAGTGGCACGTAGGTATCGCTCTGAAATCGAGATCCCGATTATCTACCACTCCCCAGACGTTATCCGGCCGATACGTAACGTAATTATCCTTTGTATCGGAACGTTAACGAGGCAATTGCCCACCTCCCTTGATCCCGCAGTATTTCCGACCCTTGGCAAGGGTTGCAACGCCCAGGTTTCAGGGATCAGACCTTTTGACTCGTCGACTCATTGTCAGTCCTCGTCTCTTTTCCTGCCTTTTTTGTTTTCGTTATCATCGTCTGTATTGTCGTTTGTCCGTACTCCTCGAATTTCGGTGTTAAAAATTGCTTGTTGACGTTGACAAAGGATCGAACTAGGGCGAAGACTCGACAGTCGTAGGCTGCACGAACCCTTCCCAAATAATAAATGCTTATTGTTTAAATTCTACTTTTCCACCTCCCCATATATACGTGACCGGTTTAACTTCCATTGTCTGCTGAATGAAATTAGCCAAGTAGCGGGTCCCGCTCTGCAGAGGCTTGTTAATTAACGAGATGGTGTTAAACTTTTTCAACAGCTCCCAGAAAGTGATTAAAATTAGAATAATACCCGCCGCTACGTGTCCCGGATGAAAATTAACCGGCCCCTCGATCCTTTCTGCTTCATTTCCTCACCGGGATTCTCTACGCCGACAAAGCTCAGGAAATTGTCTCAGCCCTTTACCCGCTGTTTCGTATACTCAAACGTGCTATATACGTAACTCTCTACAGGACTTATCAAAACACTAAATTCTAAGTACACGTATCCACCGGTTTAGCTCGTAACCCACAAATGACACTGTGTGACGTTCTGAATCTTTATTGAGCTTATCTCAATTTTCGTGGCGGAATAATTGACACAAAAAATATTCATATTGCTCAAAGGACCAATTCAATGTTTCGCGAGTGAAACATTGATGTTTGGTATGTAAAATTTCGTATCAATCTGATCGAGTATGTGCACTGAGAAAAATTTCATTTGTTACAATAACTAGAAAAATTCAGTAAAACAGGTATCGTTAAAAAAAACTGTTTGAATATTGTTGGAATTACGAAAAACGAGGTACGCTTAACCATTTTGCTCTATCGTCGATCCTTTTTTGGTAATTGCAACGCAAAATCAGTTTGTGAGGTTTACTCTACTTTCTTAGTTAAACAAGGCTTTAGCGTCAATTTATCGTTGCACAAGCATTAAATTTTCGCAACGATTACAAGAAAATATGGTAACAGTGATTGTAATGAGAAAGAATATTAACGGATACTAGACTTTCCGGTAACAGCTAGAAAACTAATTTTTATTTTTTACCTATAACTATATTTTTGGATTGTGGTAAAAAATTAAAATAATTAAGGTCTGAGCGGTAACCGGAACTAAAAATTTCTCTCATTGTGATAGCTACCACAGGCATTGTCTATTCCATAACAAAAAATACGGAAAAAAAGTTTAAGCTTACGAACTTTATCCTGACGGTATAAAATATACGCAATATTGACGTACCTATATACGTAACGTCATGGTATTTTCTCTGCAAAGAATCGTTTGATATATTTCCTTCGACCAAAAACAGCTATTCAATTTGCAATTAATTACGGTACAAAATGATATTGCCCGTCGAGTGCCGCGTGTGTGTTTAATTCACATACGTACGTCAGCGCTTGAGAGCCGCCCTAATCGCTAAAGCGTTGTCTCAAGCGCCGTCTCGGCGACTGTTCGGTAACCAAGAGACGCCACCCGAGGGGGTAGCTGCGGGGGAATATAGGGTGAGTATACATCATCCGATTGCAGGATGAGGAGAGGGGAGGGGAGGAGAGGCGGGGGAAAATTATAGTCCGACCGGGTGTCAACGACAGGGGAGCACCTAGATCCAAACTACAGCTTGTCGCCTGAGGAGGTTCGTACACCACGCAGCTACGGAGTAACGCGCAGGACCGACGAAGCAGCCCCTAATTGCTCGATGTAGCCATCTGTAGATACACGAGGCGTCGTCAAGACGCGGGGGTAAGAAACCCGGGCCAAGTTATCTCTCCGCGAGGATCGTTAAGTCCCTCCGAAACAGGCTGACTATCCTATAACTTCTCCTCATTCTCTCGTCATCAGTTAAGTTACGTGCGTGCAGAGGGAGGCCAAGTTGAACTTTCCTTTTTTCCCCTCCATGTTTCTCCATCCTTTACTCCCTCGCAAGATAAAATCATATTTCACTATGCCGTTCTTCATGCTAGTATTTCATTTCAGCTTTTAGGTCAAATCAGAAACCATCTATTCCACATGTATCGTGTCTCCCCTATCCGGAAACCTCCGGCTTACGTAACCCTCCCAATATCTAAAGCTACCCGGTTGTTATACCATTTTGATCAGACTGCATTCCTCCAGCTATGCTGAATTTTTTTTTCGCCGAAATTTTTGCGCTTGCGACAGAGGCCGCGATCTGTCACTCACCGATTTAGATCAAATTTATTTCGCGCGTCGGCCATGACTCAAACTTCAATTCCTTAAACTCCGGATGAACAGCCGTTTCCGAGAAAAGTCCAGTTCGGTAATCGTGGGGACGCCGGTTCTAGTCGAGTTTGGGGTTCAATTCCTACATTCCTGCTCGACTGCTTCTGACAGTGATGCTTCGGATGATTAAATTTCACTCTGTACTCTATTTCAAATTAACACAAATGAAGGTATTGAAGATAATTTTTGTTTAACATCACTCGAAAGATCGAAAAAAAAGTTATAAGCATGTTTTTGGAAAGGAAATGATTATTAAATGCTCACTTACTCATATAATTTAGAGACAGTAATTGATCTAGTTCCTTTCATTTTCGTTCCAAGAATATACTTTTAAGCGAAAAAAATTTCACAGTCTCAGAGTTGAAGAAAATTTTCCTTTTTCGTATCGTTTATGATTCATAGTGACATGATTATTTTTTCGTAACGTTTGCAAGCACGCCACGGGGTGAAGATCAACCGGCATATCTGCAAAAACTTCAATGAGTTTCTTCACTCAAACTAGTGTCAGTTTAAATCTAGCTCACGCGTTTAAAACTAAATTACAACAGTTGTTCATCACCTCTCAAATACTTTATTACGTCACTTAAAATATCCAGATCCAAGAATGAATTGATTCAAAGAATACATTAAATCAAAGATGATACTAGCAAGTACCATTCAAATTCCGAAAGTCATTCCGTACGAATTGAAAAGTACACGAGATGTAAGAACATCCTTAATAACGACTCGTCAATTATTTCTGTTCAAACGATAAAAAATGATTTACTTTTTCGAATAGTACCAGGATACCATCTAATTCCTATAAAACGGGAGTAGGTATATGTAAAGGCATCAGAAGAAAAAAAAAAAAAAAGAAAAGAAAAGAAAAAGAGAAAAAAGAAAGAAACTGTGAAGGAGGTGAAATGGGGATGAAGAATGAGAGTAACGACGAGGGAACGGATAAGTTGTCGAGGGAGACCGAAGAGTTGAGTCGACAATATTGCGCCACCTAACAAATGTCGTGCCGCGTAGATTGAGGGGTCTCCCTTAGTCGCCGTTGAGGGTTGCTGCTGCCGCTACCACCACAGCTACGTGGCATTTGGTGTATCGAGGTGAAGTGCAAAGGCACGGGACACGGAGGGATTGCGGTGGCGGAATGGCGTCCAGTGATATTAGTTCGGAACTTCCGCAACTCTGGACAACTTGTCGGTGCTGGATGGAATTTCCTTGGGCCGTTTTCACCCCCCGGATAAGTCTGAGAGCGATCCAAGAGACTTTCCTTCGCGTTAACGTCGATAAATTTATGGGCATTACCGTCTCGCTCTACAGTTGTACGTTATACGGATCTGAAAAATATTCGACTTCTATCCCTCGCCGGGGGTGAGGTGAATTTTAAAATGAAAAAGATAAAAGGAGCCCTTGGGTTGAGGGTGGAAAGGCGTCGAGCTTTAAGCTCCGCTGTCGGGAGCAAAATTATATTACCAAACTCTCACGAACCCTTATATGTGTAAGTATAGAAGTGTCTTCGTTTCGTTTACTGGTACAGAATAATCACGGTAGGTTTGCCTACACCATGCAGGCAATGACGAATATTAATAAAACCGTGTCGTTGCGATTCGACGGGAAAATATCTGCTCGATCCATTTTGAAATTATAGTTGATTAGTCAGAAAAATTGTAAGTATGTGCTGTTCTAAAACCGAGAAAAGCGCGGGCTTTTCACCCTTATTTTTACTGTGTATCGTTTTACTTTTGCCAATTGCAGAGCCAGCCTTTGTAATCCGCATCATCGAGGGAACAATGAGGGGATGTTATGTGGTGCCGGTGAAAATATCGAGTTTCCATTTATCTTTATCGTCCATTTAAGGTAAAGGTTGGGGCTTACCGCTGAATCGGTGAAGAAAAAGAAGTTGCGATGGGGAAAGAAGCCGGAAGTTTCAGAGAAAATATATATATATATATGGGGCATTCCACGCCAATTCAGTGAACGATTGACCACGCCTTTTGCAATTACACTAAGGATTTTTCCTACGTTAGTACGATCCCCGAAAAGTTTCCAAAACGATTTTCGAAATTTTTTAATCACTCTGCTTTACCCCACGATTTTTTAAACCCATCTGAAAAACACCCCGATTGGTTATTATGAAACAAAAAAAGAACATTTGGTTTCCGAAATTAAACATTTTCACGCAAGATTCAGAGTAGGACCTCGTTTTTTCTGTATTCATACCATCAAAAACGATACGAGTGTTTTTGAGATGGGTTTAAAAACTCACAGGGTAAAGACAAGTGATTAAAAATAAATGTTGACAATTTTTTTGGCCATTTTTCAACGGTCGTATTAAGGTAGGAAAAATCATTGGTGAAATTAAAAAATGTCACGGTCAACCGTTTACTGAGTTGGCACGGAATGCCCCATACACTACGTATGTACGACTGCACTCGGCACCGTTATATACATGTGCATATAGATACATATGTGTGTGCGTGTGTGTGTGTGTATGTACACAGAGAGAAAGAGAGAGATTTCTATATACAATGAGAAGGAGCGCAGCTCGTTTGTTTTGATTCCGTGGGTTGGATTGTCGGCGGAGGCGCGAGCGGCCAGATTGAGGACGCTCTAAAGTGAAATCCATCGAACCCGGGGTTGAAAGGGGCCGCCCCAAGCGAGGGCAGCTTAGAGTTCTTTGTTCAAATGACCCCGACTCACATCAGCCGTGGATGACACTGGGGGATGCGGAAATTGTAATGAATATTGATGCCGGCCATGCCACACTGCCTCTAAAACGTCTCACAAATCCCCAACAAACGCACATCATTCTCCCTTGGCCAATTACGTATACGCCTCGATTTCGATCCTTACCGATTGACTCGTTCGTTCCGTTTTTATCATTTTCTCTCTCACGAACTGTTAAAAATCGTAAATCGTAGAATTTCACACAATTGGCTATGTTCATTGACCTGCGTTTTTCCTCTCACGAAATGAGTAGTCGTGAGTCGTAGAGATTTTTGTTTCGTTAGTCTGATTCAAAATTTTTCGGACGAAAGGATTTGAGACTACAATACCAATATTGTAACGATTCCATTTTCACATCGATTTTTATGACAAGTGGGTATTTCTCAATTTCAAAGTAGCACAATGTACGTGTCTAAATGAACATCGGATAGGGTACGATATTGATCGGTATTGAGTCACATGCTACTTCGTCTTTGAATTTCTGAATTGGAACTAGTTGTAAAGAATGTAATTCTCGTATAACGCGTCGTGTTTCATCTTTGACGTTGACTATGCGTAACCTTCGCTAGAAACGGTACACACGGCTATTGTGAAAGATGAAAGAGTCATCCAAGCTGGTCGTAAAGGTAGGTCAACCACCCTATTCAAGGCGTAGGTATGTAAGCCCTTAATTCCCACCCACAATCTGCTCGCTCCCGCGGCTCTGAGGTATTTCCATGAAAGGAGCTGACAAGGTCCGCGCGTATACGTAAACCAACATCGGTGCCTTCTACCCGTTCCACGCCTTATCCAACGATAGAAACCCCCCATATCGTTTGTAACGTTACGCGACTTCTCGGGGTGAAAAGTTGGAAGAAAAAGCACCGTACCTACGTCTTGCGTATGGTATGTACGTACACTTGGGGGCGATGAATCTGAGAGGGCTAATTTTTCCACTAGACAGTTATGTTGGCAACACCGAGAAACCTACAGCGCCAGTCGGCCCAGCGCGGAACTAACTCAATCTCAATAAACGTAACATAACCTGTTACCGTAGAATCTAACCTTGGAATATGTGTCAATCCAACAAGTCATTATCCCCGCGGTATTCTAAGCTTAGATTCGACGGTCATGGGTTATGTTACGTTTATTGAGATTGAGTTTGTTTCGCGCTCGTTCGACTATGGCGCTGTAGGTTTCTCTGTGTTGCCAACATAACTGTCTGGTGTAAAAAATTGGCCGTCTCAGATTCATTGTCCCCAAGTGTACGTACAGTACCTACCAGCGAAGGGTAAAAGTCTGGAAGAAAGTCCGGAAGAGCAGGATGGGAGAGCGATGGATAAAAGGGGAGGAGACAACGTCACCGAAGGAATATAATTTTGTCGCAATGTTAGCCGGCAGCTAGCTTATAGCTACCGGTTGCCCCTCTTCGGTGGTTCCCGCGTCGTTTGGCGATTCCGCCGTGCTAATTGCTCGTATTAATCATTGTCGCGGCAGCGTGCAGCTGACGGGCAACACCGGCTCCGGCGCCGTCCTCCGTGCACCCATGGTACCCGCCACACCAGTCCCCGTTTCCCGCTCCGACGTATAATTGCAGAACGGCTGGATAAAAAATGCATCCATACTGTGAAGCGAAGAAGCTGGAACCTCTTTATAGGACTTTGAAAAGTACGGGGTGAGTCGGGGTATAGGTAGACTTATAGAACTGTACGTTCCAAGACCGGACACCGTGTATCTAGTTGTAAGTAATCCAACCAGTACATTCGTGACGTAATTTGGTATTTTACCATTACGTTGCATGTGGTATTCCAAAGTGCTCGAGGTGTAAGATGAACCGTACTTGAAGCCTTGGAGTCACGCGGTAGGTACTCTTCGTGAAACGCCATCTACTTGAAGTTAGTTAAAATCACCTACAATCGTAAAGACACGAGGCGAAATTACTCGAAATCAGGCAATGGTTTCTTCTTCTTCTTCCTAATGGCTATGCCCCCGAAGAGGAAGTGCCACAGGCAATGGTTTGAAGTCCGGGCTCGTTGATGGTGCAGGATCATCAGAATTCACTAGACGATACGTGAAGTCATTTGAATTCATGGAATCCTTTGAAGCCAAGTGCATGACGGTACAAATTCGAATGGTTAACATCGATTCAAAGTTTTCTGCCGCTCAAGACTCTTCAGAAACTTTCGTTGCCGGATTCGCGTAGACTTTTTCAATCTCTTTTCTCTATAACTCGATTGTTATCTTCATTGCTTAAAAAGCAATGTATAGTGCTCTCGTGTTATCCCCTTGTGATGGTATTGAGAATGGGTGGACACTAACAGGGAACATTAGTTTGGTATCCCCTCCGATTCCCTTACAACCCATGCATGTTGTAGAACACTCGAAGCTGAAAGAAACGTATTTTTTTATAGGCAGAAAAACGGTTTAAAGAAGTGAAAACGACTCCCAAAGGTGGGCTCCCAATGGGGTGGTTTCTAACTTTCGGACATAAGGGATTGATGTATTTGAACGAAACAAACACTGAAATGTTTCATGTTGATTCCACTGAAACACATCAAGTGAATCAACAAATCACCACGTTGGGTACCCATATTCGGGGGTCATTTTCACCCCTTTAAACCGTTCCGTATCTGATAAAAAAAATTACGCGTCTTTTAGTTTTCAATGTTCTACAACATACATGAGTAGCAACGAATTCGAAGGGGAACCCCAAACTATTGTTCCTTGCAATGGGGCTTTTTCGATGATAAGTTAAACCCAAATCCGCTTTTGGTTCTCAGAGGTCAAGAATCTTGAAGACATGTCGAACGATGTAATTCGAGTTGTATCGATCCATTCGAATCAATTCTGACGCAGCCGCGCAGTGCGAAAAGGATACAACTGAGTCCTGAATAAAAAACGATCCCCTTCACGTCGAACAAAGTTAACGAAAGTTCGTGAACTTGCGGCGATCGGTAAACGAGCTGCGGAGTGTTTCGTGACGGTTTGCAATCGTGGCGCGAGGGTGAAAGCCTCGGTGATCGAGTCCAGCGCCGCAAAGGGGTAGGTATATACACACGGACGACGGCGTGGTAATTAGCGGGTGTATCTGCACGGAACGACGGCATTATACGGGACGCGAAGTCAAATTTGCATCGCATTAGACTCAGGGCGGTAAACGGGCATCGCGCATATCCCTCGAGTCGCTCAACGGGAGCACGTCCCGCGGGGGACCGTTAACGACCTCTTCGGCGCGCAATTTCGCCCGTGTGATCGGGAGAAGAAGATGGGAAGACGATGAAGAAGGTTTGCCACAAAGTTACCAGGGATTCTTAAGTATCGTACTTGGACCCGACTCTCCGGATCATTTCGGACAGTTTTGCCATCGCGCGTGCACGCATGCACACCTCGCCGCAGGCTCAGCCAACTGCAGAGGCAGCATCGCGGGAACAGGTATTCATCCGTTTATGTACCTGCAGGGCTGAAATCACGGGATCATAGCAGGCACCGCGGTTTTGTCTGCAGACGAGCGGTTTACTCATTCTTAACTGCTTCGGCTTCTATACCGAATGCGGAATCTTACACTGAAGAAAATTTCATTTGTTACAGTAACTAGAAAAATTCAGTGAAACGGATATCGTTAAAAAAAAATGTTTGAATATTGTTGGAATTACAAAAAACGAGGTACGCGTAACCATTTTGCGCTATCGTCGATCCTTTTTTGGTTATTGCAACGCAAAATCAGTTTCTGAGGCTTACTCTACTTTTTCAGCTAACCAAGGCTTTAACGTCAATTTATTGTTGCACGGGCAATAAATTTTCGCAACAGTTATAAGAAAATATAGTAACAGTGATCGTAATGATAAAGAATAGTAACGGATACTAGAGTTTCCGGTAACAGCTAGAAAACTAATTTTCATTTTGTACCTGGAACTATATTTTTCAACTGTGGTAAAAATTGGAAATAAAAGGACCGAGCGGTGAACGGAACTAAAAATTTCTCTCAGTGTAACGTTGCATGAGGATTTTGGCCATCGCCATAGGTTTTAGAAAAAATTTATTCTCGTTTTTTGGGAATACTAAGGAACTTTGTATCGAATTGCAGTTTTCGTTTCATCGTCAGTCACGTCGTTTCGAAAATATCTCAACAGGACCATTGTCAGTTGAGATTTTGAGTTTTGCCGACGATTTCATGCGTTCTCAAATTTCACGAGGAATTATCAAATTTCGACAATCGAAGACAAAGATTTCGATCTTGTAGAACGCAGTGCAAATCTCACGTAAAAACGAGTCGTCATAGAAGACAAAAAAAAATAATATACGCTTGAAGAAAATTGATCTGGGAACTTGCTGGTTGAAAAAAAGAGAAAACAGAAAAAGTTCTTATCAATTTCCAGACTTAATGATCATCTGAAGTTTTTTATTTACCCTCCGACATATACATTACAGGTGTGCTGTGCACGCTTAAAGATTGTGGAGATAACTAATGACTAAAGAAACTTGACTTCATTTTCCATCAGAAGTTTCTCAAATACATCTCTACGTGAATATGTAAGCGACTATCTCAATTCAACCCTCGTATAAGCCTCACAGTGACACGTGAGTCTCACGAGTGCCCACGAAGCGCAATTCCTTATAAACGACACCGGTCGACACATGTCTTTCCAAACTATAAAGGTTTATGATCGTGTCCTGGACCAGGTTGTTTCACTCCAAAATCGAATGCGAATTCATCCGCCATACGAGTCTTGATTATCCAATTAGGGATTCTCGTGGGAGGTCCCGACACAAATTCCTCCGCGTATATGTTGGGGTTCTGCTCGAAACGAGCTGCTCGCAGACTGATATTCGGTTCGAGTTCCGGTGCAAGGCTGGCTGCAAATTGATCTCGTATTTATGTATCATAAATTGTACAAATGAGTAAGAAGCTTGAATGAGAAAAATACAAAAAAAACAAAAAAAAAAAAAAAAAAACTAAAGAAACAATTATATCGGTTGCCTACTAAAAGAACTTGATCAGGCTCCGAGATCGATTTTCGGGAAGACGCAGAGCGATTCTTATTCCGTGCACTCGTGTGCGAATCGATCCACACATGATCGTACCTCTGATCCTCGATCGTTCGTTCTAGATCCCTCGACGCGTCGTAAGAACTTGGAGCTGTTCATCACTGGGTAGTTTTTGCCAAATACCCGATCCGCCCTGCATTTCCACAAAGCACATATAAGAGGCTAATTAGCAATTGAAGCATCAACAGCGACCAGCTAAGCTTGCCCAGACAAACGATCCGGGCGGGCTCCTCCACCGAATCCCCCTTTAGGTGAACTGGTCTGACGTCAATTCTAAAAACTTGGCGTTAATTGACCTGCACGAACCCGCTTTATTTCGGAGCTATATTATCGGATCTGAAATCGGGCGAGCTCTACAGGCTCGGTATAAGGATCGTCGAGATTAATTTTACCGGCAAATTAAGATGTTGAAAGTTGAAGCTTTCAATGCTCGCGCGATTTAAAATATAGCATTTTTTGAGCAATGATTTACTTCTAACAATACGAAAAAACAATTGACGTCGTACAGTCATTTGTTTCTTGGTACACTGAGAGAAATTTTTAATACCGGTTACCGCTCAGTCATTAACTATTTTCATTTTTTACCATGATCGAAAAATGTAGTTCTAGGTAGAAAATGAAAATTAGCTGTTACCAGAAAGTCTAGTATCCGTTACTATTCTTTCTCATTACGATCACAGTTGCTATATTTTCTTGCAACTGTTGCGAAAATTTGATGCTCGTGCAACGATAAATTGACGTTAAAGCCTTTTTTAACTAAAAAAGTAGAGTAAACCTCACAAACTGATTTTACGTCGCAATTACCAAAAAAGGATCGACAATAGCGCAAAATGGTTAGGCGTACCTCGTTTTTTATAATTCCAACAATATTCAAACAGTTTTTTTTAACGATACCTGTTTTACCGAATTTTTCTTCTTTTCCATACCTTCCGATAACGATCCGATCTTCCTTCTCGTTAATTTTGCATCCCTCGGTACAACCGATGCTCTCTTTGTACCGTAACGCTCATCCCGATCGCGTCGGCAGTCACGTTGATTAACGACGCAATTTCCTATATCCCTAAATACAGGGGCGGCAAATTTTGCCGAACAGTCAAATACTCGGAGGTGGAGTACAAAGTACTCGTTCCGTATCCCTGCACACAAAGCACATCGTTTAACGCTTTCGGGACAAAGTCATTGGTATCTGTAGGACGAATCGACGGTACGCAACACGGCTCGGAAGATAAAATGTTTGCGAGCGGATTGTTTTCTTTTCCTAATTGAAATTTTAAGCGCGGTCATTGTACAGCTCTGACAGAGACTAAATAAGAGAGAAGAGGCGACTGGAAGTCGAGTAACGGTATTTATTAATAGACGCGTTAGCGCAGCCAGCTATTAGGCCAGGAGCTGTCTCCTTAAGCTGCTCGAGGAAAAGCACATCTATGAAGTTGCCTAAAAAAAGACAAATCACTCAAGAGAGGAACATGTTTGTTCAAACAACATTTGTGGTATTATCTCTGTTAGTTGCGATGTACGCTGGGCGTTATTTTAGAATCCTACGCGCGCAAAACTGGCGTGTGGAACACACGCACGGGCATTGCGAGCATGTGGGCACAGACACTTGAAATTCTGACCGAATGGAATACCCCTTGGCACGTCTAAACCTTGCAGGGCTGTTCACTTCACTCGGAGGGAACGTTATCTTTGGGTACGAGACGAACGAAATTACTTACATCTTTTTTCGAAAATCTATTAGCCCCCAAACAATTTGTCGGAAGCTGTGAATTGGTTAGGCGTTGAGGAAAATCAGTTACACGCGGCTAAAACATGAGATTCTCGTGAGAACGAGTCAGAAAATAATTGCAGCTTGTGTCCAATTTAGGGGCAATAGAGAAAATTGATAGAAAATATTTTTTCATTCCATTTCGATAGAATAATAAAATTGTTTCTTTCTGTGTTGTATAATTATATAATTTCCACTGAAGTAAAAATTTTATCCTTGCAATTTTTTTTAATAGATTTGAATTTGCGACACATTATTCCAAGAGGAAATATTTTTAAGCAGAGCGATATCTAGCATTCAATTTAAGACTACGTAAAGTGTGAATTTTGAAGTTTCGCAGATCTGAAAAACCACGGGGATAATGTTAGATAAATTTAAAACTGGGATAAAGATCACAAATCCGAGGGGCAAACGATCTTCCTCTGAAGGATTGTGCCAGCCAGGTGTAAGAAACAATGGACACTGCGGATTAACATGTAAATCGACTATCCGTGAGGCACGCGATGTGAATGAATAACCCGGACGTGTTCTCTTGACCAACCTGAATTGATCCGATGGATCTTTCAAGAGTCCGTACAAGCAGGATGACGTATCGAATGGATATATTCACCGGACGTAGGTGTTCCGTGTGCGTTATGGTTGATCAGCTTGCAGCTGGTCGAGAAAATGGTAATTTGAAACGGTTGGAAGTGTGATTCATAAATAGTATATCCAAGTGAAGAGGTAGACGAAGTCGGGTTTGTGCGGATTTGTCGTTTATCTGCGCGTGCGATGTGATGCAATTGCCCTTAATGAACAAAGATAATAATTATGTACGATGACATAAAGTACTTAGAGTGAACTGCTCGCAACCCTTTTTTATGCACATACAATGCAGTGCATGCTGTATTTTGAGTGCAATTAGGCCGTCGAGTAATTAAAACCGAGATTACATACCTGTATTGGTTTAGTATTAGGAGCGAAGGAGCATTCACTTATTGAAATCGCAGACTATGGTCGCTTTAAAATTGCTCAGAAATCACTTGAAATCACTTAAAATCACGTTTGATCGTGTGAAATCTCGTGTAATTGCTTAAGATCGCACGAAATCACGCGTGTGCCTCCTAACTTGTTGAGCTTGCAAACCACTTTGGAAAGCAGTCATTTTAAAATCGCTTGAAATCACTTGATGTCGCATAAAATCGTACGACATGCCTTGAAATTACATAAAACTTCGTGCAATCGTGTGAAATCGCTTGAATTCGCAGGCAATCGTTGGAGATTTCTTGAAACCGTTTGAAATTGCTTGAAATCGCAGGCAATCGTTGGAGATTTCTTGAAACCGTTTGAAATTGCTTGAAATCGCGTGTAATAGCATGAAATCTCGTGAGATCTCTTGAAATCACATGAATTTGCAATGAAAAATGCAATCGTAAGAAATCGGTTGGAATCGCGTGGAATTGCATGAATTCGCAGGAAATCGTATGAGATGTCTTAAAATTACCTGCAATTGTATGAAATCGTATGAAATAGTTTGAAATCACGTGAAATCGCATGAAATAGAATGAGACCCCTTGAAATTAGATGAAATCGCACGTGTATTCACTTCTTGAATTTGCAAATCACTTTGCAAAGCAGTCACTTCAAAATCACTCTGAATTTACTGAAAATCACATGAAATCGCTTGAAATCATTGCAATCACTTGTCACCCAATCTGTGAGTAAAGACGCTCTCGATTACCAGCTTCCTCGTATACAGACATGGTATTTTCACGTCTTGCGTTTTGCCCTACATTGTGCGATACAGATCCCTCACGGAAATTCAGAATTATCGAGAAAATAACATGGGTGAAAAAAGCTTTCAGAAAAAAACCTGAAAGGTTTGAGATTAATTAGCGCAATAAGTTTTGACGAGTACACAAAATGCACTATAAAAAGTACGCAACATCAAGTGAGTTCATTCTTGTTTTAAAGCTTTCTTCGATACATTTCAAGAAACATAATGAACTGCAGTTCCACTATGGCATTTTTCCTTTTCCTAGTTCTTGTTTTTTTTTTCTCCTATCAACAACGACGACTTCAATTTGTGGCGATTCCAAGACCCGCATTTCCTCTCTCCCTTATTCGGTGTTATCGCATAATCGATTATGGATAGTCGAAAATATTATTCGGTCCGTTGGGAAATCACTTGAATTTAAAATCATGCAAAAAAGAAGAAGAAGAACGGGAAAAAGAGCCAGGGAGAGAAACGGAGTGAGAGAGGGATGGCTACAGGAGGACTGGAGGTGCGAGTGTCGATCAAGGCGAAGATAATCGTCGGGTCTCTTCGTTTGCATTGGCTCTTTGTGTGCGATAGTCGGTGATAGCTGCAATACACGTAGAATCGGTCGGTGTATACCTATATCAATACACCGTAAATAAAGCTTCGATCGGCATCGAATTGAATTACCTCCAATTAACAAAATTTTAATTGGGCATTGATACAGTAACATTCGATTATCATCATTGCGATCTTTGTTCGCTGCGCTACCAAGTACACTCAGCTTTCAATTAGCACGTTCAGAATTCAATCATTCATCAACCTCATTCTTTAGCCACAGTTTTAGAGCATTGCGAATTATCAGGTAAATTGACTAATTATACATAGGTATACAGGGCGTTTATTTTAACTCTTCTAAGGAAGACTTTTGTCGAAGGCTCCGAAGGATTTGGTACCGCGCCCTTCTTCGTAGTATAACGAATCAGATGTAATCACATTCGACCCAACGTTTTATTCAGGTACAAAGTTCTTCTGTGATATCAACAAAACCATAAGTTTGAAACAACAAGATAAACAATGAGAATAATAAAAAAACAATATTTTGCAGTTCGAAATATGTAAAATTTGTTACGTTTCACAGGAGTCCATTACATACTGTGCATTTCGCATTCATTATCTTTTTTCAAATTCTGTTTATAAAAACTGAAAATTGTTTTGTTATTTTTCTTTTATTGCCAAGTTTATTGATCTGTTGACTTGAAGCAAGAATTTTGTACCGTTATCTACGGCTGAATAAAAAATTTCCTCGAAAGTTATCACATCTGATTCATTGCATTACGAACGAGCCCTAATCCTTCAAAGTTCTCCACAGTGGTGAGGATGAGCTTTCGACCATGGATGTCTTACCTCGAAATGCTTGACAAGGCAGCCCCTAAACACCATGGAAATCTGTCCAAAGTTAATACAAACACCCTGTCCATGCATATTTGCTCACGAAATATATTGCAGGTGAGTAATTTATTCGAGGAAGCTGCATGGCGATAAATTATTCTCGAGGCCTTATCATTACGTTGATATTATAATCTGTTCAATAATGTATGCGATTGATACGGACCCTATCCATGTAATTGTCCCTTAATTCGAATATGATCGACCCAATTATTCTTCAAGGTATATCGTCCATAATTACCGGCTGTGTAAAATGACACATGAATTTTTCATTTCCTTATAATTTCGGTATGCGCAACGCACGCGGCCTTCGTCAAATACGCAATAACGCACAGCTGGAGTCATGCAGTTTATTATGCTTTTCCTCAAAATCGGATTTATCTCACAACTTCTTTAGATACGTCAGTCATTTCTATGGGATTCTTATACGAGCTGGATTTACGATTTTCTGAAAATTTAGTTGAAACGTAACAACTTTTCCTTCATTAATTCCCGAGACATAATCTGTCGAAGCAAGGAATTTCGGAAAGATCTTTTGTTAGATGACCAAACAGTTTTGTTGGTATTTCAATCAACGATGTCTCACAGATTCCCTCAGAATTCCGGTGGAATCGCATGAATACATTTCAAAATGACCGAATCTTCGATTAGTGTTTTGAAATCGTTTTTTAATGTCGTACCATATTCTGTAGAGATCTCGACGACTTTGCGTCATTTCTTATACCGATTGCTTGGATTATTTTGTGCGAGACTAGAAATGATTTCCTTACTAATTTCCAGAACCATTCACTTATAAATTTCGACGATTCTAAGCGACCGTTTCAACGCGATTTAAAATATTTTGTAATCAAGTGATTATCGATCGGTGATTTGACGAACCGAACAGCCTCTCCTTTTCTCGTCGTGGGAGGAAAATTTTTCACCGAGAGTGACATTAACGACGACCACCATCGCGCGGATCGGTTGATTAGCGGTAAATGTATCGAGGACAAGAATTTTCCCAGGATGACGACGATTCCACGAGGCGTTTTAACAGCTCTGTTCTTCGAGTTTGTCGCCACGAGGCGATTGCGCGCAACAATATAACGCAGTAAAGCGTCGATGTACGGGGGTGAGTGACGTGACACGCGATGCCATAAAATTTTACCTATAGGTACAGATAGACATAACCTAGAGACGCGTGAAGCATTACTGCGGGGTACGTGCAGCGAGAGTTAAGACCATAAAAACGGCACTTCGATATCGTATCTTTAACAGTTGTACATGCCTCCCTGTACCCCCATGGAGAGAATCGTAAAACGTACAAGGTCTTTGCGTTAGAACGACGAAAAACCGGCGATGGTCTTTGAATGAATTCTATCATATTCATAACGTCTGCGCGTATGAGCACCGGTATAAACGATCATGCGATGCACCGGAATTACAAAAAATAAAACGGAAATGGAAAAAGTTTGAAGCCCCGGTGAATGATCATCGCAATATACCTATTCGGAAGACGATTTTTACTACAGAGTTCTGGAGTTCGTTCACCAGTCTCTTACTTTGTTGCTCTTTGATTCGAATCTGGAATATTATGCTCTGCCACGCGTTTTTCACGATTTCACAGTAAGGGAGAAAATCCAATTCCTCATTCATCGATCCGTTCGATACCACTTGCTGTTCTGGTTCGGTCTTTTTTTTTTTTTTTTAAATTACTCGTACCAAACGGAAATCAATGGTTCCAACTGTCGCAACAAGGCCAAATACGACTTCTTCTTTTGCTTTTTAAAAAAAATCTGTTTGTAGATTTAATTTTTTAGAAAATTTTCGCTTGGAAGCACGGTATTTTATTGCAAATATCAAAATTAAAGAAATAATTGTTTGAAAATCGTCAAAAAAATTGAATCGAATAAAATATACTTATAAATGGGATGATCTTTGCCAACTCAGCTACATTTTTTTCATCATCTTGAATCTGTTCCATAATTGGTTACATAGTAGCACTACTTAAAACTACTCTCCACAAATTGTTTCAAATTTTTTAATTTACTCGTTTCGGAAATGTTTTTGTTTTTTTAAATCCATACGTCATGGAAGATTGAAGTCGGACAAACAAAACTTTAATACATAAAACTTTTTAATTTACATAAGCTATTCAATGCGGTATGTGTTACATTTTTGATGGCATCGGAAAGGCTATTTTAACCAAAAAAATAAAAAATTGAAATTATTTTGTTCCTGTCAATGGAAAATCTATGATTTTGCTGTAAATTTTACAGGGTATTTGGCAGTGTCTTGAGAACGTATGAGAACATTGGCATCGTTGAACTCGAATTCCTGCCGCGTAGAAAAAATGTTTTGTTGAGAAAGGTGAATTAAATTCCATCCAAGTTCCTCTTTTCCATGAACTGCTTAATGCGATGATCGGCAAGATTGCGATAAGAATGAATTTAACTTTTTGGACGCTTGAAAATAATGTTTGGTCGGTTGTATGCTAACCATGAAATTTCAATGCCAGGACCAATTTTGGTCATTACGACCAAATATTTCTTCACTTATATCCTTGAAGTAAGAGACATTTCGGATTTCGTTTTTTACGGTGCCAAATCTGACAGACGCTCCGCTTTGCGATCGTGCCTAAGAACGTGTCACTTTGTCATTTTATTCCGCTTCCATCAACGCCCCAGATTGAATTTGAACGAAGTGGGTGAATGTAACGAACCACGTCCCCTTTTCATTGTTAGGCAGTGTATTCGAACGGTAATTAGTGACTCGTGGTTGTTCGAGTCCGGCTGGTCGAGCGGTCACAGCGATCCTGATAGTGGTTTGCATTGCTCATCGGAATTCGATAGAACGCGGTCCTCATATGCGGATAGAATTTTGATGATCGAATTTTCTCTCCCTCTATTTTTTTCGGCATTTTTCCAGTCGTTCATTGGCATTGACCAATTTTCGGGTGATTGGTAAACTCTGAACTACTGCACAGATCGAACTTCGCATCGTTGAAGCACGGCAGGTTCTTGGCAATAAATCCTCGAAAGATAATTATAATTATCTGATATATCAGTGGTGGGTACAAGCTGTAAAGACTTACACAACCGAATAGGAACCCATCAAATTACTTTTCGAGCGAATAAAGAAAAAATGCCTGTGGATCTCAAGCGGTACATTAATACTGGAGAATCATAATTTTTTTTTAGTCTCCCATCAATACCACATTTCGAGGTAAGGAAAAAATGATTATTATGGAAAGTATTTTTGATTTAGACTTGATGGACTATATTTTTCCTAACGTATTCCGTAATGCTGTCAGTTTTGTCTTCGGTGGGAAATATTTTTATAATCAGTACATCACTCTTTACTTCCAGTGTTTTTCATGAAAACTAACATCGCAAATCACCCGAAAAGTTGAAAACATCGCAATTTCTGTCTTTGATTGTGAGTAATTGTAAAGAACGTAACTAAAAATGAAACAAGAAATTGGTAAAAACGTGTTCCGAAATATGGAATATTTGTAAACGTTCTTGTTTAGTGGATTCGTTCTTACATTCTGGATAACGGATTTGTACTTTGCTCCACTTTCATCATAAAAATCACATGACGAGGATAATTTTCGTGTACATACAAGCCTTTTAGTCTCGATTTCCTTACACAGCTAGAAAAATTAACAAAAAAAGCGAGGGATATCCGAGGATCATATCAGGATTAAATTGTGTCGGAATATTATCCCTCTATACACACATACTGACGCACATACATGTATACGACCGTATAACTCCCGGAGCAGAGAGTGGGACACAACGTTAATTGCGAAGGAGATAGGAATATACATATATATATAGAGAGAGAGAGAGAGAGAGAGGAAGCAAACGCTCGATCTCGCATCCGTCGAGTTGGGCGTTTGTTTTATACACGTTTGCTAAACGGTGTTATCAACGCGAGCAAGCCCTTGAAAATTGTTGCTAATTAGCAATTACCACCCGCGTAATTAGCTCGTAGGTAGATAGGTACGTATACATTATAGGTAGGGAGACGCACGGATTAATGTAATAAACTGTACGTATGTCGCGGGTTTATTTACGTACAGGTGCGAGAGGGCAAAAGTTATCGCGAGTTATTTTTGAAAAGTTTATAACCCTGCGTATTTGATGTACGCACGCACCGTTGCGTTCGTACACTGAGAGAAGTTTTTAGTTCCGATCACCGCTCAGTCCTTAACTATTTTCATTTTGTACAACAATCGAAAAATATAGTTCTAGATAGAATATGAAAATTAGTTTTCTAGCTGTTACCGGAAAGTCTGGTATCCGTTACTATTCTTTCTCATCACGATCACTGCTGCTATATTTTCTTCTAACTGTTGCGAAAATTTAATGCTCGTGCAGCAATCAATTGACGTTAAAGCCTCGTTTAACTAAAAAAGTAGAGTAAACCTAACAAACTGATTTTCCGTTGCAATTACCAAAAAAGGATCGACAATAGAGTAAAATGGTTACACGTACCGCGTTTTTCGTAATTCCAACAATGTTCAAACAGTTTTTTTAACGGTACTTGTTTTACCGAATTTTTCTAGTTACTATGACAAATGAATTTTTTCTCAGAATTTTTTCTCTTCCGCACTCTCACCCACCTACGTTCATCCAGTCGCTGGCAAAACTAGAAACGATTTTTCCCCTTCTTTTTCATTAACCCTAACCCTAGTAGAAATTTTCGTCAGGCTCATATGAGGCCATGATCAGGGCCTGACCAGAAATGAAACGTGCCGTTCCGAAATCCCTGATAAGGTTGAATTCAGGCACGATGGACAGTCCCAGATCAGATCAGGGCCTCATCAGGCGTTTATCAGGGCGGCGGATTGAGGCGTCAACTGATCAGACTCGGGCAACGATCGTTCAGATTTATTGATTTGTGAAATAATGTAACAAATTATTTAGTTTTGTACAGATACAAGCGACGGTTATCAAAAGTGAGCAACTGATATCTGTAGGTAGATATTAGTGATGCACAATATCTATCGATGTTTACTGATATCGATAACTACAGGTCGAAATATCGATAGTTTTCATTCGGGAAGTAAGAGAAACGTTGCGGCATTTATTGCAAGAAAAATTTTTTGTAAATTGTGTTCCTCTGAAAAAACATGATTCGTAATTTGAATTGCGACGAAATCTAACCGAATTTCACTTTTCAGTTCACTTTTTTGTTTTTGTTGCAACTTTCTGTTGTATTCTCACAGTAAGACGGTATAACTATTATTATGTTTTGAAACATTTCAACATTTAATTTCGTATAATTTATGATTTTATCAAATGAAATCACATTCACGTGACTAAAATCGCAGTAGTTGAATTTTTTATTTCATTGTCTTACGGTACCTTCGGCCTGCAATTGTGAACACATGTCGTATTCCTCGTAACGTGCTAAGCTTGACTGTAAGAGCTTTTCAACATTGTTTGCGTCCGATCGTTAAAATTAATTACGAGTTGCATTAAAGCGCCGTTGGCGCATCATGCGCTCCAAGCTTCGTTGGCAGATTCGTCACACTTACGACGAGCGTTGTATAAGTCATATATAATGTATAACGCAGTTGGGTAAATACTAAATCATCGCCTACGAAGATAGCGATACGTTCTATTCGCTACAACGTCCGTAACTTGCAAGTCTAGATGTAATTAGACAGTGAAATTTGTTCTGAAACGGAAGGGATAATTGAACAAATCGTTGAGGTCGCACTGAGAAAAATTTCATTCGTGATTTTTTTTTTTTTTTTTCTATTATTTATTCTCCTATTGCCGCATTAGTGCTGCACTATGAAATGGCGTTCACGCGCGGCTTTAGTGAATAAATCTCGAGTCGTCGTTTTTCGAAGGGCTTGCAGCGAGATGCGGCACCAGGGAATAACGCTCGGTAATTCCGAACAATTTACAGAGCCATTATGCAGTTTGTTTTACAAAAGCATTCCCGCACGTCGAATCGCGAATCAGCATTACCAATGTCTGTATAACGTGAATGCGGATTCCATGTTATGGTTGGTAACTGTTTAGTTAGCTTCTGTTCCACAACCAGAGAAAACAACGTGTTTGGAAAAAATAAGAAATCTTTGTTTCATTGTTTTTTTTTTTTTTTGTCTTTACAGAAATGAGATATTCACGATACTTTCATTTATTTCAGACTGAGGACGTACAATTTTTAAAGATTAATTTTTTCTGAATCAATATAATATCGGTTACTTCGTCACATTATCCAATCTTAAGAAATGTCTTAAAAAAGGACAATTATTTTACAATTTCGAGCAGTAGGCTTAAAAAAATAAATCAAATGAAATGAAGTTATTCATCATTTTTGCACGAAGCTAAATTGGTGCAAATTGAATTTGATGCTGCGGGATTATGTCAACAATTAAAGAAAAAAAAAACGAAATACTGCAAATGTCGAAAGCTTAGCAACATTTTATTGTACTCGTTCAATACAATACAATAAAAAATGGTTGAGGCACGTTTTAGAAATAAAGTGAAAAATTTGTTTTTCACGAGGATTTTTTTTTTTTTTTTTTTTTTAATAAACACCAATATCTCATTCGAAAAAACAAAAATAAAAAAAATTAAGATCAACATTTTCTCATGTGCATACTGCACGATGAACGTGCATTGCATACAATATACGTCTACTTTGTACTCTACCAGGCTAGTCATTCATTAGCCTGCAGCTGCAGGAGTATATATAAGCTGATATACCGCGGTAACTTATCTTGAAACGGCATGGTAATTTGCGCTGGCTACTCTGCGCTGGTAGAAATCAGGCTAACAGTATGGAAACAACTGGACGATCAATTCGTTCGAAATTATACCGAAAGTAAATGAATGGATAGGTGGAAAAAAATTTTCAACAGGAACCGTAAATAAATTACAGATATCCACACTCAGTGAGGTTTTGGAAAATACGATTTGCTAAGGTTCTTCGGACATTGAGAGGAATGAAAAGATAAATAGCGAAATTTTTGATATGTTATTAATTGCAAGGAAATACGTATAAAATAATTTTTTAAGAAAGATCTAACGTGTGGTTTTTGCGTAATTAATTTTTATTAAAAACTGGATACTCAACGTGTGGCAAATACTTGTGTAAAACGCACATTTTTGATACAATTTAACCAGAACTGCTAAAGATAAGAATACAAAAAATTGTAATTTATATTAATCAATTCTCGTAGATTACGCAAAAATTATAAAAATGTAGCTTTCTTAATATTTTAATGTAAATGATAGAGAATTCAGAAAAGCATCAGTCGGCCATACTTAAAAACGAATGGCATATCTGACTCGTGAAAGTGTTAATGTAGCGTCGGATGAAAAAAAATTTTTTTTTTCTATTTTACAATTTTTTTCGCTCTGCAAATCGTCCGTTGTGTCGAAATTGAGTTGTTTTATCATTCATTTTGTAAATTTGTAAACGAAATTCAACTAAATACTGGCAACTACAACATACAACTTTTGACTCAAAAGACATTTATTTATTACTGTACATAGATAAGTAATTAAATTAATCCAATTAAAAGTGATCTTAGGTAACATCTAAATTTAAGTTATTAATTTACAAGTTCACATTTTTTATTTTAGTCTAAAAAAAAATTTACATTTTATTATGTCTTACAGGGTACAACTGTCCGTATTACTTAAGAAAAAAAAAAAATGGAAGATACAAGTGAAATTGCATACACGATGTCTCAATGAGGGGGATGATTCGTCGGTAATTAAGCCGTAATTATACTGACGCGGAAAAGAGGCCTCCGGTTGTACTTCACCCACTTGCAGTACGTGTTTGCAATCATATCTGCATTATAGCGTGGAAGCAATCTCTTCTAGGAATCACCACGATGTTCACGATCAGCTGCAGCGCGTACACGAGGTTTGTGATATCCAATTGCACGCTTACCGCTTACCTGTAACCATAACCTCGCTTGCGGAGCATTTCACCTGGGGAAAAAAATGGATAGTTGATATTTTTTGGGTCTTTATGAACAATTTAATACTGAATTGATGAATTTTGCAAAATCCGAACTTCTGAACATTTGACAAAAGCTGTTTTTTACTAACGGTTATTTTTGGAAGACTCAAGTTACTCGAGTGCTTGCGTTAAGTTGTAAGCTTTCATTGTCACGTGTTAACTAAGGATCTCTAGATTCAATCTTCAGTAGAATATTTAGGATTTTCCTACGGATGGCATAAAAAATTTTCACTTCGTATGTGTGAAATAATTTTTTACAAAATATTCAAAGATAATTCAAGAAGAATCCTTTTCTAAATATCAAATTTCTTATCTCTAGCGTTTTAGAAAGTATATCAGTGCTAAAAAATGTTATTGATTTCAAATAGTCTCTGATAGTTCTGAATTTTCCATGTAGAAGATAAGATGAATTTGCCGAAAGTTGATACTCTCTCTGAAATCGTAAATGACAGCGAAACTCAGGTATCATCGAAACAAAAGAGTTGTAAGAAAATAAAATTTCATGCTAATATTTTGAAGGAAACGCATCAACTGTAGCACAATATTTATGAAGTACAGAACTCAAGAAAACGGGTAATTACCGGACACCGGTGCCGGATTCGCTATTGCAGAGATAGCGTAAACAGCGTCAAGAAGGGCACTAGGCAGCCAGCCCTTTACCTCCGATCGAACGTTTCCTCCTCCCTAATTGGCGAGAGCTAAATTGCGCTCTATACAGTTTAAGGGTTCATTGTCAGGCCGTCGAAGAACCCGAAATTAACTTCTACGAATCGTCGGTCTGATTTACAGGCGCGCGCGCCGCACGAGCGGTTCTGTTTGGTGTCGGGAAGTCGGAGGGGAGCGGGAATTATTACGAAGTGATTCGGGCGATGGCGAAAGTGCGCGCAAAGCGAGAGAGAGAGAGAGAGAGAGAAATAGAGCGAGAAAGAGTGTGAGATAGAGGAAAGGGGAGGGGGAGGAGAGGAGCAAAAGCTCGTTTCCACGAGTCGGGCGGCAGGCCCTATCAATAATCAGTATGGAAGATCGCTGTTTTGTCCGCTAATTGCCAGCCCTCCCCGCCACCCGCGGATCGCGCTCCAGCATCTCGAAATCAGTTCGTTCGTACCTACTTGCCGGCTGAGCGCGGCAGCCGTTTCCCCCACTACCGATACGATGGCCCCACTTTCGAGCCAGTCTCCGCCCCTGCCGACCGATGAAATGATGCACGCACCCGCACGCATTCGCGAGACGACGAACTGACCTGTGTGCCCCCGCTAAAGTGCGATCATCGATCTAGTCGCGATTTTACGGATGCGCCGTGGTTGGAGGTGACCGGAAAAGAGATTCGCTTGTCGGACATCGTGCCAATGGTGCCTAAACAAATTTCATGCAAACCCGAAGCGTGTTACCTTTGTTGCGAACTATGTGTTGCAGTGAGATCGATTGCAGAGAAGGACGTAGAGGTAGAGGAAGGAGAGCTGTCGTCAGTTTGAATCGTTACATCCGCGGACGGAGAAAATTCGCTGGTATTCTACCAGCCGTACGCTAATTAGTACGCGTAATATTGCCATTTGGCAGTACCGCCTACAGCGAAAGAAGTCACCTTTTAACCGAGTAAACACTGGACTCGGTTCACATCGACGTATTAATAAGGAGTTACCGAGAACGGGGCGTTAGAAGCTAGGTTTCATCCTCCACGCAAGGCGATGCGAAAACGTGAGAGAAGGCATTCAGCCACATCGCGGCAATGCTGGCGAATAATAACAAATAAATCGTGAAAACATTACCCAGCCGCCTCCGAATAAATTTTCCTTTCAAACGCCTCCTCCTCCTCCTCCTCCTCCTCCTCCTCCTACTCTTCCCGATGCTTCCTCCCACTTGCAGCACCGTGCATCAATCCCTCCGCGCGAATAGCGCGACGATGAAATGGGCGGTGGTGGAGATGTAGGTGGAGGAGGTGGAGGTGGTGGAAGAGAAGAACCGTGAGGAGCGAGAGGAGAGGATCGAGGTCGCCGGAGGGGGGCGCGCGCGCCGACAGTTAACTCCTCGGTCAGCTCCCCCCTCCCTTCGCCCCATCCTCTCTGTCCTCCCGCCGCTTGAGGCGACGAAGCCGTGCCGCGCAGAGCGAGTCGCGATCTCCCCCCCCCCCCTCCCCTCTCGCCGCCCCCACCTCCCCGCCGGCCCGCCATCCCCGCCCCTTCGCCGCGGTCCATCCCCACCACGTGAGCCGCAACCCTAAATCTTGCGGCAATCAGTCAGTAATCGGGCGGCAGCCGGCGCACGCGTTCGTTCTGTGTACCGCGTCTCGCCCCCACGTTATATACACCAGTAAGCTACTCCCACCACTTTAACCCGCCCGGACCCGGGGAACACGTGCTCGTCGCTCCTCTCTCTGTACCCGGTACTACACACCGTGTTGTTATAGTCGCGTGCGCGCTGGGTCACCTGTGATTTGCCCCGTAACACGTGGGTGCTACGATCTTTGTGACGTTTCGGTCGTTAACGTTGATTAAAGCGATTTCACCGATTTTTA
This sequence comes from Neodiprion pinetum, assembly GCF_021155775.2. NCBI lineage: Eukaryota > Metazoa > Arthropoda > Insecta > Hymenoptera > Diprionidae > Neodiprion > Neodiprion pinetum. The sequence continues at coordinate 24,028,698 of NC_060236.1, read as the reverse complement.
TTTATCTTGATTTTCGTTACGTTGCTTTTTTCCTATTCGCGGTTTCTCGTTTGATTTCAGATTTCGGCAGAGTTTGATTTTCATTTATTATGCGTACGTTGACGCGGATTTTGTGCACTATTTGTACATACCTGATACAACTAAGAATGTTAAACGGTATTTTTTTTCGGTTATTGCAGTGAATATTTTTAAATATATAGAAGAAAGAAAGAATATATGTTCTAGTGATTTTTGACAGCGAAAGGGAAAGAAGGCTTCAATGGATTCGAATGTTCTTCATCCCCGATTTTGAGTTATAAAATTTAAACAGTTCTCATTTATCACTTATACTCTGTTGTTGTACGCAGTGGATAATCGAAAGTGCAGTGAGAGATAAGTGTACGAGCTGCGGTTCGAGTATATACGAAAGGATTCACGGCCGCGTTGGACAATTGCGCAACTTGAGGAGAATTAATGAATGAATAAACTTAAAAAAAATAGTAAGGAAGAGAAGGTATATAAAAAATCGGAAACAACAACAAGAAACCGTGCGCACCTAAACGCTGTGTGTGTAAACACACGAGTCGAGCGTAAGTGAAGTGAAGTACGGTGAGGTTAAAACGCGCGGAGAGGAATTACGCCGTGACGTAAAATTAAAAACACCACGAGTCCCGAGACCCGCAGCATATCATAAGCCCGCGCACATCTTCTGCGCAGGCACCAAAATGCGCGAGCAATAAGCTTAGTGGCTGGCCCGCTAACTGCTAACGGCCCGAGGGCTGGCTGGCTACACAGTGACGTTGAGCTAATTAACGAGATTTAATTACGCGCGGGCAATTAGTGCCGTGAGACACCCTCGAGGAGTGACTTCGGAGTCGAGAAAGAAGACGGAGTAGAAGAAGAAGAAGACGGAGGAAGAGACGTAAAAGATGACGAGGAAGAAGAGGTAGAGAGTAAAAAAGAGCCACGCAACTGGCAGCGAGTGCAGGAATAATTAACGGGCAGTAGATTTTATTGAGCGTCTCAAACGGTCTTCGTCTTAATTCCGTCGAATCGTTGTACGACCGCCACTTAACCGCGACAAACTGGATCGATACCGTTACACAAATAACCCTGAGGATATTATTCGAGTCTCCTCGTGTGACTCAATTTGTGGTTAGAAAAAAAAACCTAATCGTTCCCGATAACAATCACGCAGTGTTTTAATTGCCGCTCGTGCTCGGTCGTTTGGATAATACTCGTCACCGCGGTCGTTGTACCGTTTGCATGTACGCGCACGGTGTAAATGTGATAACGGTGATCGACGTGACGGAGCGTTATTTCGTCGGAAATAATGTGCAAAATGAAGAAGATTAAAGTACTAATCGTCGCCAGTTAATGACAATCAGGGCATAGAACTTTGCTTTACGAAACATAAAAAGAGCAGGAACTGAAATCGTGCTGATATCAAGAGGAATCGTCAGTCTTCTGAAAACCTGAAGAGTCACAGTGCGGTGTCTAAGGTGGATGTTTTTCAAGTGGTGCGACGATGATGGTGAACGATAAATTGTCGTCGAATGATAACTCGGGACCCTAGATTCGGTAGGTGGTACTCTCACGGTACGAAAGGTAAAAGGACAGAGACACACATACCGCGTGATGACGGACACGGATAGCATGCAACAGCAACAACAACAGCAACAACAACAGCAGCAGCAGCAACAACATCAGCAGAAGGATGAAAAGGTGGTTGGAAGTGGCGCGGAGACCCGTTTGGAGTCGATAGTACCATGCGACAACAACAACGAGACCAAGGCGAAGTCCGGTGTCGCAACGGTGACTAGCGACCCCGATGCTCACGGGGGTTCTGCCCTCGACATGCAGGCAACCGACGGCACCCTCACCGCCGCGTGCAAATCGCCGATTGACAGCGGTGCCGGTGCCGGCGGAGGCGTCACCAGCGGTGCCCTTCAGGTGAACTCGTGGCACGCGCACGTTTACGCAGCGCCACCTCGGGCCCCGACACCTCACAGAATCAGCGACATCCTGGGCTGGGGTCGAGCCAGCTCCGGTCTGAGCGTGCACCACCTCCATCACCATCTGAACAACAACAATAACAATAATAACAACAACGTGGTGAACAACAACACCGCCAACGACAATGGCGGGACCACCAAACTCCTGGCACCGACACCCCGGAGGCTGACAAGTCCGATGATACGGGCGCCTCTCGCCCTTTACTCTCCTCTTCCACCACATTCGCCGGCCTCGATGCCAGGCTGTTTGACCTCGCCACCGTGCACGCCGAGCCCAGCACCGCCGCTTAGGTCGCCCTCATCTTGTGCGAGTATTGCCTCCCCGAAGCTGGTTAATAACGCGGGAATCGACGCGTCGGCGGTGAGGTTGTCCCATAATCAACAGGGTCCTGGGTATCAGGATGGGGGTGGTCACGGTGGAGGGTTGAATCATCTCGCCGCTGAGGAGGAGGACGATGCTCCGCTTAATTTAACCACGACACCGAGGACCAGGAGTCCTCCGACATCGCCGAGCTCATCTGTCCTCAGCGGAAGGTCTTTCTACTCGAGGACACCGCCGAATCCATTCCGAGAACCACCGCATATCGAACATCATCACATCATGGCTGCTCATCATAACGCCAATCAGGCTTATCTCCACAACGGACGACATCCTGCTGAAGTCACGACACCCGTACTGCCTGGGAAACCTGTCAGAACGCCCGTCAAAGGTCAGTATTTTTGGAAATATTAGATTTTACAAGTCTTCGAACAGAATTTCATAGCAGCAGCAGCAATACATGGCGAACACGTATAAGAGACTTTAGAATTCGATATACGTGGTATCTAAATTCTACAAGCAACATCCGAGTGTTGCCTGGTAGTAGGTCATGACATGTCCTTTGCATCTCCTACATTCATGTGTCACATTGATCACCGTCTCACTGTTCACGCGATGGTTTAACCTTGCGATAAGCTTTGGCAATTGATCTATTTACGGTTTCAGTAACGATACCGTAATGGTTATATACGACAGTTGAAATATTCCGGAGAACATGGTATCATTTCAGACTCAAAGTTCGAAGCTGCGATCACGAAAGTTCCTGATGTTGTTCAAAGGCGTATTTGCGTACATAACTGGAGGGAAAATAAACGCCATCGGCGATTGTTTGGGCGTAAATTCCGTGTCGATGTACGTCGCCTACACGCTTCCTTGCCAGCGTGTGTCTGTGAGTCCAAGGATTTGACACGCGTTAACAGCAGATCTCATTCACGAATATATCAATATATCTGCGTTGTGCTCAATTCGGAGTTCCAGGTATATAACACCGCGCTAAGTGTATGCATATCCTACGTATATACGTACCCGGACTCTCTTGTCGCTAACAATACATTAGTCAACGACCATCTCAGTCCCGTGTCGTGGACGCACGTAGTTATATCACCCACCGTCACTAATCAGCGTTGGAATAATTTGAATCAATGATCCGATCAGATCTGTATTCGTCGTATCATTGGCGTACATTCGTATGTATCTAACACGGAACAGTAGCCAACCGTCACACAGCCACCGATCATATTCCATCCACGCGCTGCTGATCGTAGCGAGATGACTAACATTATTCGAAAATCAAATGTCAGAGAAGCAACAGCGCCAGTGACGATCGACAGCAACGATATCCGTGTCATCGAGTGCTTGTAACTTATACCTTAGGATCGTAAAAATCCCAACTGGTTCTTCTGGGTATTTATACCAGTTCGAGAAGAAATTCTAACTGGTTGTGAGTTTTTCTAATGTCTCAAGTCCTTGTGGTCTGACATTATTTCTCCAGATTCATGCATGTCACGTTGATAGGCGTTTGTCATTGGAATAATCATAAGGAAAACAGTTACATCTAACTTCGATGATTATATACCGCACGTTTTTTTTTTCTTTTTGTTCCCGGAACGACATTGTTCTGTAATTTGATTCAACCACCATTCGAATTCCCGGCATAATGTTATATTCGTTTCGAAAGAGATTTCAAGCTTGGAACCGTCCAACCTTGACGTGGAGAGAAAAAAGAAATTGTGTCGTTATCTCATTTACGGCGGTAGAAAAACAATATCATTCAACGAATGCTGAAGTCTCCGTTAAACCTACAAATCCAGAGAAGTACCCAATTAAACCCAGTGGTTCGAGACATAAAAAAAAAAATATCTCAATTCCTTCAAACCCTAATTCCGACCCTCCAGACTCCCCCCCCCCCCCCCCCCCCCCCCCCCCCCTCTATCGGTATCTGGAGCTGAAGTATCGGATTCAGGTGACGAGGAGCCACTCGACCAAATTGTGATCCAAATAAGGTATTGCGCGACCCTCAACCTCCTCCTTCGGCGGTTCCTCGCCGCGTGATTAATTCTTATTCTGACCGTGTAGCCGGTGCTAGTCATCGACAGATTTGCCCGCGTTTTATGTCGGTTGTAAAGTTCCATGGCAATACGAGCGTTGATTTGATTATCCAACGTAGATTGGCCGAAGAAGTCTCGTTAGAGTTAAGAGCTTTCGAAGACGGCACTCATTGTCATTTGTTTCGACTCCTGAGCACATATCGCAGGCCGTATTTAGAACGGGAGACTCTCAAAGAGGCTTTTTAATAGACGCAGCAACGCCACCGCCTTAAACCCATATACCAATGCGATGTTCAACATAATGGGCTCCGTTCTGTCTGCCACGTTTCTCCTCCGTTAGAACATCCCATGCTGCAGGCCCCAGACCGCGTGGGCCTGCCAACCTCTTCTATGCGTGCGCCATGTGTCGAGCTATAAGGTATTTTGACTGGGCGGGAGGATTTCCCCATTTCAGGTCAAGTTTCGCCCGCTCCCGTCCCTTCGAAGGTTCGTAATGCATCACGGACGGGCCCTGCAAGAAAGATGCCGCACCACACGTGGGCCCCAACAGAACTCGAGGCTTGAACGGGCGTGAGGCACGGCCACCGCAAAGACGCCTGAGGGCACCTTATCTTCTTCTGGTTCCAACGTCGATTAGCTCGATATTTGAATCGCTCTGAAACGGTCCCACATGTGTTACCATTGAATACGGCCTTGGTTGTGAGATGCCTAACCGGAAGCGCGTCCTTGACTATCCTCCGATCACGCAGCATGCTGGACGAGATGAATTTTCTTTATGCTGATGGAATACAGCTATTGGAAATTCATCGCAACGCAACGGCGCAATTTTCGCATCCGCTTTACCGTGCATCCATTAGGTATTATATATACCGTTTAAAATGGAGTAGCGGAACACGGGGAACCTTGTATATAAAGAACATCGAGAAGAGGGGTGCGGGTCGCTGGCTTGGCGGCTGCTTGGTGGAAGAAGCCACAGGTTCATAAACTACGCGCTGCGGGAGTGGAGGGGGTGCAAACTGCCTCTTAACACCCCCCAGCAGCCCATCCTCCGCATTCCCTCTGCCGAGTTAGTTCGTTTTTCCGACCGCACGGCATCCACCGACCTACCACCAACGAAACTGCAAATTGCCTCTTCATTCATTAAAACCGTTAGATTTTCGCCTGGCAATCTCTTCGTTTCGCACACTTGGCACATTTTTGATAAGCCAAATTAATCATCTTCCGGCGAATGCCGAAATCGTATTCCCATTATCTACCTCCTCTTCTTTTATCCGCGGAAGAGACGTAGACGATCATACGTTGGGGATCGTTGTCCTATCACTTAGGTTACACTTGGGGATAATGAAACTGAGATGGCTAATTTTTCACACCAAACAGTTATGTTGGCAACACAGAGAAACCTAGAGCGCCACAGTCGAACGAGCGGGAAAAAAACTCAATCTCAATAAACGTAACATAACCCATGACCATCGAATTTAACCTTAGTTAGTTTGTTTCGCGTTCGGCCGACTGTGGCGCTGTAGGTTTCTCTGTGTTGCCCACATAACTGTCTGGTGTAAAAAATTAGCCCTCTCAGATTCGTTGTCCCCAAGTGTACCTACAATGGGTGACGCTCGGATATGCATCTGTGATTCTAGACGTAGCACAACGATTGCGACGGTGACGAAAATCGTTTTCATAACGCATCGCGTACCCACTTCATCGTTGCGCCATTGAACCAAGTTATGCTCCGCTCTGCAGCGGCAGGTTTCCCACTGTTGACACCTGCAGTGTGTGTATAGAAGTCAATGGTGAAGAGCGCTCGAGGAGAATGAGCATCGTCCTCGGTGCTGCAGGAGATGAATAAACAACGTCCTGCATTCTGCCCGGGCATTTGGTACGATACCTGGAGCTGTGTCGCGTTACCATATATTAATAATTTATTAGTTATGGTTGGTCCCGCTGCACAGGACCAGATGGCCTTTTAGAACAACAATGAAGTGGCACCGTTGAAACCGATATTTACCATCGAACCACGCTCGTGTAGGTACGCCGCTTCACCCGTTGGCGACGACCTCTATATTTCTGCATCTCTCTGCGCCGGCAATCAGCGTTCCATTTAACTAATCGGCTCCATACCCCGGACACTGTATTCTGCAAACAGAGCTTCGCGTATAGTTTTTTCGACCGCGTTCGGATGGATGTACCGGTAATTGCCGTTCCACGATCATCGTTAGAGTGTCGATTGCTGTTATTAAGCGTCGAGCGGTCTCGGAGTAACAGCGTAAAAAAAACTAATTTACAAAATCCTTACACAACATCGACTCAACGACTCATCCATCACATGCATCCGGTACCGAACGATCTTTTGACGACGGCGTAAGTACCGTCTTATATGCAGCGACTGGTATCTGGGAATTTTAACATTTTGCGGACAACGCGCGGTACCCGAGTGACAAAATTGATGTAGGATTGGTTCTTCCCCAAGGCTCAACGATCCTGGCAGCAACGGCCATCAACGGCAGTAAGTAAGCGAGTTTCTCAACCCTTTCTATTGTATTCAGTAACGTGGGTGGGAAGCGGCTTGCAAACAATGCGTCATTTTATTCAAGGCTCGGTTTCTCTATCCCACTTTCGGGACTTTCATCTTCCTCTTCTTCGCTTCCAATCTCTTTCCCCCCGCCGTATTTATTTTTTCATTTTTTTTTCGGTATTATTTGAATATTTATGCGGGCAGCGTTAAGAGAATTATTATACCGTTCGTGAAGTTTCTCGCTGACACAAGCCGGGATTAGGACGATCCGCAGGCTCGGCGTCGCCTGGTTTCTCGTTATTCTTATTCTTCTCCCACACACGCAAGCCCGTAAAGCGTCATCGTCGAACATCCGAACCCTTTGCAGTCGCTTACACGCGGTTTGCCAACTTCTCAGTTAGCGAGTCGGGCTCCCGTATCGCGTGGGTTCGGTTTATTGCTCGTTAACAGATCGCCGATCGTCGGTACAGGAATCGATTGATTCGAACTAAATCGACTATTTAATGGGGCACTTCAGGATCAAGTACCCGGATTTCACCGAACATCCAATCGCCTGGCATCTTTCGCGTAAGCCCGATAATTGGCTCTGTCGCTATGGCGTAGCCGCGAGATGAGAAGCGAAAAATTATATCGCAGGACTGGAAATGTATCAGCATAATTGATTCGTCGACGGAGGGTGACTCAATCATGCTCGTTAGAATAATGAAGTCCGAACAGGAATACGGGCTCTCATTTCATACCGTATATACATGTACATAATAGAAATACCTAGTTGCCCGAGGAACGGGAAACTAGGCTCGCAGGTTCGCATACCTTCTCCAACGGTGCACAGATTGCTTTAATATACATTTGCATAATTGGTAAACTTCTTAGGCGGGTGCGCTATAGGTTATGTAACCAGGCAAAGCCTTCCCGGGAAGGCGTCGAGGGAAACCGCTCATATCCGAAACGAAGGAAACTTCCTAACGAGTCGTTGGCCGTCCCCCGCCGCACCCCGCAGGGTAAGATTATAGCCCTCGCCCAGCTGTATACAATACACGTATATTATACAATACGTCTGTATAACGGAGAAACGTAATAATCGTAGCAAATTTGTGTGTAACTATGCTATATACCGAGGGAATTTCGTTGGATTCGTACATTGAGAAAAATTTCATTTGTTACAGTAACTAGAAAAATTGAGTAAAACAGGTATCGTTAAAAAAAACTGTTCGAATATCGTTGGAATTACGAAAAACGAGGTACGCCTAACCATTTTGCGCTATCGTCGATCCTTTTTCGGTAATTGCAACGCGAAATCAGTTTGTGAAGTTTACTCTGCTTTTTCGGTTAAAAAAGGCTTTAACGTCAATTTATCGTTGCACAAACATTAAATTTTCGCAACAGTTACACGAAAATATAGCACAGTGATCGTAATGAGAAAGAATAGTAACGGATACCAGACTTTCCGGTAACAGCTAGAAAACTAATTTTCATTGTCTACCTGGAACTATATTTTTCGATTGTGGTAAAAACTGAAAATATTTAAGGACTGAGCGGTAACCGGAACTAAAAATTTCTCTCAGTGTATCATTTTCTTCGAATACTTGTTGTCCAATCGGATTTTTTGGAACATTGAGCAGGTGTATCCGATGGCTAATCGATTATGGAAACAGTCACGGAGGGGCTACAGTTTTTGGGTGCGGGTCGTGGCGAATCGGTGTACAATCGTGGGCGTGAATGTCTCTGCTGGTGATTCACCTTCGGAGTTAAGTGCAACATGTGTTAAGGCAGTCGAGAGGTATTACCGTGTGTAACTTATAGGTATAACGTACGAATATAACGGTATAAACGTACGGTGGTGATTTATCCGTGTACATTTTCACCTGGCAGGTAATATACAATCTACTTGGATATTTACGCACCGGTGTTGTTCAATTGGTACATGTGCAGTGATATATTGTACACCGTGTATACGTTTGTTACGCTCACGACGTGTAATAATGATAATAAAAAAGAATTGAAAAACTCAAACATCAGTCGTGTCTAATCGAAACTCGTAATGGAAAATTAATACCTGGTACGCTCTTTTTTTTTTTTTCTTACCAAAACTTTCCGCGATCTCGTGTCTGGTCATCCCAGAAAATCTCTGCCTAAAAATATCCAAACGATTAATTTGATCCACATTTATGGTATAACCCAAGTGTCTCGTTTGTATAAAGTCTCGTACCGCTGGATAAAAATAACATGTGTGAAAGAATGTTTTAGAGTGGAATATACTTGAAGGGCTTGCGAAAAGGAATGGAAGAAATCAACACCAGCGCTGATCTCAAACTGCGTATGATTTGAGGCTCGCGAAAACGTTGGCGCATCAATCGTATCAAACAGGATATCAAGGATCGCGTGTTAACGCGTCGCACACGCGAGTCCGTTGCGGCAAGACGACTCGAACGAGGGCCGACGTCCTGGGTTGATACTTGTACGCGTTCGCGGACTGCATGGAACGGAATGTGAGATAATCAAAAGGTTATCACCTGCAACGCAACTCTACGCCTTCCTACACTTTGAGCCGTAGGTATAACGCCTCGCGCCTTTCAGCCCGGTATGCGCTCCGATGCGTTCGTGGGCTCGAGGTGCCGACTCCACATCACACAACACCGTACCAATGTTTTACGATAATGTGCATGTGCCCGGGACGACGCGCCTCGCTATCATTCAACATGTTGGACAGGAGTGACCCCGGCTCTCATTCGCTCTGGACCGCGGAGCTGGATGGGAGTGGAGTGCAAGGTATAAGGTAGCACTGACCGATGTCAGACACTTAATAGCGTACTTGTTACGACAGCCATGTAGACAAGCGTGCAGCTCAGTTTTATTGCACGTGGATTACCGGAATCGTAGACGAATGTTGCTTAGCTTGTAAATTACATTGTATACTCGGCTAAGTCATCGTGCACGGAATTAACTTTCTGACGTACCCATCGTCGTCGCAAATTATGATGTTCGTCCGATGCGATTTTATGTTGGTAATTTTCTGGTGAATTTATCCCATGGTTGCTCAGCTTGACATTCGTGACCATTCCTTGTTTTTGATGGTGGTAACTCATGTTCGTCATGCAACTGCAACTGTAATTTTGATTATCCATGTTTCGTAGAATAATTGTTGTATAAATTGTTCAGCATTGATTAGCAATGTTCACCGCGCGATGTAAGAAAGACATGAAAAACAAAAAATACGATCTTACGGTGTAAGAGTTATATCGTCATCTCGTATTCTGAAATTGATTCACTGGGAATTGTGATAAATGGCAATTATAGACTGGAAGAAAGTTACGTTTTACAAGTAAATACCATTTATCAATGAAATCCTTAATTTTCTTCATTCCATTAATTATTTGTTGGATTCAAATAGGACGTACTAAAATTTAATAAGCTTACTAACCACAAGATGAATGCAAGGGTTTTTTGATTTGGTTCTTCTTTTCCGACCACAAGTGAATATTGGCTAAGGAGTATTCAAATAGTTTCACGCCTTTCAAATCTCCGAAACAATCCTTTGTTTCGAAAAAATTTACCCAAATTGAAGAATTTTCATTCAGATGAAGTAAATATTTCGGAGATTTTAAACGCCTCAATTATTTAAGTACTCTTTAGCAAATATTTTCTTGCTGTCGGTAATGAAAAATTGTATCAATTGTACGCCGCATTGATTTTCAAGTCACGTTTATTAAATTTCAATACATCTAATGCGTATCCATCAAATGTTTGATCGAATGAAACAAACCATGGAAATGAAGTAAACGCGCCATTTACTTGTTAGAAGCAATTATTTTATTTCAGTCCAACGTTAATTACTTGAATGCAAAGAGGATAGAAGACGCATTTGTTCTTGTCACGTATAACAGGTCTAAGTAAAGCCTAAAAAATATTATTAAAAATGAATTTACAAATCGCAAACGAAAAAGATAAACAACAGTAACAACGATGATTACTGACCAACCATCGGCAAGAGAGTTTTCTAAATTGCTTCGACGATGCAGGGAATGAAGTTCGCAAATCCGCGTGTCGCTGAGCACAATTATAATACGTCAAGTAGGACCACCGGGTATATAAATGCGGCAAAGTGGCAAGTAAGGGAATGGAACTGCCGTTGGAGATGGTATTTCGGGAAGCGTGAATCGCTTATTGATCGTTTGCCCATCCAGTGCCGCCGAGTAAGTTACTCCTCGTTTTCTCCTCCGCCTCTTCCTCTTCCTCTTCCTCACCATAACCGGTCCCCCGTATTGCCGTGCGAGCGCGCCGCGCCGGTCCAAGCTATGCGATACACCCCACCCAATTAACACCCCTGAACACGCCACCGCAACTCAGGAACCGGGGCGAGAGGAGTAGCCTGGAGAACTTGGTCGGGTGTTAAGGGATGAGGTGGAGTAAGGACGGCGGAGAAGCTCCCCTTAGCTTCTCCGAGTAAAATACCTCCGGGTTCAAAATATTTCTACACTGCGCGCCGCATTAACAAATTTTCCTCACACTACCGCCAACGGGAACCAAGAAAAGTAACACGCAAGGAAGAAGGGAGAACACTTATATGCATCAGTGTCAATGGATCTGATTGGGAAAACCTTTTCAGCTTGGACAGTGTTTAACACGCATCTCAGATTTAATCTTGGAGGAGAATATTATCGTTGCGGTTTTGAGGAGCTGGATAGCCGTGAGCGGAGTGGAATTGTCGATGTCAACAAGATTTACATCCATTTGCGTGAATTCGCGTTATCGCGAATACATGAAAGCTTTGGCTGGATGACCTCTTGCAAATTGAAAATAAGTTTCCTCACCGGCGCTTATTGCGGTCAAACCATCATCGGACAGTCGTTGTAACTCACCAGCTATCGCGACTACTTATTACTTACATCGCTACATGGATGCTGGAATGACAATGGAGCTCCGTTCACTCGCCATGGACAAAGAAGACGTCGTCATAATTTTGGAATACAAATAATTTGTTCGCAGCTAAAACCCTAATATGTAAAAATGCTGCTGTAACTCGGTGCAATAATGTGCGATACATGATACTGCACGACGATACTAGGAACGTACTTGTTTCGCAATTATATTCTGTTGTAATACTGTTGAAGAAAAGTTGCTTCATTTTTCTTCACGCCTTTCCCGTTCTTGGATTATCGCATGCCGTTTAATGGAGAGTTAGAAAGATAAAAAGCCTCTGTGGTGGAGTTCGAAAACAATTCATTTCCTTTAGGAAGTCCATACGGGGACCCACAAAGCTCTTGTTAGATATACCGACGATGGGTTTTGTCAGTTATGGATCTCGATGACTAGTCTCAAAGCGAGTTCCAGTTTATTTATTTCACAGCGGAAGTAGCAACACATCGTGGGAGAAACTGTGTTCGTCAGTTTCTGTAATTAGGACTAGGTATATGGTCTTTAACGAGAAATAGTAGTTCACAGTTGTTCTGTATAATAAAAGAGTGGCGAGGATTCCCTTCATTTTGGAAATTTAGTGAAAAACAAGAAGAGGTGCGAACAAGTTATGAGTGTAGTGACAAGTATTAAAATCCAAGCACCGCTGAAATTATATCTTCCATGAGAGAAAATACTGTAATCTGGTATGTACACGAGAGAAATGTTTAGTTCCGGTTACCGCTCAGTCCTTAACTATTTTCATCTTTTACCACAATCGAAAAATATAGTTCTGGGTACAAAATGAAAATTAGTTTTGTAACTGTTACCGGAAAGTCTGGTATCCGTTACTGTTCTTTTTCATTACGATCACTGTTGCTATATTTTCTTGTAACTGTTGCAAAAATTTAATGCTTGTGCAACGATAAATTGACGTTAAAACCCTGTTTAACTAAGAAAGTAGAGTAAACCTCAGAAACTAATTTTGCGTTGCAATTACCAAAAAAGAATCGACGATAGCGCAAAATGTCTTACGCGTACCTCGTTTTTCGTAATTCCAACAATATTCAAACAGTTTTTTCAACGATACCTGTTTTACTGAATTTTTCTAGTTACTGTAACAAATGAAATTTTTCTCAGTTTATGAGAGACGTCTTGGTGTGAAGAACGGTATTGGGACTCGGCTCGTGTACCGTCGGAGGGATTCGGAATAATTTAATGTTGAATTGACACCCGTGTTGGTAGTGCCCGATGATCACTTTGACCACGGTGTCGAACTGACATGGAGTACATACGAGCATTAGAGTGTTTAAGACGAATAGAAAGCGCCTACACCTTACACGGAGTACATGCATGGATGATCAGAGCGCAAAGTGGGAAGATGATACGGCGATTCGTGAAGCACCGCCGAAAACGCTTCGTATTCGGATAACGCGGTGTCGGGATCCTTAGAAGTTACGGCGATTCTCAGAAATCTGCTTTTATCTTTAATTTGTACGCTGCTAGTCTTCAGCGTCTCTCCCGGTACTTGGCTGCTGCAAGTCTTCCACCTCTGACTCTCTCGCTTTATTACTCCCATACTTTTCGTTTAACAAGTCGCCTCTTTGTTCCCCGAGGCGTGTTGTTAGCGCATAATAGCTTTATTCACTCCATTCAACGCATCCCGTTTACTGACCCACAACACCGCCTGAAGAAATCCTCGATAACGTTCTTCGATTTCGTCGCGGTAATTATAATATTGAAAAATAAACCAATTTATCGATCGTCGCATCCTATTCGGGATGGATTTACATTATCAACGCGTTAAGTTTGTCGGTGAAAATCGGGTGGATTTCGCTCTTGTTTTTATTAAACGCTTTGACGATTCAGTTCTATAAAGTACCATTTGGAAGTGGTAGGGTTTTACAAAATTGTCATTGCATTGCTCTCACCCAGGCGTGTACAATCTACCACATATTCGCTACATACTATTTCAATTTTGTTATTCATAGCGGAAACAGTGATCACGGACTTGTGGTAATTGTTCAAGATAACCATAAATGTGGTTTTTTGTTACTCCATTTGTTTTTCAAGATTGCAAAGGATCTATGAAATAAACGAGTTTGGTTTCAATATTCTCTTCTCGTCTCCAATTCGAGTTTTGCAAAATCATTTCTTACACCATTATCAGATCATCAATTTCTCATAACACAGTAACTTTGTCCGGATAATATTATTTTTAAATTCCGAAATTGGCGTTATTTTAGTCGAAAGCTATGACATGTGCTGCACGGATGAAATCAGGAAAAAACTTGTCGAAATAATAAACGACACCATTACTTTCAACCATTCCTATCGTTAAAAAAAAAAGAAAATAATTTAAAAAAACTTGAAACATCATAAGTGTTTATAACGAACGTGCAGTAAATATTTTGAGTGTTCGGTATGGTGATATGACCTTTGCATATAGACATTCACAAACCTATAAACCATGGAATATTTTCTGCTTACCATTAGGCTATAATATATTATTTCGTATACGATGTTGCGGTGAAATTTAATGGCTCAAGTTTTACGACCGACCAATACGTTATTCCTGCGAACTCCGAGTCGAGAAATCTGATTTAAACCATGAAATTTTTTATCCGGATAATCAACAGCCAAGAAAAAAATTAATAAAAATACGTGTCGCCAACTATTATAAAATAAACTCGGTGGCTATTTTATGAATAATTAGTACTCGGAAATTGGGATCACTTATTTTCCTCGAACTCAGTACGCAGCATTAACGGACACTCGTGTGGCGACGTAGCGAAGAGCAAATGGACGGAAAGATGAGTTCCCACATCCGCTCAAAGCTTCCAACACGTGTACAAAACGTCGTACGTTATATACTTGTATGAAAGAATGCGAGATGTATGTTCTATTCTCGTCTCTAGTTTCCGCAGCGTAGAAAATCAGCAGATTAACTGAATATAATAATCGGGGGTGAGATAAAATTTGTATGAAATAAAAAAAAAAGAAAATGTTCAACCAACTTAAAATACGCTCAAAGTTCAATTCAGTTACGAATGAAATTTTTCTCAGTGTTTAGGTGATGTTGATTTATTTGCGGAGAATATTATATTGTGTACTTTATACCAACCGACGCGGCATCTTGTAGCGAACTTTTCGGGAAGTCTGGAAACTTCGGAGGGATTGAATTCACGGGGAAAGCTAGATGGCAAAACGTGACTGCGAACCTTCTGCCTCGTCTTCGTCGTTTGAGAAAACCTTTTACAGAGTTGAGGTTGCTGCGGTTTTGCAGCAACAGTTGCAACGAAGTATAACAGCAATAAAATAGTTTCTCGTCTACGAGGCGAGTTCTTATCCGCGCGATTGAAAAATCAGAGACAACCTAGAAAACCCACGCGAAATTCCGAGTAACAATTATTTGTACCGGAAGCTGATAGATGCAGATCCACGCCTATCGAAGAGAGGAAGAGGAGTTTTCAATTTCTGGGAATCGGAAGCTCCGAAATCAATCTCTGGTATAATTATGGCTCGCACATCCGGTGTTATGTGTGGCCCACGTTCGACGCAGAATGTAATACGTGCCTGATACACGACACGCTGAAAGAGAGAGATGAAATGCTCCCGGATATTCGAAACAATGAAAAACAAGTAGAATTATTAGCGCGTTGTTGACGGTATTTTTCACAGAGGCGAATATAACGTGAATATTGAAAATAAACCATTGTCTTGTGATATTTTTTGCGGTTGACTTGTGATAAGAAGTAAGATTATTCCTAAACAATGACGCGATTAACTCGTTGATGTGTCGGTGCGGTACGTGATGAGATATTTTACGATCGATTGTGAGAATGTGGATGGTATTCAATAATTGGTAAAATGCGATTCGGCTACGTGAAAATTGGTTGAAATTTATTTGCGAATTGTATCTTTGGGTAAGATTTTTATTTAATAATAACGCCGAGCATTTAGTCAAAGATAATCGATGCATCGATTGATCGGGTCAAAAAAAAATCATAATCGAACACGACTGGGTTGAATCGGTAAAAATTAATCGATGAATCGATTGTTTCGTATTTTTTTGAAACGCTTCGTTTGAAACCAAAATTTTGGAAATTTCGTTACGTAGTCTTAGTTACGAAAAAGTTTTTTTTTTTGATAATTTATGATTTCACTCAAAATATTTATCAATGTCAAGTGAAAATATTCGTTTAACTTTCGCTTATTACATCAAATAGGTACTTAGTAAGTAAGACAATGATAATAATTAACAATTTAATCACATGAATTGATATTCTATTGCGTCGTTTGTGAGAGTAAAAAACGAGAACCGATTAATCGATTATTTTTCCCTCAAATTTGTGGCAATTCTTAAGATTTTAATCAAGTATTGTGCATCACGAGATTCGGCAATACCAATTGGATTGAATTTATCGTATCAATCTTTTACAGTTATATAAGCTTGAAAAAAAGAAAACGATAACAGAGAAACAACGAAATCTGACTTCGAGAATTTCAATGCAGATTTTTCGTAATGAAATGTACGTGTGGCTTCCAAAACTATGTGAAAGAAGAAAAGTAATAACAATACGGCAAGAGTATTTTGACAAGAATTGTAACACACCGAAGTAAAACGAATTGAAATTCCCGAAGGCTGGAACAAAATTGTCTCTTGAATGAAAACGTGATTTCATTTCGAATCTTTTTCCTGCCCTCTCGACTGGATCCCGGCCTTGATCTTCAACAATATGACTCGATATGTTCGATTACGTTTCTGTATAAGAGTCAAGCGTATCCACGTCGTTGGACACGCTTGACTCATCGATTTCCCCATCGATTGTCAGCGAGGATCTGCCATATCCATCCGTGAGCGGGGGGTCAACTGCATCCGTGTAAGATGCTGGATCAAATTCATCATCCGGCTATTAGGCCTGAGAACAATTCAATGTACTTTATCGTTTATTTTTACACTCTCTTATCTCAGATCTGGTAGCCGTTTCTCCGACGGATCGATCGTGAGAATACGCTCGATGAATCGTGATCCCCTCAAACTATAAACGAAACACCTTTCCGGCGCTCGAACTGTCATTTTTTGTTCATTTTCTTCAATGTCAGCAAAAATAAATAAATAAATAAATAAAAACAAACTACGGATAATTGGTCATTGGACTCACGCAACTTATTGATACAAAATGATTTGTGAAAATAAAGTCTTAATTCCGTTCCTTCTTCTTTGTTTATTTATCTTTTTTGCGATTACCGTGCCACTTTGCCACTTTTTCTACGATGCTAATTTGACGCTAGAGTGTGAATAAAAAAATAATTTGCCGCGAATTATAAGCCTCTATAATCGTGTCATTGAGCCGTGTAGATATATCGACTTGGTTATTATACGGATTTATATTTAATTGCCTTTTTGTCATGTCATATACGTACGTGACATGTATGGATATGAGCCTGGCGGAGCGCAGAAGTTAGTGCCAATCTTGAATGGAATCCGCGGAACTACCGGTGCTGCAAGGATGTGCGCCGTTGCTGCTGTCGATTGCCAAACGGTTGAAAGAAAACCGGTTGGTTCACAATTTACACTACCGTTAATAAATTACTGTCGGCGTATATATATATACATATATATATGTGTGTGTGTGTGTGTATAATTTGCGTGTGCTAGAGACGTTTGAAACTAAAACACTAAATCTTTAACGCTCATGCGATTATGTTACGCAGATTTCCGGCTACCTACAATCTTGTATTCATATGAACGATCTCTGCCTCATCACGGATACACAAATTGATTACCAGCGACTTGGAAGAAGTTTAAAGGGTTTCTAAAAAGCAATCAATGTGTATTTACGAGGCTGAAGTTGGTAACGTTAATGTAACGGAACGTCACGTAAGAGTATAAAAAGATCGTTATTTGTGCATTTTCTGAATGATTTTCAAAGAGTTGATTTTTAGAAATGAGCGAGTATATTTTGTTTATAACTGTTCACTAAATTTCAGAAAATCTTGAATGTGTTACGCAAAGATTTTTCCCAAGCATGCAGGCTTACTGTCATGTTGCTAACTTCATCCTTGTGTGTATTTCGATAATGATACATGGGATGAAAAAATTTTTATCCGAGGAATTCTTTCACGCGCGGAATGTTCTCAGGTACGACTTTATCAGACGTTTCGAGCTCGTGATGAATATTCTTGCATAAAAATTCTATTTCACGGTATCGATATTTGGTAATCTGTAATATATATATATATACGAGTTTGATAAACTGTGATTTAAAAAATGTACAACCGGTTTTGCGGTTCAGTTTATATTTGGCGTCACGTTCACCGACCGAATTGGGATCAGGTTGTGAAAGAGGTGGAATGCAAACGCGGATTCAAATAAAAGACGTTTCCATCCGTTGATGTAACACAGAGGCCAAATTTGCAGGTAGGATTGTTATGACAGTAAAAACAAAAAAAAACAAAAGTAATATTTGTGAATCAATAATTCGAGGGTTCCTATTATTCACAAGTACTGTTATTCAATGGTTTCATTTATTAATCCTGAGTGATGGAAATTTTACGACGATTTATTATTTGAATATTCAAATCGTTCCTCATACTATCGCGTTACGTGGGTTTCTCTGATTTTATTATCTCGGAGCTGCTACATGATTAATTTGATTTCAGAGAATAGGACTGACCCAGAATCTTGACTAAATATAGTATCTAGTTCCATTATCCTTGCGGGCACCAAATTGTACGTTCAAAGGGACGTTACGCAACCGTTTGACTATATTTGACAGATAGTCGGCAAAAACATGTTGATCCAAAGATTGTTCAAATGACTCGACAACCTGCTGAAATATTTATACATCCATTTGGTACTCGCGCATGACTGCTAAAATGTATTAAAAAATGTCGAAACGACACACATTCAAGATTTACAAGTCAGAAAATCGCTTGACGCCTTATTTAAATTTAACATTGATAAAACCTGCAAATTGATATAGAGAATCTTGATAAACGAAAAAAATTCCGAGTCCAACGTGAACAAATTCCTTGAATACGTGGATAGCAACAAAATGAAACGTACTTAGTCGCGCAGCATTAATTTTCCAAGCGTATAGATTTAATAACCGTGTTAATTTATCGTCATTCGTATTACAGTGATATATAGCTGTCGCGTCGGTGTGATTTTAGCTGTGCTTTTTTTTATCGTCCGGTGTTGAATATCGCGGATGGTGAAGAAATTTGCAACTCTTCACATAACCGTGCATCCTGCATGTTGATACATATAACCACTTAATTGCTCGGAGGTAATTGGAGCTCGGCTTGTCTGCCACGGCTCTCGATTCCGTCATCGATTTCCTTGCAAGTTCCAATTAGCATTCACTCGCGGAATAAATAGTGACCGTCAATAGATCCATTAGAATCTGTACACATAATTGTACAGCTATATGATCTCTGTTCCGATTGACTAATAACAATCCGATTTCGGCCGTGAACTTATGGCATAATTATTTTATAGCATATATTTTTATAGCACAAATCACGTGGAGAGTAGAAATATATGAAGACGACAAAAGGAAAATAAACCACAGGGTAGCGTGTGACTGTTTTTTTCTTCCATTTTTACGCGTCCTTTCAATTTTCCAATCAATTTTTGCAGCATATTTCATCCCACAGTTTGAACACAATATAAAGCTCTGTGTTATTCGAAATTGCAAACGCGATTTCGGTATTCTCAATCGTTTCTTTAACAACGTGTAAAACCTTTTTCCATGCTCAGATCAACGGAAATAAGATATTCAAACTTTCGAAAATGTGTAAATCTGATAATCGAATCAAGTTTTCTCCCGTTCAGAATTACTTTTATTTTCTTTCTCCAAATCACGGATTAGGATTTAAGCAAATTACCATTTACTCTTTCCAGCGATTGCTAAAAGACAAGGCTCGCAATAGCGAGGATTTCGCGATAAGAGGTCGGTCGATAGATGAAAAGTTTAAATTCCTATTGGTTAATTGATCACCGAACGATCGAACGGACTATATAACTAACAATTTGGAGCTCATTTGATACGTCAAACGATTCTACACGCCTAATCTATGAAGGTGCGCGCGGCGTTTCGTCGAGTGGCTGGCAGTAAAGCCGCAGTACACTTGGCTGCAGGAATTCTATGCCGGTTAATTTAATCGCCGGGTTGGTTATGTTGGCAATACCGATTCATCCCGCAGCGCCACCGCCGGCCGGCCGGCCGCGAAACGGGCTTACAGTTTACAGGATGAAAAGTAGACACTGAGGAAAACAAAGTTGTGCCAGCTTTTGGATGGGAATTACTTGGTACAAGGTTCATCCACACCGAGCGCATTTGATGTTCGGTCGTTCAAATATTATAATTATGTAGTTGAAACGAAGTGGCTGTCGTACAAAGTTTAGTTTAAAAAAAAAATCGATTTGTCCTGCAATTGTTTGGTACACGCAGCGATAAGTATCAACGAATAGTTGAATACGCGAGTCTACAATATTATAACCAGTTATAATGTGGTTGGATCAAATGACGCCATGAAAGTTTGTCCGTTCACATACTTTCGAACAGCCAAAGAACGCAGCGAGTGGCGAAAATCTGTACTACTAACTCTCTCTTAATATTCTCGTTAGTTCTCCTTATATCTAGGCTGCGTGGTCTACTCCTTGTCCTCTTACTTCCCGCCGTCGATTCATCCAGTTCAGCAGCCGGCCGGTGGTGGCGCTGCGGACTGAATCAGTATTGCCAACGAAGCTGAAGCTGGCAGCTAGAGTTAGCAGTCAAACGTGTTGAACGTTTTGGAAATGGAAAAATGCAGTTCAGAGATATTCTCATAATTCTATAAAAGCATTGAGGTTTCAAGATGTTTCACAAAATTGTGATTTGCGGACTTAACTACCTTATTCGACTGAACATTAGAACGTTCGGCTGATAATTCTGGCTGCTAGCTTTAACACTAGCGTATTGCCAACTTATCAAGAAATTAGTCATATCGAAGTTAGTAACGTTGTCGTAACGATTCACGGTAAAGAAAAACCGTTATTTCGCGATTTTGAAATCGTCTGAAATTCGGTAAACCGTAATAAAACAAAACACACTCATATTTCGAAATCCTACTTTCTTAAAAATAATTATAACATTGAGAAAATAGTGACTCGAAGTCAATGTTCCCCAATGTTTCGTTACGACAGCGTTACTAACTTCAACCTGATCAAAATTAGCTGTCACAAAATCAGAACCCGGGATCGATGCAGCCAAGTGTACGCGAAGCGGCAGAGTGAATTATCTCCGAAGTCTGCAGCTGGCAACTCGCGCTCATCGCTGATAATTCCGCTCCTCCAATTATCGACGGCATGCATCGAAAGACGCGGCGCCAAGCCCGTTTTCACCCTTTCGGTACACTTGCAGTGCGGGATTGAATATCCGTACAGGCGTGTAGGTGTCGTTAAAATTTAAGTAGCGGGGAAGTTACGTACGAAGCTACGAAAAAGAGACTCTGGTGGGTAATACTCTTCCATCCTTAGGTGGGTACGTACCTGCATCTGAACGCCGGTGTTTATGCATCTATGGTTCACGCTGCAGCTGTTCCCTCAAGTCTACGCCACTTTCGTCGGCGCTAACGACTCAATTCCCCCGATACCGACGATCTTGTTCCGTAGTATGAGGCATTTATTTCACCGGGAACGAGGATACACGCCTTCGAATCAACGGTCCTCCAGGTTATACGTGCCTGTAAGACGCTAATTGTATTACTAAAATATAAAGGTTAGGGCTGTTATTTACGACCTCGTATGCACTTCTGCTTCTCCATCTTGCTTCGGGCAACAACGCCTAGATGTTTATATCTGTTTCATTCCCTCCCTCCCATCCCCCCCCTCTCTTAACGCCTTTACTCAAGCTCAATTGACAACTGGCGCATGTGACTTTGATCGTTCAGACTCGATGATGATTATTTCTCACGGTACGAAGCTGCCGATTGATTTTATTCAATCGTTATATGATCTCGGAACTAATTGATTGCTGTTCACACGTAAAAAAATACTCGCATTTAATCAATTTACCAAATCTGGCGGAATATGTGCTGTATTAAATGAAATGGATGTGGTATCGATCTTGGATAACACAAATTGTTGCTCTGACCAGTTCCTTCTTGAATCGAATGTCATTTTCGTGAACCCAATAGACTCTGCTTTCGCTATATTTGTTACGGATAATGACAAGATCACTCTGATAAACCAAAAACGGCTAAAGAATTTAGTGATAATCGTGAGCTCATTTATAAAAACACCAAAAAAGACACGTGCCGTCGTTGCTTCCGAGTCTATGACAAAATATGTCTAGAATCAAACTTGACTGGTAAAAATATTTGGATATCCTTATTTATTATGTTCCAGTTATAAAGACGTTGAAATTGCCAGCATATAACTGCAACGTGCCAAAAACAGATCGAATCCAAACTGATCGGTCTTCAAAGCGTCAAGCCAAGGTGAAAAGGTCTCAAAGTCCTATTCTTCTCGCGAAGTTTTGATAACTCCCGACAGATGACGCTATTTGCCCCGCGCGCTCCCCTAAGTAAAACTGGATGAGTATACACCCACACCAACTGGGTAGAGTCAGTGCATCTCAAACATCCATTACCTCGTTCCGGAGATGTGAAGTTGTCGAGGTTCGTGTTCCGGGAGGCTCCAGGCTCGTTCTCTTGAGCTCACTAGGCTTATAATAGCGCCAGGTCGTCGCTCAAGGCTCGACTTTGAATTCGTTTTATAATTTCTTAATTAAATGCAATAACAGCGTCGCCGCGACGCGCCGCAGCCACTGCAGACAGACGGCGTTAACGGTAATGCCGCGGTTAAACGCGGATGCTCCTGTTATAATTAGTCCTCGGAAGCTTATACACCCTACCTAACAACCCGGCGTGGCGTTCCCGATTATGCTACTCGCCTCTACGTCACACTCTTTTCCGACGGTCACAGGTACTCATACTCATCATACGTGCCCAGGTTATCATCTTCGCGTGACGTTGGTCTCGGTTACTTCCTTTCCGGCGTAGTTGGTTTCGATTTTTATTTATTTATTTTTTTTTTTTTTTAATTCAAATTTATATGTTCACTTATTTCATGCAATTCGTTCTGTATCTTACGTTACCACAGAAATATTGGGAAAATATCCGTCATTATTTTATGGTAATTGATTTTGAAGAGGAAATTGACTGTCGAGTATATTTCCAAGATCGACTGATTTATACGAGATGGTTCGACGTTCGTTTAGTTGATTTTCTCACCTGAGGGCGATTCTATCAATTACCGGCCAATGATCTCTCACGGTATTAGGTTTGAGTGTCTGCAATTAAGCTCCAAATCCTCGGAATATATTATATATTGTTTACGAAAAACACGTAGAGCAATTTATTCTCACCTTTGATAGAATCGTTATAATCGAATTTGAATTGTTACATCATCCTTAAGTGCTAACGATTAGGAAAAAAAGGCACGACCACGACGTGAAAACTCTCATCTTTCCAGTTAGGTAACATCCGATTCAGCTTTAATCATAATAATTATCTGGAAATTAATTTTTTCATGTACCATTTACCTCAATAATTAACCTATCGATGCTTACGCGAGAGAAATTAGCTTCGAAACATTTCAGGGTGCATTAATAATTGCGCGAAAAGTGACAAGGCAATCTGTTCTTTACATAGCGGTTGAAACGTAGATGCAGTGCGGACGTGTTTGTTTTTAGCGCATATTGCGTCTTGTCGGCGAATAAAGAATTTTTCTTTTTCTGGACATTACCATGTCATTGCAATAATAAGAGGGACGTAATACAGGTCAGGTTAAGGTAATGGAATGCGGAGCGATTTCCAATTTCGTTATCTAGAACTGCTGAGAAATCTGAACGAAACTCACAGCACGTGTTATGTGTATACTTTTTTAACAGCGAGTACTGCACTAGCAGGTATAAACGATTCTACTGTATAAATGGGACTTTTCAAGTGGTCGGAGACCGATTCAGTTTTCTCACTTTTCGGACTATACCGATCGTTCGCAACACTTGTGAAAACGAAAATTCTCACCAACGATTCATCGTGCATTTGTACCGTATCACGAATAAAAGCTGGAGGTATGGAGAAAAAAAAAAAATAATACGAAGTCAAAATTAGATTCTCTATTAGAGTGTTCGGAAAAATGAAAACACATTAACCTAGTTACACAAAACGATCGACGATCAGACTTCATTGTGTAAAGGACAAAGTTTGAATACTCTGCTCTTCGTAGCATGCACATCATTTGAAAATGTCATCATTGAAATGTCAATGATGTAACATTATCCGGTGGATGATCCGGACCACTTGACGGTGATCGATACTGTTCACGTAGATTGCGACATCGATCATCGTTGGGTTCGATTCACTTGTGCTGAATTTTCTCCGCTCCGGTTCACAGCGGGTATCTTGTCGACAGTGTAATTGAAGTAATCGTTCGAAACTCGATTATAATTCAGATATAGCCGGCCCCGTTAGCTATATACACGGTGGCTGTATCTTTTTCATCCACCATCTCACCCTGAACATTTCCGCATCAGCGACCTCATTCCCGCGAATAATTATCCGTGACCAGACTGTCTGCCGTGCCAAAATCAACCCCGCTTGGTGATGCATTACGTTATGTATGTACGTGTGATTAATACCGTTGCACGTACACGTATGCATACGTACGTGTCGACATCGCGCGATAATCGCAGAGTCATTTTATACTGAAACCAATTATTACCACCAGGCTATTGTTATCGCCCGTTTAAAACGCCACCGCGAATTAATATGCTAGGCATCCGGGATACGCCGCAAAAAGGCGGAACGTGTTCAGGTACAACGCCGAGTATTGTCGAAGCGGTGAGAAAACAAGCGCGGACACGGATCAGCGACTGAATTAAACCATTGTTGGGATTAGAAATTGATGAAAAAAGAACGAAATAAAGGAACAAACGCAAAGAGTTGCGGTGAAAACCAGTAAAATCACGATTAACGATAAAACTGATGAATTTAAACGTCGAACCGCGCCGCTTTTCATTTATTTCAATCAATTCGGACAGGTATTTGTACACCGGTGAGTTATAGTGATGCAATAAGAGAAAATACCCAGTAAAAATCGATGTTGCTTACAGAGTTTGGATACGCGTACAATTCGAATTATGGGAGGCCAGGATCCATTATGTTAACACGTAAGATACCGACATTTGAGCTCTGAAGATAACGCAAATGAAAAGAAAGAGAGTAACAAACGGAATCACTTTGATGTAGGAAAAAAAATAGAACGTTTATAGAAGCCAAGTGGGACAGGAAGAAAAATGTTTAGAAACATTTCCTCTTTTACACGAATGTAGAATCTCAACTTTTGTCAGAAAGATACGTACCATTATTGTACAAGTTTTTGATCAATAACTCCAAACACAAGTACCAGAATTTAAAAACGAGGTTATTCTTCAGTCGATGAAGGTACCCATGAAACAATGTCCACCATTGGCTTTAGAAGCTGCAAGAGCAAGTTTTGAGTACCTAACCATGATGTTTTGAATTATCTAAGTGGGTAAAGTTCCATCGATTCTTGTTCTCAGTATAATTATACCATTTCTAATCTGTCAGTAAAAATCCTGCAGTGACTTTTCGTCAAACAATCCAGTCTTAGTTTATGTTTGATATTGATTGTGAGCGAATCTCACTGATCCAGATTTGAATGGTACACCTTCTCAGTACGTTTAATCTTGATTCTGACCATGAAATCGATTGGGGGACACTCGAAAAGTGTTTGACGTTCACTTTTATTGAAATTTTGTCAAGTCTATTCACGTCTGCTCGCATAAGTTGTCCTACAGTGGATCATGCGAGGTTCGAATGGGCGACCGAACATCGGCTTCGGGAGTCCAGGACTAGCGTACTGGACGGTTCCAAGTTTATTACTTATTAGCTAAAGACAGATTACTTCCTGGCTGGGTTTCCTTTGAAGCTGAAGCAGTCGGATATGATATACAGCGGCAGGATTGTTCAGAAGACTCGATGGCATTTCGTCTACACTTACACACAACCAGTAGTTCCTAAGTCAAGCACGATTGCATTCATACGTTGCATGTGAGATTCCAAGCGAGCGTGCGGCTCGACTCTTTGACTGCAGAACCACGGGGGCAGGAAAGTATCAACTGTCAAGACGTTTGCTACACAGCGAATTCTATATACCATCAGCAGCTACTTCACTCCTCTCGGAGGTCAGTTCCTCGGGCTGCACATCGTGCGGTTTGTCTTATAAGATGTACGCTTCTCTTCTGACGCATGGATAACGATACCCGAGGCACTCGGTTTCCGATGTTCAAAGGAATAGCTTCCTCTTTTTGTACATGTGCCTAAACTGTTAAAAGGAATGCGGCAATTTCAACATTTTTCAAACATTCATCACGAGTATTGGAGTACATTAAAGCCATGCATTGTAGTCGAAAATTGCTCCATTCGTGATCAGCTTTGAACGATGGCATGTTTGTACGTTTAGAACTTTTAGTCCTTATTTATACTAGCATATTTGACATATTCTTTTGTCCTTTCAATATTTCATTGCGTAGATTGAATTTTGTAGTTAAAATGACTTAGTTATACACTTCAATAAAGTGTTGATTCAACATGCGTTGAAAGGTATATCTTGATAACAAGGGTCAAGTCAATTTGAATCTTTTAATTTTCTTGCACTGTATACTGAAGTAGATGTTTTTATTTTAACCCTTTCAGTCACAGAAGCCATTGCAACGTCACTCTTTTCTATTATTTTTTTGTTTTGTCATTTTTTTATATTTCATGTAAAGTCCTGAATTTTTTCGTATTTTCAGTTAAAAAAAATACTTCAACTTTGGAATCATCAGGATATTTTATGAATCCGTAAGTGTTACGAACAAACAGTGAAAAAAAACGCATCTTCATGAATGGAATTCGCCATTAGATTCAAAAAATCCAATATATAAGGGTAGTTTTCACCCTCCTTAGGGATGCATATAGATAGTATTGAGGTTTGCACCTATTCTCGGGCTCAAATCGTACTGTATCAAAATAAATATTCATATAAATCTCATTCAAGAACACTGTCCAAAACAATGTCGTTAATTCACCCCATTTTCACTCCGTTTCAGGGGTTGTTTTTAATTTTTTTAAACTTTCGACATTAGATTCGCATTCAGAATTGGAATATATGTACATAGGGAACGTATGATAATGGCACTTCCGTGCAAAAACCAAAAAAGAAAAAAAAGAAAAAACCGAATCGCGTGACTGAAAGGGTTAAGGGTTGCATTACTATAACGTTTGAGATTTCGAATCGCAATATCTCTATCGAATCGCCATCGGGTCTTTCAGTCGATCGTCCAATCGGTCGAAGGGGCAGCCTTCGTAATAACGAAGCCACCCTCGTTCCGATCCTTGGCAAAAACTCACCCTGTCGTTTATGTACACAGAATGAGCATTATACCCGGGGTTGTTGCCGCGGGGATGACGGTGACTCGATGATGCGATGCCGAGTGCAGGACCGCGGGGCAGGGGGTGAGGGGTGAGGGGTGAGGGGTGAGGGGTGAGGGGTGAGGGGTGGTGGTGGATTCACCGAGCGAAACGAATCCGATCGGTGGTACGGAAGGACGACGAAAAAAAAAATGTTAAAAAAAAAAGAAGAAAAAAAGAAAACAAAAAAATGAATCGGATATCAAAGGCAAATTGACAAATTCTAATAACAAAATAAATGCGGGGTTATAACGGGGGCGGTGAGGCGACTGTACATAACGGGGATTTTCGATAATTGGAATGTTGCGGTCTATGTATTTTCATTCTTTTGACGTCACTTCGCTTGATATTCGCGTTTTTGTTTCTCTGTGTTTGCGCAGCTTATGGCCGACGTATGCTGTTTGCTATTCGTCCGTAACACAGTCGCGATCATCTCTGATTGCTTTCCGGCAGTTGTGAATATACGGACTACAATCGCCGATTGACTTCGCCGGGTCCCGAGGATACGAAATTATTTTATTCATTACCTATACCTGTATATTTGCCTGTCATTTCTCTCGCGAATATGTTACTTTGAAATTTGTCAGAGTTTTGTGCCATTTTTTTGGTTTCTTTTTTTTCGGTTTGTTTCTTTTTTGCCACTTCTATTTCGAATAAATATTTTAGCCGCGGTCGCTTACGTCGGTTTTTATGTGACGGGAATAAAATTGTCTACTTGTACAAATCTGTAACACACATTTATACACACACGTTTCATATCC